>NW_027526203.1:329514706-330114706 GCF_048455015.1 Haemaphysalis longicornis
GCAAGATACAAAATATGACAGCTGAAATACGCGTATCAGCGGTGCAAATGACTGTCATTTTGAAACCGAATTTGAGAAGAGCACGACCATTATGGCCAGGCTGAAATGACTATCCAGCCGGTCCAGTCGGCGAGCGAGCGGCCGGCCGGCCAGATCAAACCTGCGTGCAACGCTTCGCCCTCACCGCAGTCCTAGGAGAAGCGCACCCAGCAGAGCTTGACCAGTTTTTCTGGCTGGCCATAGGAAAAAGCGCAGGGCCGGCAGGTGTAATGTCGCCTGCAACCGAGCTATTTTAAACGTTTCCAACTGATTAACGTGGAATTTCACGGGGCTGCCAGTCATGTCCACTTGGGTTGGTGGTACGTACTGTACATTAAAAGTAATTTGGCCAAGGTGAAATTTAAGTGCAGTTAAAAGGCCCACTGCACTCAAATTTCACATCAGCCAGATTTATTTTGAATGTACCGTACTTACAACCAAACCATCTGGGAAATGACTGGCAGCCCCGTGAAATTCCTCGTTAATCAGTTGGAAACATTTAAAATAGCTTCGTCACAGACGACACTGCACCTGCTAGCAGATCACGGAAACAGCCATGTAAGCGGAAGTGACATTGCGGCTGGCCAGATGCTTGGTCTTCCAGCCAGCCAGGAGAACCGGTCGAGCTCTGCTGGGCACCCTTCCCCTAGGGCTGCTGAGCGCGAAGTGGTTGCGTGCAGGTTTGCTCCAGCCGGCCAGCTGCAACGACACTTCGGCCTGGCTGTAACGCCCGCGCTCTGGTCAATTCGGTTTCGGAATTCGCTATTTTTTGATAATAGTTTGTGCTGCGCATATTTCTGCTGACGTATTTTGTATCCTGCAGTCTTTTTAGGCAGGCTATACGGAAATAAGGTTTTCAAGAGGTCGAAATTTTGAGTGCAGTTGGCCTTTAAAGGGAACCGCTCGATCCACATCTATGAAGAAATTCGGAGCACATAATGAAGGATACACACGTTGCAAGGAACACAAGGTAAGGAAGCCACAATTCACAACCAATGACGAAAGCTGCATAGCTGCTTCTTTAGCAGACATGCAATCCCCAAATCAATGACGAAGAACACCGCATACCTAGTGCCTGTTAACTGCATTGAGATTTGGTAGAAAGCTCTTGATTAAAGTACCCTAGAACAGACATGCACATAGCTTGTGTATGGAATGTTTTGACTGCTTTTTTGCAGGGGGCATTTCTATGCTTCTTGCACATGGATGTAGAAGTATAACAACATTTCTACCCACTGTATTTCAATTGTGCCACAGCCCAGAGCCAGTGAATATATAGGTCAACTAGGAAGCACACCTATGCGCACATAACATTTATTTTGTTTTATCAGCAGCCTATGGACCAAACTCACACGGTGTGTCAGCTGCGGCAGCTTGGCACAAAAATTTCAAGTTCCCCCAATAAGATACCTGCAACGTATTGCTGGGGTGTCTGAGGCCACATTTAAGGGGCAAAAAAGGTAGATACAACCTCATGATGAATGCACTGTCTATGTGGTAATTGGGCACAGGCAAAGAAATGGGAAAAGCGATAACGAAAAATGCAAATTTGGGGGGGGTTTATGCACCGGAGCTAAACCAGGGCTTTTGACTGCCTGGGGATCTTCACATGCACAGATACCTCAACACGCAGGGGTTTTTGCTTAATTGGGCACAGGCAAAGAAATGGGAAAAGCGATAACGAAAAATGCAAATTTGGGGGGGTTTATGCACCGGAGCTAAACCAGGGCTTTTGACTGCCTGGGGATCTTCACATGCACAGATACCTCAACACGCAGGGGTTTTTGCTTTTCACCTTCATCTGGAAAGTGGACGCCACAGGTGGGAAATTGAGCCCACATCCTTGGGCTTAACACCACAATGCCTTGGCCACTGAGCCAATGTGATCGGCACACCAGCTCTCGCCAGTTGCCGTGAGCATACAAAAAGCATTATCGCGCACCCGATGACTATCGCTTCATGGCATTGAAAGCATTCCTAGCCACGCTTTCGTCATTCGTGTTAGGTATGTGAGAAACAGTAAAACAGTACACTGGCAGACGGGAAGAAGCCACCAAGGAAAGATTGCATGAGCCCTGCCAGAACAAAGAAAATACAGACAATAAGCACCTCGGCACACACTGCAGAGATAGTGATTGTTCCCAGACCATTGTAACTGCTCCACAATAACACGAAAAGCTGAATTAGTTGGTTTAAATTTATGAATGCAGAGAATTTTGCACACACACTGCATGGGCAGCTATACAAAAAGGAGACATGAAGACCAACAAACACCACGAGGACCAGACTGCGCTCCTGTTTGTATTGTCCCCGTGTAGTGTGTGCAACACTTGCCACGATGAAAATACTAACCAATTGACAAGGGATATCACTGAAGCGTACAGCATTAAATTCCACAGACACACATGTGTCAGCTTCCCTGTCATTTTTATGCACCACCTGACAAGGTCACGAAGACTACATAACAAAAACACCTGAAAACGAGGTTAGAGACCTGCTGACAGTTGAGTAGAAGGCCCAGGCAGCACGGTGTGCACTAATGGGAATGAGCCACTGCAATGCGTTTCGGTCAGCGAAACGATTCAGTAGACAAGAAAAAATAGAGAAAACAGCGGTAGTCATCCCGTTACTCACTAACGCGGGGGAAAGACATAGGAGTGGAAGCGCGACCGACCCACCTGCTCACGAGAGGAGACCCTACTCTGAGAGAGGAGTGAAAACTCGTCTGCTACCCATTAAGCTCACCAAGCCACCCTTACTCATACGAAATGTTTGAAAAACTGCCACAACAGCAGACTTCAATTATATAACATTTGCTTGCTTTATCAACACTTCACTCCTTCAGCAGCGCCTGCCCATACCTTTAAGAGAATATTGCAAGGTGAATAAGCGTACAAATTACGGGCAAATAACGTGACACACGATAAAAAAAAATCGGCACAAAAGGGGTACCGGGTTAAATGTGAGCCAAAAATAGAAAGCTGCTACGTCACTACACAACAATTCGTTTCGGCGATGGAAACTACACTAATGAGGATTCATGTTCTGGGAAAAGGTATCGCAACTTACGTACGCAGCAAAGTCTAAACATAATGTATAATTTACTGGGAGAAAAAAAAGACCTGCGCATCGGCGAGTACCAATGACGACTGCATACTACTACAAAACCGGTGTTTACAATGCATTTACATGACAACCGTTTCTACCACCGTTAATTACTGCCGCTCATACATCACCGTGTCCATAGTGCCTTCACATATCGTCACACGAACAGTTGAACAAACAACTGCTCGTACGCGACGGTTAGAAAGCCAACGCACTCAATTTACATACGCGAAGCGTCTACAGCTGTAGTACGGTTGGTGATCGATGCAATTCAATGAATTCGTTCTTAGGCTTACAAGACAACGAAAGCCAAACATTTGCGTTACACAGCCGCACATAAAAATAGGCCATAGAGGGAAGATAACCTTCGACAGGCTGCTTGTCTTGACCAATTATTTTCATCCATCGGGCATCAGAGTTTTCCAAAATCTTCTTTCTTCTAATTTCCCTTCGGCGTACAACCTGCTCGGCGTCCTCCATTTTTGTTGTGCTTCTAGCGCCACCTCTAAAACTACTACTAATGTTAAAAAAAAAAAAAGATGTTGCTTTGAAAATGAAGCCACAATTACGGCAAGCTGGGACAATTTTTTTTGCACAATATTAAAAACAATAGGATAATCAAGCAAATTACGTTATGCCGCACTCTTCGCGGAAATTTATGACATTTTAACAAAATTTGCAGTCTAATTGACCTTACTTTATTATTTTTATTTAATGGTATTTGAAATATGTTTTTTTTGCTTTTGTTTGCAATGTATGTAAACATTTAATGTATGTATTAGATGGCGCGCCAGCAGCTAGAGGAAGTAGCGGAGTAGCAGACCAACAGCAGACGCACCGAGTGGCCCGGTGACTTGCCAACCTGGCCTGCAGCATTTAACAGCCTCTCTCATTCGGCCGAAGATGCGTTTTATCCTTCTTTCCTGAATACTGCTTTGTGTATCACTTCGGGCTTGCAGTTCAGCTCGAGATGTCGGACAAATCCGAGCTTCGTTCTCCGAACTTTCTGCTCAAGTCTTTCTTCGCTGGTGGTAAGCAGTGTTCTGGTTCTTTCTTGCCTGGTGTACTATCTGTATGGCCGCGGTCCTAGATGTCAAGTTCATGGCCTTACATAAAAAAAGTAAACAGTGAGAGGGAGAGAGCGAGCGAGAGAGACATTGACCTCATTCCGTTAGCCGAAATTCCTACGATCTCTCGTGGGTCGGCTAGTTCGAATGCAAGATCCAATTGAGAGCAACGCAGTGTTCACAACGCTGTTTTTTTCTTGTGTGTCAGCTAATACGCTGATATCTTTGTACTCGTAATTTTTCGTCACTTTAAAAAGAATACTAAATCAAAGCACATGCGCTGTTAAAGGTGTTATGCGCGCAAATGTTTATTTCGCGGTGTGAAGTTCAGCGCAGAGAACGTTATGTTTATCAGCTGCCTTGCGCGCGCGCACGCCCATTTTCCCGGCTGACAGGTATAAACAGTGCATGTGTCGTTGACCTTCTTCTGTGGCGCAGACCGCCGAAATTTACGCATATCCACCGTTGTTGGTTCGCATGTGTTCGTTAGCTTATGCCAACGTGTTACGAGCTACAAATTAACGCTGTAATATCATTGCACTTGCAGTCTTTTGTGTGAGTATATAAGCGCTGCCTTTTACTTACTTTTAAGGGGAATTAAATGTTTGCGTACTCCCAGTTATTCAATTGCCAGCGTGATTCTATAGGCACCGACCAGTGATGCGTGTAGTTGCAAATGCAAGTCTGCGCTGCTGTTAAACATAATGAATGTATTTATGTAATGAGCAATTATCTACGTCAGGCAGCGAAAAAGTATGCGCATGTCAGGCTCAATAAATTATCCGTTAAGCAGCGCACTTGACGTTTAGTTCCTTGTGGACATGCCCACACCGAGCACAAGGCCATAGACAATGTTTAGGGATGGACCTCAACAGTCAATCGGGATGATATGTGTGTTCAATCTTCCCTTCCGCTAGCGGAAAAATGTCGGCATGCATGGATTTTGTGCCCTTCAAGAGTTAACCCTGTCGACAGGAAAACAGACCACACAGCTCGCACGTGCCACCGTCACCCTTTCCAGAGTACTGTTTCCAGAGAAGATAAGAACCGAACCTTTCACCGTGCGTGTGGTTCGTTAAACATGATAGGTATATGCTGACAGCATGCTTAAGGGACACTAAAGTGCAGGAACAATCAGTATCAGTAGCTTCTATCAGTAGCTTAGATCTGCTATGAAACAAATTGCTACTCACAGCAGCAGCGCGGTTGCTTGTTAACGCAGAAAATGCCCACAGTGTGAAGACAGGTAGTGACACGCCATACGCTTTCCCACAGTACGATTTTGGAGATTGAAAATTCGTGAGTGGTGAAACAGGGTTGGTGGAGCTTGCCCAAGCACTTTTCTAAAACAAGCAGTAAGTTGGGCAAGCATACACGTAAACGTACAATAAATGTATATGGGATACTACTGCAGGGAGCACATGCTTTTTAAAGGCACGAAGTTCAGCTTTAAAACATTATTAAAGGGACACTGATGTGTGAAAGAAAGTTGGCCTATACCGGTAGATTAGAGTTGTGAATATAAATGTACAGTATGCAACACCCTTGTCTATAACACTGAGTTCAACTTCAACTGGTTACCTCTCAAAACTGTGGACTCAGACTTGTCACAAAAGATGTTGAGGTCAAAATGTATGGTCACGTCTTCGGACTGACACAATAGTTTTCTTCAAATGTTCTTCAGCCGAGGCAAGATAAGGCTATAAGTACAAAACCTGCGTTACAGACAAGGGTGTTGCCATCTGTACCACTCGCAGCAGCATAGAAAATGCTGCTACGAGAAACAGAAAATGCCAAAAGCTTAAAAACAGGCGTTGATGCCCCATACACTTTTCCACGGACTTTGTGACATTGCACACTGCAAATGCATGGTGGGACAGGCATGGTGGAGCTCGCCTAAGCATTTGATGATGATGATGAAGTGGTTGTTGGGGGGGGGGGGAAGGGGGGACAGAGGCCGGTAACTGTCTGGCGTTACGCCGACACCTCAACCGGCCGTAAGCATTTTCCTGAAGCAAAAACGGAAGCAGCAGGTACATGCAAATGTAACATGAATGTATGGGGGAACTTTTGATGGTCACGCGCTATTGAGGAGACACAAACCACAGCTAGCACACATCATAAAATATGATGCCGCAGCCCAGGTGTTAGGCTTTGCTTTAGTTTCGATTTCATTGAAATGTTTCGTTTTGCATGCAAATGCAATCAAAAGGCGCACGCATGCGGGTGAACGCGAGAGCCTACCTTATCTATAGGCCACTAGGGCGTTTTTACATGCAACAGCCAGCAGCAAAAGCAGATATTATTACCATGATCAACCAGAAATGAGACGGCGGTGAAATTATTCCATCAACTGCAAACGTATTTTCAACACCTGCTCCTAGGTGGCACCGTGGCACCATGTTCTGAGCATTCCTCGGCCAAGGTAACCAAAAAAAGAAGCAAGGCAGATAGAAATTAATGAATGGAGAGAAAAAATGGAAGCTAAAACGTCATTAGAGATGTACAGGGCTGAGAAATTGGACATAAGAAAAGGAAAATTTCTACGTAATTCCAAGGGCAGTGCTTTGATTTTTGAGGCTAGATCAGGTTGCTTGAGAACTAAGAGCTTTGTGGGGAAGTATACAAAAAATTATGGGGTATGATTGTGGTCTACGGAAAAGAAACAAACTATGTGGCACGTAGTTTTAGAATCTGAGTGTATCCTTCCAAATCTTCAAGAGGGTAATATTTGGTTTCCAGAAGCTCTAGGATGTAAGGGTAGAACAGAGGGAGAAAACTTCCAAGGCTGCCGAGGCGACTCAAAGATGAATGGAATGCTAGTGGACGAAAAGCAGGAAGGGGAATAACGCCTAGGACAGCTACCACCTGCAACAGGAAAGGAAAAGTATTTTGTGCCTGCCCTCAGAGCAGCGCTAGTATTAAATGAAAAGTATGAAACATAGATATATTAGTTTTTCTTAGTAAGATGACACGTCATCACCCTATTTCAAAGGGGATACCACTATAATTCAATCAATTTCAGGAAAGCTTTGCTGACATTATCATTTCCCGCCAATAAAGACGGGGTGGGGGGGCTTGGTGGTTGATTTTTTTGTATGCCACCACACGATGACAACATTGGCCGTGATGAAAGCAAATGCCAATGAGGACAAGTTTTCAGGAGATGTCGGCAATCAAGTAATATCGGGCTTGGCTCGCTCTGACCTCTTTGTGACGTGCTGATAAGCATCACGAAAAAATGGAAGGGAAATGGTAGAGAGAAATTCCAGCTCTTTATTTCTCAGTAAACAAGGCATCTTTGGCTGTCGAACAAAAGCTGCAAAATAGCAGCTACGGAACGCGTAATATTTCAGCTGAAAAAAAAAGTTGTTCAGCCTGTAGTGTCCCTGTTTTGGTTGTTTGTTTCGATTTCGGTTATGTTTTGCATTGTCCTGCATGTACAATTGCAAGATTTATGCGGGAGAATGTATTTTGACCTATTGCCCCTTGTTTCTGTCGGTGTCTATTTACATGTAACCAGTGGCAAAGAAGTTGCTGGTGCAATCTCGTGATTATTGATGCAATCGGCTGCATGACCTATCTGGCCTTCATTTAGTGGCTAGTTTCCCTTTAAATGATGAAAGCATAATGTGTCAATACTACGTGCCCTTGAGGATCTGCGTAACTACAAACATTATGCAATGTAATTCTCCTCAGCAAATGTACATTCTCTTTTATTTGCCAGTCCGGAATAGTTCTGAGCAGTTTTGGGGGCCGTCAAGACTGTTCGCGCAATAGAACTACTATGGGGAAAAACACATGCGGAGCCGCTCTGGAGCAGTTCTGAGCAGTCCAGAATGACAAATGATGAAGCCAGTAGTGTCTACACCAGAGCAAAGACATCTGTGAATCCACAATCAGGCAATACAGGTCAATAAAAAAAAGATTGAAACCACCTCAGTTTTGAATATCCGGCAGGTAATGCTCATTCTGCAAGTTAAAGGATGGGGAAAGATACGTACCTCCATCACAGGGCCCATCTAACATGTGTACACCATAACACGAGTGTCAAAAAGCAGCAAATGTACCAAAGGTATCCAGTTTCACTTGCAGGGAAAGTGTGTAGTAGTTGACCACTACTGTGCTCCCTACAAATTGTTGCCTTTCTGAACAAGGGGCGCCTGTATGACAGCTGTCCTTCAGGGTGTTAAGCTTCTTTGCTTTCTTACGTTGTCGCATTTTGCAATGCACTCCTGGGTGCATATGTAAACGTTCGAATAATCCAACATTGATAAAAATGTAGTCGGTCAGTGCCTTGAGGAACGTGAGATAATGACTCCAACGCAAACTGAAAATGTCTGTGTTTGAAATTTCGGCACACAGTAAAGATCCCCAGGTGGTCAAAATTAATCCGGAGACCCCCACTATGGTGTGCCTCATTACCTGTATGGCGTCGGCGCATTAAATTTCATAATCAATCGGTCGACTCCAGTGCATCTTGCATTAAATAATGACAATAATGTGCATACATAATGCTTTACATGCCATGTGGAATTAGTCTCGGTTGCCGTAGAAACTGCACATTGCTTTACTATGGCAGTTATTTCAGCTGTTTAAAAGGCTAAGGAATGGTTTGTGAATTCTTCAGGTTCCTGGAGCATCAGAAAAACTTCTTGTAACCGGAACTGTCCTTGCCAGTTTATGCTTAGTAATTACTGAAAAAAAGAGCAGAAAAGGCTAATCATTGATGCACTGGGCTGCATTGATTGTTTTGCTGTGTCTTTGTAGTCCCTAGGCAGAAGCTACTGTAGGAGTAATGCATGGGAAACATAGATGCCAGATTGTGCCCTGAGCAGCCGTTGACTGATGATGGAGGAACAAGGGAGGTATGAGGGACGCTAAGAACATGCGATATTCTTAGTCCTGTTCCTTCTTAGTGTGCACATCATCTTTGTTTACATTCGTTATTTCTAGCCATGATAAACTTAAGGCCATTGAGGTTGGTGATATTCCACTTGTACCCGCCGCGGTGGCTCAGTTGCTAAGGCGTTGCGCTGCTGAGCACGAGGTCGCGGGTTCGATTTCCGGCCGCGGCGGCCGCTTTTCTGATGGAGGTGAAAAGCAAAAACGCCCGTGTGCACGAGATTTCGGCGCACGTTAAAGATCCCCAGGTGGTCAAAATTAATCCGGAGCCCTCCACTACGGCGCGCCTCATCGCCTGCGTTGCGTCGGCGCGTTAAACCCTACAATCAATCAATATTCCACTTGTGGAAGGGATTCGGGAATAATACCCACTTATTCGTATATAGCCACTTCTGAGCAGTATCATTCCAAGAGGGCTACATCTGTGACATCAACCAGGAACATTCCTTCTGGCAGTTTTATGTATGTTTGAAGTCAAATGTGCCATAGTGCAGACGCGTACAAGTGCAGCACAAAAGCTGCCTCCTCGCACCTTAGAGCTTGCAGAATAGTACATACAATAATGACCCCAGCCATGCACTGAACAAAACTGGTGAGAACAGGAAACTGGCTTGTGGTTGTGCTTCTACGCCATTGCTTGGTCTCCTTGGGTCCTATTCCCAGAAGGCTCGAGGTTGAGCAAACTTGTGCCAACTGGGCTCTGGCAAATCCTCTGTACATAATGTGGTGCGGGAGTAGCGGGCCTGCCTCTTGTGGGGTTTCTACTGGTGGCCTCTTCCTCAAGCAGGCCCAAGTTTCACTCAAACTTGGGTTTTCTGTTGGCCCGCTACTACTGCATGAAATTGTGCAAAGGGACCCGATCACCACAGCTAAGTTAGCACGAGTTTTGCTATATGCGTGCAAGCTCCGGCCTTCTTGAATACCTCCCCTGAACGCTCACTTGCTTCGGAGTCTAAAGTGCAAATGCACCTAATATTGTTACTTTTAATTTTTTATTTTCTAACCTACCCCCCCCCCCCCCCCCCTCGACTGTTCCAGGTGTGGCTGGCATGTGTGCCAAGACAACAGTAGCTCCACTGGACAGAATCAAGATACTTCTACAAGGTCATCAATGTCACTACAAGCATTATGGTATGGATATCTTGACTTGACTGAAGCAACTAAACTCTCTGTAACTTGAACCAGCGAACAGATGATGCTCTTCACTTGTGCCAACATCCGTTGCAGTCCAGGTGCGATAAAGGCATCTCCATCTCCCCTCTCCCTTTCCCAAGGAGTGTTCTCGGGACTCAAAGGCATAGTGCAGAAAGAGCAGTTCCTTGGCCTCTACAAGGGCAATGGAGCACAAATGGTCCGCATTTTTCCCTACGCTGCTGTACAGTTTCTCTCTTTTGAAGCCTACAAGCGTGTAAGTGTTGCCTTTTTTTTTCTTTGCATTCTCAAAGGCATCAAGTCCCTGACGCCATAATGCTAGCCAATTTTAACTACATTTTTGTGTGTGTGTGATACGTCCCGATTTTGATAGGGTAGTGGTTTGTCCATTATGAACAGGATAAAATTTGTGTCTACTCCGCTAACTCTTATGCCTTGCTTATTACAGTGTGTGCTTGAAGGGTGCTTAAACACGTTTTTGTCTTGTCAGAACTGTTCGAAAAGCATGTAAAATGTGTTTGTCTTGTCAGAAAAGAGAAAAGATGCCATGTCTCCATAGTTCGCCATAACAGTGCACCAGACAATACCATCCATGGTATTGCCCGGTTATGTACTTTTTTTCTCCCATTTTTGATAGGCATACACGTCACTTTGCTGCGGTGTGCAGATTTGATTCTTGCACATTACATGTGGGCAAATGCAAAAATGGTCGTGCACATGTGATTTTGATTCACATCAAAGAACCACAGATTTAATCTTAAGCCCTGATGGTCATGTGTTGGTTTGTTGCTGTCTGGCTGGATGTGTAGCCGCTGGCAATCTAGCTATGCAGGGATCTGTGTACTGTCGTTTGACATATCCTGGTAGCTGACATGGATGCACCACCAACTGTGGCTACAGAAGTGATCCTTTAAAGTACTTGGCATCAGCTGTAATTCCACCAGAATTTTTTTAAGCTATCACTAAAAGAGCACTAGCATGGATGTGATGTTAGTGGGGGCAACACGCCTTTTCAGGGTGTCCAGACAGAGATTTTCATTATTTTAGCACGAAAAACTGTTAGCCTGGTGTGTACAAAAAAAAACTTTAAATTAGGCCATGCATGTCGCTTCAGCCTTGAAAACTGTCTTTATTGACATAACGCATCTAGCAAGATTTGCAAAAATGGTAGAACCTTGTCAGATGGCAAGGAAAGCGAGCAGTTAAAATATTTCATTTGACGAAATTGTTGCACTTGACCTGAGTGCTACTTGCTAAGACTGCCCACTTTGAATGACCAAACAGCCGTAGAGTTTTATTTCATGAGACTCCGCAGTGTTGCATTCCAGAAACTTTGTTTTATGTAGCTAAGCGCAACACCCTTGCTACTTGCCTAATGGTTTAGCATTTCTTGCCAAAATGTCTAGCACAAAGTGTAGCTGCAGAAAATTACTTTAAAAAATCACTTCATATTACCTCATGGTCGTTTATTTTTTTTTTTTGCAGGTTATAAGGAATACTTTTCAAAACAGCTCTCATGCAAGCAAGTTTGTGGCAGGCTCATGTGCAGGTATGTGCCGTATTGTATTGTAAAAACAAATTCAAACTATGTTTGCCTGGTCTGGTATGAATTAATGTTTTATTTTGCCACGCACCCTTTATTAACACCTGAAAATATATTCAGCTCCCAGCACTCACAGATTGGCAGAGCAAGGGCAGAAGCTATATAGATACACTTTCAGGCCGGTGGGGAACACAAGATGAATGTGACGTGTAATTACCTCCACAGCAGGGTGCAACACAGTTTCGCAATATTGCTTGCCATCTGGCATGTCTGGCAGAGGTTTGGCTGACTCTGCACCTGCCAGCTTGTCAGTCGCACACGTGCCCAATAGCTTGCAAGAATTTTTCTATATGCGATTCTTTGGTGCATGGTGCCTTTACGAGGCCAACAGACGGAAGCAGAGCGAGGTTGTCGTGAATAACTGCAGTTTTATTGCTTGGAACGTTTGAATTGTTCTCTACCAAGCAGTGATTCTCACTTATCTGGGGCCCATGTTGACTGCCATATTGAAAAGAAAAAAAGAGGTCATTGTCCGTGTGGTCACAAAGGTATCCACTCGTGCACGCGTTTTATCAAATAGCTAGACAAACTCGGTTTTGAACTCTTGAATCATAGATATTTTTAACCTTTGCACATGTTTAGGAGAGAGAGATGGAGAGAGATGTTTAGCATCCTGCAGGGTTGTTATTGTGAAAGTCCTGGCCATGAAAAGAAGCCATAAAGATGTGCATGCACTGCAGTGCAACCAACTTTTTGCATCTCTGCTGGGGCTTAGCGAAAGCCCCTTTATTTTTTCTTTATTTTTGTCAAGGAAAGGATGCAGGTCCAGTGCTTCGCCAAAAACGAAGGTTTCTGAGGACTCCAAAACGGTTTCAAAACTTGTTGCATTACGTGAAAGGCATTAGCATCGTTCAATGACAATTTTTTAAAGTGCAACATGTTACTGACAGCGGAAGTTGATACAGGATTGTGATGGTAACCTACAATGTGTATTAAACCTGTAGTAAGGAAAATGTGTGGTGCATAGAATCAGTGTGGGTTGCATAATTCACTGGTGCTATTAAGTCAGCTTTTTTGCACAACAGTGCAGCTCTTCAGGGAGTAAAACCCACAAAACACAATGGAGTTGTTGAATGAAGGATTTCAAGGGGCTATGAAGTTAAAGGGACCGTGCAACACTCTTTGAGCAGTGCAAGTAAATCCGCGCGACGTTTAGATTACACTGCCAGGAATACCTGAGCCAAATATTTCACGTGCTCGTGAAGCGGTGAGCGCACAAATCACTGTGAAAGACGCGGAAAAACCAACCGCTCTCTCTTCAGTTTTCCTCATTATGCACCCCTGGCATGGCCTAAACGACGTCATTGAGGCCATGGCTGTCCATTGGCTGTCGCTGGTCAGCTTCACGGCTTATTTCTCGCATTTCCTGTGACGATCCGCCGTCGGTGGCGCTGTGTATCAACCTCTTCTATGCCTGAACCTGTGCGCACAGTTTTGACGTTTCTTTTGGGTTTTGAGTGACGAACTCAATACTCCCCTTTCAACCAGACCACTCTACAACAAACATTTATTGCTTCAAAAACGCCCTACCAGCCTGAGCACGCACTTCCGAGCAGGCAGCGATGCCTGCTTTTTTGTGGCACCAGAACGAAAATAGACTCTTTCACGTTTCGGAGAAAAGGAGAAAACTCCCTGGCCTGTCATATATCGAAGGCCTCCGGAGAAGACGCCGCGAGCCGGCCCCCCTCTCTGGGAGAGAGCGTGCAGCTTCCGTCGCGTTGTCCACGGTTGAGTTGAGAGGGAACAATTGTGCGCGATTTCTCATCGCGTGTAGTTTCGGTGATAGTGAACGGATTTTCATAATTCTTGCGGGAGGAGGTTGCTGGGATAATAGACTTAACCCCAAAATACATTTCGAGTAGTCGATGTTAAGTGCTGCAGGGTCCCTTTAACATAACATACAAGCTTGCTTTATTAGGGTGCTTGTACTTCACTACAGTTTTCGTCAGTGGGAGACGATGCTGCTACCACTGAGGAATTAGTGTTTAAGGCACAGGTTTCAAGTTACCAGTTTACTGCACCAAATATTAGGTCACTGTGGCAAACTTGGGGGAGCAGGCAAAAATGGGCAGTCAGTACACTGACTGAACGCCACTGTGAAGAAGCTGGAAGTTTATAATCCCTAATCAAACCTAGTAAAATCCAACAGCATTTCATTCATTCATCTACCTGGCAACAATTAAAAACTGACACCGACCATGAATATTTATAAAAACCAAAAAGACGTTTCAACTCCCATATGGGAACGTTGTTCACAATAAGCTGAGGGTGCGAAAGTGATCCGGTTAGGTTGGCTTCATTATGTGATGCCCACGTCACATCTTGCCTACATCACATCTTGAAGCCAACATAACCAGATCACTTTTGCACCTCAGCTGATTGTGAACAACGTTCCCGCACAGGAGCCGAAACGTTTTTTTTTTGGTTTTTATAAACATTCATGGTCGGTGCCAGTTTTTAATTGTTGTAATGCATTTTCCCGACCAGACGGGCTTCTGTCCAACTCTTGATTTGATTCATCCATCTATTCGATTATTGATATTAGAGCATTATTTTTTACCTGTGCAAGCAGTGCACCATATGTTCATATTTTTTACTAGGATGTAATAGTAGCACTCTGCACTGGTCCGCACGACACTGCACTCATCTGCAGCAGTTTAGGTAAAAAAATGTATCCACTGTTAGGCAAAGGATGGAGGGCATAAAGATTATACACACAGCAGCTAAAAATCTGCAAAAAGTGCATATAAAGCAGCGCACAATGTCTTTTTTTTTTAATACTGAGTTCTAGCTGCAAGCCCACCAAGAAGTATTTCATTCAATACTCGCTTCATTTAATCAGGGTCAGCTAATCGCACAAACTGGACTTTTAGCTTCACAAGTTGAGTGCAGAAAAGTAGCTAGGGAGTCTCCACCTTTCCTCTTGTTTCCCCAATACTATAACTTATTTTATTTAGGTTCGAGTTTTTCTATTAATTTATGTGGTCCCTTCTAAGCACAAGCGCACATGGGAACCCCCTGTCTTATTTGCTATCATCTGTCATTGAATCGAATGCAATGACCCGTAAAATGCAGAACGGGCTTCCGAGACTTGGAGTGATCACATATGTTAAGTGCATGTCCCCAAGAAGTACCGCTGTTGGTTTAAGCAGCAAAGAATAAACTGGGAACAGCACCGTTTGCAGTCTTTCAGAGTTAATTCACATCGGTGTCAAATACTACCATTTGATCTTGGAAGTGCACAGGCACAATCAGTGCGAATGTCGAGTGCCCCAAGAAACCAAGATGTACCCCACAACCAAGCAGAGAAAGGGTGTAGTGGTGGACCTGTTACGGTCATAATGGGGTCGTTTATTAGAGGTATAATCTTACTCCTTTCCTCAGCAGCTTCACCCAAGACTTGGCGATTGAGATTTGCAGTTTCCTTATACTCGGACTTTGCCTTCAAGGTCAAGACTTTGTGATGGAAGTGCCGGGTATCTGTTTGGCTGTCGTAAACCTCGTGAAGGCTGGCAGGGCTGCAAGGTTGCCCCCGTGCTGTGTGCAGGTGTGACGGCCGCAGTGACTACTTACCCACTGGACATGGTCAGGGCAAGGCTGGCATTCCAGGTGAACGGCCACCACATATACACTGGGATCGTCCATGTCGTGACGTCCATTGTTAAAACGGTGGGTACTCACTTTGACTTCCCTTCTGCAGCTAGATTGTGTATTCACTTCATCACATTAACTTCCGGAGCGCAAGCACAAAACAGAAGGTTTCGTTCTTCCTTCAACATAGTCTGTCGGCCGATTGCATAACCAGCAGATGCACTTGGGGGTCAAAACACCTGACTCTTTTTCAGCCTTTCACCCTCAATTGAAGGGCAATGCCCCCCTTCTTCCCCCCCCCCCCCCCCCCCCCAAAAAAAAAATAACACTGCTATGCATATACTTTCATGCTATCAATAGTTAGTCAGGGGGGCTGGCTTTGATATGCTAGCATGCTTAAACCAGGTATATTTGTCATCATCATCAGCAGCAGCCTGCTAAGGTCCACTGCAGGACGAAGGCCTCTCCCATTGACTTCCAACCGCTCCTGTCCTGCGCTGCTTGAGTCCACGGTTTACCCCCGAAGTTCCGTATTTCATCCCTCCATCGGGTTAATGGCCTTCCCCTTCTTCTAGACCCATCTCTTGGTATCCACTCTGTTACCCTAATTGTCCATTGGTTGTCGGTTCGTCTCACTACATGGCCAGCCGAAGTGAATTTCTTTTAAGGGCAAAGACCCTTAGGGGCTCGGGCTGTTGGCATCTCATGTCGTCGTCGTAACCGTCGTCTCGTGTAGTCACGGTACTAAAACACCGGGACACTCGTTTACACCTTGCGGTAGAATGTAACGCGTACTAAAAAAAAAAAAACAGCGGGACACTCGTTTACGCCTCGTGCTGGAACGCTTTGTAGGACACTCGTTTACTCCTCACGCTCAAATGCTTCGTGCTTCAAAGACACGAAACTTTTACTGCAAAGCTGTATAGCTCTACCTCCCAACGGTTTCATCGTCGTTAGCAAAAATGCCAAGGCGCGAAGAATACGCTTATACACTGCATGCTTTGCCCTTCTCCAGGTTTCACATTAGTGGAGACAGCCTGGGATTTCTTTTTTTATTTGAACTATGATACCGTCAACTCTAGTTTGTTCTCTGATCCATGTAGCTCGTTTCTTGTTCTCAAGTGTTGTTCTTAACATTATTCATTCTATGGCCTGTTGAGCCGACCTAAGTTTTTCCTATTTTCATGCCTTTAAAGGGCCTTCCCAACTTCCTCTTTAGTTACTAGGGGGAAGTCGCAAGTTGAGCTTGCATTCTAGTAGTATCCCCTAGTCTAACGTCACTGGCATACAGCCTGGTGTAGAATTGTTCTGCTACCTGAATAATTTCATTCAAGTTGTGCATAATGTTTTCCTGCTCATCTGAGATCATACATACATCCTGCCTTT
The DNA here is from genome assembly GCF_048455015.1 of Haemaphysalis longicornis. Classification (NCBI taxonomy): domain Eukaryota; kingdom Metazoa; phylum Arthropoda; class Arachnida; order Ixodida; family Ixodidae; genus Haemaphysalis; species Haemaphysalis longicornis. The sequence continues at coordinate 329,531,555 of NW_027526203.1, forward strand.
GCCGATGGCTAGCTTTCTCTTAGTTGCTTTCTAGCTTCCCCCTATTTGCAGCGTTTTCTGTATTACTGCCATGTGATATGCACAAATGTCTTTTGTTTTATTTCTGTTAAACAGTTTTAAAATCTCGGCTAATTCAATCCGATCCACAGTACTTGACACTTTCATGTTCTTACATTTGGCAGTTAGTTCCTTCATTTTCTTTGTTAGTTTTCCAGTTTGTTCTGTACATGTTGTTTCTTTCATAGCTGCTGCTGATTCACCGAGTACCGATGTTAGGTAGGTTGTTATTTAGCCTGTCTACACTTACTTCGTTCTGCTCATTAAAAAGCGAGAATTTGTTTTAAAGAGTTATTTTAAACTCCTGCGATCTTGGTCTGACAGATTCCACGCGGGGTTTCTTAGTTTTCACGAGTTTCGTTCTTTAGCTTCTGAGAGTCAGCCTTAGCTTGCATCTAACCATCCTGTGATCGCTGCTCCAAATCTTGCTTAGCACCTCTACGTCTTTCATAATACCCAGGTTGTCACTTAAAATGAAGTCAATTTCATTTTTGGTTATACCTTCGGGACTTTTCCATGTCCAGTTCTTACTCTTTCAATTGTAGAAGAATGTGTTCATTAACCTCAGGTTATTTCTCTCTGCAAATCCCACCAGTGTATCTCCTCGACTGTTGCGATTGTCTATTTCGAAGTTTCCCGCTGACCTTTCTCCCATTCGCTTCTTACCAACCTTTGCATTGAAGTCTCCCATCACAATCGTGAACTGCGTTATTGCTTTCCTCACAGGTGATTCGACGTCCTCCCGTAGAAGCTACATACGGCCTCATCATCATAGCTGCTTGTTGGCGCGTAGGCCTGTACTGTGTTTAACCTGTAGCGCTTGTTTAGCATGATCACAGCAACCGCAACTCTCTCACTAGTGCTGAAAAACTCCTGCTATTTCTCTGTGGATTGAAAATCCCACCCCCTGTTCTTTCTTCTCTTGGGGTCTACTGTAGCACAGAATATGCCCGCTAGTGAGCTCCATGCAGCCTTCTCCTGTCCTTCTAACTTCGCTTAACCCTATAATATCCTACATAATGTCAGAGAGAGAGCTCTAGTAGTGCAGCTAAGCTTCTCTCGCTAGACAGAGTGTGTGCGTTGAACATTGCCAGGATCAAGCTCCAATGGCGGCCTGTCCGGACCCAGAAATTCTTAGCACCCTCTGCTGTATCGCTGTTCTAACTGCTGCTGTGGACTGGTGCTCTGCAGCTGCTGGGGACTAAGGACCGAGAGTTGAATTGGTCAGTCATGGGAGGTGGCGGCCAACTACTACACCAGGGTGGCCAGATCCTTCTCTAGTGAGGAAGTGCTGTTTATGCCCCTAAGAGCCTGCCTAACATGGTTGAACCTTTCTAGTGTAGCCTCTTAAATATCCGGGATGGTGGTTACTTCCGGAGAAGGCAGCACTCCATACCTGCGTGATTGGGAATAGAGAGCCAGACGAAAAATAGCGAGAGGATTTTCTTGCCAAAGACGTTGTCGCGCATGCCCATAGTGATACTGAGCCAGCATTTGTCGGTTTTGCTTTTTATATGCGCGGTTCTGAAGGAGTAGGCTGACGCGCTGGCTTACTGATGAGATTCACTGACGCCTGGCTGTTGGAAAGGTAAGGCACTGCCATGCTCAAGTGTATAGCTACGAAAAAATGGCTCGTTTGAAGCTCAGCTGGCCAAAGAGAAGCTGAGCTTTTTTGCTAGCATGGAGCTCTCTGCACTGTACTCGTATATAGTAGGCTGCAAGTTATCTCTCTCTGTAAAAGCTGCAGGCCGGTGCTGATAGCATACGTAGGCTTTGTCGCATTACATCTGGGATCCTATTGCTTCATCTTTTGGCCCAGTAACACACTTCATGCCAACTTGTGGACTTTTGACCTTGTAAGGCTGACCACTGAAGCAGGTGGAATAGAAAAAAACTAAATACATTGGACTGTCAGCACTGTTACTTATTCAGCTGCTTTCTGGCTTGCTTGTTCCTTACTTTTCTCAGGCCCGTCATCTAGCTAAGGCATATTTATGTTGTCTTAATGGCAAGCTTCTGTGAATTTCACCAGTGGAGAGGTTTGGAAACAGTAGGGGCATACAAAAATGTAGGCAAGATGTGAAGCTTGAGAAGACCGCAAGGTGATTGGTTTACCGTATGTAAATTGGGATCCAGAATGCCCTCTCTTCCTGTCCCCCATCCTTGTCCTAAGTAGTCAGTCTTAGAACCATTGGATAAGCAGAGGCGTGGCATATTTAGTATCTCTGGTTATTCTAATCTGCTCTTGGTCTTGAGAAGAGAATGTTGGACGAAGCTGCTAGTTAATCATTTAACACTGTCTGTCACAACGTGCTGCTTTGCCCTTTTGTTGTGTTGCCATTTCTCGCCATATCTAATCAGGGGGACGGATGGGGAAAGCTCCAATGACACTGTCAAACTACTGGCCTCTCAAGACTCGCACAAACGGCAAAATGACGTCGGGGAAACCTTAATTGTGCCGCTTGTAGAGATAGTCAGAGGTGCGCGACATTTAGCTTGTGTTCTTTCAAAGTTCAAAATTTCAGTGTCTACAATTATTAAAAATTAGTGAATTACAAGCACCGATTAATTCATGGCAATCGGAGCAGAAAACTAGAGGGTTGCACTGTGTGGGTTTGCTTTAGAGCGCAACTGTTAGGCATCTGTCCTGGCTTACGCAGTGTCGCCAGTGCAACCGGGCAATGTGAGGAGTACAGAGGAGGGTGTAAGAGAGCGGAAAGGAAAGCAGGGGAACAGTGCACAGTTATTCGTACACTCCTCCCTGCTTGTGAAACAGCGGAGCCGACCCCATCACCAAGGCTGCAACTATGGTTACGAGTTGAGTGCACGCGTCTGGGGGTGGTTCATTGCTATCGTAGTGTGTAGAATGAAAGCAGCCCAGCCCTACGAAAGAAACATCAGCGGTGTGTTTGTGTGTGAGCGTCCCAGAGCCAGTTACCTTGGGTGGTGCAGGAATGGTCGGAGCTAGTTGGTTCCCTATTGTTTAGCCATTAGAAGTGAACTAACAGCATTTTTCTTATGTCGCAAATTTGACTCGGCTGTTTTAAAATTGCATCGTGCAGGAAATGTTGAACTTGTAAATACTCCTTAATTTTTTTTGCAGGAAGGTGGCATCCGAGCCCTATACAAAGGTCTTTCCCCCACGGTTCTTGGAATGGTGCCCTATGCTGGTGAGCCTGTAATTGGACTTGTTGTACGTTGCGTTTCCTAACGGAAGCACTCGACTTGTTATTGTTGTATGTTTGTATTTTCTGCAGGGATTTGTGATGTGATGGCTATTTATCCACCCCACTGAAGTCTATACAGTGGTCTATACAATACTGAACACAAAATTGTACGTGAAGTTTCAGGTTGTGGTAGCTAGCTGTGATTCTGATAAAGTGGAAGACAAAAAACACAAGAATTCACTGCCCAGTGAAACAAATTGTAAGTTGTTGCACTAAAGGCCTTCGCTAATTTGCATCTTGTAGGTTTTGTTAAACCCCATACTTAGCGACTCTGATAGTCAACTGGCCAGTTTGCTTCAGATGAAAGCCTGACTTTCGTGTAGCCCTCTCGGCATTTAATGTGCGATTTTTCAGGCACCTTTTGCCACAAAATAAACTTTTCCCTTTCTCATTTTTCTCCCGACAATTTGATGATTCATGAAAAACTAGAAGAAAGCAAGGCACCAGTGTGTTGTAGTGGCATCCGATTACAGGACCGCCAAGTACTAAGCCATTTGAACTCTCGCATCCTGTGGTGCTTTGTGGGGGACCATCAGGAACCAATAGGTCAGCATGCTGTGACAATGTAGGTCTCATGGGAGAAATGTTTGCATTGTGGACACAATGATTCTCGGGAATCCGGTAACGCTCGCCAACATGACAGCCACCTACAAACAGCGAAAAGCTGGCCCTGGTCACTCGTGTGAATGAGCTAAATGGGCTCCATGTGATCGCCATATGCTGCAAAACCTTGCACTCTCACAATTTTTTTTTTATACTTGTGAGGGGCACCTTATTTTAGACAAGCTGCTCGCAGTGCTTTGTTTTTGTTTTTTTTTCAGTGAGCTGATCTATTGATCCAGTGTTTTGTACTCTGTGTACCTTAAAATTTTCATCTGAACTTATCTTGTTGAACAGAACTACAAGATGTCTTTCAGTGAAACATGATTGAAGGGCCATTAAAATGTGTTACGCCTGTCAGGAGTTTTATTTAATTGTGGCTTTAATAGCTGGTAAACTAAAAAAAGCTTTCTGGGGCAGTTGTTTCATTCAAGTTGCTATTCTCTTTAGTTGGTTTCTGTGAGATCTTCCCTGTTCAGTGAACATTGTGAAGTAAAGCGTGCCTGGCAAAAAAGAAGGCAAAATATGCATAAGTGGTTGTACAGTGGTGACTACCTTAAAGCCTAACTGCCTCCTATCAGTGTTTTTCTGTGCTGTGGAATTCAAAGCATTCGCTGAAAGGTTAGTTTGTTGAAGCTCTGCTTAAATGGGCATACAGGAAAACTTTTTGCGCTACGTGCTTCTGAGTTGGCTGATAACTAACAGGTGTACAAGGTTTCTTGTTTCGTTCCCTTTAAAAACGAAATACTAACCACCATAGAAGATGCTTTTGCTCAACTTGGAGTGAGAAGTGAGAGTAGGTTTCCAGAGTAGTGGTGCAAGTCAGTTCATTCCAAGTGTTCCCCTAAATCAAGCCTGTTTAGCTGAAGTCTTCGCAAGTGAACTTGAGTCGGCAACATGGTCAGTGCCCGACGGAGCACAGTGCCTGGTGGTGGCAGAGAGCCACCATCAAACGACCGTGAGGCTTGTTACAAACACTGCTTGGCCGACAAGTGCTGTGGCCCCTGTGTGTGCAGGGTTGTCCTTCTACGTGTTTGAGCGCCTGAAGGCCCTGTGCCTGGAGGTGTTTCCCAACACGTGTGGCCGTCCCTACCCTGGCAACACGGGTGGCATTGTGCTTGTGATTCCTGCCAAGCTGCTGTGTGGAGGCTTTGCGGGGGCCATTGCCCAGACTTTTTCGTGAGTACTATACCTCTTGATTACCACAGGGACTAATATATGCTTTTCTGGCATTTTCGCCGAGCTGAACAAGCCACGCAAGGCTTGTCTGCACTTGCCCCCCTGCACTTGCCCCCCTGCACTTGCCCCCCTGCACTTGTACAAAGAACAAAAAATACCATGCGACATTCGCGGCAGCCGCTACAACTAACAGCAGTGATGTGCATTCGAGATGCGATGTGAAGATGGGAACTCGAACCAGTTTCGGTTTCAATTCTGTGAAACAATGTGCTTGGCATTCGACGTTATCATTGGCTGGTGGGCATTCTCGATATCTCTGGAATCGGCATATCATGCTTCTGCCATGTTGTCGGCTGTAAAATGTGTCAGATAAGCCTGCCAGCATGGCTTAGAATGTCAACAATCATTAGCCAAGGCGTACGCAGTCGCTGAGGGCCCTCCATGTCACCGGAGACTCTTGAATGCGAGGTGCTTGGCCCCCACCTTTGGAGCTTGCCTAGCTCATGTCTTTGTCCTATGAGGCGTGTTTACACCAGGCCGAGAGTTGGTTGGTTCAGCACTGTGCCCGCAAGCAGTCGATGCTTATGTCAACACCACTCCAACAAGACCTCACCAGCGTGTCAGTGTCAGTCTGCACGCATTCTGCGAACTCACTCGTGGAACCATGAAGGGTGCAGTGCAAAATGGTGAATTCAGTATAGAAAACATTACCAAAGAACAACTTCAAAAAGAACTTCGAAAAAAAAAAAAAAAAAAACATTTGCTATCGGAGATTCGAACTTGCGCACTGCAAAACATATGGACCCAGTGCTCTAGACCACTTGGCCATAACTACAGCAGTGTCAAGGGAGAGAAATATTAAGTACTTATATCGTATAGTCTGTTTATTTTTCTTTTTTTAGCTTCAGCATTCCCAGCAGCTTAGATGACTATTGCTTGAATAACGCTCGTGCAGGAAGCATCCCCCAGATTCCCACAAATATCTCATCTCTAGCGACTGCATTCCTTAGGCAGAAAAGCAATCGCAAATGTGTGGTCGTGCTGCTGACCGCTGTGCTAGTTCACCCAGCCCAAAAAGTGATTCCTGCACTTAGGTTTTTTTTTAGGCTTTATAATAAATGTTTCGGTTGATTTTAATTCCTTAGTACCTATATTAACTTGCTGACTCTTCTCCCACCTTTAATTGGCCTTAGATTCTCCTACTAGCATACCAGTCAGAGAAGCATTGCATGTGCGCTTGTGTGGAGGTACTTGGACTTCATAGACTTTACTAAGATTAATACAGTCTCCAAGCTATCAAACTCAAGGCAAATTCTTCCAAGCACAAATCGTGTCATGGCTTAGTTTCAACTGAGCGAAAGATTTGCGACAACCCGCTGGCGGCCGGCCAACTAACTCTTTCAGAGGGTCGGCGAGCCGTGCAGTAGCACAGTCACGTCAAGCAATCTTGAGTAACTGCCATACAAAACGTCATATGAAATCAGCAAGGAGGATGCAGAGAGGAGAACAGCACTTTCAAATTGATTTTTCTACTAAATAAAGTTGCGTAAACGCTGAGAGTGGTCGAAACTTGGCCCAGGGACTCCAGACTGTGTGCAAGTACTCTCACAATTTTTACAAATCACTTCAGTGTCCCCTTAAACACCTGACAGGCCTCGAAGCTGGTTGCTCTTTGTGTTCGTGTATGCGCATTACACCAGTTTCACTTACTATGCGATTCTTTGTGCATTTTTAAAATTTACCGACGACTGTAAGCTGCTTTGGATTTGCATCTAGTGCCTGATTGTCTGTTCTCTGTTCTATTGTTTCTATATCATGTTAAGATGCACTATGTGTTTAGTGCACTTTTTTGTGTGACTTATGTAAGGCCCCATTTTTTTCATTTCTGTATGGCAACGTACATTTTTCTGCATACATGAAGCGGGTGCATATTTTGCACATATTTTTGGGATCGTTTTTCTATAACAGGGCAAGGCAAAACTGCTGAGCTTGTGATGACAATTTGCTGAGTTTACAAATAGATAAGGCCCTTAATTTTCAGATATTCTTTTTTAAATTCGAGTGAAAATTGGTTGCTGCTTTGAAAGTTGTGGACCAGGAATAAATGTGGTTTTAAATGCTAATGTCTTTCAGAAGTTTTATTTTCATTACAAGAAAGCATTATTTTAGTGCAATTAAAACATTTAAAAAATGCAAAAATATATCGCACAGGTTATGTACACAATAGACCTCGTAACATAAAAATGAGTCATCTTCATCATGCTGTGACTGAGGGCTGCTTCTGTTCGTAATTGGGAATTATGTTGGTGCAACATTTTGCTGCAGGGCAGTGGGAGTGTGTTGCATAGTTTCCTCTCATATTCTTATAGTTGTTTCAGTAACTGTATGTGTGCTCACGCTAAGCACACTTGCAAGCCAAGTTTTCAATGATAGTCTGATTTAAAATGGCCAAATGATGCACCCTGGCAACATTTGTAGTGTCTAGTCAAAGTTGCCATTAAATAATAATTTTTCTTTCAGGCTCCAGACACGTCAAAAATTGAAGGGGTAATATCCGGTTAAACTCGATTTTTATGAATCTGTTTTTGGGGTGGGGGATTTGGAGTGAAGGATCTTTCATATACAACATCGTCTTGGGGTGAAATTAGTGTATTGCACCAAGATGGCGAGCTTGGGTGAGTTGGTACTCATTCATACGCATTCCAGTAGGAAACGAGTGTTTCCATAACTTTCTGAACTCTCACCAATCAAACATGGCAAAAACAGCGCAGCTAGAGACAGGATGCAAAGGAAGAAAGACACAGGGCTAGCGTTGGTGTGCCTTTCTTCGTTTGCGACTCCTTCTCTAGCTGTGCTGTTTTTACCATGTTTGATTGCTCCAACCGACTAGCCCACATTCAAGCATTGACAAGTACTCTCACCAGCGATTCTCACACTTGCAAAGTCGAAAACAGTTACTTGGTGGCCTTGTCGTGCTGTACACACGGTGTACAACTTTCACACCAAGAGGCTAAATGTTTTCCTTGGCACCTGACAGATAATAGCAGGTTGAGTGGGCGTTCATAAGAAAAATTGACCTCGTAGCTTTTAAGAGAAGCTGTTGCATAACCCCTGTTTTTGTTGCCTTCACCATCATGACTGCTTCTTAATGCCTAGGAGGTACATACTCGTCAAAATTTCCTTTAGGCCACGACAAAAGTTTATGGGCCACAAAGAATCACTGCACAAGTTTAATGTTCAATTATGGCCGCATTGTTTCATGACAGTAAAAAAGGCCCTTTCTGCAGCTTTCCGGTGTGAAGCATTTCAGTATTGCTTGTTAGGTACGCTTATATTTTGAATACCTGTTACTTTTGGCTTGCCCAGGAACTTTTTACAAAGACTGTACATAGTCATGTTTCCAGTAATTTATGGTTTGTCTGGTTGCAGTTGCATACATGCTTCTCCTGCCATGATGTGGTCCACATGTTAGATAAAGAGGCTTTGTTGTTAGGCGGCGCCCGTCCTGCCAACTTTCTTGCTGTTTGAAACCATAAATGTTTAGGTGCATTTTGTCTATTAAAAAATATAAGCACTGCAGTATTTACAATTTTCACTCATAGCATCTCCTACACCTTCACGGAAGTGTCTGCAATGCACTAGCCCCGTTATCTGCTCTCTCCCCCCCCCCCCCCCCCCCCCCACCACTTTTTTGTGTCATTTAAAACTTCTAGTTAGGCTTTTTATTGTACCTAAATGCTCAATTAATCATACAGAAATGCTTCAGAAGGCCTTTCGTAAGTGTTCGGTGGCTGTTTACTGGGAATCTTTGGGAAGAATGGGCAAGACCCATAGACGGACCACCTTTTGTTCTTTGTGCAGTATAGCAGCCACCTGATTCAAGTAATTTAGTCATTGGATCTTAATTAGTTGCATAACTGGCATTATGAAGCCTTTTCCCAAGTTCTTGTGAGCAAATCAGGAAGGCTAATAGTGAAACCTAGCCTAATCTTATTTCAGATGTACAGTGAAACAAAAACATTTGGCCCCACCTTGTTCCCCGAAAGGCTGTGCTTGGCATACAGGGCGGTTCGCCTGTTGCTGGCAAAAATGTTTGAAGACAAGCACATTGGCCCAAAATATTATGTCCCACGAAGTTTCACTCGTTGGTTGGTTATAGCAGCAACATAAAAAGGGTGTCACTTGTGGAACACTCGTAGATACAGTGAAGTGCTTAACAGCCACATTACGTCCAGAAACTGCACCACGATCTCCTTATGCATCACCATTGTAAAACATATGGAGTGGAACATTCAAAGTGGAGAACCATAAGTGAGATTTTCCATTTTGCCTTTCACTCTACTGTTTAGAGCAAGTGTTTTGAGGCTGTAGTGTGTGGGTGTTTCACTGCTAGCCCCACCCTGTACAAACTGGTATGTACTGTAGTACATCAAACTTCACCCGCCACTGTGGCATAGTGGCTAAGAAGTTGGGTTGCTTAGAATTTAGAGGCAAAATGTGAAAAAGTGTTCCCCAAATGTCCTAAATTAACCTGTTTGTGCCCCACTTATAGGGAATATCATAGCCTAGGTGTAGCATTGGTGCGCAAAATCGCAATTTGGTTTTTGACATTACGGGTTCAGCTGGTATAGTGATAAATGTTGCTCTTCATGCTTCTGGCATAAATACTCTGTAGAGCACCAGTGCTGCTGTTTGTGAAGTTTGGCAGTGCTTGTACCAAAGCATGTGGCAGTTTCGATGCTTCTAAAAAGGTCGGCTAGTGTTGCCTGCCATCCTCAACGTTCCAACCCCTTATGCTTTCAACTCGGCAATTAACAATTGTTATTCAGTTTTTCTATAGCCGGCATGCTTTTTCCTCGTCACTGCTGTTGCGAATTTTTGGGAAACCTTTCATTTCAACGTGGTGATCATAGCTGGTGCAACGACCAGGCCGCCTGCAGCTGGGTGAACTGTAAACTTTTGAATGCTTGCTTCTCTTCTGCCTACAGCTACCCTCTCGATGTTGCCCGACGACAAATGCAGCTCAGCATGATGCACCCAGAAATGAACAAATACAGGTAAAGTAGCTCTCGTAATCTCACTAAGCGGCTCTTTTATGCATGCAATGTTTGTCGCTTTTTTCGGTGAGCTAATACTGTTCAGCTATGGCATTTGGATATACAGTTAAACCTGCATGTAACGAACCTCTGTGTAATGAATTCCTGGATTTAAAGAAATTTTTCAATTCCCCATTGCCAGCCCTATTGAAACCCATGTTTTTGGGACCTCTATGTAACGAAGGCATTGCAGCGGTTAACCTTGATGTTACGAATTCGCTACGGTAATGAGCAATTATTTTTTCCACTTTTCTGAAAAATCGTTGGATATATTCACTAATTTAACGAATTTTGCTCTCGCCACAAACTACCGTGCGTTTTCACGAGTGCCGTGTCGGTTAGGTGCTAGGCCTGCCTGTCGGCGTGTAGTCGCGCATCTCTACTGCTACCTGTGGTGTCGGTTCATCGGTGATGATTTATACTGCCAGAAAGCGAAAAGTTTTGTCTTTTCAAGACAAGCTGACAGTTTTAAATGCAGTCTCTGCCAGCGAGAAAGAACGTCGCCACCCGGTACAGTAACCCAGCTGGCACTCTCTCGCCAATTTTGAGTGGGGAAAAGAGCATCAAGTTCACAAAAAAGGCATCCTTTCAGCATACGTTTGGTCATTGAAACCTTACTTCTTTGGGGTGCCGTGCAGTGATTAAGTTTGTCGGAAAGCAGCAGGCGGAAATCGCACAGTTTTTCACAGTCAAATAACTTCTTCAAAGGCGAGTTCACCGTCACTGATGTCCAGCATTTTGGTTTCATTTCTACTTTGTTTACGCGAGCCTTTACTCGAAACCTGCATGCAATGAAAAATTGCGAATTTTTGTCAACTTCGTTATATCCAGGTTTAACTGTAATGTGGTTTGTGCGTAACTATAAGACACTAAAATTAATTTTTCAGAAGACTTAGAACACTAGCGTACAAAGACAAAATAAGGGACAGTAGTACGTCGTTATAATGAACACTGTAAACTTCTGAGCTTCACCGCCAGGCATGTCCGCGTGATTGGCATTTTCGCTAGATGCTGAAGGTGTGCAAAAAAGCCTAACACGTGTATGCTAACTCTGGTGCATGTTTGCGTGAGTGAAACTTCTGGTGTAGTGTATGCAAGCCGAAAGAAGTTTCCTGCTGATATGGTGGCATGAATGCAAAATCGAGAGTTATTACTTGTTGGCCATGCTTCCCGTAAAGTACTGGTCGTACTAGCCACCGAAATGCATAGCCTCTTCTCAATGACTAGAGGGACTGCAGTCAGTCGCATATACTTCCTGCATTCACAGCACGTCGAGGAACCCACATTTGTTTTTGGCAGTGTATGCCAAACCTTTGTGCCATTTCTTTGCCATCTTGTTGTACCTTTCATGCGTAACTTCTTGTACCATTTTTATTACTTATCTAAACACTCAGAACTGTGGAATTCTAACTGCCTAAGTTTGTTAGGGAGGTGGGAGGGACATATTTTAGCAGCTCTATACACAGTAAAGCAAAGGTATTTGTATTTCAAAATATTTGATTCGATATACAGACCTTTTTTTGTGTGTGTATTCAATATGCGGTCCCAAATTTGATATTTGCACTTCTCTGATGCTGGCAATGTTAGCCTAGCAGATGTGGGTGATAGAAATTTCATCATCATCATCATTTATTGTACCCTTAAGGGCCTCTTGCGGGGTATTACATAAGGGGCGGGCAAGTACAAAAATTCCACAATTGGTGATGGTCGATGGTACAGGCAGTATTATAAGCAGTATTGCAAATGTTAGCACTTGCACACTGTTCACTGGGAAATCCTCCCACACACCTGCAAAGCATGGGGACAATCCTTTGGTACATACGACGCTAGTCTAGCAAGTCTGTGGATAAAAAGTACTGTTCAGCCCTGGAAGACTCCGTGAAGGCTTTCAATAATTGAATGCTACACTAGATTTACAAACGACCGCAGGCAGAGCATGTCTCTCGGATCAAGCCACAAGGAATGCTATATGGGACGCTGGTGTGATTTTTAGTCGCTGCTGGCAAAACGGCACTGCTTGCTTTGCAGCAGCTGAAAAAAATTGCGTCCAGTTATGACGATGTCTTGGCTAAACTTAAGCCCATTAGAATATTAAAGATGGCGGATCATTTCTGGCAGTACCTTCTGGCCGCGTCAATGCCGTACACAGGGGAAGCTTTTTGCCCGTCCTAAAACAGCGAGTGTTCGACTGCAGGGAGACCAGTTGGTTGACCGGGTGTGCTTTCCCCCTCCCCTCCTTGGTGCAGCAAGAGCCTGGTGAGCACGCTGACGCTGACCCTGCGTGAGCATGGGGTCTCCCGGGGCCTCTACCGGGGCATGAGTGTCAACTACCTGCGTGCGATCCCCATGGTGGCAGTGTCCTTCTCCACGTACGAGCTCACCAAGCAGCTCCTGGGCTTGGACACTGGCCTCGACTCGTGATCCCCTCGGGGCTGCTGCCCTTGGGTCCCTCCCTCCCCCCACATCTGACAGTGGTGCACCCCTCTCGGTGTGCCAGCCAGTCGTGAGCAGGGGCTGCAATGTTCAGGCGTGCACACGAGTCCGTAGCTTCACCTTTGCAGCCAGGTTTAGCTGCCCGCAGTGTCTGTAATACAGAGGCGCGCGTTTGCCAAGGGGCTCACCCCCTTCTTGCTTTCTGTCAGTGGAGGGCTGTTACTGCCGAGAGAAAGAGTACCGGTGTGTGCACGATTGCACTGGGCAGGAGGGAATAGAAATGATAGTAGCCGCGAAGGCGTACATTTGGACAGATAGTGTGGGCCTGGGCACACGATCAATTCTGTCTTTGGACAACGCTCATTCTTTGGCACTGTTAATGTAGTGGTGACAACATGGTCTGCGTTATACAGTGCCACAAGCACTTGGCCTTTTCAAAGTTGCTGCATGATCCAAAGAGAGGGAAGAATTTCAACTTGCGCACTCGTGTGCACGTCCTTTGCCCCCTGTCATGGAGCATCCTGATCGGTAGGTGCAGCACTGCCAGAGTGTAGCGTTGAAGTGCAACTGCATTATTTGTGATTTTTATATTTTACGCATGTACACGGGAAAACACTATCTGATGTTTGAGAGCTTAACAACAAACAATGTCTAGGCCATGTTTGCAGCGTACAAACATCGCTGCAGTGTTTTGGTGAAAGCTGATCCTCGCTATTTTGAGCAATCGTGCGACCAGTTGGAAAATAACAGTGCGACCAGTTGGAAAATAACAGCATCCCAACCTTCCGGTATCGTGTAAGGCACAGTCATTGTGAACTTGCGGCAGTGAAGTGGGCAAATAAAAACAAGCAGAGCCCGTGCTTTGCACTTACACAGTTGGCAACACGAGGGTGCACACCCCAAAACGCCCTTCCCTGCCTGCTTCCCCTCCAACATATTTTCGACACCTCTGGGTGCGGTTTGATGTGCAGAACTTTTCTTCCCCCACTGGAGATATGCTCTGGTGTTTTACTTATTTCAAGCCATAAAAATGTGTCAATGGTGAAGTGAAAATTGCGCATCTGTGAACAGCATGTGCTTCTTTTCCACGTGCTACCCTGGCTCTTTCTGTCCTTCGCTAGGGCCTAGCCTACCGTTCTGAACAAGGTGCATAAACTGTTACAGTCCATGGAGCAAAAGTCACTTTAATTTTTCTTTCCCCGTTGGGTGATTATAGTAAGAGACACACACCGGCAACTGTTTTTCCACAACCTTCCCTCAAAGAAAGTGCTCCTTCTTAATGCTCATTTTTATTCTGGTTCAAATACTTGTTTGCACTCACTGTGTTCACAAGCACTGCCTTGACAACAGTACCATTTAAATTGCCACACTGCTTTGCCAGTGCCACCGGTTTGGCAGCAAACGATTCTCACACTGATGTCTGCGTTCTGTGCAAGCAGTTTCACCATTTTTACTGCTTTGCTTCAGCGCGACATTGACTTACTGGCTCCGTGTTTTTCTGTGTTACTAGGCTGCCCTCTGAAATGACATGGCTGCTTGCATTGCCAACAAAAGGTTGTCAGACTCTGTGCATGTGTAGTGCGCAATGCACACAGTTTTGAATCAGTGGATTTTACTCTGGTTGAAGCAGGTGTGCCAGATGAATTGTAATAACCAATTCCCAAGACATGCAATCCAGTAATGCACTTAACAAGGCTGAGAGAGTAGCTAATACTTGACTACATTAACATTCCTCTTGATAGCCCGTACAATCAAATGCACAGTTGGACTCTGCACTTTGCTGTATGTATATGAATAATAAAGACTGCATATGAAGGCACTGCTTGGTGAGCTTCCTTACTCCTGGCACGCAAGCTTCCCATTTGCTTTTCACAAATCTCAGTATAATTAACCTTGTGTTTTTCCAATCTACCATTACAAAATGCATGCAGCTTCTTCCTGCACACCAAGTGATCGCTGTAAATCAATGCAACTTAAGACCACCAAATTATACATGTCAACAGCATTTTTTTTTTTTTTTTTTGCTGCTGCGAGGTTGCTGGTTTTTAACCTGCATCAATCCGAAGCCGACACCAGCAGTACCTTTCCTCCTGGAGCTGTTTATGACATGCACCCAGTGAAATCAAGCTGGTAGGAGCTGTAAAACTGCATGCCAGGGTTGACTATTTGGGGTTTTACTTGCTGGTGCCTGCCCAAAGAGTTCAAAACTTTCAAAATGCACCGAGTATAAACCACTTTGCATAAAATTTATAGACTATAAAAAAAGTGTTCGTTCAGTAAGCATTGCCACAGTGATGGACGCTTTAAAAGACCAAGGAATAGAGAAGACCTAACCAAGACTCCTAGACAACATATGAGCAATGCACAAGCACAAGCAAAGTGATCAATTCCCAATCCGAAAGGGAGTGCGACAAGGAGATACCATCTCGTAAAAATTGTTCACAGCATGTCTGGAGAGCGCATTCAGGAGGCTTGGGAAAACTTAGGCTTACAGATAAACAGCGAATACTTGAGCCACTTACGGTTTGCAGACGACATAGTCTTACTCAGTGAATCTGCAGAAGAACTCCAAAAATTATTGAGGAACTACAATTGGAGAGCTTCGCTGTGGGGCTAAGGATAAATATGAATAAAAATAAAGTAATGCTAAATAAAGATGCTGAACGTGCCTTTTTCCGCATAGGGGACGAAACACTGGAACAAGTACAAGAATATAACTACCTTGGCCAGATGGTCAAAGCTGACCCAAACAACGAGAAAGAAATCCGGTGCACAATAGGACTGGGTTGGGGTGCATTCGGCAAGCAAATAAGATACCTCTATCCCTAAAAAGAAATGTATTCAAGCAATGTGTCCTGCTGGTGATGACATACGGAGCGGAAACTTGGCGCCTTGCTAAACAACTAGAAAGCAAACTTAGGTCCGCCCAGCGTACCATGGAACGAATAATGACAGGAGTAATGCTTAAGGACAGAAAACGAGCTACCTGGATTAGGGAGCAAACTCGGTTAAAGGATATCACTCGGTTGTAGGGTTTAACGCGCCGATGCAACGCAGGCAATGAGGCGCACCATAGTGGAGGGCTCCGGATTAATTTTGACCACCTGGGGATCTTTAACGTGTGCCGAAATCTTGTACAAACGGGCGTTTTTGCTTTTTGCCTTTAAAGGATTTCATAGTTCGGATAACGAAAAAGAATGGACTTGGGCTGGCCATGTGGTACGACGAACTGACAACAGGTGGACCACAAGGGCAACAGGATGGACATCGAGAGACGAGACTAGAAGAGGAGGAAGGTCAGTAACTCGATGGAGAGATGAAATAAGAAAATTCGTAGGCAAAGAATGGACTCGGGCAGCACAGGACAGAAGTGGGTGGAAGTCAATAGGGGAAGCTTTCGTCCTGCAGTGGACCGAAATAGACTGTTGACGATGATGAGAATCAATCTTGATGGTTCATTGCACTTGACTGACTGGCTCCTGTCCACACGAGGCTGGATGGAAATGAAGCGGCTAACCTTGCAGCTCGAGAGCTAACCATCCAAGCTGGGTCAAGTCACGCCCCTGCCCATGGAGCCCAATCAACCCAAGACAACCTTTTGCCACTACCGCCTCTCTCGCCGGCACTACTCTCCACTCCACTGGTCGCTCTCTATCACAGAAATTGATGTGATGCTGGTGCCTTCTCTAAACCAATACCCTCCTTGTCGCGCCAGACTACACGCAATTTATCCCTCGGCACTTCCCTTCTCCCCAATGCCCCGACTGCGGAGCCCCTGAAACAGCCTCTCATATCATTTGGCAATGTCCTCACATTTCATTCCTTCTCATCTCTTCTGTGGGGCAGTGTTTGGCAGCTCGAACCCTCAATTCCTGCTCAAACTTGCTGAACGAACAGCTCAGGTCACCACTTGTCGTTAAGCTTATTGTCTCTCTGCCACACCTTGCATCTGAAAACCTCAACACAAACAACCTCAGCAACTTTTTTCTTCCGTCACATACCACATAGTGTGGTGTACGCAGTATATGACCAGCTAGTATCTTCTTCAGGGAAAGCAGCACCAGTAGTGGAAGTCTGCCAAAGTGAGAAAGAGTGCTAGGAATGCGGATAGAGAACAGCAGCAAAAACCAGCAGACAGATACGGTTGTTACCACACTAGCCAAGGCAATGAACTGTGGCAACTTATGAAACGTGACATCTGCGAGGGATCAGGACTGCAAGGGCACGCTTGCATCTAGTGTTCATTTTGGGCAAAGAAGGTGAGTCTGTGGCATGGAAGGCGAGGAAGTCGACATTACTGCTGCAAACGATCATGGCTGGCTGCAGGTTTTTTTGGAAGGCACATGGCAGCTTATAGCTGTAAGTTTAAATTTCCTTGGAAACCTTGGTTTTTTTTTTTTTTTTATGAATCCTGTGCTAGTGCATATTCCTTGCCACAGCTCATCTATAGTGTGCAGTTGAACATACTAGCGCAAATCCTCCCACAGAAAACATTCATCACCTACATTATGTCCATGCCCAAGCTGCAACAAGTGTCGTAGCCACAAGCTGCCATTTTCAACCTACCAAGGGCCCCCAGAGCCTTCAGGCCACTCTGTAACAAGTTTTCCGTGGCATGCATAACAACACAGGTGATAAAGAGCGTGTTTATTTGTCAAATGCGTTATTACAAAAGTGCTAATGAGAATCGAGAAACCACCACCCAAAAGGTTCATAGAAGGCACATTTTGACAATCTTTTATGGGACCAGAGCAATAAACGCAACATTTCACCTCGTGGTGTAACTGAGTTGAATGCCTCTGCTGTCATCACATGCATGTGCATTTTCAAGCTGACCTTTGAAGACTGCTGGTCTCTCTTGCTTACACAAACCTTAAGTGCCCCAAATACGGCCACACCACCATTCCAAATCAGCAACTAGACCCTGTGCAGCAAAAATAATGCACCAGGTGACAAGCCAAATCTACTCGCTCATAATTGAGGCCATGTTTAACACGAAAGTGAAGCACACAACATCAATACCAAACCAAAGGGTGCATGAAATGGCTAGACTTCACATACTTGAACTTATGTTTTTCCTTTTTTAGACTGTTTATTACACAGCACAAGCTCTTTGAGGATATGACAGCAGTCAATATTCCAGCTACCCCTACCTTTAAAACTGAATCTGGCTTGTGGTCCAAGACTTGCATCACCAAAGTTTCCTGTCAAGGCATTTTTGGCGTTTTCAGATGTAACAGAAAATAGAACACCAAAATATTTGCTGGAAAACTTTGCCAATGTCAAGTTTTGCTTTTACAAAATTTTGTCGTCATCCCTCCTAGTTCATTTTAGTTGTTCATTATGCCAATACATGATCCTTTGCACATGATGTGTACTTAACCACGAATCCCATTTGCTGCTTTCAACATTTTTAGACTTCTCGTAACGCTAAAACATCACCACATAAAACTAGATATGCAACCTGTCCCTAAAATTTAACAAGCGCTTCTGACTAGAACATGACACGATGTCCATGAAGCAGCCCCTTCTTCCCAACGGAGCAAAAAAAGGCACTGCACATGAAGCTTCAGCGTTCCAGAACTTAAAAAGCTTACAAAAGACCGCCCAATATTTCCTTTCTGCATGTTAATAAATGCTATTTTAAATCGCAATGTCAACAGAGCACTCAACACACAAGGAGTTAAAAAAATTCAATAAACTTAAAAGCAAGTTATGTAACTCAATGGAGCGAAAAGATTTCCTCAGTGCACTTGAAGTCCAACACAACAAAGTCATCAAGTCTATACCAGACTAAATTGCTGTCTATGGCTCAAAATTCAGGTTTCATGTACCAAAACTGCCACTCCTGGGCTTATGAGGTGCACCGTAGTGGAAGACCACAGATTAATCAGACCACCTGGGGATTTTTCAACATGTGCTGAAGGCTGCCTGTAAGCTAATAAAAAGGTGCTAAGAACAATAAAGTGAAATGAATGTGTCATTCAGTGTCAGCAGTAACCACTATGATGTACTACTGTGCTGATATTGCACCTACGATGAAGTTACAAATGTTCTTGTACCAATTTACACACTCCAGCACAAAATTTCCTGTGCCGGAGAATGTAAATTCATATAAAAACATTTGTAGCTGGGAGAATGTGTAAAGCATTGTAGCATGGGCAACACAATCTCTCGCACAAATCCCAGATGGCACGAAACGAATTGTCCCGAAACTGCCGCTAAAACATCACATCGGTAGTGGTACACTATCATTTCTGTCAAGAATACCACGTTCGTCCTCTCTTAACTCTTTCGTTACCGCGGGAAATTGACCATTTTTGAAGGGTCTAACAAAACATTTTTTTTGTGCTATACATATTGGTTAGGCACACATTGCAGTGACATAAAATGCAGATTGTTCCACGTGCTTTCCAACGACACCAGTTTTAATAATGTTTTCTTAAATAATGATTCCGAAAAAAATTATCGAATTCGAAATTTTTGTCCACGCGTCGGAGAAAATAAGAAAAAAGTAAGTTGTGTATAATAAACCACCTGTAGTAGAAAAAATTTTAAATATACATTTTGTAGGTAGACATTTCAAAAACCCGTCCCAGAAAAAAAAAATTGAGTTGCGCAGTACAATTTGTCAGATATAAAAGAAAATGTTAGCCCACGTGGTGCCCATGCCATGTGGTAAAGCCCAACCTCTATTTCAAGTTTTGCTATTTTGGATAGTTCTCTAGAAGAAATCTGGTGGTTTGACATTATTAAAGGCCCAAATTAGCCTCCACGTGATGTAAAAACATCTTGTCAATGATTATGACCAGCACAGTATTGAAGGTAAGCAAGCGATGTGAAAAAATCCGCTTGGAGTTGAGAACCAAACTCTTTGGTGGATGCTTGTTGACGTTCTGATGATCACTTATCAGCCAGAACTTTCATTTGCGGTTTATTATCATGTTCTGACTCACTATGGTAGCCCTGCTTGCAGGAATAACGTACGATGCGCTAGAATCATGCCCAGCAAGCTTTCACCAAGCCGCCGTCGGGCTGTGAAGCAAGTTCAGCACTACGAGCCTACTACAGTGCAGCGCCACCTAACAATTTCGAAAAGAAACAAATACAAGGCTGTTGGAGACTTTGTCAGAGAAGCGACACTAGACCTCCGGAAATACCCTCATATGAAAACGAAACTGGCGAACAGCTGGCGGTGTTCAAGGCTAATTGGAAGCGTTCTCCTCGTCTGAACTGATACCCGAAGACTTGGTGTTATCGTTTGACTTTCAGCGGAAGCTCTTATCGCAGAAGCAAGGCGTAGATAAAGTGGAAGCGCGAGCGGCATGCTTGTTTTGAGGAGCAGTAGCGGGCAACCAAGGCATGGCAAATGAGCGTGTAGTTGGGTAACTGCGTAGTAGCGCCAAATATGAATTTCGCAATGCGAAAACGAAACCGAAACTGCTGGAAACTGGTTGAAAATGTCAGGCACACTTGCTAGACATGCGGGGGACCATCAGAAATAAGCTTTGGGAGAATAAAGCTGCCCTTTGTCCGAACCAAAGATCATTGGTGAATAGCTGGGGCCATTTTCAAGTAATTATCATCTCTCAACGCTGTCGGATTACAAAGCTGACCCCATTATTTGGTATTTGATTTGCCAGGAGCCTTTTGACAAAAAAAATATTATGGTAATGCAGCCTAACCACGACCTGCATCCTTTTTTCTCAAGTGCAGCAGCCACGCCCCCTTCCTCGAAAACACGCGCACCTAAGCTCGCAAAAAACGCCGCCAAAAATCTCAATGTCGCTGGAGCGGGAAAATTTAAACTGATTCTAAAAGGGCAGTGCCTAGACTAATCACTGGCCGCATTAGGTGTACGAGAAATGACTACAACATGTCGAAATAGGCAATATAAATCATCGATCACCGGTGATCGATTTGAATAGGCGTGGTAACGAAAGAGTTAACTCGCCAACGTGCACTACTGGGTCTTGACAACACAGCTTTTTCAATTGCTTCTTTCTGTAATTGTGGTATCATGATTACAAGATTTATCACAACCACTAAAGCTATTGGTGCAATATTATCTCAGCGGGTACAGCTGACACCGATTTTTGCCACTTTCACTTAACTGCACTCAGAATTTTTCAGCATGCATCATTTAATGAATGCAATGTAATAGCAAGCACTCACTGTGCTCAAACCAAATGATAAGAAATAAAGGCTGCCCTTGGATACTGTGCGAATGAGACTCTAAGTGTGACCAGCGCCATTGCTGTGGTAAGGCACTGGGTCTGTCACCACCAAGCTATCACGGACAGTGATTTTGCCTGGGTCTCCCATCAACATTTCATGCTATGATATGCTACAGTATTACAATCAATAAATAAGCAAATAAATAAATAAATAATGGAGCGTCCACAAAGACACCCTATGGCACTTCTAACTCGGCACTAGAACGTCATTTAAAAGCACAACCAAGCACTCTTTTAACCTTGATAGAATCAATCTGGACGGCTCATTACACTTCAAGGTGATGCGTTACTGGCAGCTGTACTTTTTGGTCATGTAAGTTTGGATTAGTTATACAGTCGAACCTCATTAATTCAAAGTCGCATGTATCACACCAACGGATAATTCGAACTGGTCCATTGGTCCCGGCAAAGTGACATGTATTTGAATGGGGGAAACCTCTTGCTAATTTGAACCTGAAACACGTGCCACGGTTAATTTGAACAAAATTGCCCGTCAGCACAGACTACCGAAATTCGAAGCCAAAGGCCAAAGTTCAATGCATCACTAGCCTACGCAGCTTCATATTGCAGGCGTTGCTACCTTCACACTATGGATTGTAGTCCGGAAGTGTGCGCCCGCTTTTTTGGGTTCGCATTTCGAACTGACCATTGCGTAGGCCGTACTTTCGCAGCACGTAATTATTGGAAGTGCACTCCGAAGGACGTGCAATACCATCTACTTCATCGCGCATGCGTTTCCAATACTGGTAGCGTGCACTGTACCGCCAATTAAAGGGGCCCCCCACTAGTTCGAACTCCAGCTAATTTGAACAGATTTTCTGTCCCCTCGGAGTTCAAATCAACGAGGTTCGACTGCAGTACATTCAGTTTAAATGGATTTTGTTATGTTTGTTTCGATACCCGCCGCGGTGGCTCAGTGGCTAAGGCGTTGCGCTGCTGAGCACGAGGTCGCGGGTTCGATTCCCGGCCGCGGCGGCCGCTTTTCTGATGGAGGCGAAAAGCAAAAACGTCCGTGTGTACGAGATTTCGGCGCACGTTAAAGATCCCCAGGTGGTCAAAATTAATCCGGAGCCCTCCACTACGGCGCGCCTCATCGCCTACGTTGCGTCGGCGCGTTAAACCCCACAATCAATCAAATCAATGTTTGTTTCGATATTTTTAACGCTGCGTTATCAACATTCACTGCTGTCTCCGTGAATGTCACCACTTCTGGATGCAGAAAATACAGGTTTGACTCCATCTTATTTTTACATTTTAAACCAGTTGCATTTTGTGCTCCCACCAGCCAATTTCCAGTCCTCTAAGTTTTTTTTTATTTGCTTTCAAAAACACAATAATGCTGGACTTGTAATGCGCAGGAGACTGCAACCAGACAGGGGCACAAGCCATGCTAGTGACCAGTGCTCCACTACGTACACCCACCAATAAGAGGTTTGAGTGTGTGAGAACGCAGTAGTGCACCTGAAGGGTGCAAGCTGTAGCCACAAAACATTTGGTAAAGGAGAGTGAAGCAACCCGCACCGCAAGAAAGGCGCGTCTGGGACAGAACACAAACAGACATCAGTTGGGTTCATGCCTTCAGTGCTGCCAATGGCACCACAAACATAATTTTTTTTAAAGTGCAAATAACAAATGTGATTTTTCATGTGACGAACAGACATCAGTTGGGTTCATGCCTTCAGCGCTGCCAATGGCACCACAAACATAATTTTTTTTTAAGTGCAAATAACAAATGTGTTTTTTCATGTGATGGAATAATTTAGCGACTTTCACAAAGAAACCCCTGTTGACACCTCTGCATCAGAAATTTTGGATGCAGAGGAGAATGGGCACTTCTAGTATCCTCAGTACCTTCAACAACGTAACCAGACTGCAGCTCGTCTAGCTGTCATTGTTCTTCATGCTATATAGCAGTTGGTTCTGCAATGTAGCTGGTGGGATGATGGGAGTGCAAGCCCTCGTTGCACAGTAAATCCCTGCCACAACATTTCTCCTTGCCTGAATACACCGGCTCCTTTAGCACTACAAGTCATGCATCACCGGTGCGAGTTTGTGAAAGGTCCAGCGGGCAACTATACCCAAGAACTACTGGTCTTCGGCTTTTGACCGGCTCCTTTAGCACTACAAGTCATGCATCACCGGTGCGAGTTTGTGAAAGGTCCAGGGGGCAACTATACCCAAGAACTACTGGTCTTCGGCTTTTGAGCTGAGTACGAATTAACGAAACACCTCCAACAATTCAGAGTGTTCACCAGAACATGAAAAACTTGAAAAGCAGTAGCTCATATAATATTGCCCTCCATTTTCAAGCAGTGTAGATCACTTTTCTACTTTATAAAACAAAAAAAAAATGCTGTGTACTGATTTCATTTGAGGCTGTACGTTTCTTTACACACAAATTGTTTCCAGCAGAGTAAACTGACAGCTTTGCTCATTTGCGGGAGTTATTTTAAACCCATTCGTAACCCTTAAGGGCACTACAAATAAAAAAAAAAATTTGTACCCAACAACTTCTCCACATACAACAGCCAAAGCCAAAATTACGGTGAGCCAAATGACAGTCGGAGTAAAAATATATGAACAATTTGAAATTCGCCTGTGTTCTGGCCTACCCTTGCAGATGGCTCAAATCCATGCAAACTGGTGCATAACTCCAAAACACTCCCAATTTGTTCAGCTCAAATTTCTCATGTAGCCATATTCAACACAGGGTGCATCTTAGATTCTTTTAAACAAAAGCAAACAAAGAAAAAGGTAAAAGGTCAGAGAGAACAAAACATCCACACATTCAGTTACATTAGCAAAACAAAGCACCGCATGTCACCAAAAGTATACTGCCCACTGCCAAACGTTTCCAGGTTGAGGAGCCCAACCGGTGAAGACTTCGAGGGCTAAAATTCAGTGCATGACAGCCACAGATACTTGCCAGACTCTGATAAGGCTATCGGTGTAGCCTGCAAACAATGTCTGGCCATCGGCTGACCAGGCTAAAGAGATGCACTGTGGAAGCTCCGTCTTGGCACTAGGTGTCAGCACTTCAGGACAAAGTTCATCCACCTGGGTGTTGTCTTCCAAGTTCTATTGGCGACGGGGAAGGGGGGGGGGGGGGGGGGAGAGAGAGAGAGAGAGAGAGACAACATCCAAATCACTTGTGACAGGTGCCTAAAGGCACATGTGCAGTGTTTGTTACCCTGCATGAAAATTAATTAAAAAGTAAGTGTCTACTACTACTACTACTACTACTACAGTCGAGCCCATTTATAATGATACCGTTTATAACAATATATCGGATATAACGATGAACAGCTATGGCCCCGTCAACTTTTGCGTTCTTTCTATGGTAAAATAAACCGCTTATTACAATGCTCCAGTGCCACAATATCGGATAGAACGATTGAATCCGGTTATATTGTGGTGCACCAAAAGTGCAACAGTGACGACTCTAATGACGCAGTTGCGCAGCCTATTCGGGTGTCTTCGTAGGAGGCCCAATGCGTGACACAGTCCCTCGGAGACTTTGTTTCCGCTAAGGACATATATTTACCTCAGCTAGGTGAAGCACCTATAGATGCTCTTGGAAAAGATTTGCGCTAGCTTCACACGCGGCAAATGAAGGTGACCGACTGTGGCTTCTTTCCCGCAAATTAGTAGTAGTACGACCTTGCTGGCATGCGAATAAAATGCTTTGAGCTCTGTTCTGTCTTTTTATTTCGCAACCCGCTTATAAATATTATCGGTTATAACGGTGGGATTTCCTTGGCACTTGGATATAGTTATAAGTGGACTAGACTGTTATACATCAACTTTGACATGACCACAGGTTTTCTTTATATCATTAGTATCTCCAGCACAAATGATACAAAGGTTGCAGTCCTATATTGACTTCTCTTTCCTTTCACAGAAAACAGTTTCTTGCCTTCCACAAATGTCTATTTCCGCTGAAGATCTTTCAAAGCATGCACTGCATAACATAAACATTGAATGGATACTACTTTTATTCACTTAAAACCCATATGAAAGTGCAGTATTAAGTAAAGGCGTGAAAGTGAGCATCAATGTAGCGTGAAAGTGAGCATCTGACACCACAGATGCCAGTGGAGAAGCGCCATAGTGAGGAGAGGGATTAACTGCAAAGAATGGAGTGCAGGTCTACATGTGCACAGTGCAAAGTACCACCAAAAACAGGGTCAGGAGTGAACTCACCCAAATCTTGATGGCTGGTCCTGTGGCCACACAAAGCCAATACCTGCTCGGACTGTAGCACAGTGCATTGATGATGTCCTGGTTGTCGCGGGAGCACTTGAGCTCACTCTTTTCCATGTCCCACAGGTTAGCCTTGCAATCCTACGCAGCCACGGTGGAGAAAACTGTTAAAAATACTACGAATTCAGATGGGTTATTTAAAATTCCAAAGGTAAACTTGCGCCACGAGGGAAACTGTACCAAAAGGTACTGATTTACACAGCGACCCAAAGCTCATAAAGAATAGCTATGTGGACAGTTACGGGAGCAGGCAAACGAATGAGATGCGAAGGTATATCAGAACAGCATATTTCACGGCAAACTGCTATAGATTGGAAACTTGCTGTTGGTAGCAAATCTTTGGGAGAGGCGTGCATAGCCTGATTTTTGTAACTATTTGGAATCGCAATATCAGTCCATATCTGGTTTTACCAGGCAACAAACGACCTTCCTTGCAAAGCTGAGTTCAAAGAACGAACACAAGGGCCCTAAAGTGCTAAATTTTGGTCACTAATTTTCTCTTTGCACAACAAGCGACACTATGCAGACAGATTTTTAAATATTTTTGTAAGATTTTTTTACTTTTACCCACGCATACTGATACAATCCACTTGTAGATACCACAGGAGGAAATCTTGAATGTAACAAATACTTCATTATCAAGTTCCATCTGGGGTGCGCTGAACTTAGCTCCACTACTATAAGGTCTAAACTGTCTTAAGGTTCTTACCCCCTCATGCTATACCAGGCCTGAAATAATCAGCCCCGTTTAATTTGATAGTACAAGACAGACTTTTAAAACAAAAGCCAGCCAACTGAACCAACCACAAAGACTGGACACAAAACAAAGACAACAGGTACATAACATCTGGATACGTAGACAAAAAGATAAGTTGTATTTAGCTGTTTTATGATGCGAATCAAAGAGATAGTGTAAAAGGTACAAGGACACATATCAGGGAAATGTTTACCACAATGCAGATGCCCATTACACATTGTACGTCTCTCTCAATACTACCCTTTGCACAGGCCTTTTTAAGGCAACAACAACTGCACTTAAATCTAGTGGTCAAGCAGCAATGCCTGTATTTTGGCAAATTTATTTCAGAAATGCATAAGAAACAATTAGGTAGCTACCAAGCTTAAGGAACCAGAAGTCGTAAGAAGGCTTTTGTGTACCACTATAAAATCCTCTTTGGCTGCAAACAGCAGTTCACTGCTCCTTCATTTTTAGCCAGTTATCGACATATTATTAAAAGATAAAATTTGCTCCCAATGCATTTCACATAAAACAGCATCAGTTAATAATAAGGCCCATTTCTTTGTGTGACGTGGAGTGACAGAGCTCCCCCTTTTCTCTTTCCACTGCTCATTCAGGTTAGCTCCGTGCCAATATCACTCACAAATGCAACAACTTGAATGAAAGAGGCTTTCTGAGCCATCAGTAAAATATTGCTGCCCACTAGTGATTCAAAATTGGCATCATTGGAAAGAGAAAAAAACAAGGCAAGAAGACACTTGCCTTGCCGCCCGAGGCACACAAGGTTCCATCGGGTGATACAGTGACTGTGTTGAGGTAGCCTGTGTGGCTATACTCGGCCCGCATACGGCACTTGGACAGATTCCACACCTTCACCTTCCAGTCCCAGCCACAAGAGACAACGGTCGGGTCACCAGGTGTGGGAGAGAACCGCACACACGACACCCAGTCTTCATGCTGGTTGTCCTGCAGCGAGTATCCAAACCCCGCATTGCTCAGGCATGCATTGCACCAAGAACTGTGCAAGTCATAGTAATATATTCTTCGCACAAGCAGACTATCAATGGGAATGCAAGGCCATGCTGTTAGAGATTGCAACAAACTGGACACAGACAGCATCCTTTCACACTCTTTCAGTCTTGAGCCAGAACAGTTTCTGCAGACTTTTAGTCTTTAGCCAGATCAGTTTCTTACAAGGCAATCACAGGTGCTATTACTGAAGCTCAATGGTCAGTGCTTATGTATTAGACTCACTACCGCACCAGGAAAAAAGTGCAAACAAAATTGAGAAAATGCTACGTGCCGTATTATATGTAAGAAAATTTGCTTGTATTGGATGCTGTTTACAACTTTTTTGCACTATTGGGCATTTTCAGTTGAACGACTGTTGTGACTAAAAGCGTGGTCCGCTAAGTACTTTCTTCAAAACAAGAACTAAAAAAATTGAGTCAAATTCAAGGTTTTCAGAAAGCTCCAGTATGCCAATAACTGCCTGTTATGTGCTGCTACTCAACTTTTCCTTAAAAAAAAAAATGTTTGCTACAAACACGCTGCCATTTAGAAAATTGTATAAAGTGGAATGTATAGGGCATTTCTTTGAGCATTATTATGCAAGCTGATCTCAACTTAGCAACAGCCATCAGTTTTACTCTAATGCGATACAGGAATTTAGTTCATGCTGGGCTTTCAAAGGCACACTTCAGTGAATTCTAATCATTGTCTTACTACCAGAATATATCTAACCTTATCTTATCAGATGAAAGTCAAGAATGCGCAAGCCACGTTCGGAGCTCTATTTGGCCAAACCACGAGCATTTTTTTAACAGGAAAGTACATTCGGAAGAGCCGTTCCTCTCACACCATCTCCTCGCTGAAATTTGCCGACACCAAATATGACACACTACCAAGCCTGTAGGGCTTCATTTAGCAGGTTAAAGAATCTCAAACCTGTACAACCAGTGTGTGAGTAAACAAAAAATCGATATGAAAACAAAAATTTTGAAGGCTGAGATACTTCTGAAAATACACTGCAAACCAACGCAACACCATTGCAACAATAAGTGCGGCGGCAGCAAACGACACGTGGTATTTCTTCTACTGCCACCCATTAAACATAAACTAAGGCTCTAGACTAGGCTGAACAGTTAAATAATGAATTACATTGGTTAATCTGCCCAATGCAACCACAAATACGATGACAAGTTCACCTAAAGCTCAGTGGTCGAGTAAACAAACTGTCCTCGACCACCCATTGTTATTTAAGTCAAAGATTTGCCCACAGCCAGTGAGACCTACCCTGGTATTCAGAGTCCTTCCTCCACTCGAGCCTACAGTGGAGGAAATCCTTGAAATCGATTTCCCCGTGCATAAGCAATGGGGAATTCTTCCCTTCAGCTGAGTGGAGGGAGCAAATGGAGTGGAGGAGGAACTCAGAATACAACCCCCAGTCTCTCTACCTTAAGTCCTCCCAAGTCTTCACACTGCTTCGGTGCAGCAGGGTAATGAAGCTGTTTCCAAATGTGCAGCAAACAAGCTACTTTCAGCAATTTTATGAAAACAAACCCTCTGCCATGGTGACTTGTGACAGAAAATTGTGTCAAAGCATAATGGCTTCATCCCAGAACAACCAACATAAAAGTTCCGAGTGACAAAAAAAATTAAATTAAACATACCTTGAAAAAAAAAAAAATCTAAAAAGATGAACTCAATGAGTTCACTCACGTGTTAGAGTGCATTGCAGGGAAGCAGTGGGAAATGCAGCAGCCGGGTGGTTAGAGAACCAGGCTGAAAAGCAACTGTGAAACAAAGCCACTAATGAATGCAGGCCCAGACGGGAAATGTAGCAGACGAAAACCAAGTCTCGACACACGGGACACACACTGCATACAGGTTCAAAGGCATCAATCGCTACGACGGATCCACTCTGAAGGACCGCACTTCCTTCAGCATGCAAACATGCATCCAGGTGATCAGTTCAGGTACAGTTAGGGACAAACAAAATGCAAACCACGGGCCCACACTTCCAGCATTACTTTAGGGAAGCTGCAAGGCCTACCATGAGGTTGCTAAGGCTGCTGGGGCTGACGCGCCCGATTATCATCAAAAAGAAAACCAGCAAATAAGCACGGCACACACACAAAAAAGTAGGTGGAACAAAGACTTGACAATGCGTCTATCCTGACCACCTTTTTTCTCGTTGTGCAGTGCTTATTCAGTTTTTCTTTCAGTAAATATGTGCCAACTGGTCCAGTTCTCAGCACTTCTGCCTGTCTGTTTTTTTTTTTTTTTTTTTTCAGGCAATCCACATTTTGGCACCTTACCCTCAAAGCACTGCATGTCTCTTTAACGGCACTGCTTGCTCAGTGCTGTGGCAATACTTGGCTGCTGCCTGCTTACACAAATATAACGGGCCACCATTGCAGCATAATGGTTTGCACTCGCACATCATCAGCTCACAACAAAAAAGTACGATCTGATACGATCTGAACAACTCTAAAGCCTGGCCAAGTTTGTTGATCAAGCATAGGGCTGTGTGCCAGAAGCCCTTGACAACTAAGAAGGAAAGCGCCCCTGAAAGGCAGAACATAACTTCACTGTTTTATATGCTTCCAGCCTGAGCAACCAAACACGTAAACCGACACGTTCCTGCTCCTTCCATATTCCTTGTGGTGAATTAGTGTTGATGCTCCGCATCACCCAAATTATTTGAAATTAAAGGGGTCGTGAAGAGAAAATGCATGTCTTTGCTTAATTGTGACTGTCTGAACATAAATCCCAAATATTTTCACAATTTGTTGCTTCTGGAATTTAGGAGACTCCTTTGAAATTCTCGTTTGGAGGCGCATCGCAAGCGACCATGCGCGCATCGTCAGTCGGCAGTGCAACTAGCAGTGACTTCACATTAAGAATGTTCGCGAGCAAAACGCTCTTTGTGCATATTGTTCTGTACAGCTGCAAACCATATATTTTAACAATAATTCATCTTTTGATTCGATTGATTATGAGGTGTGATGCACCGATGCTACACAGGCGATGATGCGCGCCATAGTGGAGGGCTCCAGATTCATTTTGACCACCTGGGGATCGTTAACATGCGCCGAAATCTTGAACACATGGGCGTAATTGCTTTTCGCCTTCGACAGAAAAGAGGCTGCCGCAGCCGTGAATAGAACCCGCATCCTTGGGCTGCACAATGCCTAAGCCAACCCCGGCGGGTACATCATTTTATTCATTGCCATAAACAGTTTTGTATCAACGTGACCAGTGTTGCGACCACTTTAGTTGTCTGGCAACCAATGTAGCAGATCTCAGACCTACTGGCTGCTTGTACGATTTGTAGCCAGTTTCCCTGCTGAAGTTCACGTTGTTTTGGCAAACTATCTTCGGAATCTTACCCTTTTTGTATCAATCAAAACCGCTGAAGCGCAAAAAAAAAAAAAAAAAAAAAAAAAGAGAGAGAGAGAAAAAGTGCCCATGTGCGATTCGAACTTGCGGCCACCGGCCAAGCCCAACGTTATGGCCAGACTGCACGGAAGTCAGACACGTTAACCACTACACCATCTACGTGAGAAGCGCACGCGGCAAAATCTGCGGCATAAAAGCCGCTTCGAATTTGCACCCCAGCACTCTGGTGTGCTTTTGTAAATTCTAATCAACCCAGAGCTTTAACCGCCAACTTACTGTTGAAAGCTTCTGCAAAAAGCCGAAGGGGAGCATATCCAATAAACGAAATAACGTTAACAGCACTGTTTATTGGAGGAAACAGGAAAGCAATCGAACTACGTGATGGTGGGACTCGGCGCTGTATCACCGCTTCTCACTAGTTATTTTTACGCTTGACGAGTAAACGACGGGTTGACTTTAAGTTCCGGCTACTCGAAGTTCCTTCGACAAACATGTCTATGTCGTGAATTCTCATTTTAAGCTTTTGGCCATTTATCTCATCAGGTCGGAAATTTTTCATTTGTGCCACTCACATTACAGGCTACATGAGACCGACATCAACAAGCTGGTGCAAAAATACTGGCTAGCAGAACGACAGTTTAGACTTGGGCGAAACAGCATAAACAGTTTACAAATACCGAGATTACTTTAAACTTGGCTACTACCCGTGTTGTCGACTGAAAGTTCGATCATAATGATCAGTCTTATCAGAGACCACACATCCCCCATTCAGTTTCAGGGAGAGTTTCATCATGGCGCTGATGTTGTAGGTTTATCTGCCCCTTTGCGAGCCCATTCTACGCCAACATGTTGTGCAGGCGAAGGGGAACCGTGAGTGGCTTCTTACCAAGACGTCACTTCAAGAGTTGAGGAGGAAAGCCTCGGTGAAATCGTAACTGCATTTTTGTTTCCTATTTGCCTATATCGGGCAATGAAACGGGTATGCATTGTTTGTTTATCAAGGTTCCACAGTTATAAGTACCCCCAACAACACAACTGTTTTGAAAATCTCTTCACGACACCCTTAAAGACGTGGAGGGAATTTCTCAGCTGCAGTTGTGGTTAATGCAGTAATTATCTTACTAAGTTGCTCGGCTCCCAATCCAGATCAGCAAGCTGAATTTAAAATGTGTCATTGGCAGGTAGGGGGTATGCCCTCTTCAGTCTCAATTTATGGTGCAACTGTTGCCTAGAAAGATCAATATAAATTGAGAAGTTCATGCAAGGAAGCATATAGATGTACATGCCAGTATAAAGAGATCGCTTGGGGTGGAGGAGGAAGAAGTCTACACTGAGCTTCCTGCTTTTTGTGCTTAATGGTAGCATTGCCGTAAAACTAAATCCCTGACACGGGTTGGCTGTCACCAGCAAAAAGTCAAACAAAGAATGAAAGCACTCCGAAGAATAGTGCAACTGACGCAGTTCAATAAAAATAAAGCCTCCTTGAAAAGAAGCTGGCAAGAGTCGAGTTGAAGAATGTGCTTTGACGGTAAAGGTGCTGGCCCATTATCTAAAGATACGCCGTGTAATTCAGTGCAACTCCCTTCGCTTGGTCGATACCCTTCTGCCACATAAATTTACAATGAATGCAGGCAGTGATGTGATTTTGGGCCAAGTCATATGAAAGCTATGTTTAGGGCCACAAAAAGTCTGCTTTGGAGCAATAAAATGGGGTTTTTATAGCAAGGAACAAGACATGATTTTACAGCAGCAAAAAGTATGCCTTGGAGTGGCAAACTGGGCTTCAGCACAGGAAAACAACACAAAGGAACACCAACCAAATCACGTATCTGGAAGCATTGAGAAATGTGTTCACAAAATAGCATTTTCCATGCTCATGTAATTTATTCTGTCAAATGTTGTTTCGGATAAGTTTCTAAATTTAAATGGAATGGTGAGTGCCAGCTGCCAAACTCGTACTAAACAATCTAAGTTCTTTTTGTTTCGCAATTATAAAGTGTGGGGTGCAACAATGATAAGGTCAAACCCAACCGCATCAAAAAGGATCAAATAAGCAAACATACAACATTTGGCTGCATTTTTCTGAGCAACACGGGGCACGGGACAAGCAAAAAAGGAAGGCAGATGACATGACCACTGTCTCAATTCCATTTTTCTTCTTTCTTTTTCCACTGCCTTTTCTAACAGTTTTTCTTTCCTTGGAGAACACATAGTGAAGGACTTCAAATTCAGCTCATGAATGATGTCATTCTAGATTGCAAAGTACAACGAGCTTGGGCAGCTAGTTTCATTTGAAA
Source organism: Haemaphysalis longicornis (assembly GCF_048455015.1). NCBI lineage: Eukaryota > Metazoa > Arthropoda > Arachnida > Ixodida > Ixodidae > Haemaphysalis > Haemaphysalis longicornis. Next base: position 329,564,087 of record NW_027526203.1, read on the forward strand.
TAAGCAAGAAAAAAAAAGGTGCGGCACAGGTTTGACACAGATTGCTTGAAACGTAGCGTCGTTTGCCTTTTGGCACAGCAAACGCATAATTGACTACAGTTGTGAAAGGTAAATTGCAAAACATGCAAACGCATGCAAACTCATAGCAAATGTGACCAGCAGAGAAAACCATAACAGTAACTCATGCACGGTGGACATGCAATTCTTGGTCTTCAAATCTCCAGTGCGCATAAAATTTTCACATGCTCATTTAGGCACAGACAACAGATCAGTAAATATATGCCAGCAAGGAGCTTGCGCTGGCAACTGGTAGCCGGTACAGAAAACCATATGTGCCAACCGAAAACTCAGCTAGCTGCCAATCCTATAATGTACACATATGTTCTGTCGCCTGCACATTCAACCAGCCTTTACACTCAGTGATTATCCAAACAACAGACAGTACTATTATGATGAAAATTCGGCCATGTTCATCAGTCGAACTTTCACATTCCAACATGAAATGCGAGTCAAGGAATGTCAAACACACGCACGCGATGCAGTTTTCTCACAGTCAATGCAAAAGAGACAAGCAAAAGACGGAGGCGGCAACCGTCACCTTGATGGTGTACTTGCATTCTGCTAGGGTATTCCAAAGTTTGATTGTTTTGTCCCGTGATCCGGATACAATCTGTCTATTGTCCGCAGAAAACGCCGCGCTTAGGACATCTTTTTCATGGCCTTCGAACCGTCGCGCTGTAGTCCCTCTGAAAGCGGACAGCCACACGTTTGGCCATCACTAAGGAAATACCAAAAAACAGGCACAGAAAGAACGGCCAACTTACACGGCGAGATCCCAAAGTCGTAGAGTTTTATCCCAAGAGCTGGAGAGAGCGTACTGACCGTCGCAGGACATCACAACATCAGTAACGAAGTGACCATGGCCTTTGAACCGCTTCTTCGGGATCCCGTAATTCGTATCATCGCGGGTAAGTTTCCACAGAATCAGGGTCTTATCTGCAAAGAGCAATGCTAGAACTTGCATCCTACGCGAACAAAATACGAGGGGAAAGTTACGCACATCATCACTGACAACCAGTTTTCTATTTACGTTTCTACGGTTGCCACTGGTGTGTCCATGTAATTAGAACGAAAATGAGTAACTTCACAAACCCCGAGACGATGAGAGAAGCGTATCGGGAAACTTCGGATTGGAAGTGATTTGCGTCACCCAGCCATTGTGACCCCGCAGAGTGCCTCGCAAATGTAACTGCTCAGTCATGGCTGCCAGACAGGCGTTTCGGAGGCAAGAACAGTAATTCAGGGTTCCTCTCAACTTCAAGTTGCAACTAGCACCCAATATTGAGCACGCAGACGTCCACCATGTTGAAAGTTGACACAGATGACGTAGATATGACGATGCATCACACATGGATGGACGCACGTGACGAAGCGCATCATGGATGAAGGATGCCTTCCGGTGGTAGCCTCTCCACACGTTTTGCGCTTCATAAGACGTTGTTTCCGTCTGCATGGCTGATTTTGCCATTTTTCTTCCTCCTTAGATTTTGCCCACTGTTTGCGGTACTATGGATGCACAAGTGTGCCCCATTACAGGTTCATTTCAATGCAGCAGCACATCCTTTCCTTTTGATGGAGACCAGAGCCGCACTGAAACCAACTTACAGCGTCCCTCAAGCCACACGCGGAGCTTTGCGAAATCGCCGTGACTAGAGTTTATTTACTGGCTCTAGCCGTGACATCACGTTAACCTTACGTAGACAGAATCGACAAAAGCCCCTCCCAACGTTACAAGTTACGTTGAGCCCCTCCATACTGCTGTCACGGACGTGAGAAGGGTCTTCAGCCACTTCGGCTGGTGCCAGAGAGCACCTTTCCCATTCCTTGAATCCTCGCTTAAAAGTTAGGCCACAATTAAAACTTCAGCGCTGCATACAACTATTTGATTTTCATTTGGTCAACAATCTACCATTCGTTGAAATAAAGAAGATTCCTGGGCTCTACTTCTGGTCAGCTATCATCCTGTCCCTTCTGCCTAGAGGATGTCGGATCTGCCGTTCCGTTGTCCTGCTAGCCTCAGCGGTTGATGTGATAAAGCGGCCGATTCATATGCCGTCTGCAACCTTTTTCGTCCTGGTTGTGCCCCTCGGCGTTTTATTTGGACCCAGTTATGCGCCAATACTTCGTCGCTGCGCTGAATGCCGAAAGGCTCGCAGTATTTCTCCAGATGGATTCAAGCCGATAGCGAAAACTTCTAAAACCTGTCCCCCAGACCTCCAGCGTTGGGTGCATGAACCCCTCAGACCTGCAAAAGCCCACATATTTCTGCTAGATGCGAATTTCACTATGTACTACATACACAGGGCTGCTACGGGGCCTTGGCGAAAATTATAGCATCGACGATCACCGAAGTTTTCGCAGCATGGAGCTAGAATTCCACTCGTCTTTTCTGTTCAGTAGCAGGGAGGTACAAGTGGTACCAATGGAGAAAAGGGTACACAAGCAGGCTTTAGCCAGTTGTAAACGTTGCGCCCCTTTTGGGCAACTACCCTACACACCCTTGAATGTGGCAGAGAAAGGTACACTAAATTGTACAGCCAATTCCAGCTTTCTTTTGAGCTGAGAACTAATGCTGGGCAATTCACTCAGACTAGACAGGCATTTGTTACGTTCTTTTACATTGGAAAAAAAAATTGTGCGGCAGAGGGCCAAGCAGCACCAAACGTAACAAAATTGACATTCAATGCCACAACATTCACATTGGCTAAAGCTGCCACGTGTAGCAGCAATTCCAGAAAGTACAACTGCAGCATGTTGGACACTTTATTGGACACAGCAAGGTGCCTTCAAGCCACCTTCTGGGCCAACTCTTTTGCACGTGCCCTCTCCAACTTCGCCACACGGGCAGCAGACTTGTTGCCCATGACGCCACCTCCCCAGTGCTTGCGGATCTCTTCATAGCGCTCGTTGAAGTTGGTCTTGATAGCTTCCACAAGCTTGGAGATGCTGGAACGATCCTCACTGAAAGAAGCATGAAATAAAAGTTACAGAAGTGCCAAAACATAGCAATTACCTATGTAGCATCCACACAGATTCAGAGTTAAAAAGCTCGTAAAAATGATACCTTCAGTGTACATCAGGCAATAGAAGGATCTCATCATAGCAAACAGAAAAACGAAGAATCTGCACAGAATACTCACGGGTTCGTATGTGCCAGGGCAAGGCAGCTGCAAGTCTTGCGGCGCACTACACGTCCCAGTCGAGACTTGTTCTTCACAATGCAATACGGCACACCCATTTTGCGGCACAAAGCTGGCAGAAACAGAACAAGCTGCAAAAGGAATAGGCACGATTTAGCATAAAAGTCACGCAGTCAAAGGCTCAGCAAGGATTGTTGAATAGACTAACCTCAATGGGGTCAACATCGTTGGCAATGATCACGAGCTGCGCTTTCTTCTGTTCCACCAAGGAAGTCACAGTATTGGTGCCCTGACGAACAACAGGCAGGCGCTTGGTGGGGACGTCCTCCTTGCCCTTTGCCTTTTCCTCAGCACGCTGGAGCAGACGCTGTTTCTTGGCCGCCTTGGACTCCGGCTTGTACTTGTCCAGCAACTTGAACAGGTTGGTCGCTGAAATTACCCACACAGACTGTTAGCACAGAAAACTACTCCACAACCACACCATTTAACGGAGGCTGATGGCAGCAGCTCAGAGCAAGGATGATCTTTCTACACAGACGGTTCAGGTGAAGAAATTCAAAAGGCATCATTGCACCGACACCTTACCTACAAAAGAGCAAGAGGGCTCACCTGTCTGCCTATCCAAGCACTGGGTGAACTGGTTGATGGGAGGAGGAACCTTGATGCGCTGGTACAGGATAGCCCTCTGGCGCTGAATACGCACATACTTCGGCCATTTCACGAAGCGGCTCAAGTCCCGCTTTGGTTGGATGTCCTGTCCTAAAAGATGCAAGCACAACCAGGTTAAAATCAGGTCAATGCATTGCGTGACAGGTACGGAGAGGGCTTATCCATAACATCCACACACAACGCAAAGCACTAGACAAACACTTTCCACCGCATCCAGCATACTTTCTGGGACATAACCTCATGTTTTGTTACTTAAATTCCCTTTTTAAAACTCGTGTGAGATCACAAACTGGCCCTATAAACCAGCCATCTGCATTGTATTTTATTTCGCTTCACTTTTGCTTTCACTGTAATAACCATGCTCTTGGCGCTCTTTGCGCAAGCGCCAATAAATACATGTCATTAAAAGCACTGCACTTTCGGAAAGATAATGCGAGCCACTCGAGCAGTAGTTTGTGCCACAACCTAGATTGTGGCAGTGAAAGTGGTAACCAGCAAAGGCAGCGGTTGCCGTCGGAGTATTTTACGCAAGTTTTGCCAAAAATGAAGCTTGGGGTGCCGCATCTTTAGCACGTTACTAGTGTCAATTCAGCTCTCAAGCAGCCATATTTGGAATGACTGCAAAGTTAGCAACGTTCTTTCCGGTGCTCAGAGTCATGTTCGCCGCTTGAAACGGGACTGAAACACGTGGCGCATCGTGTAGCCGCCGGCCACAGCGACGTTAAATGTAACGGGTAGAACATTACGTGGCTTATTCGCTGAGCACACGTGCTAACCAGACCGCGTATCTTGAGGATCAGTACTTCTTGCACATTAGTTTAAATGCAATAAAACTGCACAGCGCAGTGCGAACAAAAGGATTCGGACGTTCTAGGCCATGCCGCCGGAATCCATTTTGGACACTGCACCATGCACTTATCATATAGAGAACGGACATTGAGGCTCAATATGGGCCCGAAAATGAGCACGAAAAGCGATTCACAAGCAGAACATGCGTCCATACCTGTTCAGTCGGCTAGGGCCTAGCCTCCACGAGGCATCATAGGCCGTATGCCACAGGCATTCTAGCAAGTCACTCACCAATGCTGAAATTTCTAGGCCGCTTTTCAAAAAGCGGGTTTGTAACTTTCTTCTGCTCCGGCTTTTTGACCGCCAATGGAGCGGCCGCTATCTTCTTCTTGCCCTTTTTTCCTTTGATCTACGTACAAGAAAAAAAATCGCATTACAATAGCTCTAAAGATCCACACAAAACAACCCGAGAACTGATTTTTCCCAAAATACACGTAACTCACCTTCCTCTGCACCATTTTGACTTGGACGATGCTAACTTTTCAAACCAAATGCAACCCTAAATCACGATTAATGCAGATTGCACACTGTCGCACACTGGCCGTGCGTGAAAAGAACGGAAGGTGCCGCACCAGAGTTTATATACCAAGGTGGCTAGGTTGCCAGGTGTGAACCACCTAAAATCAATTTAAAATATAGAATAATAAAATGGCTTAGTCAAGTGCCTAAATATTTCAAAAAAAATTAATATTGTTGTAATAATAATATTTTTATAGTAATTAGATAAAATTATGTTCAAGATACAAGGGGAAACAATCGGGCCAGTGTGACTGGTCTGACCGTCTGACTGGTCTGGCCACTGCGTCTCCTGAAGCAGTGGCGGCAGTGGCGGCTGTGGCACGGCCGGCAAAGTGCCGGTGAAACTCTTGGGAACAAAGGGCAGATCTGGTGTTCTTTGCCGGAATTTTATTTTTTTAATGTACCGGAATTTTAGTGTAACAGTTCTGAGTAGAAGTTGTCCCGAAGTCACGGATAGCCTGCCAGGTGATCGTCAAGCAAAAGACGTTGAAGGCAAGCAGTACGTAACGGGCTTGCTGAAATGGCATTGTTCGTTGGAGTGGTTGTTCAAACTGAAACTCGTGCAAGCATAGGAGCTAAAGAAAAAAAAAGGATTTCTTGAAAAACACTGATTTAACTGCTACCATTTTACATGTATTTTAAGTTCGCGGGAACTAAATGTGTAGCACGAAAGCGCTGCGCGCCATGTGACCAAGCTTGCCGTGTTGTGTTCCATTTCTTCTTTTTTGTCTCTAGAAAGATTGATCAAGAATGACCACGCAAGTTCTGAAGCCTTCTGAAAGAGTTCCCGGTGAGCATGAATGTCAGGGGATGTTTGGAAGTCTGTTCAAAAGCCGTCAGCCAGCGATCGGGCCCCCGTGCGCCTTCCCGTCAAGTAAGGACTTCCACGAATCATGTAACAACCGATGTCTCCTTGTGACGACGTTATGAAATGGCGCAGTGGGAATGTCTAGCTATTGCGCTTCTTCGTGCAACATGTTTCCATTGCGATGTGCGTGCAAGTGCACTAACGTTACCGTTATTTATGCAGGTTCCGCAAACGACGATCTCCGCCTGTATTCCTACATTCCTCAAATTCAAAAGAACTTTATCGTTGACGGAAAGATTGGCGAGGGTATGTAGGAAAGCCACATTTCCTGTTGAGACCTGCAAATTTAAATGTTATTCACTACTTGCAGGTACATTCAGTCATGTCTACAAAGCTAGGCTCAGATCAGACCCAACAAAGGAATTTGCCATCAAGTTCCTAATTCCTACAAGTCACCCTGTAAGAATCGCCAATGAGCTCAAGTGCCTCAAAGACGTTGGGTAAGGAAGTGAGCACGAGGAGTTCTCTCAGGGTTGAAATTTCTTTCTGCCTTCTCTATCAACTCCGTATTTATGGGGTATGCACTTTGATGACACAAATCTCAGTCTTCACAGTACGTGCATGTCATAGCAAGTTATCTGCGTTGGTGTCATCTTAAGTAGTATACGGGTGCTGCGTGGTCACTGGCGCTTCAAAGAGCATGAATGAATGCAGCATTGCAGTCTATAATCCGCATTGTACAGGTGGTGTTTCTTCTGCTGTCTGCTGCATAACCAAGCGTCTTCACCCTGAACTTTCCGCTGCCAAAGGCGGAGGACGATGCAGCTCTCCCCTTCCTGCTCCTTTCCTGTCCCCCCCCCCCCCTTCCCATTTCAAAATGAAACCCTGTGTATGCTGCTGATCTCACTAGTCAAATACATTTACGGTATATTGATTAGATAGCTGTACCCTGCCATGCATAAGTATGTTCCTACATTTTGTCAGAAGTGAGCTGATGTGTTTGTAGAAGTAAATTACAATAATCTTTTGGGGCTAAAAACCACTGTATTTGCATAAGCCTAGCATATGGTTCTTGCAGTGGGAGGTGCCTGCAATGCTATTTGTAGTCAGCAGCCTCATTACACTTGAGGTTGTTGTTGGGATGAGTGACCCCGCTGACTAAAATATAGTGCGAACTGTCCACAGAGTGCTCATGACAAAGAATAAATATCTGAGCCGGATCATGTCGTCTTGTTCAGGAACTGGATTTGAAAAGCTGAATAGTAGAATTAAAGTAACACCACAACGATAAATATGAAGAAATCAAAAGTATTGTTAAAGGGACACTGAAGACAAGATACAAGTTGCTCTAGATCAATAAACTAGCTCACCGAGAACACGAATATAGCACTCCTACACATAGCTTTTCTAAAATAAGGTAAGAAATAGTGAAGACGGGTATTGCTGCCACCATTTATACTGCACAGGTACACCAAAAATAATTAAGATTGCATGACAAATATTTTAACAGTACACCTTCACAAGTTTATAAAAACTTAACTGGTGTAGTGTCACGTTTGAACATCGAAATCCAAACAGTATCATGGGCGCCCATTTGATAGATCCTGCAGTACTTGGCCAGATAGTTGTGCAGTACTGTGTGCATAGCCACTTTTATTAAGGCCTTCTGCATGCTTTTTCTGTGCTAAAAAAAAAACGAATACTTATTTTGGCTAAAGTCAGTATTTTCAAGTGTGCACAATGTATGCGGTACGCAGCTCCTCCCTTGGCTGCCGCTGGATGGCACTACTCGTCCATGCTTGCAACGATACCGCGATGCGAGGAGGTGTGGGGGCTGCACATGAGCGGTTGGCTTGACACCAACCTTCACTCAGCCTAAAGAGGAAAATATGCTTCTCATCAACAAAGCGTCAATAGTGGTCATGGGTCCTATATAGAAATATTTTGCTTAGTGATCCGGAGGAGCAAAAGCCATGGGAGTTGGGGAACACACAACTGATTTTACCAAAACTGACAAAACCACTTTGTACATGGTAGCATCGTATTCGGTTGCTTCTACCCCGCTATACATCACCGCTGCCTTGCTTGCTTCCAGTTTATCGTGACACAAATAGCAGCCGCTGTTTGTGTCATGGAATCGCTGCAAGCAGAACAGCTGCGACGCAGAGCCCATGATGTAAAAAACAGGAAGGTGACTTTTATTACCAACCTTTTGCTTATCTATACATACATATGAGCCAAAATGCTGATGATGATGGGCAAGAGGAATGGAGTATGGGGCAAGAGTGAATTTGCGACGGAGTTATGCGAGTGTAACAAGCATTATTTTATGGACATGTTTATCTCCGCCTTGGAAAATGCATGCTGGTGTTCCTGTAGGTTGTCTTCCTACACTAAAGCAGTTTTTAACACTCCAAAGCATGCTTTTGAGGTTCTGAAATTGTTTTGTTGCTACAACATGCTGTTTTGGCTGCTGTGAAATGACTTGGGTCAGTCATGATCATCGCAGGATGTGGGATAGTTGTGGTAAAAGCTGCAGTATAGAATTAAGTCCTCCCAAAAGATATGGAAGGCTACCATCCACTAAAGTGGTGAATGCAGAAAGGTTCTTTAAAGTGGTCAGTTGCTATGAGGGACCCCTGAAAGCTCTCAGCCTATAGTTTTCTGGAAGTACAGAAACTGTTTATATGAGAATCTTGGTGAAATTTTTGAGCGAATGAGTCAATTGCGGGATGTGCTTGTCTGTATTTTTAGGCTATATTAAATTTAATGTCTGTTTCCTGTAATTATTGGCCTTCATGCTTTCATTTTGTTGTGTATATGTATTTGATATACTTTGCATGCCCTTAGAAGGAAATAGCCTGCTCAGGTGATAAATGCCTTCTGCGAGACCATGTTCGCCCTGGCACAAGTAGCTGCATTGTCTTTGCCTCATTGTAGCATTAGATGTGATGAAACGCAATGCAATTATGTGCCACAGCACAGCATAGGCGGGATTGCATGGCTCGGGGAGGAGTTGTAGCTGGTGTTATTTGTGGCCTACTTGAGGCAGACCAGTGAAGAAAAAAGGCAGGGCACTATCACTAATGAAATACCAGTCTGAACATGCTAATTCAAGATTTTGAAGCTGAGTCAAGACGCTTTTGCAGTCCATTGATGGCCTGGAATGTCTGCACTTTGTTTTTATAAATTAATTGTGCCGAAAAAATTTTTTTGTTTTCCTCTTTGGGTTTCATTTATTTGCGGTGGTGCAGTGCCTGCTTGGCAGACAAACTTACCTGCAAAGTAGAAAACTGTTGGTCAAAGAGTAAACAATCTAAATTAAGCACTTTTTGCAGCGGGTTTGTATTGTGGAGACTGTCGGCACTTATAGCGTCCTCGATAAACACGCACCGGTGTTGCCCCCAAAACCGGCGCGGTGCACAGTGCCCCATGACGGTGCGTACCGGCACGGAGCGTTGATCGAGCACAAACGGGGCGGTTCTACCCAGGCTCCATCTCTTAATCTAAGAAATCAACTCATAAAAACGTTCACAAGTAGCAATACAGCACTGTAAGGAGACACAGCGCTATTAGAAAGTGGTATTTATTGAAGGCCAATGATTATATGTACGCACAACTTTAATCCGTCACACATGCGGAACAACGTACCGCCACCGCTTCCACTAAACAGCTACATACAAGCTGCTTCTCACCTTCGTTTGAGCCATAATGCGAGTGCCTGTTTTGTTCCGCCCTTCCGTTACAGCAAAACAAGTAGGTCTTCATCGCCTAGGCACTCCGGTGACAGTTCATGATAATTCGACCGAACGAAACGAATGTCCATCCCCAACTGTCTGGCAATGCATGCAGCCGTCTTTGAAGTACACGAAGTTCGCGTCCTCATTTACAATCTCTGGCCGTTGTTACCGCACGTTAAGAGCCTGTCGCATCGTTGCCCGATGAATTCACAAACAAGCACGCCATCCTTGTCAGCAACAATACACAGCTCCTCCCGCCTTGACACGAGTGCAGCGATGCGCCGTCGCTGCAGCAGACGGCGGAGGAAGCCCCTTTGCCGGCGTCGTCCGCGATGCATCTCGGGATTGCGCACCGTCGACTCTCTTGGTGCGCGGCGGTGCAACCAAAAATTGCCCCGCGACGGTGCACCCCGGTTTATCGAGGACGGACGGTGCACACCGGTGCAGTTTATCGAGGATGAAAAGGCGCACCGGTGTGCACCGGTGCGGTTAATCGAGGATGCTATTAGTAATATTGGTGCACAGTTATGTTTTATGTCCTCATCTGGCAAGTCTTCGTTAGCCACGAGGTCATTGTCTTAGCAAAAGTAAGCCTGGTGCTTACTGTAAGGATGCCGGCTGTAATTTCCTTAAATTTCAGCTGAAGTTGCTCTAGCGAAAGTAACAAGTATTTTGCTCCAGCCACATAATAGCTTGGGATTGTCTTCAGAAACTGCGCTAGGGCAGGAAAAGGCAACACAACACAGTTCCCGTTGATATCTTGCTTTCTCCCATCCGAAGGTTATTTTGAAGTTTCAGTACAATACCTTGACTGCTGTCAGTTTAAGTTTGTTTGCTTTTATTAGATATTCAACGAGTCTCCCGAAACACTTTTTTTTTTTTTTTTTTTCTTGTAGGGGCAGCTGCAACGTTGTGGCGGTGAAAATGTGTCTCATGCACAATGGGCATGTTGCCATAGTGATGCCATACTTTCCTCATGAAAAATTCCAAGTGAGTGTTCTCCGTCAGTGCTTTTGCAGCAGTGGCCCCATGCCGTGCAGTGCTCTCACTCTGCTGGCCCTTTGTCATTGCAGGACTTTGTGTGCGAAATGACTGTCGCCGAGGTGCAGGAGTACATGACCCAGCTCTTTATTGCACTGCGGCATGTTCACTCCTTTGACATTATCCACAGGGACGTCAAGCCAAGCAACTTTTTGTACAGCCGGGAACCCAAAAGGTTGGCATGCTTAGGTTTTGAATTCAGAGCTGCTTGAGTGGGGCGCTACATGTATTGCTCACCCTGCATTAGGTCTGTCGTGAAGAGTGCTTGCACTGTAGGGCCCCTGCTATGCAGTTTGTTTGCCACGTGAATGCACCCAAAGTGTGCGGTCCAGTCGCCCAAGCATGTTGCCCCCTGTGCACAGGTTCTCCTTGGTGGACTTCGGCCTTGCCCAGAGGCTGCGTGATCTCCCCGAGAGCCCAGAGCCAAGTGACGGGGAGTCGGAAGTGCCAGAGAATAAGCAAGTGGTATTCTTGCAACCTGCACAAGCCCTGGCAGGGAGGAGGAGGCCCAGGACACTTGACCAGGAAAACCAGGTAGTGAGGGTTGTGGACACAAAGCAAGCGCTGCATGCAAGCAAAAGAGGCAGTGTAGCACAGCATCTGCAACGGGGGGCTCGGCTATTGATGCACTCGCAACCAATACATAAAATGGGTCACTTCTGTGGGTGGGCGTCTTTGTTGAAGAAGAAAATACTTCCAGAAGCACCATTCCAAACTGGTCCGAAATTTTGTTTTAGAGTTTACCTATGTACCGCTCTTGTAACACAATGTCTACACTAAAAAAAGTATATGTGCTGCTGCATGCACATTTGAATGAGCGTTGCCGGAGTTAACTTTCTGCTGTTCCTAATAATGGCTTTTGTGCTTACCTGATGGAAACCTAATCTCGTGCTACAGGAGCTTGATGTAGGCGAGCTGGTGGAACATACTGAAAAAACGATAGCGCAAAAGGCGGGATGCAGGAACACAGTCCAACAGATGGGCGCTAACTTCCAACTAAATTTTGATTTGAAGAAACAAAGGTTTATATACATGGGAAAGAGAATTACACCGCATGCAGTCGGGTCATGATGATTTTCCCATTGCATCAAAAAGGCTACCTCCTTATCGGCAAGCGCCACTGACGGGGAGCTAATGCACTTGTCGCCGGCCCTTGCGATGTCAAGAGCTTCCAGTACCTCCCTCTCAAGCTTGTCACTGGAACGGGCAAGAAACTTTGTATCATTCAGAATCGGTTTGCACTTGCAGCGCCTGCAGTGATCTGCAAAATGTCCCCCAGAATTATTATTAACAAACTTGTTTACAAACGCGTTCAAAGCAGTCTGGATGAGACAGGTGCTGTTACGTTGATTAGATACGTCTATGAATATCCTGTTAGTCGCTCACGATGTACCGCAGTCGAGGTTAGAACCCGCTGCAGATAAGGTCATCGACACGTTTAAAACCATGCCCGACGCCATCAAATTCACTTGCGAGCCGCCGAGTGACATGAGCATTCGATTCTTAGATTTTGAAGCTCAGTACCCGCCACGCTTGAGGAAGCAGCTAATTTCGTACGACAGCCCCCATTCTAAATTAATTAAGAGAGCAGTAGCTTTGACATGCCTAAAGGAAGCACTAGGCAAGTCTTACGATCACAAAGTGGAAAGCAGCTTCAATAATCAAGTAGCAAGGCTCAGCAAAGCAGGATTTCTGTCGCGCATGATTTCCAATGTTTGTGATATGCTTCTTCAGAAACAAAAAAAAAGGAAGGCGTGAACAAAGAAAAACAAACATCTTGACAGGAAGAGTGTGCATGTGATCCTGTAAAGACCTTATGCAAAAACTGGCGCCCTCTTGCGGGAACATGTGCGCTTCCGCCATGTTGGGGGATTCCTGCATCTCCGGATACTGCTGTGTACATGATAGCCCGGGTTTAATGATGTGCAAATCGGCATTTATCGTTATCCAAGATGCCCAAATACTGCCGTGTAACTTGCTGTGCACAAAGATGATACGAGGACAACCGCGGAAATAGCTTACACATCTTTTTTTTTTTTTTTTTTTTATCAACGGAAGCATGACTCGAGCCCTGCGTGAGGTCGCTTGCGGGTGTCGACTTCCCTTCGCACAGTAATATAGCTAGATCGCATGCAAAGTCATGAAACGAAAAATATGTGATGGACTAAAAAGGTCCCAAAGTGAGCTATTTTCTAGCCCTGTATTTGCCGCCGAGCACTCCTGCCTGCTGGTAGTTAAGGCGCACTGCATCGGTCAGCCCGTACTTTATCGTGTGGGTAGAGTTTTGATCGAGTCTGCCGTTCGGGCTTTGCGCGCCCACGTTTTGTATTTATTCTGGACGTTCGGTAGGCTTTTATGGAAGTACTACGCATTCTTTCGTTTGCCAAACATTACAGGAAATAAGGGATCCGCAAGAGTTGCAACCTTCACGTAGCACCATGAGTAGCGCAAGTAACGTACGTAGTAATTCCGTATATTCGGTCATTTACCACTCGTCGCCTGCTGTTCGACCGTATCCTATTTTCCTAAGATCAGATTTCTCGAGCTGAATTTTTTAAGCGGTAGTGTGCACCCAGTTTTGTTGTCCACGGCGCGAGCAAAGGACGCTCAGCGGTCGCCGCGAGGCACACGCTGACAAGCGCTCGACATTTTCTCGCTCCTTGCTTTTTTTTTTTTCCCTTCTTTTTCTTTTTCTAAAGCCGCGGCCTTCGCGTGTGCAGAGGACGCTCGGCGGTCGCCGCGAGGCATGCGCTCACCAGCGCTCGGCAAATTATTGGTAATCTATTGACAATGCATCACGTTACATGCCGCACACGTTACGCGCTACACATCACGGCCATCTAAAACAGCTCTGCTGTTAAAAAATGTCAGGTATGCTCTTTTTTTTTTTTTTTTTTTTTTTTTTTGCGGGTTTTTTCTGCGTCCCAGACAAATGCCCCCTCTCCCCAATTCCAACCTCGGGACAGCCCGCAAGTTTCGAAGCGTTTCAGGAATGACCTCCTGAGAAATGCGCAGGATGCGAACCAACACGAATGTACTTTCAATGTTTGCGTTCTCAAAGCCCCCCCCAAAAAAAAAAGAAGAAGAAACGCGACAGCCTCCAAAAGCTTCCCTGTTGGTGCCTCCCTGACTGCTTTTTTTGATGCATAATGCGTATTTACGAAGTCGCTCGCAAATGTGGGCAATAGAGAAAGGTCCACAGATCACTCGTCGCACAGATCACTCGTCGCACAAAAGGATCGACAAGCCGAGAAAGCCCCTCACACGCTCCGTACCCAGCAATCCCGCGACCGCCATCCCCCAACATGGCGCCGCGTGCTCGTTTCATATTTCTTTCGGTAGATGGCGGCACTTTTGCATAAAGTCTATTGGCACAGGGTGTCTCACAACCTTAACTCTTTCGTTACCACGCCTATTCAAATCGATCACCGGTGATCGATGATTTATATTGCCTATTTCGACATGTTGTGTTCGTTTCCCACATACCTAATGCGGCCAGTGGTTAGTTTAGGCACTGCCCTTTTAGAATCAGTTTAAATTTTCCCGCTCCGGCGACATTGAGATTTTTGGTGGCGTTTTTTGCGAGCTGAGGTGCATGTGTTTTTGAGGAAGGGGGCGTGGCTGCTGCATTTGAGAAAAAAGGATGCAGGTCGTGGTTAGGCTGCATTACCATAATATTTTTTTTTGTCAAAAGGCTCCTGGCACGTCAGATACCAAATAATGGGGTCAGCTTTGTAATCCGACAGCGTTGAGAGGTGATAATTACTTGAAAATGGCCCCAGCTATTCACTAATGATCTTTGGTTCGGACAAAGGGCAGCTTATTCTCACAAAGCTTATTTCTGATGGTCCCCCGCATGTCTAGCAAGTGTGCCTGACATTTTCAACCAGTTTCCAGCAGTTTCGGTTTCGTTTTTGCATTGCAAAATTCATATTTGGCGCTACTACGCAGTTACCCAACTACAAGCTCATTTGCCACGGCGCCTCCGTTGCCCGCTACTGCTCCTCAAAACAAGCATGCCGCTCGCGCTTCCACTTTATCTACGCCTTGCATCTGCGATAAGAGCTTCCGCTGAAAGTCAAACGATAACACCAAGTCGTGGGGTATCAGTTCAGACGAGGAGAACGCTTCCAATTGGCCTTGAACACCGCCAGCTGTTCACCGGCCAGTTTCGGTTTCATACGAGTATTTCCGGAGGTCTAGTGTCGCTTCTTAGTAGTACTGTCTATTCTGACAAAGTCTCCAACAACCTTGTATTTGTTTCTTTTCGAAATTGTTAGGTGGCGCTGCAATGTACCGTATAATGCGGAATATAGGTCGACCCCCTTACCTTGTAGCCAAAAAATGAAAAAAAAATAATTAGTTACCAATCATTGTTTTATTGAGACTATAACTTGTTTCATCTCAAATTACTCATTTAAAACTGTCTGAAGTATCGTTGGACGACTGCTTCTGGCTCGCTGTCGCCCACACAGCAGGTCGTCCTCAGTGCAGTCCAGGGAATTGCTTATGCAGCACTTAAACACTCGCAAGACGATGTCATCGTAAAGTGAGCGCAAAGCATGGCACATTCGTGGGCAGACCGAAGCGATAGCCAGTCTGTGCAGGCGGTCAGCAAACATCGTGGGGTATCGATTCGTAGAGACATCGCACGACGCTAGCGGACAAAATTTGCCCCTTTGTACAGCAGCACAGGTGCACAGAGCAGCGCCCATGTAATGAGGCCTTCCGAGCATTGCATACCGAGAGCTGCCCCTTCAGCTAACGCTACTAGCAACACTTCTTTTGGCGATACCGAACTGGCGCAAAGCGGACACGTCATTGGCCTTGGAAAACTCCCAACTTTTCTTTTAAATGCTGCTGTAAACTGGCACCAAGTGCCTAAACTCATTTTGAGCGAGAAGAAAATTGCACGCACACATTCGCCAACAGCGAGAGGAGCAACAAAACAAAGATGGCGTCGCGCCCGATTGATGGTGGGGGCGATGGTGCCTTTGGGATTTGGATGGGCTCGATGGGCTGCCCGGTCGCCAGATGACAACTGCCAGTGACTGCAATATAGGTCGAGGGGTGACTTTTCGGGAAATTTTTCTGTAAAAAATCTCGACCTATATTCCGCATTATACGGTAGTAGGCTCGTAGTGCTGAACTCGCTTCACAGCCCGACGGCGGCTTGGTGAAAGCTTGCTGGGCATGATTCTAGCGCATCGTACTTTATTCCTGCAAGCAGGGCTACCATAGTGAGTCAGAACACGATAATAAACCGCAAATGAAAGTTCTGACTTATAAGTGATCATCAGAACGTCAACAAGCATCCACCAAAGAGTTTGGTTCTCAACTTCAAGCGGATTTTTTCACATCGCTTGCTTGCCTTCAATATTGTGCCGGTCATTATCATTGACAAGGTGTTTTTACATCACGTGGAGGCTAGTTTGGGCCTTTAATAATGTCAAACCACCAGATTTCTTCTAGAGAACTATCCAAAATAGCAAAACTTGGAATAGAGGTTGGGCTTCACCACATGGCATGGGCACCACGTGGGCTAACATTTTCTTTTATACCTGACAAATTGTACCGCGCAACTCAATTTTTTTTCTAGGACGGGTTTTTGAAATGACTACCTACAAAATGTATATTCTAAATTTTTTCTACTACTGGTGGTTTATTATACACAACTTACTTTTTTCTATTTTCTTCGACACGTGGACAAACATTTCGAATACGATAATTTTTTTCGGAATCATTATTTAGGAAAACATTATTAAAACTGGTGTCGTTGGAAAGCGCGTGGAATAATCTGCATTTTATGTCACTGCAATGTGTGCCTAACCAATAAGTATAGCACAAAAAAATGTTTTGTTATACCCTTCAAAATTGGTCAATTTCCTGCGGTAACGAAAGAGTTAAGAAGGTTGCACAAAGGCATAACGTTAACGTAGTTTTCAGTGCACCTTGCAAATTGGCAAAGATATGCCCGATAAGGACCAAGGCGAAGCGAAGCCCTTGCTCTAAAAAATATGTAGTGCAGTATGAGGAATGCGGTGTATGAAATCCTACTGAACTGCAAACGTGTTTATATTGGGCAAACTGGCCGTTGCTACAATGAAAGGGCACGAGAACAATCTGGGCTCTTAATAATAATGCTGGGGGACATTTGGCACACCATTGCAAGCACTGCAAGTGCAAACCGATTCTGAATGATACCAAGTTTCTTGCACATTCCAGTGACAAGCTTGAGAGGGAGATACTGGAAGCTTTTCATATCACGAGGGCCGGCGATAAGTGCATTATCTCCTTGTCTGTGGCGCTTGCCGATAAGGAGGTAGCCTTCTTGATGCAATAGGAAAATCATCATGACCCACCGGACTGCATGCGGCGTAATTCCTGTTTGTTGGACTGTGTTCCTTTGGCCTGTCTTTTGCGCTATAGTTTTTTCAGTAATCTCTTCCTATATGGAGTACCTAATGCTGGTCTTCACTGAGCTGAGCAGTATGTGCAGTAACATCCAGTGGTGGCTCAAGATTTTAGCTCTAGGGCGAGAGAGAGAGAAAACATCTTTATTTGCCCTTCCATAAAAGCTCCTGTTACCAGTCATACCCAAGCACTGCCTGAATGAGCTGGAGGAGGGCCTCCCACTACTCTCGTGTAAGTCTTAAAGAAGTACTGACATGAAATTTTCGTTGCATTTTTTATTATTATTATTATTATTATTATTATTATTGCTTTGGGTGCCCGCCAGCCCACTAATATCAGAATCGCACATTAGACGGTCGATCGCAGTGTAAACAATCATTTACGGCATCGTTTATTCGTGTCAGTTTCGGTTTCGACAAAACGAATGCCGAGCGGCCGCCATGACAGGAGGGCGCCCATGACGTCGCCATTCACCCGCCGCGGTGGCTCAGTGGCTAAGGCGTTGCGCTGCTGAGCCCAAGGTCGCGGGTTCGATTCCCGGCTGCGGCGGCTGCTTTTCTGATGGAGGCGAAAAGCAAAAACGCCCGTGTGTACGAGATTTCGGCGCACGATAAAGATCCCCAGGTGGTCAAAATTAATCCGGAGCCCTCCACTACGGCGCGCCTCATCGCCTGCGTTGCGTCGGCGCGTTAAACCCCACAATCAATCATGACGTCGCCATTCCTGTCGCACCACTTCCAATCTGCGCAAGCCAGCGCACGCACGTGCCTAGACCGGTCGAGCTTTTTCACCATCCCCACGTGCCCGGGCAGCATGGCGTCAGTCCCAAAACCATGTCGTGTACACACGGCGTAGCAGCGCGTGCGCCAACTACAGCCAGTGCGTTCTCTACGTCACGGGAGCCCCAACGTCGGCAGTTTGGGGCAAGGAGCAGATGATGTCATGTCAGCCCGCTCTGGTCTGTCTCATGCGGGCAAAGATTAAAGGGGCCCTAAATAGGCTTCCGAAGGTCGCCATTTCAATCGCGCAATCGCTAGAGTACCTCTTCACGGACACGTATACCAAATATTACACCTCTGCGTAAAGCAGGGGCCGCACAAACACGAAAAAAAGATTTCACTTTGTCTCCTGCCTGGCTCACCAGCCATACCTTGCCGCCACACTGCCGCGCTCTGACGCAGTTCTTTCTGGCTCTGACGCGCCTCTATGACGCACGAGACATTGCCCAGTACGGTGCCGCGAACACGAACCACAGCAACAGCGCTCACCGTGCAACCGGAATCTGGTGGGCGGAGCATGCGTGTCGAGTACTAAAAAAAAAAAGCGCACGCAGGGTTTAGCGCAGCCAATGACTGCACGTACATCAAGGAGGGTGATGGATTGCCGTTTCTCTCGGTGGTCTTGCGCCGGATCGATGACGGCGTGGCTTCCACGGTGCTTCGGAGGAGCTACTAGAGGAGGAGAGCCCCAGGCCTTATGCGTGGCCCCTTTTAATGAGCGATAACTCGGCTAATACTTCACGCATTTAAACAATTTTTGCGGGATTACGTTCCTTGGATAGTACTCCAGCGACTGCGCACGCAAAATCGTAACATTCGGCAGCCTATTTAGGGCCCCGTTAAAATGGATTTAAAATATGTTATACTGAACGGTTACTAGTGAAACCTGCTGGGAGATATTTCCTGATAAAAAGGAAGCATTTTGCATAGTTATCTCAGCTTTGGACTTTCGTGTCACTACTGCTTTAATGAGAACGTGGCCAAGTGTCTGACTGAGGGTGGGCCCTGGGTCCCAGCCCATGTTTTTTTATTCACTTGCGGAGGGCGATATTGCACATTTGTTACCTTGAACACTTGCCCAAGGTCAAAGAGTGCTTGCTTAAAGGGCTTCTGAAGCGCTTTTAAAACTGGGAAAAACTCTACTTTTTACAATTATTGCATTGGTCAGTTTATGCCTGTAAAGTTTTTTTGTCATTTTTAGCTTGGGGACAGCGGTATTCATCGTTAAAGTTGACCCTACGCCCCGCCCACTGCTCCTTGCCGCATGGCCGGAAGGGCGAGAAACTGAGCGGCAGCGACCGGAAGTACCGTCATATTCGGAAGACGGCCAGCGACGTTCGCCGCCACTTTGCTGTGTCCCAGTTTTCTGGCCGAAGTTCCGAATTAAGCAGGCGTGTCGATTTTGGGCTCTGGGCTTCCCGAACTTCTTGCTCATTTTCCCGATCAGCGTTGTTGGCTGTGACGACAGCTTAGCTGAATAGCTACATTTTAAGAAGTCAAGCAAGCTGAAAGCATGAAGCGTTTTCTGCGCGCGGAAGCGCTCCACCCACTCGTCGCTCATGCATGCCCGTACGGCACACAAAACGGCTCGCACCAACATGCCGCGGCAGCAACCGCTCTTCGCTGCCGTCCAAAATCAAGGCCGTCGCGAAAAGCAAGGTAAACGTGCAATACAGGATGATAGTGTGGTGAAAAATTGTGCTAGGGATTGTCATCCAAGGTGATTTTGAAAGAGGTGATCGAATTTGTATCGCGATGCGGAGCGCCGACTGGTCGCGGAGGCTCGTTGACAGCAGCAAACGAACCTGCCCGAGCACGAGATGCGGCGAGAGGCCGATGGATGGCGTTACCTGCGCGCAAGAATGAGCACAGCACCGATCGCTAGAATGACTATCAACGTAGGAATAAGGTTCCACGTGCGAGAAAGGGGATGATAGTGTGGTGAAAAACTTTGTTAAGGATAGTCATTCGCAATTGTAGAGATAGCAGCGACCAACAATCTCCCTTGGTGCTAAGCCTAAAGTTCCCAACATCAGCGGCGATCCGTGCAACCTGAGCCGGCTGGAGCTGTTGGGGAAGGCGTTCTAAAGCTCGTCGGGGACCAGCGTGCTGCGCTTGGGTTCCTCTACCTTTTGGGGGACGACCAACGTTCGGCTCCCCTATTCTAAAACATGCGTATGTGCAGCAATGCCACGTTCCACTGACTGGCCGAGCAGCGACCCGGCACCACCACCTCTGCGCGACGCGGGGACCGGCGGCGGCCGCGCTGCATGTGCGCATCGCAGGCCGCTGCACAGAGCTTGTTGCCGCCTGTCCAAATGTAAAAACAAAGTTCCACATTCGAGGATGGGGATGATGGTTGGTTGAAAAATTGTGCTAGGGATTGTGACTAGCGCTGGTAGTGAAAGCGGCGAACCAATATCTGCGCAACTTCCCTGCACCCGAGAAACAAGTCGGCCATGAGTCGTCAGGGGAGAACCCCTTTCTAAAGCTCGCCGCGAGCAAACCTGTTGCGTCCATACTTCCCTCAGGCTCTCCCATTCTAAGGAAAGATTGTGTTAGCCCTCCATTCACCAGGGGACCTTCTAGCCGGTATCTGAACGGGAACAGAATGAGATCTTCAGGCCGAGCGGTCCCCGCAGCGCCGGCACTTCCGAATATGACGTCATCTGCCGCCAGCCAATCGCGCAAGGCAGCCAGGGATCTCACCGCGCCCGCGGGCAGAGGTCCCCCCCTTTTTTTTTTTTTTTTTTTTTTTTTTGACGAAAAAAAAATGGCTTGGGTGTTTTTCTCTCTCTTTTTTTTTTTTTTTTTTTTTTTAATTTTGAAAAGCTCTTCACCAGCCCTTTAAGGTCACAAGTATCAGTGTAATTTTCTCTCTCTTGCCCTTTCTTCCCCTCCCCCTTGGCAGACAGTTCCAGCAAAACGCCAGTGCCTGCCTGTTGTTCACGCGGGACCGCCACTGCACGCAATCAACGTTCACAACCTGGTCAAAGTAGTCCCTGCAACGACGCCACTAGCAGCTGCATTGGATTTGGCCAAACCAGTGCTTGAAGGGGCACCAGTGCTTAAAGTCGCGCCACCTCCTTTAACTCCGCCAGCACAACGTGGAAAGACGAGAGGCTGCAACTGCTTTGGGAAAAATGAAGTCTGCAACATTTGCTTAAGCAGGTATGACCATCACCAGTAAATGCGTCAACGTTACAGTAGCACATTTAAAACTCCACCAATGCTATGGGAAATCTTGTCCTGGTAAATACCGTACTTACCCGATTCTAACGCACACCCAATTTTCCAG
Source organism: Haemaphysalis longicornis (assembly GCF_048455015.1). Taxonomy (NCBI): domain Eukaryota; kingdom Metazoa; phylum Arthropoda; class Arachnida; order Ixodida; family Ixodidae; genus Haemaphysalis; species Haemaphysalis longicornis. The sequence continues at coordinate 329,585,404 of NW_027526203.1, forward strand.
GCAAAAAAAAAACTTGCACCTCCGATTGTAATACGCACGGAACTTTGTGACCAAGAAAAACGAATGCGAGAGAAATGGGCGATTTATTTCCCCAAATAATCTCTCATCTCACTCCTCGTTGCTCTCCGAGAGCTCCTTGTCGCTTTCCGCTGACCACAACATGTCCTTCTCGGTGCCGTCAAGCGCGTCTGCGATGCCACACTTCTGAACGAACGTTCAACCATTGTCGATGGGATCGTAGCCCACGCCTCGCACGCCCATCCCGCGAGCTTCTCCGGAGGCGCACGCTTCAGCCGACCACTCGTTGTGAGCGCGTGGGAGCCGCACATTAGCAACTCGCGGAAGCGGCGCACCTTCATTGCCGCTGCTGCCATTGTAGTTATCAAGCACGCAAGTGGAATGATTCGACGATTTGTGTGAACTCCTATAGAAAAGCCTAGGCGCCTAGGCTTCCTGCGTCCGAAAAATCATTGCTAAAACCCTAAAACCTTTGGCGCCATCTTGAGATGGCGATGGGTTAGACGAAATTTCCGCTATTTCGGCAGTTTCGGTTTCAAATCCGATTCTAACGCGCATGCGATTTTACGGCCTATTTTTCCGGAAAAAAAGTGCGCGTTAGAATCGGGTAACTACGGTAAGACCTGGTAATTGTCACTGGTGAAGTACATCGCCAGAGAATTTTACCTTCTGCTGTGTCATGCAAGTGCTGAAAAAGGGTGTTTGTTCGGTGCAGCCCAGCCCGCTTATAACGAGCACATATGAAACAGAAATCAGTTCTCTGTATCTGTTTTTCGCTGAGAAAATAAAAATGATTATAGAGGGGTTAGCTACCCATGGTTGTTGTACCATTGTTGCCCAACTCTAGTCCGTCCCTGATCGGAAAAATCTCAACAGTTTTGCATAGAAATAAAGCGTATGTACACAGTTTCTATGTCAAATCACTTTTGCAGTCTCGCACTTCGTGTAATGAGCTTTTGCTGGGACACACCAGCTCGCCCTCCCTGCCATCCATTGCAACTTTTCTCTACTTATCGCGAGAGTGTTCGCGTTGCAAATCTATACGTATGATTTTTCTTAGGACTGCAGCAAAAGCCATCAAAGGAAAGGAGCGGGGCAGGTATGGTTAGTTTCTCTATATAGCTCCTCCAGGGAGCTATATAAGAGGTTCCTACAGGAGCTATAGAGGAAACGGGTGCTGCATAGGTAGACAATGCTTTATTATTTTATTCTCAAACATTTTATACGTATCACGATGGGAGGGGGGAGCCTCAGTGAAATGGAAACATTTTTTTCGCAACAGACGCTTGTTGCTTATTGCACTTATGTTGGACTTCTTAACATTACGTTGGACTTCATCTGCACTATTTCCGCATAAGCACACTTTTTAATTGCCACACATATGCGATTTCCCATCTACGGCATATGCCATATGGCAGTTTCAGCATGTGTATTTGTATAGCCGCAAGTTAGCACACACGAAACGGGCAACAGCTGATCACGTGGAACAGGAATACAAGGCTACCCGCATCTGCTGTAAGTAAACTGACAATTGATGCTGAGCACTGCAGCTTTTTCATCATGCATCAATGCGCGAAGGAGTGGTCAAGGAATACACACAACTTCCACACCCATGCAGTGTATTGCAGCCCTTCATATTCATACAATCATGCATCCATAGTTAACCATTTCAGTGAATGCTGGAAAGGTTAGCTGTCGAAAAAGCTTTAGAAACAATATTAATGCATGCGCAATTGTGTGATATTCCATGATGTTACAGCTGCTAGGCATTTCTTCTGTAAGGGTGTATGTAGAAATAGAAAATATGAAAGCCGTCGAAGAGTTCCTTGTTGGATGAAACACGTGAACAAGAAGCTGACGGATGCCAATCAAAACAGCCTCGAACAAGCTTTATATGCAATTTTTCGTGACTAAGTAATCTCTGAAGGTTAGCACACACTACCTAGTTGAATGGCAAGTGGCCATTAACAGCAACTCTAAAAAAGAGAATTGTTAAATTCGCCCATCAAACCGCGCTGGCACTCGCCGGTGCACACAGGCACCAGTGAAGATCACGGCAAGAAACGCGTCCTAGAGGCATCGCATCGTCCAACAAGGCTGCGCCCAGGGCGCTGCCTTGTAAACTGTGTAGTTCTGACCGGCGGACACAACAGCTAGAAAGGCTAGCGAGTGGGGATGGGCAGGCGAGAGCAACAGGAAAGTGGCTCTTTCGCCATTTTCAGCAGACATGATAGGCAATGTGATACAGGCGGTGTTGCTCGGAGCAATCCATTGAGCAACGCTCGGAGCGTGTCTTCCAGTGAAGCATCCTGCTTCTCCGCAGTGAAAACAGTGCGACTGGTGCGCTTTTTCTCTGCTGTATGTGCTCGCGCGAGGTGCGGTCTGTGCACTGTGGTTCAGAGCAGCTCTATTTTAATTCATTTTAGCTTTGTCCAACTTTTAACGGCCATTTTGCACAGAATTTGGTGCATTTTGGGCGCATTTTATTCATTATATCCATGCTGGCCCTTCAGAATTCTTCGTTAAAAGTGGACTGAAGTTGCACTGCAAGTACACAAGTCGTAGCAGGAAACCGGGTTCGCTTTAAGTCGGCTATAATGTATAGTGCTTAAAGGTGCAATTTTTCTCTGGAAGCCGAGATTTGATTACAGTATTGAGACCATAAGTTCATGTCTTCACTGAGGCCCTAGCGTGTCAGCGTGCACCTAAAAGCTGCCCTCCCAGCAATATTTATTTCCAAGTCTGTGATCAGATCACATTTAATTTCAATAGATAGCTCTCCTGCTATCATAAACATTTCACAAGTTCGTGATCCTTAACAGATATTGATTCGTCTGCAGCCATGGGATTGTATGCTCAGCTTTCACTAGCAATCACACGAGCTGTTTTTACAGCGAAGCATTGAAAATTTCGTCTTGTAAGCAAGAAACCCAGGCAGGATCGAGCAGTTCTCGCCCAAGATGCTGAGTGCATGCATCAGGTTAAACAGGCGTATAGCACAGAGATCAGTGTTTGTCAAAAACAATGACAAAACAAGCATCAAAACAGCAAGATGGATGGTAAGGCGCCCGTGAACAATGGACCCCCGTGTTCCTGGCAGTGGTTTAGGCTTGCAGCTGCTCTCAAAAAGGGGGGGGGTTGACATCATTCAAGGTCACGCATGTGTCGGGCTGGGTGTGACCCCACAGTTCTTGCCCGAGACGCCGCCGAGTGCATGCATGGGCTAGGCAGGACCCGTCATTTGCCTCCAGAGAAGCCTAGCGCAAGTGACAAGCCCACCAAGACGACAAGGAATATTTCATAACCCTCCCCCGTCAGCATGTGTAGTGGCTTACAACAGCCTCGCTGGACATCCAGTTTCGCAGGGTGGGATGGCAGCCATTTTGTTTTTATTAAAGTGTGTGCGTGCGCGTGCGTGTCTGTTCTTAACAAAAATTAGGAGTTGCTTCTATTGCCCAGTGGCGAAGCTATTCTCCCAATGAGTGTGCAATGGGAGATTCCGTTCATCAGGGCAGTAGCATTTTTTATTGGTGCAGAATTCAAAGTAACATCAGGTCTGATAAAAAACGGCAGCTCTTCGCTTTGGGGCATTTTCATAGGAGCGGTACTGGTTTAGATAGCTCAGTCTTCTCGCTCCCTCACTCATACTTGTGCATTTCTGTCGTGTGCAGGCCTGGAGAAGTGGCACCTCGGGCTGGGACTCCAGGTTTCCGGGCCCCCGAAGTGCTCATGAAATATCGAGGCCAGACCACAGCTGTGGACATATGGGCAGCGGGTGTCATGATGCTCTGCATGTTGAGTGGCCGCTACCCTTTTTTTCGTTCACAAGATGATCTCACTGCTTTGGCGGAAATAATCACAGTGGTTGGAAGCCATCCTGTCCAGTTGGCCGCCGAACGAATGGGTACGTGTCCTCGTCTGACCACGTTGCGACATTCTTTAACCCTTTGACGGTCAAATTGTTTTGCCAAATCTGACCCTCCAGGGTCGATTTTTTTATTGCTGATTTAAATTCTTCGGGCAAATCTATTTTTAAAAAAATTGTCCTAATTTTCTTAGGGTGACCATAAAGGGACAAAAAAGTCGTTTTTGTTGTTACATACACGGGATTTATTCACGAGTAACACAAGAAAAATTCTAAAGTTTTGTGGGCACAAGAAGCGGGAAGCGTCCGGAGGACAAAACCGGAACTAGCTGCTGCGCGGCCGCGCGTGACCAGATATAGCCGACGCACTGCTGTAGTAAAGCATAAAGAAATAAAAGAAGAAGAGCCATCCGTGCAAAAAGGAATTTCGCGTATTTCTGCAGTGTGGCAGCACATGCCAAGCGAGAAAAACGATCAGAAAAGGTGCGCTTTTTAAACAATGAAGCGATGACATATGTACTTCATTGACCATATTGAAGGTGTTTGCAGGGGATGTACAGTCGCGCTCACTATGACCTACACCGCTCATTAGTATTCACAGCTTTATATGACCTTTGTCTGGCACCCGGGGTTAAAGACCAAGTTCGCATTAGGAGAACAACGTCCTAATGAATCAATCCTTATCCTAACGTATATGCCCATAGTCATTGTTTTGACGATATAATTGTCTGAATACTAATGAGCGGTGTAGGTCATAGTGAGCGCGACTGTACATGTACGTCATTGACCCTGAAAGGGTTAATTTGGCACTGGTGGATCCTATCTATGCGCTGAGGTAATGGTGGCTAATGTGGTGAGATTGGTGTTGGGGCTGCGGTGTACTGCTGGGGAGGTGTACAAAAAAGCCATGTGTATGAGATTTTAGTGCATTTCCCAGGTGTAAATTCTTATCGCCTTACACTGTGGCATGTCTCAGAGCCAAAGTGTAGCCTTAGGACACTGAACCCCAATTGGAACTTTCACGTAGCAGTGCACCTACTCAGACGCATCGTATCATAGCTTTTCCTATACGGTGTTGAAAAAAAAAACTTTAATGTGGTAGCTAAGCTTTTGCAAGATGAACCAATTCTGAGAAATGGAGAGTGCTCGTGTAAAAGTGCCTGCTGGTGCCGACCACCCGTGTTAATAGAGAGTTTTAGCACTCCGTATGCTCCGTGTTTTACAGGTGTACTGTGTTGACCAGGACCCGTCTGGGCACTTGTGCGTTCGTTGCGGTAGGGTGGATTAGTTTCGCAGGCCGGCCCTCGTCATGTCCGCGCATTCGTTACAGTGGGGTGCGTGCTCCTTGCCGTGCCTGCGTACGCAGGCGCCGTCGGATCCCAATCAACACGGTAACCATGGAACAGACGGAGCATACGGGGCGCCAAAACTCTCAAATGAATAACGGTTTCGTGGGCCCTCCTGTAAGCAGTTTGCTCCCTGGCGAGTTATCATCCATTGTTGTTGTGTCGCCAGCACATTGCAGTAAAGTGGAAAAAAAAAAAGCTTGTTATTGGCTTACCAAATGTCTTAGAGCCATGCTGTGCCCTAAACTGAAGTGCAAGTGTGGTTTTGCACTGTGTACATAGTGTTTGCATCAACACAGTTGCCTGCACAGTCTTGGCTGTGGCTTCATAAAGGGTTAAACTTGGATCAGCTTGGCCGGGTTGAAATGCGCAGGTTTTGTGCAGGGTGGGGCTTTTCTCAGCTAGGGTCCTCAACATGATACATGGGTCCTTGACGTGACCCATTGAAATGATTGGGTCCGTGACATGATACTTCAGCTGACCTCGCAGAATCAGCTTTGCTGCCGCATTGGCTACTTTGCCAACCAAAATTGGGCTATGTAAAAAAGCAACGCCTTTATTGTTTTGGGCTTGTTACCATGTGATTGGGTCCCCTTATACTGCTGTTTGACCAATTCCGTGTTTTCTAACACATTTCTCTCGCTTGTACCATCTTCAGGGAAGCGGCTTACGCTCAGCCATTTGAAGCCGACGCTGGACTTGAAAACCTTGTGTGAGAAGCTGAGGGGCATCCGTGCCAGAAATGGCCTTAATCCATCAGGAAACCGGTTTAGGTACCATGACTCATGGCTGCATGTACCTGATTCTGCATACGACTTGCTGTCCAAGCTTCTTGACCCTGACCCAAGCTCTCGAATCACTGCTGAAGATGCTCTGAAACATGACTTCTTACGACAGCCCTTGCAGTAGTGCGATGTGAAGTGCACTTATGATCTCAAATTGTGTTTTGCAATTCTAATGCCTGCATGATTGAGCAAAAACAAAAATAAACTAGTTGAGGCCACTCGTGTGTGTTGGTCTATGCTTGCATGCTGAATGCGGCTGGTGCCAAGTCTAGGGGCAACCAGAAGTTGTCATTTCGGGCAACACTTCTACCTCCTCGTAAGAAACAGCTGCTGCTGGCGCCTTCTGCAAGAAGCTTGTCGTGTATGTGGCTTGAAGATTTTAATGAATTGTTTCAGAGTAGTGAACCTCGCTTGCATGGCTTTTTGGTAACTTTAGTTTGAAGAGAACAAGGTGCCTTGTCTTCTTTCCCTGCTATGAAGAATTAGTTGCTGCACTGTGGCCTTGGTACTATAGCAACCTCACATTTAGCAAAGCCTTGGCTCTAAGAGGATGCGCCAGCCTCAGCTTTGGATGGGGCTTTAGAGGGGCTCTAGAAGTACAATTCGCGGGACATCTTTTGGACAGTGCGCATGCAGAAGTATGGCCAACTGGGGCTACTGCTGACACAGAAGCGGTCTGGCCTGGACAAAGAGTAGTGATGTCCTTAATTGACTAAAAGTATGTTGGAGGCTATTGGAAAGGAGAAAGTTGCTGGTGCAGGTAAAGTGGGGCTTCAAAGGGATGGTTTGGTGAATTTATTGAACTCTTGTTTGTGGCTGCTTTGTGCAGTGTAACTCAAGTAATCGCTTATTTTGCCCTTTAGTGGAAATCTAGAAAGTCGGAAAGGGGGGGGGGGGGGTAGAAAACTCCATGTGCCCCCGGTTTTATGAAGTACTACTGCATTGGTGGTTTGGTGCCATCTCAGCCTTCAAACGATGTATTTTAACCTTTTTTCGTGGGAAATACTGGCTTTTCATTTTTGATGGTAAATGCCCGCTTTTGTTCGCTCACTTTACAAAGCACAGGCAGTGATGTACCGTACTGGGGCGAAAAATTCCCATTTCTCAATTCAAAAATTCTCTATTTTTAGCATATTTTCCCTCCAGGTTTCTCAAGAGTTCCCTGTGAAATTCCCTGTGTTCTCGTTCTTCAGCAGACAGATCTTTACGTGGATTCCTGTTTGGTTTTCGGCGTTAGCCAGAGACACCTAGGTCCACTTAGCCTTTCGAACGCAGATGCCACTCGGAGAATGAGAGTTTCAACATCAACTAAATTCCTCTAAATCTGCCGCTCAGCATCCTTTGACTATGCATTTCACGTTTTGTGCCAAAAAGCATGCTTACTTTTCATGCTAAAGATCTCAGTAAAAACTGCCCATATGAAAAAGAGCAAGACATTGTTGGGTAATCGGGTAATTTTAGCTCAGCGCTAGTACTCTGGCGCCATCTCTTGTTGGCTGCGAGCACGCGGACTAAGGTGCACCCGAAATACTTCTTTGTATATTGCGCAGCCCTTCGGCCGCCGCCGCTTCACGCTTTACTAGCTCTTCCTCATGGAGTGTTCTTTCCTCTATGCTCACTCCTGCTTTATGAACTGTATTGGAAGCGGCCTTGAATGCTTGTGGCTTGCGGGAACACGATTACGGATATTTGAACATAAATCCGACGATGTGTTAAGGAAACGTCTTAAAAGAAAATAAAGTTATAAATGATTCGAAGTCCAGTTACTGACATTATTTTTCTTTTTTAGTCCATGACTCCTAAAGTTCTCTCCATCTATGAAAGATTCCCTTTATCCCTTTCGGCCAAAATTACAGACGAAAATTCCCCGAAAAAGAAAAAAAGTCCCCGCACGGAACATCACTGAGCACAGATTATGTACAGGTTTTTAAAGGGACCTTGAAAACAAAATACAAATTTGATTCTTTCAAAAAATTGCCACATTAGAATAACACTCATACTCCTGCTAATGCAAATTAAACGGGCATTATAAGCTTCCAAAACGAGCTGTTTGTGCTTGGAATTTAGGGACTATTCTTACAGCAGTTAGAAGGTTGTGTTGAACAACAGAAGTTGAAAGCGATTGTGTAAATGTGTACACTGCAGCACCGACGCACAACTATTGTTGGCCGAGGCTGCAAAACCCCGCCATCCAGCGTGCAGATGATTCTAGCACGATACTGGCATAAATGCAATGTTTCACAAAAGGATTTATACGAACTGTAGCAAAAACAGCATGCGCAGCTTTAGCTTTGTTCAGAAGTAAACTGAGCGGTCGCTGCAGTCTCTGACCTACACCGCTAAAATCGCTCATACGGAAGTTGTGCTGAGTGGCATCGCTGCGCCATCTAGGAAGGCCGATAGTAACCGAGCATATTTTGGCACGTTCTCCTTGCAGTTTTATGGTTCCTGCCAGATTACAGCATTTGAAGACTATGTGGAGTGGACATACTATCTCTCCACTTTAATCACCTGGCTGTAATAGTACATCAATTCCAACGTCGTGAAACATGATGCAGTGGGAGAATTAAAATTTGGGCCTAGAGTGTTAAATTTCTCTGTGAATAACGCCTCATTTACTGCTGTACAAGCGGTGAGGGTACTCGAAAACACCAAACCTTTTAAATAGCAGTTACATGGCCCCTTGAATGATTTTCAATTCGTTAAAATTCAACGTGTAGGCTGTGCCGTTCAAATGTCACCAAACAATTGGCAAGGAGTGGCGCAGGCAAAACAGTACTTTGAATTCATTTTTTCCTGGCGAAACAAACAAAACAAATCGACTAAAAGAACACAGGACATGGCTTTCTCATTCGAGACTTCAGTCTACTTCATTGCCACCTTAATTAAGTGTTTTAGGAGAGAAACCTAACTGTTTTATTCATAATAGCCAGACAATAACTCACGATAATTTTGTTTGGCTAGAAACACTGCCTCCATCGCAGAGGAATTTGCATTTAAATGAATATGTTTCAAGCTACCGGTTTCCTAAATACATAGTCTTTTGACATATTGAATGAGCTCATGACATATTACCTGGCGATGCCATCAAAACACAGGCAGTCGGCATCCTGACTAGACTACATGCTTTTGAATGCAGTCTGGCAGGTGCTGGAATCAAGCAATCTCCGTTTAACCTACTACACCTAGTACAGCATTCCACATGTGTAATAATATGGTTATGTGTTCTGTTTGTGCTTTAATTAAGTCATGGGCTTTAAAATTAGGTTTTCATTTCACTATAAATGGACAATTTGAGCCCAACTGAACCCTCAGTGCAGCAGAGAGAAAAACAGGCACCCCGAGTTCCTGGCATTTCTTACCATTTTGAGTGCACATCCAGACCAAGACAACGCCACACCCTTGTCAATTCTGCGTTTTTTACAGCATCGGCCAGTCTACCTATACAGGCCAGTGGGTGACGCCCTGGTGACATGACAGGTAGTATGGAAAATGCCTCAAGGTGCCACGGCCCTATCTCTATCGTGCCTAATTATATAGCTTAATTTAAAGGAGCCATGAAGAGAAAACACAAGTTTGGTTCATTCAAAAGATTGTCTCGTTAGAATCATACTGACACCACTTTTAACGTAAACTTCGCTCAAATAAGCTACATAATTAGGAAAAACGGGAATGGTCATGCGACCCACCAGCTCATTTCCCGCAACAGAACCTGTGATGTCACATGGGCTAAGCTCTGCGATTGGCGGAGGCTGGCAGAAGCAGACGCAAATTAGGTAGAGCTTACAAACTAGACGAACGAGCGATTTGCGCTTAAATTTAGGGCACATTCTTTACAAAGCAATAGGTATGATGGGACAAACAGTGGAAGTTACGAAAGCACATGTAAACATAGAAGTACTGATGCGTTCTGCTGTTCGTACTGCGCACAGCATGCTTTGGTTTAGCTGCACAGCACTATGGGGCTTGGGGTTGTCTCAGACGACACTGGCCGATTGACGCAAGCAACGGTGTCTTACGTGACCCCATTTGTCGAGCGAGCACTGTTTCAGGGAACGAATATTTTCTCCCAGAACAAAAACAAGCCAGGTTTAAATGCGGGCAAAAACGAACCAAACGCTTGCCACAATATGGTGGCGCCATCTAGGTTACGGAACGTAAAGAAACGCGGGAACAAACCAACACCGCTACAGGGTGGAGACAACCTTTGAACGGTCCCGTGCCGCCGCAATTGGGCCAACGGGCTCAACGCGTTATTCTTTTCGTTTCCCACGAGACCTAGCAACGCGAAACAGACAATATGATTCAAACTTCTTCAGTAAACCGCGTTGCGGCGATAATTTTAGCGCGGTTTTGACACAATGACTTGCTTCGGCGGCGAGCGAGCAACCGAACATGGCGGCGCCAGCGTTACGTGTCTCTACCCTGTACGGCGGATGCGTGAATGAAGGTACTCTAGGCTGCAGAGCGGTCGGTTCCCGTGATGTCACTTGGGACCACGAAAACGCACGATTGAGCGGGAAAATCAAAATTTTAACCTAAATTGTTTAATTTCTCAGTGAATAAAGCACCGTTTGTATCAGGACAAGCGCTGGGGGCACTATAAAACACGAAATCTTTCGAATAAAGCCAACTTGCATTTTCTCTTCATGGCTCCTTTAAGTGGTAAACTTGATGCGATTTTTATTCCACCATAGTTTGTCTTTCGACTGAAGCAAAGTTGTATGCTATCACCAGATACAAAGACTACCGAGGTCAACATTAAATCTCTTGATTCATTTCATACTTTTAATCTCTGGATTTGTTAATTTTCAATCAGTTTTTACCCCAAAAATTCTCCCTCTTTTACTCTGTCTACACCATAGGAGTAACTCGGGGGGGATAAGCAGATGGTGGTCCCTGCAAAGGCCTTACAAGATGATGCAAGCACAACTGATGTTACTAGAAGGCAAAATATAGTATGTGGAGGTAGACAGAGTTTGCAAACAGTCAAGTTTAAAGCATGCATAAGGGCACAGGATTGCACAGGCACACACGCAAAAAAACTAATCTACGTATACTAATAAAGAAAAGTTTGCTAACTGTCTAACGAACTTGTCGTTGACCAGTCTAAATTGCTGGGCTCGGAGACATCTTTTTCCAAATTTCACCATTAAATATTAAATAAGACGGATAAAACTGTTTATATGCACATCAATATATCTTGAGAGTGTACATTTATGGAATTGGTCTTTGCGTGAAAAGATTGGTCATCAGAATTTTGAGAAATAATTTTCAGCATTTTTAGAAATTTCCTCCATAATGTTGCATAGCATCCGGCTTAATCACATTTTCGAAAGAGAGAGAGATTACTTTATTAGATGAAAGCAGAGAGGTTTGCAAGCATGTCCCCGCCTACATGCTACTCTGCAGGGATGAGGGGAAGCGAGTAAAGGCCATAAAGGAAGTATGGAGGAAGAGAGAGAGAGAGAAAAAAGGAAAGGTAAAAAATAATGAACATGAAGCTTTGCGTGGGTGATGTGAAAGTCCACATGATCTCACAGGTGAGGATATAAAGTTCTAGATTGTCTATGCGATGCCGATTTCGTGTAGATAATCAAATAAGGCAGTCAACATTTTTCGGTGAGATGATGGAGAGGGCCAGGGTCCAAGGAGAGCTTTCAAAGATATAGATCTGCAGTTGAGACACTTGATCTTTTGTGCGAGGTGATTTCTTTCCTGCCTGTATACTGGACACTCTAGCAAAATGTGCTCAACTGTTCCCAGCAACCCACAATTGTCACAATAGGGATTTGCGGTTAGACCGAGGCGATGGCGGTAAGAGTTCGCGAGTGCAGCGTTTAGGTGCAACCGGTGGTAAAGAGTTTCAAGCCTACACGGAATCCGCTCTGGTAGCCTCATTCTGAGTCCGGAGTCTGTATGGTGCAGGAAAGGGTGTGGAGTCTTCTGGTCTTTGCAGAAAAAGACCAGAGGCGGTTTTTTTTTATTCTAAGGCAAGCTCCTTCGCTAACGCTGCGGCCTCGTTCTTTGTAAAAAAAATTTTTTTTTACATTTCGCAGCTGTAGCCCACAATATCCCAATATTTCTTAGGCCCATAAAGTTACCCAATAGAGTTTGAAGTCTAAAGATTGCTCATCAACTGTCTAAAAACAAATTGCAGAATTTTCAGGAATTTCAATCCGAATTATTTTAAAAGGGTCAAAGGTGTTTTCACAAATCCCTCAGTATCTCTTGCACCTTTAAATTTATCGTATGGGTTTTGCATCTAAATATTGTTAATAGAAAGAGCTCCAACCAACATTAACGATTAAAAGCAATTTTTCTTGCTCGCTTAAACGTGTATTTACAAATCCTTTCAGTCTCTTAGAATTGACTTATCCAATGGTTCTGGCATCTAAGCCTTGTTCATACAAATGTTTAAAAAAAAACTGTGACATGGAAAGAGAGAGAAGTATCTTTATTGGGAGTAGCTGGTGATCCTAGGCGTCGGCCAAGAGCCCTTGGGCTCTAGCAGCGTCCTCTGTCAGCTGGATGGCCCAGACTTGATCCGGAGCTGAGCAACACAGTTTCCCATTGCTCCGGCTGAGTGATTCTGCGCACAGGTGTAGCCGCCTGCGGGCAAGCTCATAGCATAAGTGCTAGGTCTGTCCGTTCCTTACATTTGTGGCATTTGAATATTGCCCTGGCTAGCAGTAGCTGTATGTAACTGGGTTCGGAATTTTTTTTTCTTCTTTAACACGGAAGGGTCAATCAAGCATAGATACCACATAACCCTTAGTTTAGTTTTAATTATCTCAAATTAATCTTAGTCCCATAAGGAGCAAGCATTGGTGTGCAAAAGTGTGTCACTAACAATTAAGTTGATAGTACGTGAAATGTGACAACTAGTAGACCAAAGGTTATGTCTGAAATTACCTGCAGGTGATTGGTCAAACACCCCCAAGGTGCAGGTGTCATGTGAGTGGCCTGAGCAATGAAATTTTGAATTGTGCTTTGCTGACCTTCGTGTGAAGAAGGTGAAGGTAACGTGAGCGCAAATTGAAGAACTGCAAGACCAGTAATAGTAGTCTGGTCATGTTTATTTGAAAATGTTATTGAGTGAACAAATAGATGACGACATCAGCACCATATCATAGCGCTGCAGTGGATGCCAGCGGATGCAGACGAGTTTGTGATACTATATGTTCCATGATGTCACAGGGGTGACGAACCCACTGCCAAACAGAAATCACCTTCAACCTCTGGTGGCCTTGAAGGGACTCCGCAGTGCAAAGACAGGTTGGCATGTATTGATAGCTTAGCTCACTGAGAATAAAAATAAACCGTGTGCAGCAGAGCACCGGTTCTGTTATAAAAGAAAAATCCCAAATCTTCAAAATGGGTGCTGCCACCCTATGCTGTCACAAATTGTAAATGGTAAAACTGGATTGCCAAAACTTGTTTGAGCTTTTTTTCTTTATCTTAAAAATAACAACAAAGCCGGAACATCTCAATGTGGAATAAATGCATCTGGAAACCTTGCTGAAAACGTTTTTGAAAAGTCAAAAAGTGAGAATGAAGTAAGTAAACGTGATAAAACAGGTTGCATTACCACCATAAATGGTAGGCCTCGTTTTGCTTTTAATTCTGACCCAATGTTTTGTGATGTGCAAATCAAGGGGAGTTATGCAGATGAATGTCTTTTCTTTCTGCCAGCTCATATACAGGGTGTTCCACATAACTTTGACCAAAGGCCAGAATTAAAAATTTTGAATATTCTGCCAACAAAATAGTTAGTAACCATTCTGAGTGGCTTGCACCGGATCACACTATTTTTATTATATTTTGATAAAATAATTTTATGACGAATGAGTGAGTGAAAATTTTCTGTGACAGATTTGTAGAAAATCCAGCAATATGCTGAATACTGAAGCTTTTGCAAGAATTCACCTCTCTTAATGATTATTATTTTTTATATGTTGCAGGAAAATTCAACACTTACAATTTTAATTCTTGGTCCAAATTATGTGAAACACCTTGCGTGTATACTACAGGCAGTGGTAAAAGTCACAAGGTCATTTGTGTAATTGACCCAGCATCAAAATTGGCCATCAAATTTCCTGGTTACCACTCTGGCTAACTGTGCATGCATTTGTTACGCCTTCTCTTAGGGTCCGTTGGCTTATTTCGAGCTATATCGCCTTAGTTTGTGATGCGCTATTTTACGTCCAGGGAAATGAGATAGAAAAATTCCAGTTCCAACTTTATTTCTAAACCAACAAAGCACTCCTTGTCGTGAAAAAAAATGCCGAAAAAGCTGCGGTAGGTGGGACTTTTCCATTATTACAAAAGCTTTTTGAGCCTCTGATGTCTCTTCAAATACTGTCGTCTTTGTTTTTAGTTGTAACTGAACCTACGAAATGACTTTGACATACCTTCATCAGTATTCTTTTTAGTTTTAGCAAAGTCTAACCCCTAGCCTTATTGGAGGCAGAGTAAGCAATTTTATAGTTGCCAATAGGCGTGCAGCAATAGCAGTGTCCTCACCAAGTTTGGTAGTGAATACTATCTTTATTTGAGCTACTCCACCGACTTTCACCTTCACAGTTTGCATATAGCTTTACAGAGATGCAATCACGGCCAATCTATACACTTGCTACCTTCCATATGTTCCACCTGCATTCTATCTGATATATTGATGCAGAAGTAAAGTAAATACCAAAGTGAAAGGGACGAAAAGAAAACAGGCTGTGGTGAACATGAACACTTGGGTTCTGTGTGTCTGAATGTAAGCCCTACTAGTTCGGCCACATGTGCTAGGTGCTTCTAAAGGCAGGTAATTTACACGATCTTGAGGGGCAAAGTGGTGGGTGCAGAGAGTGCTGTTTAGCGGAGCAGAAGAAACACTGTAGGATGCTGTCTTACAAGGTCAAATGGATTGGAACTACCACTTACTGTGTTTTAGCTATGGTGCCAGACAGGAAAGGAAAAGCGAGCCAAAATGATGCAGGAACATATGGCAAAAAAAAGGTTAGGCTTGCGCAAACACCGTAAGAAAATTTTCAAGTCATCATTATGCAAAGGCCAAATTGTTTTATGCCTCCTTGGTTTGAATTAGTGCTGGAAGTGTAGCGGCACTTGTGACAGAATTTGATGCATATGTGTGCATCGACATGTGTCTCCATCCTATTGAGCAGCGTCTTGCTCATTTCTTCGAGCTAGTGAAGAGCAGAATGAAACGTCATCTTTCTCTGTGAGGGGCAGGGTCATACTGTTACCGTGCTAGTGAGAAGCGGGAGGGAAATGCCATTGCTTCCTACATCAGAGAACATCATTTCTTCTTTACCAACCATCCATGTAATGCTCACAGCATTTGCATAGCTAATTACTCATAGGGACGTGTACCAGTTTGTTTAACTGCTTCTTGGCCAGCTGTGAGCCACATTGGCGGGCTGTTTTAGTCATACAAGAGGCAGTACTACTGTGTTGTTATACAGAAAATCACCTTGACAGTAGAAAGTTCTTGGCAGCTGTTTGTAATGAAGCAAGAATGAGTTAATTGTTGAGTACTTGGCTGACACCCATCAAAGGAGGGACTGTGGAAATGCTGTAGCAACCAGCCACATTATTGACCAGTTTAGTTCCGTGTTGCGCACTTTTGATTGAGCTCCTTTCCACCTGTTTTTTGTTTACAGTGCTAATCACCGTTAAAGGGAACAGGGGCGCTTTCGAGAACATGTGCTAAAGCTTGCATGCAAGTTCGTAGGACTCATGCCTCCCCTTCGCTCTCAGTCACGACCAGAGGCACTCGACATGCCAGCCCATTTGCTTCTTAGTGCCATCGGAGGCATTCTGCAAGCATTGACCAGGGCTCTCATGTTCCCTCTGTGCATAATTTATAGCACTGAAACACAATCACATGAAAGCAAGGAGCTCCAGTGCTGCTGTTATTAGCAACCAACTGGTGTAGATTACTTTTCTCATTTGCCACTGACAGCTTTGCACATGTGTGCAAAGCCGAGGTGCAGGCGTGGAACCGTGTAAAAGACTCGAGCAACATTGAGTTCTATAGTGCAAGGCTTAGTGGGTAGTGAAGGATTCCTTAGGGCTCAGAATTTTCCCCCCACCCTATCAAGCCAGATCTAAAGAGAAAACTAGGCGAGTTGGCCATCCTGAAAAGGGAGGCACAAAGATCACTCAGTCGAAAAACAGAAACACACAGCTGTGCTGCACTGGCAACTGAATGTTATTTGATAAACCACAATTTTTATTCCCCTTCTTCGGCAAGTACCAAGGCATGAATGCCTAAACAGAATTGAAAGCAAATCACAGGGCAAGGAATAAAATTCTCAGCAACACAAAAAAAGCCCAGCGCACATCCAAGAAGGAGCCTTCCATTTCCTAAACGGTGGAGAATCGGTGCTTCCTGCGCAGTGCAGGACATCATCTAGATGCGGTGACAGGCAGTCTTGCACCAAAGTTTACTCAAAAGAAGATGCCAAACCACCCCTATTTACAAAAATATGTGCAGGTTTGATCTAGGAGAATTGAGTATGAATATCTTTGCTTTACTGGGTATGGGGCTTCTAAACACAGCTACGAAAGGATAATTTGGAGTTAGGACTTCACAGCTATTAGTCAGTGGGGGGAAAAAGAACTAAAAAAATTATTTTAAAAAGCATGAGGATATGTCGATGTGGCAAAGCAGTGAAACAAGAAAGGTTGGCAGACATTGCCATGAGGAAATTTATGAAGCTGTTTTGAATACAGAGAGCTTGATATGATCAGGTATCTGGTTGCGGGGATAGTCAACAGGCTCATGGTTACTCACTTATGTCACTATAAGCAAAAGTGCCTCTCTTCACACTTAAGAAGGCAGGCATAAGTGCAAGCAGCGTTCCACTTCAACTAACATATACCGTGGTTAGCATGCACTTGTTTTGAGCGAGCCTTACACAGGATAAGTGTTTTTAACGCAAAAGCATTATGTGCCCCATGAGTTGAAAAACTTGGCGTTGTGAGCTGCAAGTGTTACCAAAAACACCCATGCTCCTTGAGTAGGTTTTTGGTCAGTCTGAAGACCATTTGAAACTCCATAATAACAAGCTACAATAGTGCAGATTCGTAGCTTCTCAGTATGGAACCAGCATGGCACACACACCATGTAACTATAAAGTATTGCCTGGGGAAGCCTAAGCGTTTTCACATTCAAAGCACGCAAGCCGACTTAAGTTCGAAGATTTTTTGCACAGCTGCAGCGTAGGCACTGTGAAAATAGCACCCCACCCCCCCAAACAGCACATGCCGTGCAGAAAAGTATGAAAAATGCAGTATTCTTGCAGCAAAGCCAACTTTTATTCCTAATTTTGGAATATTCGATGAGAGTCGAACTCTTCAAATGGTAAAAGGTGGCTGCAAAGAATAGAGTAAGAAATGCCATTAGCAAAGCATTTCAAGTTATAGATATTTGTATACCTCTTATTTAAAGGCAAAAAAAAAGCCGCAACATAAGAGTGCCTGAGTTATACTCGCAGTGTAACATACTGGAAAGCACTTTGCCTTCCTCACTGCGCAAATGAGCAATGAACAGAACCTGCTGTTTTACATGCCATGATTGCCAAGAATACCGTCCATATGGCCAGCCCAGCTATTTTAGGTATACTTTTATTAGTATAAATGGGATTTATTGCTTCAGGCACATATTTTTACTTCGTACAAATTCGAAATACTTGAATACAGCCAGGCTCTGCCAGACCTGGGCACTGTCTTCGGAAAAACTGACAAAATTGTAGATTTTGTGTAATAAAAAATTTGCCGTTCTTTCAGTTTCTACATGAGTAGAGAAAAAAAAGAAATTATGTAAGCTTGATATATTCCAAAATGCTATCATTACAACCTGGACTGTAGCACTCAGCAGCATCATTGGTTTCCACTGGAGGACCTTGCTCTAAAAGTTCACTCGAATAGTTTTCATTGCTTGAAGCTTGACATTTTTATAAGAGATTGTGCAAAATGATAAGAGAAAAATTAAGTCGTAACAATTTTATGAGAAAAAATTACGTTGTTTCACGTGGTGAATTTGATATTACCACGAGAGTGGGGTGCGGCCCCTTGGCGATTCTCAGTTGTTCTTGTTTTAGCAATGCTATAGTTGTGGTAAAGGTGGTTATGCATATACAAATTAGAAAGGACATCCACAGAGTGCACAATTAGTCCCAGGTTAAGTAGAGCTTTATTAGCACACATTCCTTACGGCTAGACAGTTATGATAAGTTAAATGCCACTAATGATGTGCAAGTATAAATTACACGAAAATTTAGTTAGTTACAGAAGAAAATTTAGTTTGAAGTGGGGCTGTAAATGAAATGGTAGCACGTTCTGTAGCATGTATGTGCTATATGGGCTACAGAAACTGTCAAAAAAATTTCACACCATTAGTTAATGTGGCTTCCTTGTACTAACCAATACCCACCCCTGGCTTGTGCATTCAGACACTTCATTCACTTTTTTCAGCAGTGGCGGCTCAGTTAGTCTGTCAGCAAAAACGTTAGTTTGATTCCTCGTGATTTTTTTTTTTTTTTTTCCGGATGGTGGCAAAAAACAGGAACGTTCACCTTTTGCACAGGGCTTTGCCACACGTTAAGTATTCCCAGGTGGCCTAACTCCATCTGTAGCCCTCCACTACAGTGTGCCTCATACCACATGTGTTGCTTTGGTGCACTAAATTCTAACCAGAGCTTTCACCCACTGCAGTGGCTCAGTGGCTAAGGCGTTGTGCTGCAGAGCCCAAAGATGTGGGTTCGATTCCGGGCCGCGGTGGCCGCTTTTGTGGTGAAGGCGAAAAGCGAAAACGCCCGTGTGTTCAAGATTTCGGTGCACGTTAAAGAACCCCAGGTGGTCAAAATTAATCTGGAGCCCTCCATTACACCACGCCTCATCACCTGTGTAGCGTCGGCGCGTAAAACCTCATAATCAATCATTAATCTGAGCTTTGATTTTTTATTTCAACAATGTTTTTAAGCTGGAGCAAGTGGGAATATGCGCACACATTGAGCAGATATGTGCCAGGACGAGGTCTGCACGCGCCTGACATTTTCCCGTCACGTCAGAAATGCTTAGGAAAATAATGAAGTCTATGTCCAATGCACAAACGTGTGTTCATTTTAATCTAACTCTACACGCAGCCACACAGAAAAAGGGAAAAAATTACTTTGCGACATGGTTATAGCGCTAAAAATGGACGAACACAATGGGCAAACGCCGCGGTGGCTCAGTGGCTAAGGCGTTGTGTGGCTGAGCCCAAGGATGCGGGTTCGACTCCGGGCCACGGTGGCCGCTTTTAAAATTACGCTTGGCAAGACTGTGAAATGCAAACGTATTTGTCCTTTTCTGCTCACACTGGTAATTCACCAGGAAATTGTTTCTTTTGTAAGATGAGTTTATTGTGGAAGGAAATTATCATCTATATTCTCTCTATCAAAGGCCATCTTTAAGCTCACCTTGTAAACAGTGCGATGAGGAGGAGAAAATAACGTTTATTGGAGCCTAACACAAAGCAAAGGAAAGTGGGTGGCATCTTCTCATTCCAGAAAGCCGCTGGCTACCGCTGCTGCTCGGGCCCGATTGATTAATGCCTGGTCCTCAAGCTGCGAGCTGGTCAGCCTTTTCTCCTGCTGCTCTAGGGAAGGGTGTGAGTGGTGGAGGCATTCTCATACAATGTGGTATGTGGATCCAGGTACGTTGCAGTCAGGCCAGTTGTAGGGGTGTGTTGAAGGAGATATGTGCTAGAAGACAGGGATATTGTAAATGGTACTGGTTTGAATTCGGCGCCACATGCGTGCACCTGAGAGGCTGAGTGATGGGTGGGGAGGGAGGTACTCTAGTCTAGACCGGCGGTAATGGTAAAGGATTTCAGTGTATCTGAGTGAAGCTGGAGGGTAGGTGGGGAACGTGCTGAGCCTTCTTCCCCCTGTGGGAATGCTCCAGGCGTTCCCACTGGGGGAGGAAGGCTGTTGATTTGTGTTAAAATGTCAAACAATTTGCACTTTTAGCTAAAGTCTACTACATGCTTATTCAATGCCCGCTTTTTATGTTGGACTTTTATGCTTATGCGTGTCATATCGATTTGCTTTTGCAGCCTAATTAACCAAACCTAATGCAGCCTTTTGCATGTCTGGCTTTTCTGCATAGCTGGCGTGTGTGCAAAAAAGTAACCTTTAAACGTGCTACGCAGAAAAATTAAATGTACGAGTCATTAGCGAAGCCACCTTTTTGCATTCCAAATGCATTAAAACTCATAAACGCCTTGTGCCTTTCCTAAGAGCAGCGCGAGTATTAAACAAAGAGTAGAAAACATAGGTATATTAGTTGTTGTTTTTTTTGTAAGATGACACGTCATCACCCCACTACAATGGGGACACCACTATCGATCATCAATTTTACCCCAATATTAGACTCGCCATGACAATCTAATGGTTATAACCAGGAAGCATTTTTGTATTTCTCCCACGTGATTCCGCTCATCAAGACCATGAATTTGATACCCATCACATCCTAGCGGAATCATCTTTAAATTAAACCAATTAATGACTAACCATGACTATCTCATGATATAGCCCTACCACTTTTTGCTCACTTGATTTCCCTTATCGGAACCTTCAATTTGATGCCCCGGACTCCTGCAGTGGCACCATTGTGAATTTTAACCTAATTTATGACCCATTTTGACTATGGCATGATAATAACCAGGAAGCACGTGATTACCCTCATCAAGACCTTTAATTTGATACGCCACATGCCCTAGCGTCATGAACTTGAATTTTAACCGAATCTATGACTCACCATGACTATGTCATGATATAACTCATTTTCGTCCCGAATGATTCCCCATATCGAGACCTTGAATTTGATTCCCCACATGCCCTCGCAGCGTCATTTTCAATTTTAACCCAATCTATGATTCATTATGACTGCCTGATGACTACAATCAGGAACATTTTTTTATTTACCCCGCTTGATTCCGTTAATCCTGAACTGTCATTTGATACCTTACATGCCTTAGCCTCATCAGTTTCACTTTTCACCCAATCTAATGTGGTCATTATTCTGTCTTAAAGGAGCCATGAAGAGAAAATGCAAGTTGGTTTTATTCGAAAGATTTCGTGTTTTATAGTGCCCCCAGCGCTTGTCCGGATACAAACGGTGCTTTATTCACTGATAAATTAAACAGTTTAGGTTAACATTTTGATTTTCCCGCTCAATCGTGCGTTTTCGTGGTCCCAAATGACATCACAGGAACCGACCGCTCTGCAGCCTAGAGTACCTTCATTCACGCATCCGCCGTACAGGGTATACGCTGGCGCCGCCATTTTCAGTTGCTCGCTCGCCGCCGAAGCAAGTCATTGTGTCAAAACCGCGCTAAAATTATCGCCGCAACGCGGTTTACTGAAGAAGTTTGAATCATATTGTCTGTTTCGCGTTGCTAAGTGTCGTGGGAAACGAAAAGAATAACGCCCTGAGCCCGTTGGCCCAATTGCGGCGGCACGGGACCGTTCAAAGGTTGTCTCCACCCTGTACAGCGGTGTTGGTTTGTTCCCGCGTTTCTTTACGTTCCGTAACCTAGATGGCGCCACCATAGCGTGGCAAGCGTTTGGTTTGTTTTTGCCCGCATTTAAACCTGGCTTGTTTTTGTTCTGGGAGAAAATATTCGTTCCCTGAAACAGTGCTCGCACGACAAATGGGGTCACGTAAGACACCGTTGCTTGCGTCAATCGGCCAGTGTCGTCTGAGACAACCCCAAGCCCCGTAGTGCTGTGCAGCTAAACCAAGCATGCTGTGCTTTCGTAACTTCCACTGTTTGTCCCATCATTCTTATTGCTTTGTAAAGAATGTGCCCTAAATTTAAGCGCAAATCGCTCGTTCGTCTAGTTTGTAAGCTCTACCTAATTTGCGTCTGCTTCTGCCAGCCTCCGCCAATCGCAGAGCTTAGCTCATGTGACATCATAGGTTCTGTTGCGGGAAATGAGCTGGTGGGTCGCATGACCATTCCCGTTTTTCCTAATTATGTAGCTTATTTGAGCGAAGTTTACGTTAAAAGTGGTGTCAGTATGATTCTAACGAGACAATCTTTTGAATGAACCAAACTTGTGTTTTCTCTTCATGGCTCCTTTAAGGGGCGCTGCCCAGTCATTTCAGCTAATTCATTTGAAACAGCAGAAAGAACAGCCCCCGCCCCCATTTCCCCCCGGCTCTCACCTCTTCCTTTGTGACCCCTAGTATATCAAGCCGTTAACAGTAGCAGGTGAACAACCAGCACGCCAGCGCCGCCGTGTGCTTTCCCACCACCCTTTCCCACGCTCTTAGTGGATCCGTCAGGAGGAAAAGTTAAGACAACCCTTTTTTATGACCTCACCAGTCAATTATCACTCACGCACCCAGCCGCGAAAATTAGGTATACAGCAAGTGCTTATGGCCATGAAAATTCAACAAGAAACTAAAAATCAGACACCCCCTCCCTCCCAACCGATCATGCAGATCGCGATTGGTGCCGTACCCGCAGGGAACCTGAATTCCGAGCCCACAGTGACGCATGAAACTTAACAGCCAACCATAGCTGCCTGCTAGGCTACTCATGTGTACTCAAACTCAAAATGGACTCAAATCTCCTATGTATTCAGAACTCAAAATGGACTCAAACTCAAAATGTACTCAGAACTCAAAATGGACTCAAACTCAAAATGTACTGAGAACTCAAAATGGACTCAAGCTCAAATTGTACTCAGAACTCAAATTGTACTCAGAACTCAAAATGGACTCAAACTCAAAATGGACTCAAACTCAAAATGGACTCAAACTCAAAGTGTACTCAGAACTCAAAATGGACTCAAACTCAAAATGTACTCAGAACTCAAAATGGACTCAAACTCAAAATGGACTCAAACTCAAAATGTACTCAGAACTCAAAATGGACTCAAACTCAGTGTACTCAGAACTCAAAATGGACTCAAACTCAAAATGTACTCAGAACTCAAAATGGACTCAAACTCAAAATGGACTCAAACTCAAAATGTACTCAGAACTCAAAATGGACTCAAACTCAAATTGTACTCAGAACTCAAAATGGACTCAAACTCAAAATGGACTCAAACTCAAAATGTACTCGGAACTCAAAATGGACTCAAACTCAAAGTGTACTCAGAACTGAAAATGGACTCAGAATTCACTAGGTCTCAGGCGTACTCAAACTCAACCCAAGTAGCACAGAACATTAGAATAACGTTATCTGGAAGTTGCGAAAGTTTAAATAACGTTAAATGTTACGAGGCAATGTTTATGTAACATTTAAAAAAAACATTCAATGTTTATGTTATGTTAGAAACGTTATTTTTACGTTGAAAACAAACATGTATGTTAACGTTTTGTTCCCAACATTTATTTAACGTTTAGGAAACAACTTAAAACCAATGTTAGAAATACTAATGTTATTACAATGCTCATACTCAACATTAAAGTAATGTAAATATACAAACATTATAATAACGTTCAGGACATGTTCAGGAAACAACTTATCACCAATGTTAGAAATGGTAAACAACTTATCACCAATGTTAGAAATGGTAACGTTATTAAAATGCTCAGGACTCAACATTGAAGTAATGTACAAATTGAAACATTATAATAACGTTCAGGGCATGTTCACGGCAGAACATTAATGGGATGTAAAAATGTAAACATTATTATAATGTTAAGAAGTACCCGCAAAGCAACGTTATAGGTAACATCTTTATTGCAACATTATTACAATGTTCAAGGCATAACGTTGAAGTAATTTTAGAAATTTAACGTTATTAAAATGCTCGAGGTAATACTGTCAGGTAACATAATAAATCTGAACATAAGCATAACATTTATGTTACAACGGTAGGGTGATGTTATGCTTGAAGCATTCGCGAAATGTTCAAACTAATTGCACAATACAACTGGCTTTTACCAAAGTCTTCAGGGGTGCAGGGGGTCAAAACAAGTCCTCCCCCCGAAATTTCTCGTGAGGGAAATGGGGAGGGGGGGGGGGGTCATCCAGGACGGGTGATTCGCGCGAACGTGAATCGCACGCGCCAGATAACGCTTCCAGGCTCCAGCACGTACCGGTCGGTTCTTCTGGCTCCCTCTTCACCATTTTGACAAAGGGGGGGGGGGGGGAGGATATTTCGGGTTATTTCCTTATTTCACATATATAGAACTTTGCATCTCGTGCCGTCGGCGTGTCGCAACCGATTCTGCTATCTTTGGCGTGTCTTCCGCGGCCAACTTCCAGCTCGTTTGAGCAGCTCTGGCGGCTCGAACCCCCCCCCCCCCCCCCCCCCCCATCCGATATAAAATCCTGGCTACGCCAATGCTTTTAAAAATCGCAGCCACATTATTTCAGTGCTTGACTGCATTTTGACGCCGCCGGAGATGTGCTGAGACAAATGTTGTAAGTGTGTATGCGTGCGTGTTTATTTTGTGTTATGAGCCCAGCCCAGCCCAGGACATGGGCAGGCCAACGTGTTGAGGAGGATAAATTACAGCGCCAATCGTGTCATCAGTTGTGGTTTTGGCCGCTGCGAGTCCGCGCGAAACATTTCTCAGGCAAGGCGGCTTTCCCCTCAGTTGCCTTTTGTTCCCTCAGAGGAATAGCTCCGTCAACAACCGGTTCCATTTATGACCAGTCCTATTGTTGCCCACCGCCGCTCCCCTCGTTTTGCAAGGCGTGCATCATCAACACCACCTGCATCATGCGGGTGCGCGCGGCGGGTGGGGGCTTGCTCCCCCTCTCAAGACCTGCAGGGGAAGTGCGTCAAAAGCCTGTTTGTCACGCGTCACCTCGGTAGAAGATATGGGCTCTGGACACAAAGGGATCAAGCTGAGACGATACTTTAAGGTTTGCAAAGGTATTGCGAACGTAAAACAAAAAGGACAATAAAAGTGATGGAAATACCCCTCATACAGAAAAAACCCTAAATAGCTTTCAGTTCATAACTACAACAGAGTCCTCGCGCTCTATCTACATGTTCTTCAAGGCCATTTCCCTACCGCACTTTTTGTTGTTGCGTCGTCCTGGAACCTTGAAGCAGTCGGGTGTCCGTTGTCGCTGGGGTGGTTCCCTGAGCGCAGCGCCGTGAAGATGGTGACGGGGCCAGTGGGACGAAGCCGCTGGTGCGTGTGTGCCCGTGCACGCCGGTGCTGAAGCCAGCGGAGCGGAGCCGCCGTTGCCCAGGAGCACCCGCGTCAAATGCTTGAGGAGGCCAACGGGGCAGTGCCGCTGGTGCCTTGCGGGTTCCCAGACCTCGGGTCCCGCCTCCTTCGGTCGCCTCGAACCACGATCTCCTCGTCCACCCGCTCGTCGTCCTCCTTCTCGTTTTTTTCCTCTCCTTTTTCTCCACCAGCTTCCAGACATTTCTCGCTTCTTATCCCTTCTTCGTCGTCGTCTCCGCCGTCTTCGCACCTTGACTCCTGACACTGTTATTGTGTCTTGTATTCCGGCGTGAGGCTGCCTGGTATTTTTCTTTTCTGTCATCTGCACCGAGCGCAAGAAAGAGCGACAGCACAGAGCAGCAGAAGGTGTTTTGCGTCATCGAGAAATACACTTGTTGCCCGGAAACAACGATTTGCAAGTCAAATGCAGGTTACTTCAAATATACACGAAAGCACGCTTTTAACTATTTTCAGTAAGCATCATATGAAGTTAAATTTATTTTAGGAATTGACTAGGAATGATTAGGAATGAATGACTAGGATGAATGAATGAATGAATGAAATAATGAATGAATGACTAGCAATGAATAGGAATAGAAAAAAATGAATAGGAATTGACAGTGTTATGTGTAATTTTTACATTCCTGTCACGTTTGCACCGCAAATTCTGCGCCATTGAAGCAGAAAACAAAAATGCGAGAGCTGCTTCTTATCAATGCGGCGATCGAATTAACACCCATTGGATGATTTGGTAGATCTGTAACAAACTCACACCTACAGTGAAAGCCAGAGTTGCCCTGCGCATGGAACGCGAGACTGCGACACCGCATGCAGTTTCGCGTTATTTTGTTTCGCATTAGCCATATAAAGTACAACAGCATTGTTATGGTGCATCAGCCACAGAGGAAGAAGACACGAACGCCAGTGCCTAGCCTGCTCGCACGTGTGCTAAATTGTAGCCAAAACAACACGCTGGGCGCGCTCAGATCGACTCTGAGGTGTACATGTGTTGAAAAGGAAGAAGCCGAAGCTCTGGCGTTCTTGGTCTGCGCGGGGCCTTCTGTTCTGTAAATACGCCTTGTTGGTTGGTGGATTGTAGGGTTTAACGCACCGATGCAACGCAGGCGATGAGGCGCGCCGTAGTGAAGGGCTCCGGAATAATTTTGACCACCTGGGGATCTGTAACGTGCGCCTAAATCTCGTACGCACGGGCGTTTTTGCTTTTCGCCTCCATCGGAAAAGCGGCCACAGCGGCCGGGAATCGAACCAGCGTCCTCGTGCCCAGCAGCACAACGCCTTAGCCACTGAGCCACCAAGGCGGGTGTAAATACGCCTTGTAAATGCATCTTCGTTTCACGTCTTCCTCTCTGTAACATTTTGGTGGCGGTTGCTAACCATACATCCATGCTCCTGCCTTGAGCCTATACGAGCGCGTAAGTGCTCACTATCGATGATCCTACGCTCACGCTCGCGCTACAAACGGCTAGCCTCCTGGTTATAAGTTTAGTCGGGAAATCGACTTCATGATGTCGATGGGCGGTGGACCCTAGGTGAAATCAAGCACCGGGACCCTTGCGAAGTATCTAACCAAGCTGTACAGCCTTCCTTTGTAGCCGCATAACTGTATTTCTAGAGTGGATTTCAACTTTTAACATCTACGTATATAAACTGCACTCCGCTGTCGCTCCAATTCCTCCCCATAGCGCTGCGCTGGCGGCACGATTGCTGCCTAAATATTTTGATGTCTGCTGCTGCGGTGTTGTTAATTCACTGCAAAAGCTATAATGTTTGACAACTGTATTACCTTTGATGAAACTTCATAAAAATATTTAGGCGACGAAATTGAAACTTTGAAAACTTCCCTTTGCGGCAGACGTAATCAATTCGTCAATTTTGATGAAAGCCTAGGTTTATCCGCCGTGTAAAAGCACACACCACGTCGAAATATAGAGTTACGCGTACAGTTAAACCTGTATGTAAAGAAGTTGATAAAAATTCAAAATTTTCGTTACATGCAGGTTTTCATTATATGCAAGTTTCGATTTAAGGCACCCGTAAATGAAGCCGAAACTAAATCAGAATACTTGACATCAGGGACAGTGAACTCTCCCTTCAAGAATTTATTTCAGAGTGAAAAAAATGCTCTATTTGCGGCTTCTGCTTTTCCACGAAGTTTTTCAGTACACGGCAGTCCAAAGAATCAAGGTCACTTATACCCCTGTATTCGCAAGCGTAACGTAACTATCAATTTTGCCTTTTGACACTCTTCGCTGCTTTAACCAGTTTCAAGGAGCAAACGTGTGCTGAATGGGCGCCTTTTCGCGAACTTGATGCTATTTAATTGTGCACTCAAACTTTTTGAGAAGGTGCTAGCTGGGATGCTGTACCGAACGACAACGTTGATCCTACTTGCCTGCGGAGACGGCACCTGAAATTGCGAGCTTGTCTTGAAAAGACAAATCTTTTTGTTTTCTAGTAGCAGAACTCATCACCAACGAACCTACACCTCAGAAATCAGTGGAGACGCGCGAATATACTCACCGACAGTTGGGCCTAGCACCTAAGCGACACCACACTCACATTGGAAACACACGGTAGTTTGCAGCGCGGGCAATGTTCGCTAAATTGGTGCATATCTCCAGCCAATTTTTCAGAAAAAGTGCAAAAAACGATGGCTCATCAGCGTAGCGAATTCGTTACATGAAGGTGTAACTGTTGCCATGCCTTCGTTATATAGAGGTCAGGTCGAAAACGCATCGTTTTCAATGAGGCTGGCAATGGGGATTTGAAAAACTTTGTTAAATCCAGGAATTCGTCACATGGAAGTTATAATAGTTACATCCTGGTTCAAATGTAATTGAAATGACTCCTTTTTTCCCATTTTGTGCCTTGCAGACATTGTGCTAACTCAAAGCCCGAATTCTTCTCACGGGCAAGGGCAAGACGATTAGGAAGTATTCGAGTCCTTATAATCAGCCGAAGCGCAATGTTTAGCCTCCAATTACGCGAACTTCGTTTAAAACCTTGAGTTGCGTTTGTTGTTGAAAAGCTGCGTACCCATATTTTTCCCATCATCGTGTGCGGCGTAAGGACACGAAGCCCTCGAAAAATGGGGAGGGTGAGGGAAGAGGGGGGGGGGGGGGGGATCGAGCCTTTCAGCGCCCACTTTCTTGGCACCTATGCCATCGAGCTAATTTGAAACGAATCATCCGATCTCAGTGTCTCCCTGTTACTGTTATGACGGGGTCTGGGACATTTCGGTGAAGCAGGTTTCGGCGCACGGGCTTTCCGATGCACGGACTTCTCGGTTAAAAGGCATTTCGATGCGAAAACATTTTGAAGAACAGATATGGTTACTCGTAGTGTGCTCCTAACGTGCCACGATGGAAGAAGACAACGACGGTAGAAAACTACGACGAAGCGTTTGAGTACGAAGCAGTGCACGTGCAGTTTTCTGGAAACAGCGGTAATAAGACAACGCCAGCGGTGCGCTAGCTGTCTCGAGCAGGTCATGTAAAATATATTTGTTGGTACTAGCCACTTCGGTCTGGTTCTTGTATGCCTTATTTGCTTTGAACGTATTGTTGTATTTTGATTTTGGTAAATCATATGTCGTGAATGACTATTTACTGCACTTACTGAATTTTTTTATTATATTAATGCTGCGTTTGAAAAGTTTATCTTACGATTTGTGTCCATTGTTAGGTTTTTCTTTAACACACTTCAAGCAACACCTATTATAAAGCAGATTTATTTTACTCGTTGCGGCTTATTTCCTATTAAGTTGTGGTTCTTTGGGCAGGGGAGAGATTGCTCTAGATTCACTCAGAAAACATTTTAGAAAACATTAGAAAGAGCAGTTTCTAGCCGTAATATCCCGTAATTTGCGTAATATTCCGTGATTTACTGTGAAATGATATCCTATTATTTCTAGTCGTGAGACTATGTAATTTTCGGAGCCGTTTAACGGGGGAGGAAGAAGGGGGGGGGGGGGGAGATGGACTCCATTTGCGAAGGCATTTCTGGTGAAGGCATGCTTTATCGGCGATCAGGCGAGAAATTACGTAATCGTGTTCGCTAATAGTGCTCAAGGCTGCAGGGGTAACTCACTTGTTTAAAGCATACATGTACGAAAAAAAAACCCTTTTTTGTAGTTATGTGACCACACAGTTATTCCGTACGCACCAGCCGGACTGGTTAAGTTGCCCACAATTCTTTTTTCATCGAAGCATGATATTTCTGACTAGCGAATCAAAACGTTTAAGTTCTAGTTTACAAAAAAAAAATGCCACTGGTGTTTTTTACAAATTTTCTCCCTACACCACTCGTATTTCATGTTTGGTTATGAAGCGTTCCTTGATCCGGGCATCACGATCAGTCTCGTTCAAAGTCAATCTTGTTCGCGTGTCCTCTTCATTCTGTTCGTTGAGACGAGCAGGTAAGGCTGTCTACACTTTGCGATGTAAAAGGCGAACTTCGCGGCGCTGTCCCCAAGGGCGGGTGGAGAAGTTTCCCGTGCGACGTTCCTTTGTGTAGCATCCCCCCACGGCTTTTTGTTCATTCAGACAGGTTTCAGCCGCAGACAGCGGCTGCGGAAAGTTGCTTGGAGATCCACTGCCTTCTCGCCCCATATGAGAGGGAAAGAAAAAAGGGCAAGGGCTCAAGGGGTCTTTTCTCGCCACTGCCGACCCCGTGCGCACCCAGCTCCAGTCGTTACACCGGATCGTTTACCTGGAACACTGCAGTTGTAGACGTAAGTACTTATATGCGCAAGCGCATGCTTGTTCAGTCGTAGCCTGTTCGATGGTGTTATATCTTTCTCCGTGGTCTGTCCAACCGAGACCCGTTTATCGCTGGATATTCAAAACGAAGCGCCAGAGGCGGCGTTTGGGCAATGTAAGCGACATACAAGGAAGGTGTACAGGAGCAACTCGTGAGTATTTTCTTGCTTATAGGCCCGTGCACACTTGCGACGAACAACGCGATTTCTGTCGCGGCGACAAATTGGCCGAGACCGAACGACAAAACGGATCGCCGGGCGGCAAAAGTTTCCGAAATCGCGTCTCATCATCGCAAGTGTGAACGGGCCTTTGAACTATATAGTAGGCAGTATTGATGGAAGAATCGACGTTACGGGTACGTTGCATGGAAACGATTTTTGTTTGTTGCATGGAAACGATTTTTGCGCGCTTTGTGCAAAGCAAAGTGAATTCGGATAACTAACCTCGCCCACACTCGAATGATCTTCACTTCAGCTGGGCAAGTGAGGTAGCGGCTTGGGCACGCGAAACAAAATAATGTGCGTGTCACGTTAGTTCGCTGTGCGAAATTTAAAAACAATAAAAGCATTACATTTGCACCTAATTGCCTGGCGATGCGATAATTATGTTGGGAACGCCGGGGTTCCTTAACGTGAAAAAAAAAAAGGGGGGGGGGGTGCAGCCAGTGCAGCTACTTCGGAATGTAGTCGATACAAATTTGCAAACGAACAGGTCAGAATGCACCCCTTGGTAGCCTATTTTGCCGCTGGTTAACTTAGACGGTATGACGGTGTACCTATCGCAAAAAGTTCGTCAGACTTCTGGGATATATTGTTAAAGGGACCCTGCAACACTCTTTGAACAGTGCAAGTAAACCTGCGCAACGTTTAGATTACACTGCCAGGAATACCTGTGCCAAATATTACACGTGCACGTGAAGCGGTGAGCGCGCAAATCGATGTGAAAGACGCGGAAAAACAAACCGCTCTCTCTTCAGTTGTCCTCATTATGCATGGCCCGAGGGACGTCACATAGGCCATGGCTGCCCGATCTCCTGTCACTGGTCAACTTTGCGGGTAGATTCTCCCATTTCCGTCATCGTCATCGCTGTGTACGAACCTCTTCTATGCCTGAACCTGTAGGCACAGTTTTGCCGTTTCTTTTGTGTTTGGAGTGCGCGCGGAGTTTTAGTGATGAGCTCAATACTTCCCTTTCAACGGGACCACTCGACTACAAACGTTTATTGCTTCAAAAACGCCCTACCAGCCCGAGCGCGCACTTGCGAGCAGGCACCCATGCCTGCTTTTTTGTGGCACCAGACCGGAAATAGGCCCCTCCGCGTTGCGGAGAAAAGGAGAAAACTACCCGGCATGGGATTATCGAAGGCCGCCGAAGAGAACGCCGCGAGCCACCCCCCTCTCCGGGAGAGAGTGCGCAGCTTTCGTCGCGTTGCCCGCGGTCGAGTTGAGAGGGAACGATTATGCGCGGTTTCTCATCGCGCGTAGTTTCGTTAATTGTGAACGGATTTTCATAATTCTTGCGGGAGGAGATTTCTGGGACAATAGACTTTATCCCAAAATACATTACTAGTAGTCGATAGCAAGTGTTGCAGGGTCCCTTTAAAAGCTGCAAACCTGAGCCTTTTGTCGTAGCTTTCTTCGCTGGCGGGTAAGCAACCAGACAACCTGCGTGACTATATAGCCAACTTTGTTAGAAAGGGGCACTTTGAGGGCTTTAGGTGTCACAGAGGGTGGGAAAAAGTGCGCTGTTCGAGTACATGCGTTCGTTTGCGACTTACATTTTTGAAATGCATTAAAGCAGCATAGCGCGTTCTTGAGTTGTGAGAAATGCACCCCAAAAGGCTGGTAAATAGCAGCTGGTAAAGAGTCGAAGTCACTTTCATTGCAGGCTATGGTTTTCAAGATACCCTCAAACCGGGAAAGCCGCGGAGTTCATCGACGATGAGTGCCAATCCCGAGACCATAGAAACTGGTAAGTAAATATTGTGTAAATGGCTAGCGGGTTTAGCGAATCAAAATGGAAAAGCGAATTAAATCGATAACGCACAGCACAACAGGAGCTGGAATGACCAGGGCAGGTGCCACTTTCAACTAAGCCGATAAAGATACGAAGGGGTAATTGGGGGTAGGAGGTGTGGGAGGTACTAGGTCATGCTAGCGATCACCCACTCCCTCTAAAGGTAGCCGTTCCGCCCAAAAGAGGTCACTCTGGATAGAGAATTTTGCCTACTGCGCGTACTTTATCAGAAGTTTGGAACCAACACGCTTTAATTGGGGCCGCATTGATCATGCACAGCCGTCGTTCGCCGAAATAAAACCGACATGCTTCGAGCAAAAAGGCTAGTTCTAGTACTGTTCATCGGTGGTGCGGTTTCGAACAGCTTGAATCAAAGGCTTTTACAGCCGTGGTTCCAGGCGCTCTTCCCAACTTTTGAAAAATCCTGTAAATGCTCAGCAGTGATGAATAACGGTGCGTTTCATATGACGAGGTAACAACGCCGAGCGTGAAAAAACAAAAACCATGGTTAAAGTGAACGCTAACAAATTTAGTGGCTGCAATGATACGCATGACTTTGACTGAAAAACAGAACCTTCCTGTATTCGTGCAAATAAACAAAAAAAAAAAAAGAATGCCCGGGTTGTTGTAAAATGCTCAAATTCTTCCTCCTTTCTTCCCCTAGCCTGTTCCAAGCATGTATTAAACATGTCACACAACTCTTTTCAGTGCTGAGAAAGACTAGGATCGAATTTGTTCGTTTATGAGTTCCCACTTTGGTTCCCTTTATTACGTAAGTCAAATTGGACCATTATACACATTCGTGTTTAATGGGTGTTTCTTTTGTGTGAACCATCTGTAATACCTCTGTAGCACTTTGTGTTCTTTTATAGGTGAAAGATCTGCCGGACTGGAGGAGCAAACGTCGCTTCTACAACCAAGCGAATTTTCAGATGGGTTGTTTCGATTGAGGTAGCGGTCATCTATATACAGTTGGACGGGAAGAAAAGAAGAAAAAGGTCCGAGAGGTTAGTATCCGTTCCCGAATAGTATTTGGTGAGTGTAGAAAATTTCTGAGAGCGTATTTTGATTTGTTTTAGTAGTTCAATTTATGAACTGCTATTCTAGCCACCTTAATATGGTTAGCACGAGTTGCTGCGTAGCTGCTTGTTCAGTTACTCTCCTTTTAGTGCGTGCGTGTGTGCATGTGCGTGTGTGTGCGTGTGTGCGCTCGTTAACCAAACAAATCCTTAGGCGGCGACTACTTTTTCGCGCAAAAACCGCCTACTGCCGCAGCGTACTGAAGTAGGAATTGTTTGCTTTTTCCACACAGACGCAGCCAGCCCCAACGTTAAGTAACGTTGGCCAGCCCCTGGATGGAGCCTCCTCTCCTGCACAGCAGCAGCAATGGAATGTAAATAAAAAAAATGTTGTAACCATGCAAAAATAAAATAAAATTTTATTTGAAATTTCACTTTTCCTTGTTATTTTGAAAATGCTTTAAAATGTATCGTAACCGGCAAACGTGGATAACAGAAACAATGCTCCACGATACACATTCCACACGTTTGGCAAAACGTCACTGTAACGTTCCTGGTCCACATTCTGAAAAGGTTTTGCAACGTTAAAAGATTGTTTCAAGCGTGTTTTCTGCAACGTTAAGTAAATGTAAATCCAACATAATTACTATGTTGAAGAAATGCTTCCTCACAGTTCCAATAATGTTTGACGAAACGTTACTGTAACGTTTTTTGGTTGTTCTTAAAATGTTTTTGTAGGGTGCTTCTGCAACGTTAGGTAAACGTAACTCCAAAAGTATTTATATGTTGTAGAAATGCTTTCTTACTGTTCGCATAACGTTTGGCGAAATGTGATGTAACGTTTTACATTGTTTTTAAACGTTTTTTGAACGTTATTAGCTTGTTTGCTGCAACGTTAGGGAAATGTAACACTAACATTAATAATATGTTGTAAAAATGTTTTGTGGACGTTTAAATAATGTTTGACAAAACATTACTGTAACGTTTTTGATAACATTAGTTAAACATTTCAAAAAAATGACATTAAGAACATTGTTCTAACGTTAGCACCAAACAAAAAAAATACGTTCTTCTAATGTTTTGGTGCTACTTGGGAATCGGACTCAAACTCAGTCGGGATCAGTCGGCTCAAACTCACACAAGCTCAAACTCACCATGCCACACTAGCCTCGCGCTCACTCAAACTCAAACTCACGCGTGAGTTTGAGTCCAAATGAGTCTGAGTGAGTGGACTCATGAGTGAGTTTGCCGACCTCTGTTTACAGCTTCGTTTTCAAACCACCTTCATAGGGTGGATTGGCGGGCATTTTTGCCCACAGGGATCGTTTTTGCTCACGTCGATAAAGCCGTTAGGGAAGAGGGGGTAGAGGTATACAGCTTTGCTGTAAAAAAAATGCCTGCAGTATGTTTTGTATATATGCCCATGATTCCACTCCATAGAGCCAGTAATGCGCAACGGCTTCTGGCCTCCCTGGAAGTGGTCCTACATTTATTAATTGGTCCTTTCTACAGTGTTGATTTTACAACTATATTAGTCTATCAGTGCTGTGATAGTATTATTTCGTGTGCAGAGTATGTAATCTTAACTACGAATTCAGGCCGACCGATTACAAGCAACTTCTGAAAAGAGTAGTTCCATATGACGAGTCTCAAGCTATGAAAGCTTTGAATACGGGCCGTTTGATTATCCTTGCTCCTGATTTGTTCGTATGCGTGCCAGCACGAATCGCTGCGTAGTTTATGTAACTCTTGCTGTGCTCATTCATACCTGACTTACAGAAGCAATAGGTGCATGCGTCCTTAGTAATGGCGCGGCCTTGATAGTTTCCGCGGCACAATACGTTTCCCCATTACATTTAGCATGCGGCTTCTTACGTACAAGTGCAACTCATGGTGCATTAAAGTGAAGCGTCTTAAAGGGACAGACAACCGATTTTTGTCGAGTATATATTCTCTATCCCAAATGAAATGGCATCACTTAAAGCACCTTGACGAGAAATGGTTTTGCTGATAACGTCCTAGAACTTTTTAAATCGAAATTTTTAGATCTGCGAGCCGTATGTGTCCCTCGCAAAAATGATGGTGGCAACCATGACATAGAGTAGCTCGGCAATATACTTTTGTCTGTATGCGAAATGAAAAACGATATTTAAAACTTGTCCTCAGCAAAAAAAGTTTGAATCGCAGGCTTTCCTGTTCCTTTATGTGTTTTTTCAATGCAACGGTCTATTGTGCACGACTGCGCCATCTGTTGGGATAGACGATAGGTAGAATCTGGCTTCGCGTTGCGGAGGTGGGAAGTTCGATTCTCCCCGGGCGCGACTTTTTTTTTTTTTTTAAGCTGCCGTTGGCGTATTTGGAAACTGAAATCAAATATTTAGGCAGAACAAACGCCTCTGACTCAGGGAGAATCGTCAAAGCTCCTTCACTGGGTCTGTTTACTCAACGCTGCCGTTGATTCTGGGCATGGTGGCTCAGCCACACTGAGAGCAACCCAGCGGCGGCGGGTGGCGTGTCTTTAGAATTTTCAAAAGAATGTTTAGAAATACATACACAATTTAACCTTGTACAAATACTTGTGTTGAAAGGTTTTCAATACGTAAGTAAACGTTTCAGCAGTTACAGCAGCTGCTAGGTTTGCAGGTCACGTGCAGGTCACACATATTGTAGTGCCAAGTTTCGACACTACGACCCGCCACCCTTCCGATTTCAGGAAGTTTGCTGCCAAATTAAAATTATTTCAGCCGATTTGTTTAGAAATTGCTTGCGGTTACCGGGCTATATAAAACGCTGGCTTTCATATGAGCAAGAGAACATATACGCGACAAAAATCGGTTGTCTGTCTTTTTAGGGGATACGCTCCTCGAAAACACTTTTTTTGTTATTTAATTTAGAGCTTCGGAAATTGGACCACTGATGTTGTTTTTCTTCCTGATTCCAAATCTGTAATCAGTTTTTACATAAGTTTTTGCTCCCTATTAGCCATAGAGTGCCGATATCTAGCTAGAAATTGGGCTCAAACTTCGAAACTATGAAAAAAGTATCTGTGTAGCAAAGTACCATTTTTTTGCCACTCAACTACGATTTAATTTATTAATAGATATTTACGGCTGAGAGGTAGTGCTGATTCAAGTAGATATCGGCACTCTACGCACTCTCCTCAATGTGTGTGCCAAATTCCGTTGTCGTATGACCATTGTAAGTGCCCGAAACACTTCCGCAAAAAATGCAAATCGGCCAAAATTGCGAAATGAGGAAACCGCGTTTGAAAGTTTGAAAGTGTGTATTTACAAAAATTAAAAACGCACTAGCACGAAACCTGTGCTGAACACAGACACACATGTCCAGAGGGAATATCGGGTTTCTAAAACCCTCCAGCACTAAAGGTTTTCCCTTCCCGGCTGGTGCGGCAGGACTCTTCCACCCGGGCCCTCTTGGCTGCACTGCGACGGTGTGCCCTCGCCTCAGCGGTCTGACGCACATTTATCTTGTGCATGCGCATGCTGTCTCGCGGTCGCTGAGT
Organism: Haemaphysalis longicornis; assembly: GCF_048455015.1. NCBI lineage: Eukaryota > Metazoa > Arthropoda > Arachnida > Ixodida > Ixodidae > Haemaphysalis > Haemaphysalis longicornis. The sequence continues at coordinate 329,621,969 of NW_027526203.1, forward strand.
GTAACCAGGGCCTCGGAAGGAAGTACCCCAAGCTCTTCCAGCACCTTTTCAAAGCTCGTATGGCCCCTGTTGAACAACAGGACTGCAATGGCTGTGGCTACTTCCACAGCAGTCCGGGAAGCAAACCGTGTCTTTGGACACAGCAGCCATATTTTGCTGTTCAGGGACTCGGCCGCGTTCTGTTTCTTGCCATGGAGGCACCAGGCAAGCAGCTTCGCATCAATGAGACGCTTGTAGATGGGGAGGATTGCCAAACCCTGGGCCTTGATCAGGAGGGGGGTGTGGCATGGTGCAGGCTGGCCCTGTGCCTCAGCACGTCGGTGCTTGCACCACGAGTCTGGGCCAGCAGGACAGAACTTGTGGCTTCCGGCACCGTCTGTTGAGCACGAGTGCAAATATGAGACCCATACGGCAGTGTACATCTTGTGGACATTTCCCCGATTGTTCACAATGGCCACCTGAAAGTAGGTTTGATGCTTCTGGATGGTGGTCTCCTTCAACTTCTCCCCTGGTGGAAGTGGCGTTGGCAGCTTCCTCAGGCCGGTGCCCAGACGTTTCGCCACGTGGTTGGTGCACTCCTCTTTTTCAATTGGAGTGTCAGGGTACACGTTGGCATCACAGACTCCGTTGTAGGCCTTGCTGTCTCCATCGCTTAGGGAGATGGTGAACCGCAGGGGCGTCTCATAGTCCACAGTCCTCTGCCAAATGCGCACTGCAGCTTCGGCCTCCATGGCATGAGAAGAACAGTCGCAATTCTTCTCACAAACGGGATGATGAAACGGCTGCCATGTTTCCTCGTCGCCTCCCATGTCTTTATGTAAACTGCACGCCAGGCAGATGTAATACTCTTGGATAAAACCAGCGCGAATTCAGACGAATACGAAGGAAGTAACCACAAGGACAGCCGCTGGTTCCAACGTTGTAGGATTAGTAGCTTGAAAGTTTAAACACTGAAAAGAGCCAGATGTAACTGAAATAAACTGCAGGAGGGTTGCAAGCTGGGCTAGTTGCAAGCTGGGCAAGCTGGGCTGGGCTCATCCAGTCGTATGATGCTTTCTGCACTCTGTCCGTCGCTCGGAGACCACTTGTCCTCTTTCCGCGTGTCTTGGGCTAACACGGCCTTTGGAGAAAATTTGCTGGCAAACGTTGCAGGACTTGACATATTTCCTTGCATCACTTTCCATGCCTGGCCAAAAGAAATCTTCAGCAATTCTCCTGATGGTTTCACACATCCCTCGATGGCCTGCCACGATGTTTTTGTGCGCTAAAGCCAAGAGCTCCTGCCGTATGTCTTGCGGTGCGACAAGCTGTATAACTACTCGTCCAGAGCGGAATATGCATCTTCCGTAAAGAAGTTCATTCTGAACTATAAACATGCAAACAGCACGATGTCCTCTCCATTCCACCCCTACTTGCTGATAACAGCCCTGCAGTGTCTGGTGCTTTCTAGTGCATCTGGGGCTTGGCCAACTCACGAGGGTCTATTTAGTGAAGCTTTTGGAGTGGTGCGCTCCTCCCCCACCTTGACGGTTGCTTCAACGGCTGCTGACATTTCCAGTTGGGCATACTCTATATGCGGATAATCACCATTCGTCTTGTGCAACTTCTGTGATCTAATGCGGCTACTCCCTTTGTGCTCGATTTCTGCCTTGCAAATCCATTGGGGGCCGGGAGTGTCTACATCTCGAACATCTGGAACATTTCCCAATATCAGATCATGTATAGGGTTGTCTAGGCATTTTGCATTAACCTTCCCAGAGAATTAGGGCGTTGGGATCTCTATGATGGCTTCAGGTAACCACTTGATGGTACTATCAGCGAAAATAACTTGTGACTTCTTTCCTGTCAGATCTTCATCACGGACCAAACTCCTTTTAATCAGTACCGTGTTAGCACCACAATCCCTCAATACCGTGATTTTCTTCCCTTGGACTACTCCCTCACTAATTGGCATCTTGTCCGTATTGCTCATCGCCGTGCATGCTCCTACTGTTTTGACTTCATCTCCTTTTGCTTCAGCATCATTCGGCCGTTGCGCTGGTTTTGCATTTGGAGACACCATCCTCGCAACTATGTCTTGAGGCTTAAAGGAGCCATGAAGAGAAAATGCAATTTGGTTTTATTCGAAAGATTTCGTGTTTTATAGTGCCCCCAGCGCTTGTCCGGATACAAACGGTGCTTTATTCACTGAGAAATTAAACAATTTAGGTTAACATTTTGATTTTCCCGCTCAATCGTGCGTTTTCGTGGTCCCAAATGACATCACAGGAACCGACCGCTCTGCAGCCTAGAGTACCTTCATTCACGCATCCGCCGTACAGGGTATACGCTGGCGCCGCCATTTTCAGTTGCTCGCTCGCCGCCGAAGCAAGTCATTGTGTCAAAACCGCGCTAAAATTATCGCCGCAACGCGGTTTACTGAAGAAGTTTGAATCATATTGTCTGTTTCGCGTTGCTAGGTCTCGTGGGAAACGAAAAGAATAACGCGTTGAGCCCGTTGGCCCAATTGCGGCGGCACGGGACCGTTAAAAGGTTGTCTCCACCCTGTACAGCGGTGTTGGTTTGTTCCCACGTTTCTTTACGTTCCGTAACCTAGATGGCGCCACCACACCGTGGCAAGCGTTTGGTTTGTTTTTGCCCGCATTTAAACCTGGCTTGTTTTTGTTCTGGGAGAAAATATTCGTTCCCTGAAACAGTGCTCGCTCGACAAATGGGGTCACGTAAGACACCGTTGCTTGCGTCAATCGGCCAGTGTCGTCTGAGACAACCCCAAGCCCCGTAGTGCTGTGCAGCGAAACCAAGCATGCTGTGCGCAGTACGAACAGCAGAACGCATCAGTACTTCTATGTTTACATGTGCTTTCGTAACTTCCACTGTTTGTCCCATCATTCTTATTGCTTTGTAAAGAATGTGCCCTAAATTTAAGTGCAAATCGCTCGTTCGTCTAGTTTGTAAGCTCTACCTAATTTGCGTCTGCTTCTGCCAGCCTCCGCCAATCGCAGAGCTTAGCTCATGTGACATCACAGGCTCTGTTGCGGGAAATGAGCTGGTGGGTCACATGACCATTCCCGTTTTTCCTAATTATGTAGCTTATTTGAGCGAAGTTTACGTTAAAAGTGGTGTCAGTATGATTCTAACGAGACAATCTTTTGAATGAACCAAACTTGTGTTTTCTCTTCATGGCTCCTTTAAGGCGACAGGCCTCAGTTCTGTTCCCTCTCATATTGCAGACTTGGCAAAGCAGGTCAGATTTGGTACCTTCAAGGTTAATGCGGCAGTCCGCGGCTAAATGGCCGACCCCATCACAGAGGAAGCATCTTCTACGAACCTGTTTGGTGATGTGACGCTTCTTTAACGCGTTTCCTCCACCTGCCGGTTGTTCTTGTTCTTCAGTCACCCCACCAAAGTTTTTTAAGCCTTGCGCCTCGAGAAATCCATCAGTTGAGTCAGCCAGGTCGTCAATAGCTTTTATTCTCTTTTCCTTTAAAAACACGACTAAATTGCGATTACAACAATTCAAAAATTGTTCGGAGACAATCCGATTTCTGGTAGACTCATAGGTCTTTTCCGTACCGGAGAGCTCCATCCACCGATCGAAGTAATTGCTGATTCCTGCTTCGAACTGTCGACCGGTTTCAGCGTCTTCTGGTTGACAGCACCTAAACTTTTCTCTGAAACCTTCAGCAGTCAAGCGAAACCTCTCCAGTAGCGCAATCTTCACTTTGTCGTAGTCCTATGAATCGGACGGTGGCATTCGGCCGAAGACGCTTAATGCTTCGCTTGCCAAACACAAGCTCAAGGCCGTAGCCCACTCGGACTTTTCCCAGCCCTGGTCGGTGGCTATCCTCTCAAAACGTTGCAAGTAGGCGTCCAAGTCGTCTCTTTCCTCATCGAATGGTGCCATTAATTTTCTGGGGCAGATCTTTGGGGCTTGTGGTGATACTGAACCAGATCTCTCGCTTGAATCTATGTTTGTACCCTGCGAAGCGAATTCAGCAAGGCGTACTTTCAGTTCCAATATCCTCTGCTCCCTCTCTGCCTTTTCCTGTTCGCGTTCGGCTTTCTTCTGCTCCTCTTGGGCTGCTCTTTCGTACATCGCCAACGCCTCCTCCTTCGTCAAGCCTCGGTAAGGGCTAACAGTTTTTCTGGGTCCATAATCCACCTGGCTGAATTGACAGTGACAATGTGAAAAATGAGGTATCCTGGCAGGCTCGCCAAAATTGTCACGTCACTGCGACCACGTCAATTGTAAATTGCCAATTGTCAATTGCGACCATATCAATTGCCGCGTTAATTGTCACCAAGTGCGAGTGCGATCGCACTCGCACTTATTCACACTAAGAGCGCGGTCATCTTAACCGACTCCCAAGCTGCCTGTCGGAGCTTCTTGGCGGGGAGGGTGGCCGCAGCAGCTTTCCGCCTCCTCTCGCAACATCAGCCGCAAAGAAACGTCGCCCTCGTCTGGAAACCCGCCCACTGTACTACATTGACGGGCAATAATTTTGCCCATCATCAAGCCTGCGCACTCTCCTCCCAGGCCCCAGAAGAACAAGCGGCGTCCACACCATGGTTACATTTCAGGACATTACGCAGTATTACCGACTCGACAGACAACAATTCCCTCAGCCTCACTCCAAGCTGTCGAAATCAGAAGAAACGACTCTTCGTCGCATCCAAACGAATACCTTCGTCCATCCAATTCGCTTACACCACATGTTTCCCACTCAATTTCCCTCCTAATGCACCTTTTGCTCTAAGCCTGGCACACTTGTCCACATTTTATTAGAGTGTGCGCATAACCCTGACCTCCCACCCTTTCCTTCCCCCCTCCCCCTCCATGAGCTATGGGAGAACCTGATCACCAGCGACCACCTGGACGTCCAGCAACTACTGGCATCTAGGGCGTCGGTCGCCCGGTCATCACTTGGATTCCCGGACTAGGGAACCACTCTTACTTTATAAGGCTCATTAAAGTACTTGGCGTTTTCGGAAGTGAAACTGAAATAAAAGGCAGCGGTGGCTCTCGAGTGTCTCTTCAAGGCGCCAACTGCACTCAAATTTTCGGCAATGCAAAAATATCTCATGGTACACATGCTAACTGCAAAGCACTGCGTTTCGAGCGGGAATGCGGGTGATGCTATAACGGCTTGTGAAGATTGGAGTTTTCGGAAGCGAAATTGGAAGAAAAGGCCGCGGTGATTCTCGAGTCTCTTCAAGGCCAACTGCACTCACATTTTCGCCAATGTAAAATGATATCATCTAATGGTACACATGCTAACTGCAAAACACTGCGTTTCGAACGGGAATTCGGGCGATGCTAACGGCTCGTGAAGATTGGAGTTTTCGGAAGCGAAACTGGAAGAAAAGGCAGCGGTGGCTCTCGAGTGTCTCTTCAAGACCAACTGCACTAAAATTTTCGCCAATGTAAAAATGATATCATCAAATGGTACACATGCTAACTGAAAAACGTTGCGTTTCGAACGGGAATGGGGACGATGCTAACGGCTCGTGAAATTTGGCGTTTTCGGAAGCGAAACTGGAAGAAAAGGCCATTACCGGCGGCCGGACGTGAAGCGGGCGTGCCCATGCCAGCGGCCGCTCGCACGCTCGCAGCAGCCTCCAAATTCGCGTGGTAGCGTCGCGTTTCGCACTGTTATTTCCACTTAAGAACTTCGACTAGAATTTTGCCGAGGCTAATGAAGTTAGGCGCAATTCTGACTTTGCGGTGCTATCAACCTACAGTCGGCAGTTATTTTTGCCTTGGGATACCTGCCTGAGTAGCAGTCGTTGGCGTTGCGAGATAAAAAGCTGGTTGTTTGCTTAATTGTGTAATATTGAAAATCAGCTTTGGTTAGCCGGCGCCTTTTTTTAAAGGCGATAGTCTTTCTTGGGCTACTTAACCCAGAAATTTTGGCCTGTCTGTATGTCTGTCTGTCCGTCTGTATGTCTGTGACTCGATTCAGCCACCCGGCGAAAGGGCGAAAGTAAAATGCACACTGCGCAATAGTCTTATATACTCACAGCCAAATGTGCTGAGCGTCTAAGCCCGGTTTGTATGTTCATACTTGTAAAATTTTTTGAACAAGACATTACTCAAATATAAGACAGCAAATTAGTATACAAGGGATATTTACAGTGTTCTTTTATTAAAAAATTCATGGATGCTTGGTTTTTCGATAGCAAATGATATTCTACATCTACTGCGGAAAACCGCCGCCTCCTGGCGGCATATGAAAAATCCAGGGTGTCGAACCGAAAAAAATACCGGTTCGGTTACGGTTCGGGTTCGGGTGAAATAATTTCGTTCCGGTTCAGTTCCGGTTCGACAAAATCACGTACCGAACCGGTTCGCGAACCGGTTCGGGAGCTTGAACCGGTTCGCGAACCGGTTCGATTAGTTGAATTATCACTAAAATTATAAAAAAAAAACATTTACTAGTTTAAAACGACCGTCAAATCAAAACACAAACTGACATTCAAAATGGTGCTGCTCCCCAAGGGCAGTGGCGCAATTGCAAAGGAAACTTTAAACAATTAGGAGATATTAGAAAAACACATGAAGTGGCGACGATTTACCACCTTCTTTATCGCTCAGACTTTCTGTTGTCCTAGCAACTATTCATAAAGCCAACGCCAAGAGATATGATGGTGGGATATATTTTCTGTCCTTTCCTTTTTTGTTGAAATCGCAATTGTCGCTATGCAATCGCCCATCACGCTAACCTTGAGGCCTTAAATTTAATCCTGCGTACGGGCGTGTTCAAATACCAGCGCTTAATAACAATGGCGCACATTTTTTATATTTGTAACAAAACAGAAAAATTCTACAACAGGCACATAAATACTACCAATGAATTAGATTATTTGGTAACCCTGAATAATTTGTTAGCTGTCACCTTATCGAATGTGTTAGCCACACTTTTGTTAAAAGTAAGCTTTAGTTACGCTCAGTCACTGCATTATTGCTCTGACCACTGCAATTCCTTTTGCGATACCGAAAGTGTGCATTACAATCAGTATGTCATCGTACCGCCTGAACCCCTACCATCGTTCCGTGTGCTACATTGCGGAATCTTATAACAGATAATGCGGTTACAAAATGAAAGGGAAATTTGACACGTGGAGCATGAGATGGGACTTTTTGGGTAGACGCTCTTTAATTCGTCCACAGCAGTACTCCCCTCCGGAACGAGTAGCAGTAGAAGCAATGTAGCGAGTTGGGCAAACGGCTTAGCAAACAGCTTAGCCACTGAGCAGCTCCTGCGGTCACACTTGTCAAGTATTAATAATTTGCAGGTGTCGGACCTTTTCAACAAATTATGAAATGCAAAAAGTTTGCACACATCGGGTGTGAGCTTTCGCTGTTGCGCAGTGGAGCACTCCTGCAGCCTGATTTCTCCAATGAAGTCGCAGCTAGGGAAGGGCAAAGTCGTTTTATATCACCTGCAAGCTGCCGAGAATGACATTTCGTTTGGTCAGCTTGCACTACGCTCGCGCCTCCAGCAGCAACAGACCAATGCTACATTGGTGCTCATTCATTTCCCCTGTTGTTACATAAAGCGTGATAGTGTTCAATTGTCTGGAGGGGAAAGTGTGCGAGCAAGTACGAAGTTGATGGTACGGGAAAGAAAAAAAGGCCTGAATTGCATTGACTGTGCAATATCAACAACAGAGGGTCGAACCGTTTCGGCATGAACCGGTAACCGTTATTTCTTTTTCCGGTTCAGTTCCGGTTCGGGTTCAGCGTGCTCAAAAAATAACGGTTCGGGTTCGGGTTCAGTTCCGGAAAAAATACCGGTTCGGTTCCGGTTTTCGGTTCGGTTCGGTTCCGGTTCGACACCCTGGAAAAATCACGCGGCAACAGCAACGAAAGGTTCGACTAGCTAGGTTCCACGTTCTGTATCACCTAGAGTGGAAAGTGTCGCTGCGATCGCACGCCGCCATGGGAATTGTGGGTACTGTGGGAATCGGATTGGCAGCAAGTGGCTAGTGCAAAGGACTACGGATTAGGCTTCCCGGGTCTGAAGCGTTTGTTAGTTCTGTTTTCGGGACGCCCTGTTTGACATTCAATGGCTATCACAGACATGTCTAAATAGCAGCGTGATTAGCTCTTAACGCATGTGCTCGCGTTAGCGGGGTGTTTCGGTGTTTCTTCAGATGAAGGGGTGACCACATGCAGCGACGGCGACAAGTGACGCGAAAAACGCAACCCAAAAGGTGCAACAACAGAGTGTACTTGGCGAAAGCGACAAGCGAAAAAAATTAATACACTGCCGCTTATGTCCTCTGTCGTCGTCGCTCGTCGCTACAGTTCACTGTATCGTCACTGACACTCACCTGTGGGCTGGTTCTGGCCGGAAAAAAGCGAGCGAGGGCCCCGGCGGCCGCTTGCTATTTTATACCGCTTGCTGCTGTCGCCCACCACTAAATAAGCTTCGCTAGCGCACACTATGTGTTTTCTGCACCCATTCAGTTACAATTTTCGTGTCGCTCGTCGCCGTCGCTGCGTTTACTTACCCCTTGAAGCATGCGCTGCCTTGGACAGGCGCAATGGGGCAACATACATAGCGACTCGACAAGCCAGTATTTATTTGCCATATGAAGTATTCATGCAGTTTCATAATGCTTTTCGCGCGTGCTTGGACTTACTTGCGGTAATAGGCTTCGCACCTACGTTTGTTTACACTCGCTTAGACAAAACAAATAAATACAACGCGATTACATCATTCGTGCATCTCTTGGTTGCATCTGCATGATCTGCATCGCCTGCCAAGGCGCGCAGCATACGATAATGAGACTAATGAGAGGGAGCAAGAACACAGCTTTAGACAATCTAAATATTTTTTTTCAGCTAAATATTACAAAAAATCAAATAAAACCTCATACAGTTTGGAGTATGTAATAATTTAACAAATATATATCCGGGACGGCCCGCTGTATCTGGCAGCATGAGCCAAGGCAGGACTTCTACTTTTTTTTTTCTTTGTAACTCCAAAATTTGTTTTGCAATATTAGCCCTCTAACACAGTGCCTTACACAAAACAAAATTTGTTAAAAGCAGCACTTTTGGCTGCAATTTTTTAAACAAAAACTCAATTTGCGTAGCCATAAAGTCATTGCCGGCCATGCCACGCCGTACTTCCGGCCGAACTACACACTATTAAGGTGGCTAGAATGGGGAGGTGTGAGTACCGGCGGCGGAAACGTGACTCCAAAGCGCGCAGATGCCACGGGCGGCGCTGTTGACCAAGGCGCGGTAGGGCGCGGTAAGGCGCGCAGCTGGAATGAGCGCGCCGCCGGCATCGCGTCGGCTGCATTTCTACCATCAAGGAGGAAACGAACCCGTTGCGGTATGGCGAGCTTTCTGGAAGAGTAAAAGAGAATATTTATCACTAAAAAAATTTATGAGCCCATTTCATTACACCCATGAAATTTAGTTCTATGGGAACAGTTCGCATTGCATGCAGTTTCAAAAGCAGGTTTGCACATTACGTGAAGTGGCTCCGGCTTCTATTAAAAAAAACTTGGAGTTGTATAATGTGCACTGACACGGCCCTGTACAGAGGCGCCTTGCATTTCGCTTCCCTCGAAATACGGCCGCCGTCCTCGAGACCGGCACTACCGCATGGGCCTGCAAACTGTCAATAACTGAAGGCGTCTCAGAGTACACCGCGCTTTCTGCTACCCTTAACAAACCGGTAGACCGCATGCAGTTATCCCGCTCACATCAGAAATGATAGCAGACATTGAAGCAACACATCTGGTCTCGTCATGAAATCGTTTATTTACAATGAAAAAAAAAAAACGTTTATTTACATGTGAAGATACAAATTTAACTATATTCACAGGTGCCCATTAGCACCTGTATATAAGAAACACACAAAAAGCATTTACCGCTGAAAAGAAAACAAGAACTATTCACCGGGGAAGAACTATTTGCAGGTGAAGAAGAAAAAAAAAAAGCATTAACAGGTGAAAAAAAAACAAAAAAAAATGTTCATAGTGCGGATACTAAAAGAAGATATGAAGTAGGAAAAATTATTTTCAGGTGAAGAAAAACAAACTACTGACAGGTGATGAAGAAACAAAAAGTATTTACAGATGAAGAGAGAACAAAAGTATATTTATTGGGGGAAAAGAAAAAGCATTAACAGCGGAGCTGTTGTACAAGCCGTAAGTTCGCCGTAGCAGAAAATAGATACCAAGAAAATGCCGAGCCCTCGTGAGCGCGTGCCTCGCGGCGACCACCGAGCGCCTTCGGCACGGGAAGTGGCTTTAGTTTAAAAAAAAAAAAAAAACAGCGCTGTCGTCAAGCCCTACCGCCCATGTAAAAAGAAAAAAAAAAAAACTTCAGCGCTAATGCGGAAGTTCCCGCCACCGCTGCGCACGGTACGTGGAAGTCTACAATGCTGAAGATGACTTTGCATCTACCACTCGCCGCGAAGACGACGGCATCTTCGATGCATATGACGACGAAATTACTAGCTCCCAAACAATGCAACTAAACAATGATACTAAAAACTTAACTATGCGTCCGGGAATGCCCAACTACAAGAGCTTCGTCATTCAAGTATTGCGCGTGAATGCAAGCTTCCCTGAATTTTTTTACAAGTGAAGAATTAAAAAAAATTTAAAATTCAGCCTGCATCATGCAAGGTTTCACTGCATTCAGTTTCTTCTCATTACCTTGCTAGTTCACACCTTAAGTAGAAACTGTATCCTCCTAAGGCAATAAAACCGTATAGCGTGAAGCTCAGGGCAGCAGAATGGTCTCGGCAGCCAATCTGCGGCACATCACCCATTAACTAGCGAATTTCTGCCGCGGGTTTAGCATGCATGTTACGCTGAATGCGCAAGTTAGTTTGTTTTCTCTGTTTGCTCCGTCGTCTTCTTTGCTGTCGACAGCATCGCACCCCGAACAAATGGCCGAACGGGAGAACGACGCGAGGCAGTCCACAACGCACGACGAAGCTGGCCACGGCGAGGGCAGGGAGAGCGCGGGCAGGACGGCGCGGCCGACTGCGGCTACCGCGCCTCGACGGGCAGCGCCACATTTTCCCTGGTGTCATCTGCGCGCAAGGGAGTCACGCGCGGCCGAAGGAAGGCGCCGCGGTACTCACACCTCCCCATTCTAGCCACCTTAACACTATGGCTAAGGTGGCTAGAATGGGGAGGTGTGAGTACCGCGGCGCCTTCCTTCGGCCGCGCGTGACTCCCTTGCGCGCAGATGACACCAGGGAAAATGTGGCGCTGCCCGTCGAGGCGCGGTAGCCGCAGCCGGCCGCGCCGTCCTGCCCGCGCTCTCCCTGCCCTCGCCGTGGCCAGCTTCGTCGTGCGTTGTGGACTGTCTCACGTCGTTCTCCCGTTCGGGCATTTGTTCGGGGTGCGATGCTGTCGACAGCAAAGAATACGACGGAGCAAACGGAGAAAACAAACTAACTTGCGCATTCAGCGTAACACCTTTGCATGCTAAAGCCGCGGCAGAAATTCGCTAGTCAATGGGTGATGTGCCGCAGATTGGCTGCCGAGACCATTCTGCTGCCCTGAGCTTCACGCTATACGGTTTTATTGCCTTAGGAGGATACAGTTTCTACTTAAGGTGTGAACTAGCAAGGTAATGAGAAGAAACTGAATGCAGTGAAACCTTGCATGATGCAGGCTGAATTTTACAATTTTTTTTAATTCTTCACTTGTAAAAAAATTCAGGGAAGCTTGCATTCACGCGCAATACTTGAATGACGAAGCTCTTGTAGTCGGGCACTCCCGGACGCATAGTTAAGTTTTTAGTATCATTGTTTAGTTGCATTGTTTGGGAGCTAGTAATCGTCGTCATATGCATCGAAGATGCCGTCGTCTTCGCGGCGAGTGGTAGATGCAAAGTCATCCTCAGCATTGTAGACTTCCACGTACCGTGCTCTTCTCATCAATTCTCGAGGTAGCGGTGGCGGGAACTTCCGCATAAGCGCTAAAGTTTTTTGTTTTGTTTTGTTTCTTTTTACATGGGCGGTAGGGCTTAACGACAGCGCTGTTTTTTTTTTTTTTTTAACTAAAGCCACTTCTCGTGCCGAAGGCGCTCGGTGGTCGCCGCGAGGCACGCGCTCACGAGGGCTCGGCATTTTCTTGGTATCTATTTTCTGCTACGGCGAACTTACGGCTTCTACAACAGCTCCGCTGTTAATACTTTTTCTTTTCCCCCAATAAATATAATTTTGTTCTCTCTTCACCTGTAAATACTTTTTGTTTCTTCATCACCTGTCAGTAGTTTGTTTTTCTTCACCTGGAAATAGTTTTTCCTACTTCATATCTTCTTTTAGTATCCTCACTATGCACTTTTTTGTTGTTTTTTTTCACCTGTTAATGCTTTTTTTTTTCTTCTTCACCTGCAAATAGTTCTTCCCCGGTGAATAGTTCTTGTTTTCTTTTCAGCGGTAAATGCTTTTTGTGTGTTTCTTATATACAGGTGCTAATGGGCACCTGTAAATATAGTTAAATTTGTATCTTCACATGTAAATAAACGTTTTTTTTTTTTTCATTGTAAATAAACGATTTCATGACGAGACCAGATGTGTTGCTTCAATGTCTGCTATCATTTCTGATGTGAGCGGGATAACTGCATGCGGTCTAGCGGTTTGTTAAGGGTAGCAGAAAGCCCGGTGTACTCCGAGACGCCTTCAGTTATTGACAGTTTGCAGGCCCATGCGGTAGTGCCGATCTCGAGGACGGCGGCCGTATTTCGAGGGAAGCGAAATGGAAGGCGCCTCTGTACAGGGCCGTGTCAGTGCACATTATACAACTCCAAGTTTTTTTTAATAGAAGCCGGAGCCACTTCACGTAATGTGCAAACGTGCTTTTGAAACTGCATGCAATGCGAACTGTTCCCGTAAAACTAAATTTCATGGGTGTAATGAAATGGGCTCATAAGTTTTTTTAGTGATAAATATTCTCTTTTACTCTTCCAGAAAGCTCGCCATACCGCAACGGGTTCGTTTCCCCCTTGATGGTAGAAATGCAGCCGACGCGATGCCGGAGGCGCGCTCATTCCAGCTGCGCGCCTTACCGCGCCCTACCGCGCCTTGGTCAACAGCGCCGCCCGTGGCATCTGCGCGCTTTGGAGTCACGTTTCCGTCGCCGGTACTCACACCTCCCCATTCTAGCCACCTTACTATGGCGGCACTCATGGAGGCGTAGAGCGCTTCCGCCGATTCACGTTGACGCTAGCGCCAGATTCCACTCTAGGTAAGGTATTGAGAAACTCTATGGTTTGGAACGTACGTTGAGCACGGCCACGCGCTTCTATAAACTTTGTAGTCGGCCGCCTCCATTCACGGGCGTCTCCGCCGTACTGCAGCGCTGGCATCGAGGAACCTGGCCTACCTCCTGCGCTGCCCAGGGGGCGCTGCGCAAGCGGCTTCCGGGCAGTACTTCCGGGTAGTACAAAGCTGCGTGGGTCCCGTAGGATCCCGTGTTGACAGAAGCAAAATGAGCTCGACTCTCTCGATTATTTTGCGACGTGGTCACCAGCTCATCCCCTACGCGTCCGATCTATTTCAGCGATCAACTTGGCATTAGGGGAAAAAGCTTTGCAGCGCTAAACACGTTTACAGCGCCGACAAATGGGCCGGGACCGTGACGGCGTCTGCTACTCGCAGGTTCACCGATCGATGGTCGTACGAAGTGAAATTTTAAGTGAAATTTCTAGTTTAAACTAATACTCTAGGTGGCAAAGACTTCTCAAAAACAGCCGATCAAAAAAGAAGAGTGGCGCAATCGGCGATGATCGCGCTTTAAAAAGCCAGCGAGTCCGCGGACCGCAGGCTCGCTTGCTGCGGTGCGCCGCTCTTTTGCGTACCTGCACACTATGCGTGCACTTTCATTAAACAGTGCTCGTTTGCGTCGCCGTTACGAATACATGGTGCAGCGTTAGCTTGCCGTTTTGTTGCGTGTCTCAGTGACAAAATGCCGCGACCGTCAGAGGCGTGAAATCTGTTTTGCGATTCCGAAATTAGTGGCCGTAAAACAAAGTGGTCGGGCGAACTAAGAGGCCGCTCGCTTTCCTTGTTTGCTCTCGCTTTACTTAATTACGCTCTTGCAGCATACATTTCCAGTTCGCACTTAATAGCCTAGAATGAGGGTCAGCAACGGCCGAGTTCCGTGCAGCCGACACGGCGGAGGTCTGCACGTCAAATCAGAAGGGGGGGGGGGGGGGGAGGGAGGGGGAGGAGGAGGAGGGGGCTTTGAATGCAAAGAGAAAAAATTAAGCGAATTTCTAATAATATTTGACAATAATCTGTCGAAGTGTGAAGATGGGGGGGCAATTTAACTGGAGGACGCCAATTCTCTGTTCTTGTCTCGCTGTCTAACTCCATTTGAAGTAAAAAATAACTGGCGTGTCGGCGTTCAGATTCGACGACCCCTGCACTAGAAAACCAACACAGTCAGTGATGATCGTATGTAAATACTCGGGGCCTCGCGCCGTGCATGCGGCTGTGTTATGTTATGCTGTGCGTGTGATTTGGGGCGTGTTTTGCGTCGTTTAATAGCGCTTAATTTGTTTGTTTAATTGGCGATATTGCCCCACCTACTCGCTAGTATACATGTACCCTGCCGTTCGTAAATCATGCGGCGTAAAACGTTACGCAAGAATCATTTAGTTTGCGAAAATACGAAACAAAAGTTCTACTCGTTTCAAAGGCGGTACCAGGCCAGCAGTGTCAGCTGAGTCGGCTGCGCAATTCTTGCGTTCGCTTAAACCTCCCGATGAAGCAACCTTTTGCAGTTACCTCAGGATGTAAGATGAGAAGCGTTCCGTGTCTATGCTACTCGTGAACTTTCCTTTGTCGACCGCACGCAAAAAGAAAAAAACTAACGATCTAGCGATACTGTCCCACGCCGCGACCACCGCGACAGCTCGCTCAAAAGAAAGCCGACAAATCGGCTTCTTTTAGCGGATATTATTTTGTTTAGCCTCTGCAGCTACTTTAAGGGCTATTTCATACAGTATGCAGGCATTTAAACACGCCGCAAAGCGCCACAACCAACTTTCACTCTGGCTTGTAATTGAAAACATGGAGGGCGGCGAGGGTCGTCTGCTTTTGTACTACCCAGAGGCGTCGGCCGCTAGGGGCGCTGCATGTCGCCAAAACTCCAGCGCAGGAGGCCTATAGCAGTGGAACGCGGTAAATTCAAATCGCCTTGGGCAAACCTTTAGTGTGTTTACCTTGGTATGAGCACGACGGTACAGGAACAGCATGAGAGGTAAGCGGGAAAGCAAAGGGGGGCATTTCCTTGGCAAATGTCTACAAAGACTATCGTCTATTGACGACATTTGCAACGAAAGGAGCAGATACGCGGCCAATTTTGTTTACAGGAACAAACCGCGCGCGGACGGCAATCAGTGATAAACTGTTTTTGCTGTGTACTTACGTGCAGACAGCTTTGGGAATATTTTCAGTAACTTTCACCTCGCTGCACATCGAGGATTGAATTGCGAAATCGGTTTGCAGGCGTAAGTATGGTAGCCTTCAAAGCTAGATGAAGCACCGATCGAAGCCCGAAAAAGTTACGTACTTCTGCCAAAGCCGACAGCCCCGAAGGCCTGGAATTTGTTTTGTTCTTGTATTTTCACTGTTGTCGGTTAGTAGCAGCTGGCTGTTCCCTTTGTTCTCAAAGGCTGCTTAATACAGAACCTGACGTAGCTCCGACTCTTCGCGCTCCGCACAGGACCGGCTTCGCAAGGAATGGAGCGACGCCGGCAATGTTTGTTTCGTAGTGGTATCCGAAACTGTATTTTAACTCACCCCGGGTTCGATCCCGGCTGCGGCGGCCGTTTTCGTGATGCAGGCGAGAAACGAAAACGTTCTTGTGTCGAGGTTTTGGCGGCGCACGTTAAAGAACCCCAGGTGGCCTAAATTAATTCGGAGCCTTGCATTATACAGCGTGCCTCGTGGTCAAGATACGTAGAAATCCCCAAATTTGAAATTTAAATTTCTTGTATGGCTATGGCGTCTGGGGACATCGGTGTGCGACAGTTCCGCTGCTAGACCGTTAGGTTGCTCCGTTTGGCTGATTTGGCTGATTCATTGTGGGTTAATTGTGTTGGGAGGTGGAGGGCATCTAGGGTAACAAGAACGTTAGTCTGATTTTTAAGGTTGAAGCTTCAGATCTCTGTATTTCATGGAACGTTGCAAGGTACAGTATTCGTAGGGAAGATCGATGGTACAGAAAATCGGAGCACGAGCCGGAAGCGTGCGCCGGGAAAGGAAAACAGCAGCCACGCGCTCTGGACGCGCCATGTATACGTCGCCGCGTGGGCCTGTCCACATCGCTATGGGTGACGACACACCAGTCCCTAGTCGCGGGAGGGGAAGGCCGAGAAAGTACCCATGGCGGAAGAGGCTAGATTAGCTCGAGATGTCGCTCGTCGTAACCGCCGTCGGGAGGAACCGGCTAAGGATGAAGATGCAGCAGCAGCCCGGCGAGAGCAACATGAAAGTTCAACAGAAAGTCCAACAGTATTTCGCCTTCAATTCTTAGAAAGTTCTAAGCACCTCCCGCAATTTTTCAAGCGAAGCTTGAATTGGCTGTCTTGTGCTGTACGCCAAAACCCTCCACCTCCTCAACTTTCTCCCCTCCCCCCTCGCTCGCATCTGGCGTCGGCTCCCACAAGTGGCGCGTCGAATCACACCATATTCTCAGCCAATCACAGGGCTCCCTCCCCTCCGGAAAGGGAAGGGAGCAATGTTTGCTCCGCGCGCGTTTTTCGGCAGCCAGTTCCAGGCCAGCTCCGTCATGGTTAGGGCGTGCTTGGTCCGCTCCGCCGTAGAGCGGGCAGCCCTGCAAGAACGCCAACGGGAGCGGGCCCATGAACGTGCGCGTTCTGGGCGAGCTGATCCTGAGTTTCAAAAAGCCAAACGAAATGACAACGGCGGGCCGCTGAAGGGGTTCGGCGAGCAGAAGCCATACATTTTAATGTGTCCTAACCCTACTAGCTTTGAATGCACCCTTGTTCCCGATAGAGGACGGGTTGGTGAATTTTTTTACGGTTGACTTAAGTGCTGTTTCGTAGTTAAAGTTCGGTTGTTTTAGCTTTGTTTCGTCTGGGGCCATAGTTGTTGCATTTGCTGTAGTTGTGTTTGCAACGTTAGCAGTTGCGTTTGTTGTTGAACTTGCATGAGGGTGTAGCAGCAGCTCCAGCGACATCGCAACCGAGTGGGTCCAACGACTACCACTGACGCTCCTCGAATCCGGAGCGCGTACAAAGTGGACCTCTCGTGCACGTCTGCTGAGCTCGTCTATGGTATACACCTCTGCGTTTGCCAGCGGACTTGTTCGACGAGTATTCGCAACGGGTCCCGGAAAGTGCCTGCGTCACTCACACACGAGATGTTTTTCGGCACCTTCGGCCTCAACCCACACGTCTTGCAAAGTACCCGACGACTTTCACGCACCCTGACCTCAAAACTTCCACGCATGTGTTCGTGCGCTACGGACCCGTCCGAGGATCATTGCGGCCTCATTACTTTGGTCCCTATCCGGTCGTTCACCGTCACTCGACTACTTTTGTCGTGGACATCAATGGAACCCAAGACATCGTGGCCATTGAACGACCGAAGCCCGCGTACCTCGAGCCTCCCGCCGAACTCACTTCGTTCGAAACTGCTGTGCCTCCTACAACAAGACCACCGCGGCGTGTCCACTGGAACTTCGCATGACTTTTTCAATCGTCACTCTCGCTCCACGCTTGGGGGGAGCCCTGTAGCAGCAGCTCCAGCGACATCGCTGGATCGAGCGCCGCTCCTCGCACAGCAGCCCGATCGACATGGCGTCACAGGCTGCACGGCCGCGCGGGCGCACGAGGACACGGGGTCTCGCCGTGTGCTCACAAAATAGAATCTGTTTTGCCTTGCGACGAACGGGAGTCCTGCCTGAGGCTCCTTCCTCTCGCCTGCATAGCGCCCTTCAAGGGTTTCGAATATTTTAGCCAGTGGCGTAGTCAGTGGAAGGGGGTGCGGGCGGGCTGAGCGAGCTTCCCTCCGAAATTTTTCCGGCCGACGCCGTGCTGCCTGTGATGCCTGGTTCGTCTCCTGCGAACAAAGCCGCATATCCTTCGAAAGTGCCGTTATTGGAAACATTCACGACTATATGCCTGCCCGACGCATTCGTTCTTACACAAAACGAGGCACCTGAGACAGGATAAGTGCGGAGGGGGGCAGCCCTAAAAACCGATCGCGCCTTCGGGTAAGCTCAGCGCACGGGACGCCAAAGCCGTGCGTTGTGTCCCTTTGTGCGTGACATGTCGCCACACGGAGAATAATTGGCCGGCTTTGTCGTTCTCAGCAGAGATGATTAACTCGTCACGGTATGGCCGGTTAGAGGCCAACTGAACTCAAATTTTTCTTCGTCTAAATTTGATAGTCTATGCTCTTAAAATCACCATGGCGAAATCCTAAGCTTCGTAAGCACAGAGCACACTAGGTACCGTCGTTCAAAGTAGCTCCGTGCAGACGAAGTTTGCACCTGGCGGAGAGTCGCCGAAACAAGTTCCGAGCGGCCTGTGACGGAGGTTGGGGAACCTGTCCCGTGAAGCTCGCGCTTCTCCGGCGACTTGCACGGCGCTCCGCCGGGCTGCAGGAACGCGTTTGCCCACCACCGCGCTGTATCGCCGTCGCCATCATATGTTTAAAACTAACCACATATGTAGCAAAATCCTCCTTTTTTTTCAGATCAATAAAAGAGATTAGAAGTCTACACATCACGCGCTTGCGAACGTTGTGGAGTTACCCAATTTTTTTTTCACTTGAAAAGAAGCTTTCTGCTAAAAAAATAGCGCGAGAGGCACACTTGGCTTACATTTGTCATTACTGTTGCATCTATCACAGGAAAAAAGGATTTTTTATAACTTGTTGACCTCATGCACTCCAGCGTTCAATATTTGCAATATTTGGGCTGAGCCAACGCCACCTCCATCCTTCAGACTTGTCCAAAATTTTGCCACCTAACTAGAGTTGTTGTACACGTGGGTATAGGCATTTCTGCGAGTTTTGCCTCACTCACTAAGTGAACCACAATCTCCCTTGCTCGTGGTAACAAACACATCCGCATAAATATCGGCCATCGTCTTCGCAAAGTGCGAAAACTAACGAAACTGCTTCTCTCCTAAACAAACTTGATTTTTTTTTTCGATTCCCAAAATGAAGTATTTACTTTTGTAGAGCGCTAGATTTAGTTCACTTGAAAGTAAAATGTTTTCAACAGCACATGTCTGTGGTGAAAGTAGAAAACAGCGGCACAAAGGTAACTGTTTTCGTATTTTAGGGCATCATTCAGCTGTGGAAGCTGGCTTATAGTTTCAGATCCCTTCTATATTTCGATTCTCAATGTGCAGCAAGGCGAAAAATCTTGGGCTGATATTCACGAAGCTGTTTGCAAGTAATGTATAGTAAGAATAGTGATTGATCTCCGCCCGCATGCGGTTTGTTCCCTTCAAAGAGAGCGATGTGATAGCCGAGGCGCCGGCTAACCAAAGCTGCTTTTCAATATCGTACGAGCAAGTAGCTTCGTAAATAACGGCCCGCTTTTTTACTCACAATGCCAAGGATTGTTGCAACGGCAGTTATTATGATGGAAAAATAACTTTCGTGCGGTCTACTTCATTTCGATTGATAGCAACGCGATGCCGCAATTGCACCTAACTCCATTATCCTGGGCAAACATAAGTGGGAGTTCGTCTGTGTAAATAACAGTGCGAAACGCGACGCTACCACGCGCATTTGAAGGCGGCTCTGAGCGGCCGCCGGTTCTGTCGCGACCGCTTCCGTTCCATCATGTTCGTCACGTCCCGCCTCCGGTAATGGCCGCCTTTTCTATTCAGTTTCGGTTCCGAAAAAGCCAATATCGTGAGCCGTTTGCGTCGCGTTCATGTTTGAAACGTAGTATTTTGCATTTCGCGCTCTTTTTGTGCGTACTATTACGTGACATTATTTCTACGTTGGCGAAAATTTGAGTGCAGTTGGCCTTTAAGCAAGGAGTTGTCTGCACTAACTCTCGGTGGAAAGAAAGAGGGACCACCGGCCACTGATGGGTGAAGGCTGGTACTATGGTTCCTAGAAATCTTTCTAGGGACCATACTGGTACGATGAAGGGCTGAAAGGAAGCAGACGATCTTTGTATGTTAACCAGAACAACGCACAAGCGGCGGTGGCAGACCACCGCCGCTCCATCTCCTAAAAACGGGGAGATCGAGCGGCCGTGGGCCGACATTCTAGGCTCCTGTAAGGTAATTGAAGAATACGATGGAGGGGCTACGTAATGGGTGAAACGTGTGGTTTAACCATGGTGAATGCCGTGCGTGGGCAGAACTTTGTGAGGGATGACGCACAGCAAAGTATGCCCCTAGCTCTTCCGCTCGTCCGACCTTCCCGTTTGGCCCGTCCCGTGTGCGCCCGTTCCCAAAACGCCCTTCCCATTTGACCGCTTTCTGTTTCAACCCGGCCGTTCCCAAAACACCCTTCCCGTTTCAACCCGCTCCCAAAACGCCCGCCGCAAATAGTTCAGATAAGTTTCTGAGCTCGCAGTGCGCTTTGAGTGTAAGTTACTGAGTAATTACTACAACATATTTTACTCATTTCTTGCCTAAATATTTAGCGCAGGGACAAATTATATTTTACCTTGACTCTAACTCTACTCAATAGATGGCGCCACCGACATGTTTTCTTTTTAAAGTTCTGCAGGTGATGGCTACAGTATTCTCAAAACTACAATTATTGTGAACGCTTCACCGAAAAGTGAAATATTCAAGCTATTTTAAACTAAAGCAAATAGATATGAGCAACAAAATTATGCGTGGTTTGTTTTTAGACTAATTCATCAAATGTCGTTACTTGCGCCGCGGCGGACGTGTTACGCAAACCGCAGACGGTGTGCTGAAGTGTCCTACCGTTTTCAGCGGCAAACGGAATTAAACTCCAGCTATGGGTAACCCGGTACATGGTGACGCAGACACGGTAACGATATGCTAAAACTCTGTATTATAGACGGATAACTACCTAAATGTTTACTTTTGCTTTTCCACGTACTGCGTGCCCGCCTATGTATTATCCGTAAAAAGTACACGCAAGAGAATACAGCTTGGGGTGTTCTTAACGCTTGTATGAAAAATGAGTGCGAACCATTTTCTCCAAGCAAAAATTCCAGGTTTAGACTTCAATGGCCATTCTTTTACAGGCATTTGCATATAAAGTGACCCTTGGCCATGCATTAAAATGGATCGTACCACTGGCTTGGTCCATAATAGTTACCGCTTTCATAAAATACGTTTTTTCTGTAGTTAGTTAGATTTGGTAACTATATTTCGCGAGATCTTTTTCCAGCGTAGAAATAAAACAGTAGCCCTGTACTACCCATACCCATAATAAATTAATAGTTGCAACTTCATTTTCGGCAAGAGGCCCAGACGCTACAAACTGGCACTGCGACCGCGGAAAGGTTCTATTTTGTTCATTCTCGTCCTTTCTTTTTTTGTGTGTGTTGCATATAAGTGCATGTGCATTCGTATATGCAACCGTAGTGGCTGGAACTATCACCGCTGCCGCGGAGTACGCATGCGAGCAACACGTCCCAGACCGCTCGACCAACGCAGAAGAAGACGGAAGGGTGTGGTTTCAGCCGTGCGTAATTCACCAACGCTGTACGGGGTCGGACGTAACGCAGCAACCTACGTGTTGTTTTTTAATTGGCGCCGCGTATAGTAAAACGGACCAGTGCGAAAAGGTTGCAGGTTAATAGAGCGTCTGCATACTTTGGCTCCGCCAGCCGTAACTTTTGTTTACGGTGAAATACGTTTGACGTAACTTCAATAATTTCCAGGTTACGGCAGGCGCAAGTAATTTTTTACTTTCGGTTACGTCGTACGTAACTCAAAACATGAGGTTAAAAATACAGTCGGACGTAAGTATAATTTCGAAAATCGCACGCCTCGGTCCGAGTCACCCGAGTCGAAACTGCGTTCGTTATTCCGGGAATTGGGGCTAAATGGGAAAGTACGAAACGGGAAGAGCGTTTTGTACCGGGTTGAAGCGGCGCGGAACAAACGAGAAGTTTCAAATGGGAACGGGTTTAAATGGAAACAGGCGAAATGGGAAAGGGCGAAAAAGGAAGGGCGTTTTGCGCCGGGTTGAAACGGGAGGGAACAAGCGGGAAGGATGAAATGGGAATGGGTTCAAACGGGAACCTCCCCTCGGCACTGCGCGTCCCCTTTTGAAAGTGGGGTTGCGACGGTCATCTTCAACTCCGCGATTAGGAAGATTTGTTCGGGGTATTTCTCCGTAACCTAGGAAATTGGAGAACAGCAGGCCGACAAAAAGAGCGCGCTGGGGCTCGCCAAGCCAATTCCAGTCTCTATCTAGCCCTACCACATTGACCTCGGTCACAACTTAGTTGTGACCTCGGTCAAAACTAAAGCCCCTCCATTGCGTCCACGGCCGCTTTTAGATGCGACGCTGAGGGCATCTCTTGTGGGCGGCCCTGTCCTTCCTGCGTGCGTCCATCGTCGTCGTCGGCGTCCGCACTCTCCTCCGCTCACCCCCTCTCCTCTCCGATAGCGAACACTCTCTCGCGAGGGGCATTGGATTGGATTCGATTGGCTTGGCTTGGATTGGATTTGGATTGGATTAAAGTGGATTGTGTTGGATTGTGTTGCGTCATAGCCGCGGCAGACGCACTGGCGCCGGCGCGTGCCCAGGTGAGAGCGAACACTCTCTCTCAACATCTGCGGGTGTGCGGCCCAGGGCGCTCTCACTCCGCCGGTGGGCGGCGCTGCGCGCGGTGCTGCGCATGTGTAGTACTCTCTCTCTCCGCGGTCTCCTCTCCTTCGGGTGCTCTGCGCATATAACCGGTGTGCCGCTCTCCGGCGGCCTTTCGGTCGACGGTTGCTCTCCGCTTGCGCTTGAACCCCCCTCAGCGTCGCATCACACCAGGGTTCCCGGGAGGGGAGGTGGGCGTAATTTTATTTCCCTGGGCGGCGGCTGCCCGGGGCACTGTATATTCAGGGACTCGAGCCACACAAACGGCAATATGCTGCAACGGCAGAAGCGCCCATGGCTTTGAGAAGCTCATGTTCCAAGTGTCAACACAAACAGAGGCCTCGAATTGGAAGTCATTTTCTTCCATTCATTTATCCTTGTCTTTTGACGATGGAGGTTGTTGCATGGTGCCTTAGGCTGTGCGGTGTCAATCAATTGACCACTTCCTAATATTTACACGATGTTACAGTACCTTTGTGTCTGCGAGCTAAAAAAAATTCACAGCATATCCACGGGGTGAATGATGATGAGTGGGCGAAGCTCCTGAGGGGAAATCATCGGTAAAACCGTGACTCTTCAGTGAAAGTTCGCCCACTACATCTGTGTCCGAACGTAACGTCTAGAAAGTCTCGCTTAAACCGCGCGTCGGCACCTTGGGGCTGAGCTCGCCTGATGCGTTTTGCAGACGCCTCACGCGCTCTCACTGCATCGGGGTCTGCCTGCCGATACGCGCGCTTTCTCGCCGCTTCCCGTTCTCTGACGTTTCGGAGATCCTCTTCGCGCCGCAGCCGTGCCGCTTCGCGTACGGCAGGGTCCTCGCGCCGTTGCCGTGACGCTTGGGCCTCTCGTTCTCGAACGCTGGGATCTTGGCGGCGTCGTCGCGCAGCCAGACGACACGCTTCGGCCTCCCGCTCTCGTACGGCAGGATCTTGGCGGCGGCGTCGCGCAGCTTCACGGAGCGCTTCTGCCTCGCGGGCTCGCACATCTGCAGCCTTATCCATCGGGCGACTCTGAGCGCGCGCCAACAGCGAACGGATTTTATTACAACGCTCCCCGCCATCTAGTAAACAATCCAAGAACTAAACTAGAGGTAGCCACGCCATCTAGTAAACAATCCAAGAACTAAACTAGAGGTGGCTACATACATACGTCGAGGATGGACAGACCCACGCCTTAAGGAGCTTCGCCTCTAAAAATGTGTATCTCGTTTTATTTCGAATGCAATATTTGTGTTCGATTTAGTACTAGAAAGAAGTGCCCGCGGTAAAGCGGATAGGCGCCTTTGAATGAGGGAAAGCGTAAATTCAACTCGTATAAACGCCTAAATATTTTATATGTACAAAGTTGGAGAGGGTTACTCAGAGCGTATAGGGACAGCGTTAGTATCAGCGCATGAAGAGTGAAAAATATATTGGTTCTCGCTGCAGTTTTAGTAGTTTGCTTTCACAGGCACGCAACTCCATGTGACGTAGCCACTGTCGCATGGTGTGCACGTTATCGGGACTTTTGTTACCGCGTTTCTTACCGACGCCCGCATCCACTGCTGCACCCAATTTTAAAATCATCAAAGCAGCGTGCGCAAGTGAAGGACCTTCGTACTGGTGACACAGAAACGACCGTGCCGTTGTGGTAGAATTTACTCTTCCGGGCCTTTGAAGTTCTGTGGGTGGAGGAGAATCGTTCTTTCAATGCTCAATTGGTTTGGCATGGCAACAGAATTTCGTAATTAAATAAACAGGCTGCAGATCGCAAGCCCTCTCAAGAGCACCAGCACACCTCCGCCTTTCTCTCCCCCCTCCCCCCCCCCCCTCTCCGATATGGGTACGCGCTGATGTAAATCGGCCTGGATCCGCAGCTGTTACGTATACATTCTAAAATGTCACATAAAGGAAGTTTTGAGCAATAGTCAGCATTACTTAAGTAACCAAAATGGCCAAGAAATTATCAGTGTAAACAACTTCTTCGCAATTTTTAGCAAATCTGTCATGTGCTGCCTGAAACCATGCTTCAGTATGAACATTACGGCCGCTGTCAACATATGCAATGCTGTAACTTTGCCATTACTGTCCGTTTCATGCTGAAGCATGGTAGTCTGTAGCATTTATGTGTGCGGGGCCATGCCATATACGCATGTTTTCGTGGTGGAATCCGGGAAACAAAATGCTGACTTGTTTCGAGCATCGCAACACGCCCGAAGGTCATGCTGGTATACAACTGCCCATTACTCCGTTTTCTGGTGGACCAAGGAGCTTCCCAACATAATTTCCATTTTCCGCGGCGCGCGTCTCTAACGAAAACTACAAAATTCTTGTACGCCCTATACATTCCAGAGCCGCCCATGCTCATACACTGCAAAGACTGTTTTATCGTTTAGCTTTAAAACCAGCAGTGTGTACTCGGCTGAACAATGGCAGCGCACGAGTAAGCTAAAAGTATGTCCTTTAATAAAAGTTTAGTATAACAACCTTTAATAAAAGCTTGAAATCAAAATGGTAAGACCTCATTATAACTCCTTCCTCAGATCTGACGACAAAATTCCAAACACAGCCATATTTTTCTAAACTTGCACAGTATACATGCCTAACCGCAGAGTATGGCCAGACACCGCCGTCTTTGCGTTATTATTATTTTTTTTTGCTGTATCTAAAGCTCGATACAGCATTGAATGGTGAACTTTGCAGTGACCTGCCCTACCTTATCCAGGAATGGTAACCTACACCTAAAGGGGGCGGCCGCCCCAGAAAAGTTACTGGATAGTACACGCATTCAGGCAGACTGTGGGGCATTTACGCACGAAGCATTGAAAACTTGACAGAGAATAATGCAACTATTTCAGAACACCAAGGGGGAGCTCATTACACAGGCTCGACATTTGTGCTGTGCCGAAATGTCAACCAGATTATATATATATGTTAGAAAGCACCAGCTGCTCATGTCCGTCCGGAGTCCTGATAGAAGCTACGAGATGAACTGCGTTGAAACCCAAAACATAAGCGGAAATTTTAACTGGCATGGCTTAATAAATATCCATGGCTGCATCATGCCTCTTTGCGTGAGGGCTAATCCTGCCATGTTCGTGTAATTTTCGCCGTTAACAGCGCTGTTGTTTATATAGGGTTAGTATTTGCTGGAATGTTTTCTTGTGATATAACGCTTTTTGTATGCATAATTCATAGTCGGTCATTTTTTATAAGATACGGCCTGCGCTGCACATAACATAAGTGCATAGATTCGATGTAGACTGCACAGAATGAGCTCCACTGGCCTCGCACTGAAAGTTGCTGTACGGGCGTAGAATGTATACATGCAAAACATTTTCTTCCGCATTTTAGACAAGAACAACTAAATAAAAAATCTCATTCTTGCTGCCTACGTCATTTTACTGCGTATGTCACACTCATCATACTCCACACGTTGAAATAAAGCAAGTAATCACATGAGACTATGGCTATTTATCGCAATGCCTACACAAGGTGCCCGTGCGTGCAGTACACGTCCCGTATCACGGGCACAGATTTGCACCGCGCGGTCTGCGGATTTTCACCCAGTTTACAACTCCACCTGGCACAAATACAATCACAATCAACACCAATATCATGAGAGCGACCATTAAGGGGCCATATGAAGACAAAATACAACCTTGTTCAATTTGATAGTACTAACCTTTGGTAAAAAAATCTCATTCTTGCTGCCTACGTCATTTTACTTCGGATGTCACTTTCATCATACTCCAGACGTTGAAATAAAGCAAGTAATCACATGAGACTATGGCTATTTATCGCAATGCCTACACAAGGTGCCCGTGCGTGCAGTACACGTCCGGTATCACGGGCACAGATTTGCACCGCGCGGTCTCAGGATTTTCACCCAGTTTACAACTCCACCTGGCACAAATACAATCACAATCAACACCAATATCATGAGAGCGACCATTAAGGGGCCATATGAAGACAAAATACAACCTTGTTCAATTTGATAGTACTAACCTTTGGTAAAAAAATCTCATTCTTGCTGCCTACGTCATTTTACTTCGGATGTCACTTTCATCATACTCCAGACGTTGAAATAAAGCAAGTAATCACATGAGACTATGACTATTTATCGCAATGCCTACACAAGGTGCCCGTGCGTGCAGTACACGTCCGGTATCACGGGCACAGATTTGCACCGCGCGGTCTCAGGATTTTCACCCAGTTTACAACTCCACCTGGCACAAATACAATCACAATCAACACCAATATCATGAGAGCGACCATTAAGGGGCCATATGAAGACAAAATACAACCTTGTTCAATTTGATAGTACTAACCTTTGGTAAAAAAATCTCATTCTTGCTGCCTACGTCATTTTACTTCGGATGTCACTTTCATCATACTCCAGACGTTGAAATAAAGCAAGTAATCACATGAGACTATGGCTATTTATCGCAATGCCTACACAAGGTGCCCGTGCGTGCAGTACACGTCCGGTATCACGGGCACAGATTTGCACCGCGCGGTCTCAGGATTTTCACCCAGTTTACAACTCCACCTGGCACAAATACAATCACAATCAACACCAATATCATGAGAGCGACCATTAAGGGGCCATATGAAGACAAATTACAACCTTGTTCAATTTGATAGTACTAACCTTTGGTAAAAAAATCTCATTCTTGCTGCCTACGTCATTTTACTTCGGATGTCACTTTCATCATACTCCAGACGTTGAAATAAAGCAAGTAATCACATGAGACTATGGCTATTTATCACAATGCCTACACAAGGTGCCCGTGCGTGCAGTACACGTCCGGTATCACGGGCACAGATTTGCACCGCGCGGTCTCAGGATTTTCACCCAGTTTACAACTCCACCTGGCACAAATACAATCACAATCAACACCAATATCATGAGAGCGACCATTATGGGGCCATATGAAGACAAAATACAACCTTGTTCAATTTGATAGTACTAACCTTTGGTAAAAAAATCTCATTCTTGCTGCCTACGTCATTTTACTTCGGATGTCACTTTCATCATACTCCAGACGTTGAAATAAAGCAAGTAATCACATGAGACTATGGCTATTTATCGCAATGCCTACACAAGGTGCCCGTGCGTGCAGTACACGTCCGGTATCACGGGCACAGATTTGCACCGCGCGGTCTCAGGATTTTCACCCAGTTTACAACTCCACCTGGCACAAATACAATCACAATCAACACCAATATCATGAGAGCGACCATTAAGGGGCCATATGAAGACAAAATACAACCTTGTTCAATTTGATAGTACTAACCTTAGGTAAAAAAATCTCATTCTTGCTGCCTACGTCATTTTACTTCGGATGTCACTTTCATCATACTCCAGACGTTGAAATAAAGCAAGTAATCACATGAGACTATGGCTATTTATCGCAATGCCTACACAAGGTGCCCGTGCGTGCAGTACACGTCCAGTATCACGGGCACAGATTTGCACCGCGTGGTCTGCGGATTTTCACCCAGTTTACAACTCCACCTGGCACAAATACAATCATAATCAACACCAATATCATGAGAGCGACCATTAAGGGGCCATATGAAGACAAAATACAACCTTGTTCAATTTGATAGTACTAAGCTTT
This sequence comes from Haemaphysalis longicornis, assembly GCF_048455015.1. Classification (NCBI taxonomy): domain Eukaryota; kingdom Metazoa; phylum Arthropoda; class Arachnida; order Ixodida; family Ixodidae; genus Haemaphysalis; species Haemaphysalis longicornis. The sequence goes on from NW_027526203.1 coordinate 329,650,373, forward strand.
GGTAAAAAAATCTCGTTCTTGCTGCCTACGTCATTTTACTTCGGATGTCACTTTCATCATACTCCAGACGTTGAAATAAAGCAAGTAATCACATGAGACTATGACTATTTATCGCAATGCCTACACAAGGTGCCCGTGCGTGCAGTACACGTCCGGTATCACGGGCACAGATTTGCACCGCGCGGTCTGCGGATTTTCACCCAGTTTACAACTCCACCTGGCACAAATACAATCATAATCAACACCAATATCATGAGAGCGACCATTAAGGGGCCATATGAAGACAAAATACAACCTTGTTCAATTTTATAGTACTAACCTTTGGTAAAAAAATCTCATTCTTGCTGCCTACGTCATTTTACTTCGGATGTCACTTTCATCATACTCCAGACGTTGAAATAAAGCAAGTAATCACATGAGACTATGGCTATTTATCGCAATGCCTACACAAGGTGCCCGTGCGTGCAGTACACGTCCGGTATCACGGGCACAGATTTGCACCGCGCGGTCTCAGGATTTTCACCCAGTTTACAACTCCACCTGGCACAAATACAATCACAATCAACACCAATATCATGAGAGCGACCATTAAGGGGCCATATGAAGACAAATTACAACCTTGTTCAATTTGATAGTACTAACCTTTGGTAAAAAAATCTCATTCTTGCTGCCTACGTCATTTTACTTCGGATGTCACTTTTATCATACTCCAGACGTTGAAATAAAGCAAGTAATCACATGAGACTATGGCTATTTATCACAATGCCTACACAAGGTGCCCGTGCGTGCAGTACACGTCCGGTATCACGGGCACAGATTTGCACCGCGCGGTCTCAGGATTTTCACCCAGTTTACAACTCCACCTGGCACAAATACAATCACAATCAACACCAATATCATGAGAGCGACCATAAGGGGCCATATGAAGACAAAATACAACCTTGTTCAATTTGATAGTACTAACCTTTGGTAAAAAAATCTCATTCTTGCTGCCTACGTCATTTTACTTCGGATGTCACTTTCATCATACTCCAGACGTTGAAATAAAGCAAGTAATCACATGAGACTATGGCTATTTATCGCAATGCCTACACAAGGTGCCCGTGCGTGCAGTACACGTCCGGTATCACGGGCACAGATTTGCACCGCGCGGTCTCAGGATTTTCACCCAGTTTACAACTCCACCTGGCACAAATACAATCACAATCAACACCAATATCATGAGAGCGACCATAAGGGGCCATATGAAGACAAAATACAACCTTGTTCAATTTGATAGTACTAACCTTTGGTAAAAAAATCTCATTCTTGCTGCCTACGTCATTTTACTTCGGATGTCACTTTCATCATACTCCAGACGTTGAAATAAAGCAAGTAATCACATGAGACTATGGCTATTTATCGCAATGCCTACACAAGGTGCCCGTGCGTGCAGTACACGTCCGGTATCACGGGCACAGATTTGCACCGCGCGGTCTCAGGATTTTCACCCAGTTTACAACTCCACCTGGCACAAATACAATCACAATCAACACCAATATCATGAGAGCGACCATTAAGGGGCCATATGAAGACAAAATACAACCTTGTTCAATTTGATAGTACTAACCTTAGGTAAAAAAATCTCATTCTTGCTGCCTACGTCATTTTACTTCGGATGTCACTTTCATCATACTCCAGACGTTGAAATAAAGCAAGTAATCACATGAGACTATGGCTATTTATCGCAATGCCTACACAAGGTGCCCGTGCGTGCAGTACACGTCCAGTATCACGGGCACAGATTTGCACCGCGTGGTCTGCGGATTTTCACCCAGTTTACAACTCCACCTGGCACAAATACAATCATAATCAACACCAATATCATGAGAGCGACCATTAAGGGGCCATATGAAGACAAAATACAACCTTGTTCAATTTGATAGTACTAAGCTTTGGTAAAAAAATCTCGTTCTTGCTGCCTACGTCATTTTACTTCGGATGTCACTTTCATCATACTCCAGACGTTGAAATAAAGCAAGTAATCACATGAGACTATGACTATTTATCGCAATGCCTACACAAGGTGCCCGTGCGTGCAGTACACGTCCGGTATCACGGGCACAGATTTGCACCGCGCGGTCTGCGGATTTTCACCCAGTTTACAACTCCACCTGGCACAAATACAATCATAATCAACACCAATATCATGAGAGCGACCATTAAGGGGCCATATGAAGACAAAATACAACCTTGTTCAATTTTATAGTACTAACCTTTGGTAAAAAAATCTCATTCTTGCTGCCTACGTCATTTTACTTCGGATGTCACTTTCATCATACTCCAGACGTTGAAATAAAGCAAGTAATCACATGAGACTATGGCTATTTATCGCAATGCCTACACAAGGTGCCCGTGCGTGCAGTACACGTCCGGTATCACGGGCACAGATTTGCACCGCGCGGTCTCAGGATTTTCACCCAGTTTACAACTCCACCTGGCACAAATACAATCACAATCAACACCAATATCATGAGAGCGACCATTAAGGGGCCATATGAAGACAAATTACAACCTTGTTCAATTTGATAGTACTAACCTTTGGTAAAAAAATCTCATTCTTGCTGCCTACGTCATTTTACTTCGGATGTCACTTTTATCATACTCCAGACGTTGAAATAAAGCAAGTAATCACATGAGACTATGGCTATTTATCACAATGCCTACACAAGGTGCCCGTGCGTGCAGTACACGTCCGGTATCACGGGCACAGATTTGCACCGCGCGGTCTCAGGATTTTCACCCAGTTTACAACTCCACCTGGCACAAATACAATCACAATCAACACCAATATCATGAGAGCGACCATAAGGGGCCATATGAAGACAAAATACAACCTTGTTCAATTTGATAGTACTAACCTTTGGTAAAAAAATCTCATTCTTGCTGCCTACGTCATTTTACTTCGGATGTCACTTTCATCATACTCCAGACGTTGAAATAAAGCAAGTAATCACATGAGACTATGGCTATTTATCGCAATGCCTACACAAGGTGCCCGTGCGTGCAGTACACGTCCGGTATCACGGGCACAGATTTGCACCGCGCGGTCTCAGGATTTTCACCCAGTTTACAACTCCACCTGGCACAAATACAATCACAATCAACACCAATATCATGAGAGCGACCATAAGGGGCCATATGAAGACAAAATACAACCTTGTTCAATTTGATAGTACTAACCTTTGGTAAAAAAATCTCATTCTTGCTGCCTACGTCATTTTACTTCGGATGTCACTTTCATCATACTCCAGACGTTGAAATAAAGCAAGTAATCACATGAGACTATGGCTATTTATCGCAATGCCTACACAAGGTGCCCGTGCGTGCAGTACACGTCCGGTATCACGGGCACAGATTTGCACCGCGCGGTCTCAGGATTTTCACCCAGTTTACAACTCCACCTGGCACAAATACAATCACAATCAACACCAATATCATGAGAGCGACCATTAAGGGGCCATATGAAGACAAAATACAACCTTGTTCAATTTGATAGTACTAACCTTAGGTAAAAAAATCTCATTCTTGCTGCCTACGTCATTTTACTTCGGATGTCACTTTCATCATACTCCAGACGTTGAAATAAAGCAAGTAATCACATGAGACTATGGCTATTTATCGCAATGCCTACACAAGGTGCCCGTGCGTGCAGTACACGTCCAGTATCACGGGCACAGATTTGCACCGCGCGGTCTGCGGATTTTCACCCAGTTTACAACTCCACCTGGCACAAATACAATCATAATCAACACCAATATCATGAGAGCGACCATTAAGGGGCCATATGAAGACAAAATACAACCTTGTTCAATTTGATAGTACTAAGCTTTGGTAAAAAAATCTCGTTCTTGCTGCCTACGTCATTTTACTTCGGATGTCACTTTCATCATACTCCAGACGTTGAAATAAAGCAAGTAATCACATGAGACTATGGCTATTTATCGCAATGCCTACACAAGGTGCCCGTGCGTGCAGTACACGTCCGGTATCACGGGCACAGATTTGCACCGCGCGGTCTGCGGATTTTCACCCAGTTTACAACTCCACCTGGCACAAATACAATCATAATCAACACCAATATCATGAGAGCGACCATTAAGGGGCCATATGAAGACAAAATACAACCTTGTTCAATTTTATAGTACTAACCTTTGGTAAAAAAATCTCATTCTTGCTGCCTACGTCATTTTACTTCGGATGTCACTTTCATCATACTCCAGACGTTGAAATAAAGCAAGTAATCACATGAGACTATGGCTATTTATCGCAATGCCTACACAAGGTGCCCGTGCGTGCAGTACACGTCCGGTATCACGGGCACAGATTTGCACCGCGCGGTCTCAGGATTTTCACCCAGTTTACAACTCCACCTGGCACAAATACAATCATAATCAACACCAATATCATGAGAGCGACCATTAAGGGGCCATATGAAGACAAAATACAACCTTGTTCAATTTGATAGTACTAACCTTTGGTAAAAAAATCTCATTCTTGCTGCCTACGTCATTTTACTTCGAATGTCACATTCATCATACTCCAGACGTTGAAATAAAGCAAGTAATCACATGAGACTATGGCTATTTATCGCAATGCCTACACAAGGTGCCCGTGCGTGCAGTACACGTCCCGTATCACGGGCACAGATTTGCACCGCGCGGTCTGCGGATTTTCACCCAGTTTACAACTCCACCTGGCACAAATACAATCATAATCAACACCAATATCATGAGAGCGACCATTAAGGGGCCATATGAAGACAAAATACAACCTTGTTCAATTTGTAGTACTAACCTTTGGTAAAAAAATCTCATTCTTGCTGCCTACGTCATTTTACTTCGGATGTCACTTTCATCATACTCCAGACGTTGAAATAAAGCAAGTAATCACATGAGACTATGGCTATTTATCGCAATGCCTACACAAGGTGCCCGTGCGTGCAGTACACGTCCGGTATCACGGGCACAGATTTGCACCGCGCGGTCTCAGGATTTTCACCCAGTTTACAACTCCACCTGGCACAAATACAATCATAATCAACACCAATATCATGAGAGCGACCATTAAGGGGCCATATGAAGACAAAATACAACCTTGTTCAATTTGATAGTACTAACCTTTGGTAAAAAAATCTCATTCTTGCTGCCTACGTCATTTTACTTCGAATGTCACATTCATCATACTCCAGACGTTGAAATAAAGCAAGTAATCACATGAGACTATGGCTATTTATCGCAATGCCTACACAAGGTGCCCGTGCGTGCAGTACACGTCCCGTATCACGGGCACAGATTTGCACCGCGCGGTCTGCGGATTTTCACCCAGTTTACAACTCCACCTGGCACAAATACAATCATAATCAACACCAATATCATGAGAGCGACCATTAAGGGGCCATATGAAGACAAAATACAACCTTGTTCAATTTGTAGTACTAACCTTTGGTAAAAAAATCTCATTCTTGCTGCCTACGTCATTTTACTTCGGATGTCACTTTCATCATACTCCAGACGTTGAAATAAAGCAAGTAATCACATGAGACTATGGCTATTTATCGCAATGCCTACACAAGGTGCCCGTGCGTGCAGTACACGTCCGGTATCACGGGCACAGATTTGCACCGCGCGGTCTCAGGATTTTCACCCAGTTTACAACTCCACCTGGCACAAATACAATCATAATCAACACCAATATCATGAGAGCGACCATTAAGGGGCCATATGAAGACAAAATACAACCTTGTTCAATTTGATAGTACTAACCTTTGGTAAAAAAATCTCATTCTTGCTGCCTACGTCATTTTACTTCGAATGTCACATTCATCATACTCCAGACGTTGAAATAAAGCAAGTAATCACATGAGACTATGGCTATTTATCGCAATGCCTACACAAGGTGCCCGTGCGTGCAGTACACGTCCTGTATCACGGGCACAGATTTGCACCGCGCGGTCTGCGGATTTTCACCCAGTTTACAACTCCACCTGGCACAAATACAATCATAATCAACACCAATATCATGAGAGCGACCATTAAGGGGCCATATGTAGACAAAATACAACTTTTTACAGCGGCCTTCCAGTCACAGACGTTTTTCAACCGAAACAATGCAGCCAATATCAAAAACTTTCATATTTACCGCTGCCGTGACGTAATATGGGCCGGAGTGATTTATATAGGCCAGCACAAAAAAGTAGTTATAAGTGTCTTAACTGCGCGTTAGAATTCAAATGATAGGATCAATGGAGGCCCTTTTATACAATCGCGCAATCATGTTCCTTGGCGGGGGCTTAGGTCGTGCACCAACCTTACAAACAAGATCCTGTGATGCCATAGTGAAATCGCCGCCGGGAAGTGGGCGGGGAGTCGCCACTGCTTCATATGTTCTATTTAATATCTCGATTTTTCATTTGAAGTTTGCAATAAAACTGGTATCGTTTTGTCGGGACAATGCAGTCTTTTTAATGAACGAAACAAGTATTTTATCTTCACAGCCTTTAAGGGCGCTTGCAAACCACCGCGCTGTTTTTTTATTTCGGGCGGAGGGGGGCGGGAGCTTGAGGACGAGGCTATGGAACAACCTTATAGCCCCCCCCCCCCCTTGGTACAAACATCCTGGATACGCATGCAGTGATGGAACTGGCATTTTACCTCTTGGAGCACCTGTTGGAGCAGGCAAAATTCCAGTTTGGAGCAGCCATAAGCAACTTTGGAGCAGATGCCAAAATATGCTTCTATACAGTTAAAAGAGTGAAAGCATTCACAAACAAACCGTTAAAGATTCCAATATTTATTAGCAAAGGTATATAAGACTAACTCTACAATCATAACAAGACTAGTACACACACACACACAAAAACTGCTTATATGGAAAGTTTACATAAAATGCAAAAACCATCTAGGCTTTAAGCTGAGCATTTACCCAGACAATAAAGAACTTCAGCAAGCTAAATAAAAACCTGATGGGAAACTCTAGACAGAGCAAGATTACTGTAGTCTAGCGTCACCTACAAAAAGACAAAAATGCGCTGCTGTAAAGATTCTTAAAACTAGTGAAAACACATGGTATTGAAAATGAGTGACGGGTTCAAAGCTGTCAATTCCTTTGGACAGTACATGCCACCGCGTACAGTCGGTATGTGGTCGAAGTGATCACTCACGATTCACAATATTTTGCACTGAAAACTACAACGCCTTGCCACGTGTACTTTTTTTTGAAGCTTCAAGCTTGTGGAGAGCATCTGCAAGCCTTGCTTGCCCTTCTTTGAGTAACGCTTGGCCACTAGCAATGTCAGCGAAAGCTTGTGACTTCATGCCTTTTGCAATGAGGGCTTCAGCATTGGTCAGCATTTTTTTAGCCAAATGAATTTCTGTGTTTGGGTCTTGCTTTTGCTGCGGCTTTGTCGAACTGCAGTTGCTGCCAAGTTTGCTTCTCTTAGCTGCGTGCTCGTCTTCTCTGGCAATTCGCTCTATGTAGCGCTTATGCGACTGCTTGACCGCCTTCATCATGTCCGCTTTGATCGGAATTGTGGCTACGTCCCGGTTGTACCTTTTGGAAAATGACTGAATAGCACGAAGACCATTTATGCTCTCAATTGAAAGGTTGCTCCTCTCTAGCAGCAGCCGGCGATTTTCACTAAATCCCCTTTCAACATCAGCATTTCCGTGCGAAAGGCACAGCAAAGCCTTCACGAGCTTCCCTAGCAAAGGGTACCTTGGACCACTGTTTTTTCCCCGCATAACAAAGATGGGTTGCCAGGCAACATCAATGCGTTCACCAGGGTCATGCTCAAGCTTCTCCGTAGAAACGAGCGCCAACTCATCCATTAAACCTGACATCGCTTGAGGTGGTATCACCTGAGGAACGTGTTGCGCCAAATTTCGGAACGCTACAACAGAACTTTCTTCATGAATGATGTCTGGTCGGAGGCACCTGAGATCCCTCAAGACAATGTTGTCGAGTGGCAGGGTTGATAGCAGGTAGGTTGCACACTTTATGTAAAAGCTCCTTGCTCCAAGTCTGAACAGTTTTTTCTCTTCAGCTGACCACTCTGCGATGACTTTTTCTGTGTCACCCCCAATCTCGACGACTTGCTTCCAGTTGCTTGAACATTCAACATCAACAGATTTTAGCTCTTCCCCAGTGAGGTCCCTGTAGGCTTCAGTGCGCACAAACCGACCAAGAACTTTCTTGGAGAGCTTCACCATTTCTTCGTACAAAACATGAACAAGCGGCTCAGAACGCTGGAACAATTCCAAAAAGCCAACAAACAAGTCCGCCACGTTTCGCAAAAACAGTGCCGTGGCAAGAAGGTCTTTCTTGCTGAGGTTTTCACGAAGGTGCTTATAGACTGTACCAGCAGCACGAGGTCCTTGCTGCACATCTAAGACCATCGACTTCAGTGCAGGATACTGTTCGATGAAACGGTCCAGGGCAGGACCCAGACTCAACCACCGTGAGCTTACATGCCGGAGAAAGACAGATTCAGGCAGACCAAGGCATCTCTGGTTTTCTTTCAAAACTGCGCTTTGCACCGCAGAGTTTTTGAAAAAGTGATAAGCGTCCATCAAAGTTGACTCCACATTGTTGCCAAAAGCTTCAATTCCTTTTGCAAAAGTGTTATGAATTTTGTGCAAACTGCACTCTCCAATGTTGAGCAGCGTTGGGTTTACATCATGCATGAGCTTCTTTTTTAAACTTTTCATGACGTTTGGGCCGTCGCTGTAGAAGCAGAGCATGTTCCTTTGAGGCAGGTCCTGGACAGCTTCTTTCACTCGCGCAAGCAAAACATCTGAGGTTGCAGACCCCAAGTGAAAAGAACGCAAGTGCTCTGCCACAACCTGCTGGCAAACTTCGGAAAAGTACCTGACAATGACGTCTAGCTGCTGGCACCGTTGTTCTGGAAGCGGCGTTTCGTCGATTTCAATGGTATAATGCACGCTTTCCTTGTTAAGTTCATCGACGACTGCTTTCTTGAAATACGGGCCAAGGCCATCGGACACAACGTAGGACACCTTTTTTCTCCCACATTGAAATTCTTTTGCGGCTTTAGAGTCTGGAAACATCAGTGGAAAAATTGATGTCGCTGTGTCTCCCCATGAATATGGTATTCCAGCAATGGCTACTGCAAGAACAAAGTATGTTTCTGCCAACGTGGCTCGATCGGCTTCTGAGATTCCCAACCCTGCAGGAAGACAGTACTCCAAAAGAGATTGCGTCGTAGCCGGCTTCTTCAGTGCCCCAAGTTCATCTCTGTGTTGCTTGCAAGCTTCAACATGTTGCTTGTTGTTTGCATGTCGCTTGACAGCACTAACGCCATGATGAGAACAATGAATGACTTTGCTGCAAAAAATGCACGTCGCTTCGTCTTCTTTTGGGCCGGGTCTGCACCACACGGAAATTAAGTCACCATTGGCATCTGTCTCATTTAGCACTTCTGTGTTGAACTTGCTTTTCCGCCCTGAAAAAGAATGTGCAGCACATCAGTACACACAAAAGCTCACTGCTCTGTACATTTGGCTCAACTCTGACTATTTATGTGAGTTTGCAAACAGAAGCGCTATCATTTCAGTCCAAAAAAGTTGCCAGAACTCGTAGATAAACCACCTTGGCCATTTAAAAACAGCGTGGTAATCAAGACATTCAGCATTTTTGCGGCCCTACAACTTCTTTGTCATACTGTAGATGGAACTACTAAGTGGAAATTTCTGGGAAACCTAACAACTGCAATTGTGCACTGGCATGTTTCCCAGTTTTAAAACCTGCCAAGACACCACACTGCCACCAAAAACAGCTACAAAAATTGCAGAATAGTATAAACACTCATTCCGATGTTTACTCACAACAGCAAACTAAACACACGGTCGCTTTTTTGCAAACAAAAACACTGAGTACAGGCTGTTGCCGCCGTTCCCGCTAGCACAACTGACGCATTTGCCGTTAGAGAGCTTTAGTCGAAACCGTGTTTACGTTACCATTGAGCGTGTTTACGGGAGTAGACTGCGCAGCGTGAGAGTTACCGTGAACGGTAACTTACCGGCACAGGCTTCACCGTCGCCAGCGCTTCCGGTAACACGGTAAACGGTAATGCAAACACGGTAACGATATGCTAAAACTGCTTAGTGGAAAGCACCACTTTGGTGCACCCTTAGAGTTAGCGGGCCACCGCGAAAACGCCATGCTAAAACTCTGCTAACTGCTGACGTTTACGCGCCCGCAATCGCAAATGGATAACGCCTCGTTATGTTACGTTTACGCCATACTATTTAGTAGAATGTGCGAGACGTTTGGATAACATGCTGGTGAGCCGTTGAACCCGCATTCTTTTAATCTGATATCACCCCCCTGAACCGTCTGAAGTTCACCACAACGCGAATCAAACTCCCATACGCCCATTCACAAAAGCATGTCGACATGTGAGCGCCCCACAAACAAGAAAAGGCAAGGACGTAGCTTCGCGGTGAGCGCCGCGTCACGCGCATGATGCAGACACCAGTTTACAGAAAAATGTCCGAACGGACGATTATGAATTTAAATTGCGCATTCATTTCTACCAGTCGCTTGTGCTTTGTGTGCTGGTTCACTGCGACAAAATGCACTGTCACGCGAGCATTAGAGAACAGAGCAAAAGACGCAAAAAAAGTGAGAACGATGAAGACGAGTCGAAAGCCTTACCTCGCATCTTTGAAAGCGCCATCCTGCCACAGGCGCGAATTCAAGTGCCCCGGAGTGGCCACAAAGCCATGAAGAAAGCTGTGTGCGATCGCAGACAAAGGAGGCATGCACAGATGCGCAGACCTGTGCGCAGACACATCGCGGCTAACTCGGCTTACAGGCAGGCTTGACTTGGATCGGTAAATAAAGGCGACGCTAGACACATTTTATTTTCAGTTTCGGTTTTGCACCAGAGAGTTAAAAGTGCTACAACACGCTTCCGAAATGCCACTTCGGCGCACGCTTGGCGCAAAAATTCCATAAAACGACCATTTGGAGCAGCGTGGAGCAGAATTTCCGTCATGGAGCAGTTTGGCGCAATTGGAGCAGCAGTTCCATCACTGCGCATGTTCTACTGCTGTTACTACTTTTGCAGCAGGTGGATCTGGGGGATGGGGGTCACTAATAGGTTGGGGCGTTGTTTCGATTTCTACTTGCATGTGGTGGTAAATTAGGGATTGGGGTCGATGTTATCTGATTGTTTTGTGGGAACAGCCGTGCTGTCCAGGTGACCTTGCCGTTTACCTGGCGTTGACCGGATCCGCCTGGCTCCTTGTAGGTTGTAGCTGTTTGCTGGCTGGCCTGCGTAGACGGAACTGGTCCGATGTCTGGCGTTGACTCCAGGGGGTCCTCGGAATATCGACTGCAATCGAGCGTTGTATGTCTGTGGCTTTGATGTTGGCTCGTCTGGGATGATGGTGGTGAGCGTCGGATCAGTCTCTCCCAGCTCTTGTCGGCTGTGCAGTGAGCAGCGTTTCATAAGGCGCACCGAGGAGTACACTCATGTTTGCTCGTTGGGTTGGTCAGACAGTCCACTGTATGCAGGTTCGGACGTACACGTCTGCGCGGCGGCCGAATTCGTGACAGGCGACACGTGGTGATTGGGTCGATAAAGGCTGACCAAGTAATCTTACAGGCTTCTGGCAAACCTGGACGGCAACTCCCTAGATCATCTACTTCACCACATTAATACCCACTGGTCATCTGGTTACCTTCCTCCCCGATGGAAAACCGCGGAGATACCCTTCATACCTAAGCCCAACAAGTCACCTCATCTGGACAACTTACGCCCGATATCCCTCACGTCCTGTATGGGTAAGCTTAGAACCACTAAATAAGCTACGCTTCATCTAGTGGCTCTAGGTAAGCTGGTAGAACGGCTTATACTGAGACGTCTTGAACCATTTTTGGAGGACAGAGGCCTATTCCCCAATACCATGTATGGGTTCCGCAAACACCTCAGTACCCACGACATCCTTCTCCGTTTGAAGGAAGAAGTCTTGGCACCGGCTACCCGTCATTCTCTGAGGGCCATCCTAGCACTTGATCTTAAGGGCGCCTTCGATGACGTTTTACATTCAGCTATTGTCTCCCGGCTCTATCAGACTGTATGTGGCCATCGCGTCTACTCCTACATTTCAGATTTTTTAACCCAACGCCAGGCTATCCTAAAAGTTGGCGACCTCACATCGGATCCTATATTGCTTGGTGATCGAGGCACGCCGCAAGGTTCCGTATTGTCCCCACTTGTGTTCAATCTGGCCTTACTCGACTTGCCCAAACAACTGGATGCCATCCCCAAGATACACCATGCTCTATATGCAGATGATATCACCATATGGACAGATACAGAGTCAATAGGAAACATACAAGATGCTCTCCAAGAAGCCACGGACGTTGTGCAGTCTTACGCATTGTCAGTGGGTCTTCAATGCACACCTCATAAGTCAGAATGAATAATTGTGCGCAAGCACCCAACTGCTCGAACTATTGAGCACATCTCCTTGCATTTGGACGGCCAGGACATCAAACCCAGCTCTTCAACCAAAATTCTCGGTCTCACCATACAAGCAAATACGAGGAACGATCTGACCTTATCCAAATTATCCAAGACATTCACTAAAGCTACGCATATGTTCCGACGCATCTCTAACCACCATCGGGGCCTGAAAGAACAAGATATGATTAGACTGATTCGAGCACTTCTAATCTCTGTAGTTACCTATGTTGCTCCATACCTCTGCCTAACGAAAGGAGACTTGGACGCCCTTGACAAGTTCATACGCAAGGCATTCAAACAGGCATTGGGCCTGCCTATGAACACCTCTACTCAGCGGCTTTTACAACTGGGTCTTCATAACATGGTTTCAGAATTAATTGAAGGCCACCTTGCCAGCCAATGTGTCCGGCTCACTCAAACACCTGCGGGCCTTGAGTTACTCAAACGCCTACGACTCGCGCACCCAGCATCTCCTCCTGCTCTTCTTGTCCTGCTCGAGGCTTGGAGATCTGCTGTACGGGTTCGCCCAATACCGAAGAACATGCACCCTGATCTCCACCTGGGCAGAAGACAAGCACGGAGTCAAGCCCACGAGAACATCTATGGGAACCGTCTTGACGTCGCATATACAGACGCTAGCTCGTATACAGGCGGGCAGCACAAGGTTGCAACCGTCACCACCAAATCGGCCCTTATAACCTGTGCTTCAATTACCACGACATCCACGCAGATTGCTGAGGAACGGGCGATCGCACTCGCACTTATTCACACCAAGATCGCGGTCATCTTAACCGACTCCCAAGCTGCCTGTCGGAGCTTCTTGGCGGGGAGGGTGGCCCCACCAACTTTCCGCCTCCTCTCGCAACATCAGCCACAAAGAAACGTCGCCCTAGTTTAAACACCCGCCCACTGTACATTGACGGGCAATAATTTTGCCCATCATCAAGCCTGCGCACTCTCCTCCCAGGCCCCAGAAGAACAAGCGGCGTCCACACCATTGGTTACATTTCAGGACATTACGCAGTATTACCGACTCGACAGTCAACAATTCTCTCAGCCTCACTCCAAGCTGTCCAAATCAGAAGAAACGACTCTTCGTAGCATCCAAACGAATACCTTCGTCCATCCAATTCGCTTACACCACATGTTTCCCACTCAATTTCCCGCCCAATACACCTTTTGCTCTAAGCCTGGCGCACTTGTCCACATTTTATTAGAGTGTGCGCATAAACCTGACCTCCCACCCTTTCCTTCCCCCCTCCCCCTCCATGAGCTGTGGGAGAACCTGATCACCAGCGACCACCTGGACGTCCAGCAACTACAGGCATCTAGGGCGTCGGTCGCCCGGTCATCACTTGGATTCCCGGACCTGGGAACCACTCCTATTTTGTAAGGCTCATTAAAGTTTCATACTACTACTACTACAACTACTACTGCACGGGAGATCGCGCGTTCGAAGATGACGCCTCTCGGCACCCGTTTACTGCCTAAGGTTATTAGTGCCGCAGAGGCCTTACCGAGCATGCGGGTTGTATTTCGACTTCCTTGGGGGGTGCATTTCGCAGCAGACCACATGGTTTGGGCACCATTGTTGGGCATGTTAAACGTCAAATTCGTGCCTTTTTGTTGTTGTTGCTGAGCCTTCTCAGTCATATAATTCGACAAATGTATCCGAGAAACCTCGAGCTGAGTTGAGGCGCGCCACGTGACTGGCACGCACGTCGAAAGGAACGACGTTGGAATATTACACCGCATCACAGCTTGCGCAAGGTTCTGAAACAATGAACTCTGGCTGCATTGCCGACAGCGCCCGGAAATGCGTGCGCACACGCGGCGGCCCAAGGAATATCAAGCGAGCGAAGACCTTCAGCTCCGCATCGGGTTTCGGGATGCGTTGTCCACCGCGTGCCTGTAGCACGAGGGATCATGTTTCCGCCTTGAGCGATGACACCGGCGTGTTTACGAAGCGAGCGGTTTACGCACAAGTCACGATGGATTGGCACCCTCGGTTTTACTTACAGCCGTGGCTTTCAAATGGGGTTCCGCAAACACAGGGTGGTTCACGAGGGCATTTCAAGGGTCCGCGAAGCCCTTCCCGAAATTCTTCTCCCATTTTCTTCGCCCTTTTGCCAAACACTGCAAAAAGGTGGCTTTTTGCGCTACACGCCAGCTATGCAATAAAGCCAGAAAAATGGTGACTTCGAATTGCTTGACAATATGACACGCATCAGCATAAAAGTAAGACATAAAATGCAGGCATTGAATGAGTATGTGGGTGGCCTTAGCTGAAAGTGAAAATTGTTTGACATTCTAAGATGAATCAACATAGTTTAGAGCGGGTTCCCGCATGACTTTTGTCAGCCCAAAAGGGGTCCCCGGCATACTCCCTCTGGTTGAGAACCACTTGTTTACAGCAATAAAATATTTTTCTTAACGACAAGCATGTAACTTTTTAATACTGATCCCATGCAAGGCGAAGCCATAGCCTTCAGCAGAATTTTTCCCATGAGAAGAGGGCAAACCACGTGACATAGCTAGGTGAAAGCCTGAGGGGGTGGTTGTTCTGTACACCTGGACGATGAGGCGCACCGTAGTGGACAGCTCCGGATTAATTTTGATCACCCGCGGTTCTTTAACGTGCGCCGAAATCTCGAATACACGGGAGTTTTCGATTTTAGCCTCCATTAGAAAAGCAGCCACCGCGGCCGGCATCGAACCCGCGTCCTGGCGCGCAGCAGCACAGCGCCAATTAGCCACTGAGCCACCACGGCGGGTAGAATTTAGAGCACTACCCCGCTTTAAATTCATTGAACCGTAATCTAACAATACCAATGCATTGGCTCATTATGAAACTTGTAAAGCAAACTTATAATTAAAAGGGAACTCTACAATTAAAGTGATTGATGCACAGTGTGATTTGTATTTTAGCGCGAGCGATTAGAGCAGTCTGCTCTAACAACGCCTTATAACCTGAGCCACCGCAGCACGCGGAGGTTGCGCTTAGGAGGATCTGGGTGGGGGTGGCCGTGACCCGCCGTGACCCGCCAATGGCTTCACTTCCGAGATTGTTTTACAAACCCCGGTTGCCCAGTTTGCCACCGCAGCAATGCAATAACCGACATACACGTCTTGCTGTGGTCTTGCCTCGCCTTGCGTCCGACGAGACTGCGGCATCTTGCGACGACGGGCCTCAGCGTAGACGACGCGTCCGCATACAACGCATGGATAGTACATGGGCCCCATCATTGTTCCCTCCTAGACTTCATCCGCGAAGCGAATTTTTTCATGTTCACCTAATCAACTTTCCCCATGGTCAACTCATACGCCTTATATATGCCCTGTGGCAAAATAAACGCCCTTAAAAAGTATTGTTGTGTACGTCTATTGAAAAAGGAGTGCGAGGCCGCATGGGCTACGGGTGGCGGGATGGGGTAGTGGGTTGTGATCAGGGGTCCCGGACGACAAAGGTGGGTAACGATTGCTCAAGCCCTCCTGTATTCAGAAAAACAGGGGCTCAGCCCCCCGGTCATGGCGCAGTTATATAATTAAGTCATGGCTCTACACGGAGACACGCATGCGACACGCGCGAAAGCGCGACGCTTACTACGACTGCGTCATTTTGCCAGAGCACACGTCCCGTCTGCCAAGGCTAATCGTTAATTCCACATTCGCCTTATACCTTTTTCTTTCAGTATAACTTGTTACTGACACATTATTTTCATCATAGAGGTTTACTGTTCCTGTAAGGGGAAGAAAATAATTTATTATAATTTCGTTCACGATGTCGACTGTATCACGCGTGAAGGCGCTTGCAAGTGCATTTCAAGAGCTACGCAGAGCTACGATTCCTCTTCCCTAAAGAAACCAATGATAGCCTAGTTATTTCATTAAGTAGGACGCTTGAAGCGGATAAAAAGCTGCTACTTGAGAGAAATGGTGTTTGAGTAAGGATGTAAAAGCCAGAGCTGACCTTTGCGAAAAAAACTATTGAGACGACGAAATAAAACGCATTCCGCGGGTTTCCACCAAAATGAAAAGGCGAAAGGTTGCGCGCATAAAATCTGAGCTGCAGTGCATAAGAGCTCGAGAGCAACATGAAAGTTCAACAGAAAGTCCAACAGTCTTTCGCCTTCAATTCTTAGACAGTTGGAAGCATCTCCCGTAATTTTTCAATCGAAGCTTGAATTGGCTGGCTTAATTGTGCCGTCGGGGTGCCGTCGTACGCCAAAACCCTCTGCCTCCTAACTTTCTCGCATACCTCCCCGCCCGCATCTGGCGGCCGCTCCCACAAGTGGCGCGTCGGATCACGCCATACTCCCAGCCAATCACAGGGCTTCCTCCCGTCGGAGAAGGGAAAGGGAGGAAGCTGTGCGACCCTCTATATGTCTAATGCCTGTCTATGTCGTCTTCTGTTGCGACAATGTCTTCGTTACGGGAGACATGCATGCTTGGAATGTAATCTTCGCGTCGTAGCGGTTGCGGTGGTGTCGGTTAATGGTGGTTTTAGCTGCAGGGAGCGCCTGCATGCCTCTTTGCTCGTCGTGCGGCATATTTTTTCCCTTGTGCATCTTCTCGAGGGAAACGACGGTGGGCGTCTACGTTTCACAGCTGCCGCGGAGGCAGAGGCGTCAGAGTCCATCGCAGTAGAGACATTACTATCAGCAGAAACGCTTCCAGTGGTACTTTGATGACCTCTCATTACCATTGTCATGATCCTTATTTCACTGCGTAGTTTTCTTCACTCAGCTACTGTGACTGAAGGGCTTTACCAATCGCCCAAGCTTGTTATATTAACATAAACGAGCTTCGCTACTTTTGCTATTGGCATACTCAAATTACTCCTATAGGCATACGGTGGTGCGATTGTGTCCTCTCATTGCCATCGTCATGATCATTTGCATTAGCGTCGTTTTCGTCTTCAGTCTTGTTTCCTTCTTCTTCGCCCTTGATAGCATACATGAACGGTATTAACGTAAACGTGATTTGCCACTTCTATAATTAGACTGCTGTAATTAATTACTCCTGTAGGCCTCAATCCGTCTGTAACACACTTTTCTAAGTAGAACGTCACAACGCATTCCCTAGATCCACCGTTGAGCACCACAGAACAATGCCAATGTTTCCTTGATTTATGTTAACTTTCCTCGTTTATTCTCATTGTCACCTTATTACCAAAATTTGTAACCCATCACATTTGTTGCTTTAGCCACTACTGAATAATATGTAACCTTCTACATACATTGTATAGTTATGCATAAAGTTATCGCTACAAAACCGGGTCATCTCCACGACCGTGAAACCTGGGGAGGGGCGAAGCATGCAGTGTATAAGTGTATGATGCGCTTTCGATTATAGTGAAGTATATAATGCGGCTTCGATGCTGAGAGCTCGGCGTCTTAGACCTTGGCGCCTTGGCATTTTTGCCCACTGAGAAATCGTTGGGGGTACACACACTTTTTTACACCTTTTTTGTCCAAAAAGGGCGTAGCATAAATGGAAAAAAGGTTTTGGGAGCCCATTATACCCTTTTTCTTGAATATCAACACCTTTTTCCTAGCCCTTTTTGTGTGAAAAAAAGGGTGTTGATCAACTTCAACACCCTTGGTTTTTCTTTGGGTGTTGAAAAGGTCTGGAAAAGGTGTTCAGCTGTTCATTGAATAAGGCCATGCATACATGTATAATTGCACTGTAAAGAACAAGACATCCCCTCATACCCTCCTCTACTCGTAAGAAATATTCAGCAAAAAAAAAAAAGACTGTTAGTCTGCAATGATCGCTCGTTTCTATGTACGGTGTGTCCCATGCTCCAAGGTCAGCTTTGGCACGTGAAATATCAATTTGAACACTTCAAATAAAAAAAACTATAGAAAATAAAAAAAACTATAGTTGTGTTGCAAAAAGGGTGTTGAACGACGGCAACACGCTTGGCTTTCTGTAGGGTGGGGAAAAATATTCAGTTGCAAAAAAAGAACAGCTCAGCTGCGGGTTTACCTAGTTTTTTCCGGTGTCGCTAAGTTTTGCTACGTTTTCTAGGCTTTGCGATGTTCTTGCTAAGCTAGGATAAGCTCTCAGGGGTGAGGCCAAGTTTAACCGGATTTTACAAGGCTGTTACAGTGTGTCCCCCACACCGACAGCGGATCCAAGAAGGAAACAAGCTAGGTCGGCCCCCAACTATGCTGTTTCTCCAGCCTTGCACCACCATTGCAAGCTGCGCCAATTCTTTTTGCGTTTTAGAATCCTAAAAAATACTAGTACCTTTGAAATGGTGTAGTAATTAGAGGTGCGTATGCGCTTGTGCCTTCTGTGATATATCATTCGAACAGGCTAAAAAGCCGGCTTCATTGGTATAATACCTTATCTGCGGTGGTGCACCCTTTACAGGGGGCGCAGTTCGTTTTCTGTCTTTTTTGCTAACGCCACCGAACCTAGTTCAAGGTTAAACAGCTTCACTTGTAATAAATTATGCCAATTTATGTTGTGTCAAACATCGTGAGGTACAAAACATACTCCGCTTGTATAAAATGTTCTGTCCACCCGTGTAAACGGGTATGAATACCTCCAAAGTTGGAGGTCTCTTACACCCTTTTTCTTTACACCCTTTTTCTTAGTTTCCAACATCCTAATTTGTAGCTCTACACCCTTCTTGGAGGGTGTTGAGATGGCGGGGAATATTTGTCTGGTATTTAATAAAAGTTTATGATTGAGCATAATAACTACCTCTCGATTAAAAAGTTTTTGTGAATCCGCATGCTGATTTGTATATGCTTACATTAAAATGCATAATTGCGAAATTAGCGCTAAAATATCTTATTTTCGCGGCAAGCCCACCGGCTCTATTGGAGAACTTTCCTCTGCTTGCTATAAAAGCATGGAGAGCAGATGTATCTAGTATGTACGCGCTGTCCCCATGCATCCAGTTGGTTTTCTTGCTAAATTCATTTGATGGTCAAGTGTGACTTGTGCATGCAGAATGTGTCTGTATGTGATACTGCGCTCTCGGCCCATTCACACCGTCACGCGTACAGCTCCGCTGTCCCCGCCCTTATTTTAGGGTGTTGAGCGACCTTACACCCTTGTTTAAGGTGTTCACACGAACACGCTTTTTTTATCTTTACACCCTTTTATAGCCAAAACACCTTTTAAAGGTGTTCGCCATGGGACAAGATTCTTACACCCTTTTCGGCCAAAAAGGGTGCAAGAAGGTTTAGTGTGTACACTCTAAGAAATCGGGGGAGTAGTTGAAGAGTACAACAGTCATTGTACTCCTGCAAGCGTTGGCGCGCTCCCCTCGAAAGCTGGGGGGAGTTGGATGTAATGCTCGCTCCCATGAGGACGAAGAGCAAAACTGACAGCGTACTCTTCTCGTGCGCGGCGGAGTGCAGCCCCAGTTCCGCTCCCGCACCAGTGAAGAGTAAAGCTGCACATCGTCTCCTCTCTCCAGTAAGAAGAGTAAAATTGCAATTTCATTCTTGTCAAGTGCGGGAGTAAGCATGGAGAGGCACTCCTACCATTTACGCACACCAACTCATCAGCGATGTTTTATTTGCATACGTATATATTATATAAAGCAGTTGTGTAAAAAGCGCCCGAGTACTTCCGCCGCGCATTCTAAACGTGCAAGAATATGAATTCATGTAACGATTGCTCGCAGCGTTCAGTCACATGAATGGAGCAAGCTTAACAAAACTAAAAAAACGCATGTCTCGATTTCGTTTGGTTTCTTTGTTTTGTTTTTTCCTCTGTAATGGCTTAGTTATCGACATTTAAAAAGTTGTCAGACTATGCATCATAAAAGGTGCGCACCACGGAGGAAAGAATACTGCGCGCCGATTTCAGCGATTACGCCGATTACACTGAGGGCATCCGAGCGGCGGCGGCGCGGCGGTGGACGCCGCGTCTCCGTAGCTCAGCCCGACGAAGATACGGCGTACTACCACGGCGGATTTTCCGCCAAGCGATCTCGCGTCTACGGTGAAAACCGACACAGGCGGTGCACCCGCAAGAACCGGGCGAGCGAGCGACGACTGATCGCGCCAGACCGTGATGTCCCGCCAGCGCGGAACACATGGTTGCGCTTTGTAAACCATGTGCTACGCACGAAGTGGACTTTCAAACAGACGCTTCATCCAACATGGGAAGTTCGACCTGCCCTTATCGTCATGCTTGCTTGAACACAGTACGACGCGTGATCGCATCGAATAGGAGAAACTAGGTTTTGAGAATTAAAGGTATCATTATTGAGAAAACTGAGGTTACAGTGGATCAGGACAGAAGAGCACGGGGAGAAAACGTCTCACGCGGTGCGCAGGCGTGGGGCGACTCTCCTCGGCGAACAGCACACACACGTGACACGCCCCACGCAAGACTCCAAAGCTCTCACTCGTTGGTATAAACATCCGGCCGCGTTCGCTGCGACGGTGGCGGTTTCAGGTGTTTCGTGCTCCGGGCTTGGCCCCTCGGTGTCTGTTTTCGTTTTCGCCTTATCGGCGCCAGCATTCTCGGCACGAGAATTATCCGAAGCTTCGGAAACGGCTTGCTCAACATGCGAAGTTTGACCTGCCCTTATCGTCATACTTGCTTGAACGCAGTGTGACGCGTGCTCGCTAACTGCTTGCATGCCTGTGCGTCAGCGTTAGATCACGAACACGTAAGCAAGCCGTATATTAGTTCGTTTGTGCGTGCGTGCATGCATGGAACTAGTTTTTATTTCGGACGGACATCACAGCTGCGGCGGCGCAGAGGCCGATACCGGAACTATATGCACTGTGTAGCAATGCGCGCGCAAGCCGCCGGGCCAGCCGGTGTGCAGTCGCTGCCTTTGCAGGCTTCGCGCCTTAAGCTTGGGATCTTGGGATGACGACCATGGATTTATCTACCGGACGAAGAAATGCTGGCGGGAAGTGGAGGTAAGCCATTAGTTAACCTGGTATTCTTATCTTGTGTATTTAGCGAAGGAGAGTTGCTGTCTAGCTTCGGTCCGCGGAAGCGGCTAACCCTAAAGTTTTCGTCACTCATTTTGACCGTTGCTTAGATTTGAAGGGCGGCTTTTGTACCCGTATGCAAACAGCATCGAGTCTTGCACCGTTTCAATCCCTTTGATTCGTGAAGTGTTGGTATCCTAGCCGAATGTTTTCGCAGGTAAGAAGCACGGTCGCGCGAGTAGTCGCAGCGATACCCTGTATTCTTAACTCGGCGGCTAGGGTTAGAGTGGCTGCCGTGCAGTAGCTGTGGCTACCTGCGCGGCTCCAAAGAATTTCGTACAATAGGCTGAGTGATAGGAGCGCGTCTAGCGCGTAGAAGTCACTAAAGTTACAATGATTTTAGTTACCGCCGCGAGTACTGCAGCAGATTGAAATCCTGTCCAGACAGGTTTTTTGCGTTTTGATTTGTACTCTTAGCTCGGCGGCTAGGGTTAGAGTGGCTGCCGTGCAGTAGCTGTGGCTACCTGCGCGGCTCCAAAGAATTTCGTACAATAGGCTGAGTGATAGGAGCGCGTCTAGCGCGTGGCAGTCACAAAAATTACAATAATTTTAGTGACCGCCGCGCGTACAGCAGCAGACTGAAATGCTGTCCTGACAGGGTTTAGGTTTTTTGCGTTTTGATTGATGGCAGGATGGCCGGAGATGGGACTTTTCGGGGCGTACGCCCCGCACTGTTAAGGGGTAACTACATGCGTCTAAGCCGATGAGCGACGCGAGAAAACTCACTCATTGGGTACGGCAAACAGGTATTGTGGGCGACACAGACAAAATGTTTTTACACAGGCCGCTGACGGCGGCAACTGCGGCAGGCGACGGGCCGTCGCCGTCGCGGGCTTATACCGGCCAGAAGCAGCCCACGAGCGAGCGGCAGCAACGACGACGAATGGCATTGGCAGCAATGCATTATTTTTTTTTTTTCGTTTGTCGCTGTCGCCCATAGTGTTTGTTGTACCCATTACGGTACTTTTTTCGCGTCGGTTGTCGCCGTCGCTGCGTGTGGTTTAATGTTCGAGCGTTCTGATCGTTCAATAACGAGCCTATTGGTTCTCATCAGATGTTGCGATCTGCAGCGTGCATGCAACGAAGCGTACTCGAGAATGAAGAAAACAGTAGCTATATGACCCATAGCAACTTTTACACGCTGTACTTGTGAACGTATAATGGGCCGTACGTTGCAGTCGGCTGAGGGCAAAATCCTATGCAAATTAATCGGGGATTATAACGTTACAAAAAGAGTTCTCTTTACTTAAATTTTGTTAAATGTTTTTATACCGGGAACGATAGCGGGGTAAACAATAGAAGCTACGGACACGTAAGCACTAATGGGTTTGGGGCGCATTGCGTAGGCAGACAGCTGTAGGGCGCGCTGTCTGACATGACATTGGCCAAGTGGAACAATGAGCGTGGCTGCATCCAAGGTCACCGCACATTCGCATGTAGACTTGTGACTGCGCCAAGCAGTATTGCATTCCAATGCGGGTTCAATGCGTTCTCTCGGAGCAAAAACTAATCTATCACGTCGTCAAACTCGTAAATTTTTTTTTCATTGTAGAACTTATCTTTGCTGTCCCCCTCATTCTTCCTATGTAGCAACCACGGGAAGACGGTATTTGCCCGAAGATTTTTTTTTTTTCCTTAGAGAGAACGAGATCCCCGAGGCGTCAGCAGGAGTGGCGGTCGCATTCAAGACACTTCTCCTCACATCCTTGGACATCGTGGATGAGTTCCCATTGCTGCTGTCTGTGTTTTCAAAGGGGAAGCGCACCTTCTTGCTTCTGTAGACGTTACTTCGGCTCAAGCACGGTGCCCTGGTCGGTACTGTTCTGAAGGCCGCCACCAACATTGTGAAGCATTCAGCTCGAACGTGTTTGTTTTTAATACCAAGTTATGCCTTTTTTAAATCTTACTAGCGCATCCTCATTTGAGAACCACCCGCCTAAAAACCCAGTGGGAATGTTTCCGGTGGTTTCCTATTGTCCCACCAACATATATCTGTTGCAAAGTTCCCGTGTCAGTGGCTTTGTATCTTTGTGTTGATTGCACCTTGTAATGCGTTAATAGTAATCCACGCCGAATTGTTTGTCCCAAATTTTTCTTTCGCAAAATTTATTTGTAAATATTTTTTATGTGTGCTAAATAAGAGCTGGCTTTTCCAGTCCATGTGAAGCAGTCACTGATGTACTAAGGCCACTTTGTTTTATGTTAATACTGTTAACTATTCTCCCACTGCTGTATTTCTACTGACGCTTTTCGTGCTAATGCCAGTACCTTTTTATTTGTGGGTGTTAATGTCATTTTTATTGTCTTAATTTAATGTTTTTATTTCAGTGTTATCAATTGCTTTGCTGCATTTTTATTTGCGAATTTTTCTTGGATGTATCCTCAATAGGCGTTACGTCTCCTGTGTGCATGTGGAGTAAGAACCGTTTTTATGCTGTGATATTTTAATTCAAAATAAATTGCTTTTTGTGTGAAATTGCAGAATGAACCGATTGTTGTGGTATTTTTTGAAAAATAAAGTCTGACCTTGTTTTTTCTTCCCATGTTTCAAAATGGCTTGTCCTGTTTTGTTTGCTTGTAACTGCCTATAGTACCATCGTAGGGATGGAAGGGGGGGGGGGGGGGGGGGGCTAGTAGCAGGCTAGCAGGCGGAGCGAAAACACGCTGTCTCGCGGGGAATAGCAGAACGCTCTTGAGGCGTAACGAGATGCTTTACAAGACAGAGTAGTAGTACCCGTCTGCAGTATCCGGGAACGCCGAAGCCAATAGAGCTTATTCACGCCTAAAGGGAGTGACGGAACGCTGCCTTGTACATGGCATAGCAATTCCCACACAGGGTTCAAGTACTCCGCTTCGACAGCAGCAAGTAAATCCCACGAGGAGTGTTTCGCCTCTCGTTTGGCCGCCACGCGCTACTCCTCGGAAGAGTCGCCCAATGCTGCCAAAGGGAGTGAAATATGGGACAAAAGTTTTTACTCCTAGACAGAGTGCCCAGCACTCCTCGTCTTCTTAGAGTGTAGAGGTATACAGCTTTGCTGTAAAAGTCTCGTGTCTTTGAAGCACGAAGCGTTCTAGCGCGAGGCATTGGAAAACGAGTGTCCCGGTGAGTTAGTTTAGTACGCGTTTTTGCCCACGGAAATGAAACGTTCTAGCGCGAGGCGTTGGAAAACGAGTGTCCTGGTGTTTTAGTACCGTGGCTACATGAGACGACAGGAGACGCTTTAAGCCCGAGCCCCTTATAAGGGGCTTCGCCCCTTTAAAAATATTACGTGGTGAAAGGGATGCACACTCTACTCGCACGTCGTAGGTCCTGCGTTCGAATCCCGGACACTATTCACCCACTTTCTTTACTTCTCTTCTCTTTGCGTTGTCAGCCAACGATCGTTCGGACACTATGACGCCGTATCTTAATGTAACGGGGTACTTAATGCTTTCGCCTTAAAAACGATTTCACCCGGTCCCTTTCCGCGGCCGCCGCTACTCGTCGGCGCTTATATATGCTACAAGTCTCCCGCGCTTATTTTCAAGATTACAGTGAGGTCATTACAGCTGTGCTGTGATGTAATTTTATCAAAAATGACACGCGCCGCAAACATTTCTCTCTCCATCGTAAATTGTATGAGAAACGTCGTTTTAGTTCCCTGTCACTTGCGCCACGCAGCACACTTTGCCTGACAGCAGATAAACATGACCGTTATACACGGCGAGTTCGAAATGACCACGATTTTAGGTATGTAAAAAGGTTGTTCTCCAAAATGTGTTGTATTCCGTCGAAACAGCTAGCAGTATGTGGTTTATTGTTTACGGTTCATACGCAATTCAAGACGAGTTCCCAAAGTTACAAGTACTGTCCGGGGACCTCCAATTGAAATATATATATTTACAAAATACAGCGTCAATGATGCATAATTAGTAACCATAAATGATTTTGAGAAAAATATTTCAAATTAATTACATATGATAAGGCACCCTACCATGAAATGGCATTCATTATTAACACATTCAGTGGATCATTCAGGATTTAAAAACGATTCACGGTTAAAGCGAAAAAAAATGTGCGGGTGGTTTGGCTGCGCCAACTACGCGCGATATCGTGCAAAGCACCACGCATTACAGTATAGCATTATATATGGGCACAACTTTTCCAGGCTTCAAAGTACGCATATACCAGGCCTATTCAGAGTACGTGAACAAGTTTCTTGCGGCCTAGCTTCCTTGGGTTTGCTCTGTAATTAATTGATTAGTTCCCCCTCCCGCCACTGCGCCACCAGTTCGGCTGGTTATGTTTCGACCTAAAACAAACGACATCCGCGCGTACAACATGACAGTGATCGAGGAAACGCTGGAAATAGGAGGAAGCCTAAAAACAAGAGGAAGCTAGCTATCGGCAAACACTGAATACTCACTCAGAGACGAGCAGGGTATGCATTGCGCACAGCGTGGACGAGATACTAAAAGTAGCTGAACGATTCTACACCAGGCTATACACCAGCGACGTTAATCCAGGGGAAACTACTGAGCGTGCAAGCTATATTGCGGTGTCCCACTAATAACTAAAGAGGAAGCAGAAAAGGATTTCCAAAGTACGAAAAGAGGAAAAGCTGCAGATTACGACGGCGTAACCGTGGATATTTTAATGGAGGGAGGAGATATTGTACTGGAAAAGTTTGCTGCACTATTTTCAGAAGGATTTAAAAAGTATCCATATCCTGGAAAAACGCCAACATAATTCTGGTTCACAAGGGAGATAACAATTAAAGGCCAACTGCACTCAAATTTTCGACAACGTAGAAATAATGTCTACTAATAGTACGCACAAAAAGAGTGCGAAATGCAAAATACTACGTTTCAAACATGAATGCGAGCGACGCAAACGGCTCACGACATTGGCTTTTTCGGAACCGAAACTGAATAGAAAAGGCGGCCATTACCGGAGGCCGGACGTGACGAACGTAATGGAACGGAAGCGGTCGCAACAGAACCGGCGGCCGCTCAGAGCCGCCTTCAAATGCGCGTGGTAGCGTCGCGTTTCGCACTGTTATTTACACAGACGAACTCCCACTTATGTTTGCCCAGGATAATGGAGTTAGGCGCAATTGTGACATCGCGTTGCTATCAATCGAAGTGAAGTAGACCGCACGAAAGTTATTTTTCCATCATAATAACTGCCGTTGCAACAATCCTTGGCATTGTGAGTAAAAAAGCGGGCCGTTATTTACGAAGCTACTTGCTCGTACGATATCGAAAAGCAGCTTTGGTTAGCCGGCGCCTCGGCTATCACATCGCTCTCTTTGAAGGGAACAAACCGCATGCGGGCGGAGATCAATCACTATTCTTACTATACATTACTTGCAAACAGCTTCGTGAATATCAGCCCAAGATTTTTCGCCTTGCTGCACATTGAGAATCGAAATATAGAAGGGATCTGAAACTGTAAGCCAGCTTCCACGGCTGAATGATGCCCTAAAATACGAAAACAGTTACCTTTGTGCCGCTGTTTTCTACTTTCACCACAGACATGTGCTGTTGAAAACATTTTACTTTCAAGTGAACTAAATCTAGCGCTCTACAAAAGTAAATACTTCATTTTGGGAATTGAAAAAAAAAAATCAAGTTTGTTTAGGAGAGAAGCAGTTTCGTTAGTTTTCGCACTTCGCGAAGACGATGGCCGATATTAATGCGGATGTGTTTGTTACCACCAGCAAGGGCGATTTTGGTTCACTTAGTGAGTGAGGCAAAACTCGCAGAAATGCCTATACCCGCGTGTACAACAACTCTAGTTAGGTGGCAAAATTTTGGACAAGTCTGAAGGATGGAGGTGGCGTTGGCTCAGCCCAAATATTGCAAATATTGAACGCGGGCGTGCATGAGGTCAACAAGTTATAAAAAATCCTTTTTTCCTGTGATAGATGCAACAGTAATGACAAATGTAAGCCAAGTGTGCCTCTCGCGCTATTTTTTTAGCAGAAGTATTCTTTTCAAGTAAAAAAAATTGGGTAACTCCAGAACATTCGCAAGCGCGTGATGTGTAGACTTCTAATCTCTTTTATTGATCTGAAAAAAAGGAGGATTTTGCTACATATGTGGTTGGTTTTAAACATATGATGGCGACGGCGATACAGCGCGGTGGTGGGCAAACGCGTTCCTGCAGCCCGGCGGAACGCCGTGCAAGTCGCCGGAGAAGCGCGAGCTTCACGGGACAGGTTCCCCAACCTCCGTCACAGGCCGCTCGGAACTTGTTTCGGCGACTCTCCGCCAGGTGCAAACTTCGTCTGCACGGAGCTACTTTGAACGACGGTACCTAGTGTGCTCTGTGCTTACGAAGCTTAGGATTTCGCCATGGTGATTTTAAGAGCATAGACTATCAAATTTAGACGAAGAAAAATTTGAGTTCAGTTGGCGTTTAAGAAAAACAGACCAATCAGCCTACTCTCAGTTGTATACAAACCGTTTACCAAAGTAATGGTTAACCGCGTAGGCAACAGCCTATATTCCCAGCAACCTAGAGAGAAAGGTGGATTTAGGAAAGAATACTCAACAATGGATGCCATTCATGTCGTCAGTCAAGTAATTTAAAAATCTGCAGAATACACTGAGCCCCTTTACGTGGCATTTATGAACTATGAGAAAGCGTTTGATTCAGCACAGCAGTGCTGCAAGCATTAAAATACCAGGGAATAGAGGAGACCTACGTAAGACGACATATGTAAAGGATGTACGGGCAGGGAAATTCTCCTCCACAAGCACAGCGACAAATTCCCGATCAGAAAGGGTGTACAACAGGGGCATACCATGTCGCCAAATGTATTCACAGCATGTCTAGGGGTATTCAAGAAGCTTGACTGGGAAAACACAGGATTAAGGATAAACGGAGAATGCTTGAGCCATTTGAGTTTTGCAGACGACATTGTCTTGCAAATTGAGTCGGCACAACACCTGCAAAAAATGCTTGAGAAACTACAGTCAGAAAGCTTGCACGTGGTGTTAAAAATAAATATGAACATAAATTTAAAGTAATTGTGAATGATGATGATGATTCCTATTGGTTTCCCCTTTGAAGCGGGGTGATGACATGTCATCTTACCAAAAAGGACTAATATAACCATGTTTTACACTATTGGTTTAATACTAGCGCTGCTTAGGGCAGGCACTAAAGCTTATTAGGCCCGAAATACTTTCTTTTCCCTGTTACAGGTGGTAACTGTCCTAGGCAATATTCCCCTCTCTGCTTTTCGTCCACCAGCATTCTAATCTTCTTTTCGTCCCCTCGACAGCCTCGAAGTTAACTTCCTCTGTGATACCCTTAAATCCTAGGGCTTCTGAAAGCCCAATATTCCCTTCATGTAGATTTGGATGGATACCCTCACATTCTAATACTATGTGCCGCATAGTTTCTGTTTCTTTTCCGCAGACCACGCATACCCCATGATTTTGTGAAAACTTCCCCACAAAACTCTTAGTTCGCAGGCAACCTGCTCTAGCCTCAAAAAGCAAAGCACTGCCCTGGGAATTATCGTAGAAATTTTCCTTTCTGATGTTCATCTTCTCAGCCCTGTACATCTCTAACGACGTTTTAGCTTCCATTTTTTCCCTCCATTTATTCGTTTCAATCTGCCTTGCCTCTTTTTTGGTTACCTTGGCTGTTTTGGATTCCCCACTGTTCTTTCCGTATTTCATCGTTAGCCTTCTAGTCTTTCTTAACCACTGCGTGTCCACGCTTTTCATGTATAGGTACCTAAAAACCTTTGCTGCCCACCTTCGTTGATCCATTGCCCTCAACCTCATCTCAAAGCATATTTTACTCTGAGCTTCTCTAACTTCAAACGACGCCCAGCCCATATCTCCCTGAACTGCTTCGTTAGTTCTTTTTCCATGTGCGCCTAAGGCCAAACGTCCTACCGTTCTCTGGTTTACTTCAAGGCTTGATAGAACGTCTGATTTTAAGCAGAGTACAGCATTCGCAAACGTAAGACCCGGAACCATTACTCCTTTCCACATTCCTCTTACTACTTCATATTTGTTATACCCCCACAGAGCTCTATGCTTCATTATAGCTGCGTTTCGCTTTCCCATAACCTTAATTTGCTCCTCGTGAGTACTTAAGTAGTTATCCCCTTCGTTTATCCACACTCCCAAATATTTATATTCCTTCACTCTAGGTAATTCGCCTTGCTGGATAGACACTACGTCGGTGGTAGCGTCATTGAAAACCATTATTCCTGAATTTTCTGCACTGAAATTTAACCCGAGGTCAGTGGCTTCCTGCCCGCAAATATTTATTAGCCGCTGCATATCGGTTTGGTTATCAGCTAAAAGAACAATGTCGTCTGCGTATAACATTCCCGGAATATGCTGTTGTACCGCTTCGCCTTGCAGCATATGGGTTAGGCTAAACCCTACTTGACTTTCTTTCAGCTTCTTTTCTAACCCTGCCATGTAAAGCATGAACAGTATTAGGCTCAAAGGGCATCCCTGTTTCAGTCCCCGATGGATGTTGACCTGCTGGGCGCATTTCTGTCCTTCCCAAGTAAGGTGCACTCTATTGTCTTTATAGATTGCTATAAGGAACTGTACTAACTCGTCATCTAATCCCTGGAGTTTCAGCATTATCCACAGCCGTTCTCTGTTTACGTTGTCATATGCCCCTTTAATGTCCAAGAACGTAATCCATAGTGGTCTATTCTGTGCTTTCGCAATTTCAATGCATCGTGTTATCACGAACTGATTGTCATCCAGTCGCTTGTCTTGTCTAAATCCATTCTGCAGTTCCCCAAGTATTTCATTTTATTCCATCCATGCTTGAATTTCTGATTTTATCGCCTGCATTACGAATCTATACACCACTGACGTTACTGTGAGTGGTCTGTATGAATCAATACTGGCTTTGTCTCCTCTGCCTTTATATATTAAATCCATCCTACTTTCTAACCAGTCCTCTGGTATTTGTTTGGTTTCTATCACCTTATCTATTGCTCTCATAAACGATTCCTTGCTTTTAGGTCCAAGCAGGTTTATCAGTTGCATTGGTATTCCGTCCGGGCCCACTGCTGTCTGGGGGGAAACCTTTTGCTCTGCTTTTTTCCAATCAAGGTTGCTCAAACTTATTTCCCTTTCCGCAGTCTTTTGTGGCGCTGATGTTATCGGTGCAGGTTTCCCTACCACTATTGTCCTAAACTTCTCACTAATCACTCGATGAATATGCGCCAACGCGTGCTCTCCTTCTAAATGTTCCCCCTCCTCATCAATGAGGAATTTTTGATGGTTATCGTTTTTTGAGCTTAGTGATTTTACATGGTTCCAAAACTTCTTGGATGCGCTTTTGCCCTTCTTCCGTATTTCTGCCATCCATTGTTCGCTTTTCTGCTTGATCTTTGCTTGCACCATTAATCCTTCACTACCTCCGGTTCCATACCAGTTCTTTTTGCTTCTCTGTGTTCTCTCGACGCCTTTCTTCGACGGTCAATAGCCTCTTTTATTTCCTTATTCCACCAGCTTCTCGGCTTTCTCTTCCCTTTCCATCGGTTTCGTTCCTTTGCTTCATTCATCTTACCCTTTAGAACGCAATCATTTCGTCGTAATCCCAATTTTTGCCTGGGTATTTATTAATTTCATCTTCCAATGTATCAGCGATGATCTTTAACTGCTCATTATTCAAATTATTTCCTCCTATTGTACCTATTTCTGCATTTGTCCGGGTTGCGCCTCCAAAGTGCAAGCTAAACCGCTTGTGGTCGCTTCCTAAGCTGTCTGTTCCATTTTCATCTATCCTCATTTCCCGCAGCCTTCCGTATACTGTCTCGGATACTAAACTGTAGTCTATGCTGGACTGTCTGTTACCGCTTTCCAACTTTATTTGTCCGTCACACTTGCTTTCCGTGTTTACTATTACAAGCCGGTTTTCCTGGCATAGATCTATCACTAGAGAACCGTTGTGGTCTGTGTATCCATCCAAACCTTCTATATGGGCATTCATATCTCCAACTATGATTATTTCGCCCGAATCTTTGAACTCGTTTATATCTCTTCTCAAACAGTTTACCATTTCCTCATTTTCCTCCCTAGCACTACTTCCGGTCCACAGATACACCACTCCTAACCATGTATTTTTTCCCTCTGTGGTGCCTCTAACCCATAGATGCTCTTTACAACTTTCATGCACTCTCTGCCAGTCGGTCCCTTGTTTAATGAGCATGCCAACACCTCCCCCTTTCTTCATTCCTGTGGTCCTGTTGTAACCTTCCCAGACATAATTGTCTATGATAGGTGGGGCTTCTAGGTCCCGGAGGTGAGTTTCGGCTAAAGCGTACACGTCTATTCCTTCCCGTTCAAGTTGCTTTTGAATTTCCACCCACTTATCTGGCTTTCTGCCTCCCTGCATATTTATGTAGCTGATTAAATATTTATTGCATTTGTTTTTCCCTTTCCGCTTACGGGATCTGTTTTTGTCTTTTACAGAATTGTTTGCTCCATTGTTTCCACTTAAATGGCTTCTGTCAACGCCCTCAGTTACGTCCGTAGGTTCTCCGTTTAGCTCTAGGCCTGGCTGCCTCCCAGCGTTGAGTGTGCATGTGTCTCTTGCTTCCCCTTTGTCTCCTAGTTTGCCTTCCTTAGCTGCGCGGGGCCCCCCTAAAAAAGCTACCGCTCTCCCACCTAAGCGCCACCCCACCTTGTTTCCTAGCCTGGGGCTGAAGGGAATCTCGTCCCACTGAAAAGCTTGCCTATGTCCGATGCTGCCCACTACCCTGTTCACGTCTATCACTTCAAGCCCAAGTTCCCTGCCGCACCTCACGATCTCGCTCTTAGCAGCGAGTACTGCCCGTTCGGTGCAGTACTGTGCAGACCGGCACGGTGCAGACTGTAATGCGCACATTTGGGGCCGTCGCCCGCGGGTCCTTTACCCCCTTCGCTATCTCCTGGCCAAGTTTTCCCTCCTCTCCATTTAGAACATCGTTAAGCCCCGCGGCAATCACCACAAGGTTTCTAGCTTTACTAGACAAGGCCAGCTGCCCCTTCACTGCAGTCATCACCGTCTGCATCGTTTGACCTGGTAAACACCCCACCTTCACACGCTTATCCCCCTTTACCCTTTCCACTATGGCAGCGCTACTCCTCTTCATGTTAGAGACACCCGCAATGATTACCACGCTATCATCTGCCACGTGCCGCTCTTTACTGGTACCCGGGTTATCGACTGGTTTTGCTGTTCTATTTCGCAGCACGTGGGAGTAGCTGTTGCCTATTGTTGCTTCCACCCCCGGTGTCACCTCGGCGCATGCCTCCGCTTCGCTGCATGGGCCGAGGTGGTCGTCATTTGTTGGCGAAATGACGCTCCTTTCTAGCTTCCTCTCAGCTGCTTCTAACTTTCCCTCAACGGCCCTCCGTTCATCGCGTTCGTTCATCGCGTTCATCCGTTCATCGCGTTCGGCATGAATAAACATGCCGAAAGCGCCCTCTTCAGCGTATGTCACAAAACGCTAGAAAAGTAGAAGAGTATAACTATCCCGGGCAGGTCGTCAGTGCCGACCGCAACTAGAGCACTGCACGGCCCTGATTTTAAGGCCCGAGCCCGTCCCGAGCCCGCTTTGTGAAGCCCGAGCCCGACCCGGGCCCGTAACACCGAGCCCGGGCCCGGCCCGGCCCGGGCACGGGCATTCATAAGTGAGCCTAGCCCGGGCCCGGCCCGGGCCCGTCGTCTCAAGCCCACGCCCATGCCGGGCACGGTCTTTTTTTTTTTTTTTTTTTTTTTTTTTGAGCCTAGGGAGGGCTCGCATGTGTGTGACCAGGCCTGGTCTTAGACGTCGAATAAAATTTATTTATTATATTTGGTCGAGTGTCTTCGTAGTGGGAAATCAGACGGAGCATTTAGTCCGTACAAGCACGCCCTGAATTGTAACGCAAAAAATAAGGGTTTAAAAGTACACGTAGTTTAGCTCACACCATCTGCAGTTCACGCCACATGGGCGTAATAATAGCTCGTATTCTTACACGAGAGACACCATCACCTTTGATGACCAGACTTTTGGCAACTTCATGTGGTTGTTTCGGTCACAAGTTGGTGTTAATGAAATTTCTTGCTCTCCATTTGAATCCAGGAGTATGTGCGTGCGTTGAAACATTTTCCCTAGAGTGGTTGTTAGGCAGTGACGCTTCTCTAGCACGCGAGTTTGATTTCCAGCCACGACAGCGGCATTTAGATTGGTTCGACATCTAAAACACACGTACATAGACATAGGTGCACAGCTCCAGGGTGGCTTAATTAATTCCTTCCCCGCTAGGGCATTCCTTGTAACCGTATCTTTGATATGTTATACACCAAAATATAAAATCTTGATGCAGTACATGAAATGCCATTAAAGTTACAGTATAGTGACTATCAGCCCTAGCAAAACACGTTTTTAAAACAATGTGTACAACTAACATCAAGAAGCGCGTAAAAGTATACTCAGAATATTCAATTTTATGCTCTTTTCTACAGTTCACGTCGGAACTATTAACGGCCGGGCCTATGAATTCAAGCCCGAGCCCGGCCCGGGCCTGTGGCGTCGAGCCCGAGCCCGGCCCGGGCCCGCGGCACTGAGCCCGGGCCCGGCCCGGGCCCGTGCAGTGCTCTAACCGCAACCACGAGAGAGAAATCCGGAGCAGAAACTATAGGGGCTTGTCTGTATTACCGCCTCCTTCGCAGCCAACTTCCCCCTCCTCATCCCTCCCTCACAGCCGAGGCTGCCCACATGTGGCGTCTTCTTCAGACGCACACCTTTCCTCACCGCACTGTATTAGTGCGTATACGTACCCTCACCTCTTTTCCTCTCCCAACTGTATACCTTGTGTGACGCGCTGGACCAACGCTACCTAGACTGGAAAGAATTTCCTCTAGGTGTCGTTGGCTGGACACGCTCTATCACTAGCTCTGCGAATGTCCGCGTGACCCCTTCCCCCCTCTACCCTCCCCCAACTCTGGGAGCAGGCTCTGGGGTGTTCGGACCGCGACCGCCAAGAACTGGTCACCAGCCGGGCCCTCGACGTCGCGGCGGCTCTCTGCGCCAACGCCACTCCCCCACCCTAAAACCAGAGTTATAATCAAAGTGGACTCTCTCTCTCTCTCTCTCTCTCTCTCTCTCTCTCTCTCTCTCTCTCTCTCTCTCTCTCTCTCTCTCTCTCTCTCTCTCTCTCTCTCTCTCTCTCAGCAGGGCTATTTCCAGTGACTTTAGGCAGGTACACAAGCAGTGGCGTAACTAAGGGGGGGCAAGGGGGTACAAGTGCCCCGGGCGCCACTTGGGAGGGGGCGCCGAGCCGAGTCCTCCCAACATGTGCCCGAGGGAAAAAAGCGAGCGGCAGTGGGTTACCGTGTCACAGTAGTGGGACGGCATAGCCACAAAAGTCGCTGTTGAAGAGAGCGCCAGTTTGGGCTTGTTGATTGTAACAAAGGAAGAGCGCTGAGGAAGACAAGGACGACGACAGGGGGTCACACATGGGACGCAATGCCAGGGTACATGAACGGGGCGCAAGCGCCCCGCACATCCTCCGGCATAGCGCCCCGTATACGTCCCCGTCTCTTCGTCCTTGTCTTCCTCAGCGCTCTTCATTTGTTACAATGTCGCTGTTCAAGCAGTTAAACTGCTCTCCTTGTCGCGAAGTGGCGCCACCTGTGCGTGAATACTTTGGTACGGGGTCCAGGAGGCAACCCCAGATGATATCCAGTGGGCATGCGTGCTGCATGCGTGCATGTGCTTTTATCCGTTTTCGTTCGTATTCCAGAAGCGGGCAGTGCGGTGGGGGACGCTCCTAAAATTTGCATTCTGACATTTCTATTAGGCCTTTGCAGCTATTCTTACAAGGCGATGTGAACCACGTGCAGTGGATGGCAGGGATCCTCTTTTATTTTGACACCAAAGCATTATGCTCATGTTCCAGCAAAACCTACCCTCCCCGAATGCTCAGTGGAAAGCGTTGCGCTCCTGAGCTCGCGGTTGCATTGTATTTCCAGCAGCAGCGGTTATTTGCTGTTGGAGGCGAAAAACTGACACACCCAACAAGCAACCGGTCAATGACCAACGACCGATTTACGAAGGTATATATAATGGTCGTGGGGAAGAACTGACCCGCTCGTGGTTAGCTTATCTTCCAAACAGGCAGCATTTTACATTTGTTGCCTCGTTTCCCCCCGCTCAGATCAACTATCTTCTTTAGAGAAAGAAGGGGGATTTAACAAGTGGAAGGCACCCGAGAGGATTACGCTCCACGAAAATGCTAATAATCACCAAATTGGTTTCACACAGTGGAAATAAGTTTAATCGGTACCGCAGGAATAATTGGTGCCGACATTCAACCGCAGATACAGAAATAAAAGCACCAGTGACATACAATTTTGACAAGAGTACTCCGCTAGATAAAATTCCTTGCTTCTCAGAACTTCGCATTGCGAGGGCGCCGCGAGTCTTCAAACAGCCGCGAGAGTAATGCCGGAAATTTCCTTGGTCTTTAAAAGTAAGTTGCTGTTTTTGACCCCGTCATGAAGCAGCACTTCGCATACGTTGAATGTCATCCCGTGTCCACATCGTACCTATCCCGTCTTGTCGAAAACGAATTCATCCACATGATGGCTGCCGCAGTTCGAAAGTCCTTGCTGCAAATAATCAGTAAAGACAAGTATTATGGCATTATGCTCGACACGACTCCCTACTAGGCGCACCCTGAACAAATGTCAAAGATTGTGCGATACGTGGAGGTTGATTGCGATTAAAAAAAAATCAGTTAACGTTGAGGAGTCCTTCCTCGGTTTTATCTAGGTAAGGAAGAAATATGCCGAGAGCTTTGTTGAGGTGACGTTACGCAAGCTAGAAGAGGACAAAATGGACCTAGAGGACTGTCTGTCCCGGTGCTACAGCAACGCTGCCGTGAGGGCTGCACAAAAAAGGGGTGTCAGTCCAAGAATAGGGGAATGAAACCAACTGGCAACCTTCGTAAACTGCGACATTCACTCGCTCAACTTCGTTGGAGTACATGGTGCAAAGCAAGGCACGGTGGTGACGACCTTTTTTGGGACCACCGAAGCACTTTACATGTTTTTTTCTCGCTCAACGCGCTGTTGGGAAAAACTAAAAGATGTGCCTGTTGTTGGGAAGTCAGAGTCACAGAACAAATGGAGTGCAAAGGTCGAAGCGGTGAAGCCACTCAGTAGATATCTTGAGCAGATACTTGAAATTCTCCAAGGAATGGCAAATAGCGGCGAAGAAATGAGCGAAACGAAAAGTGATGCCTTACTAACAAGCGGACGTAAAGTTATGATTTTGTTGCTCGGCGTTTGGAACAAGACACTGGGTCACATAGATCTTGTTGAGAAAAGACGGCAAGATTCAAAAATTAACTTTTTCAAGGCTGCCTTAAACATAAAAGCTCTCAGTGATCACTTTCCTGACGCAAGAGAAACGCTGGTGAGTGAGTCACTCAATGAAGGGCTTGGTCTCTATGAGGCGTGGGATGTCAATGTTGAAAGGCGTTCGAGAGAAAAAAAAAAGTCAGATGTTTGGTGAAAAGCCCAAAGGAGGAGGGTTAACGGCTAAACACGGAATAGAGAGGGTGCCGAAATCCACACTCGACCGCCTTCACTCTGAAATCGATGAGAGGTTTACTGGCTTGCACGGCACCGATTACAAGTCTGGCTATACAGTCAAACCCGGCTATAACGAACCTGGATAGAGCGAATTATGCTATATATCGAACAAAAATATTTCAGTTACGGAAATACATGGGAAACATATTCCTTATAACGAAGTTCACATCGGATATATCGAACTCTGTGCGCCTAGAATGGCCGCCGAAATGCATGGTCTCGAAGCGGCGATTGAGATGTGGATTGGCCGCGACCACGGAGCAAGAGCCGCGACTGAGACATTGCGCGTTGCACGGAGCGACGTGACGCCCGACACTTAACTGTTTCCGACACGCGGGACTCACGACGGAACCCGCCCAGTTAGCGAGTCCGGGCCAAGACAGCAGCATTGGTGAATTGTGGGAAGAGCTCGCCAATGTTCCCGATGATGTCGCGAGTGAGAGCCGTCCGACGCTTGTAATGAAGCGCTTTCGGCAGTCGATGTGCTCCGCCAATGCTTCTTCGATTTTGGAGGACGCGGCCTCGAACTGGGGCAAACGATGTTTCGTGTAGAGAATGCTATGCTAGTTGAAGCCGCCAAAACGAAAGAGTGAAAACAAAAATCACCGCTTTTTTTTACAAAGTAGGAAATTGGGACAGAAAGTAGCTTTATTACTTGCAATAGATAGAATACTTTGGGTGTGGTAATGGCTACTTTACTGTGTTCGTTTCTGCATGCGGGGATGGTGGAGTTGGGGAGGGGGGAGGGCTCCCGCGGATTGCGAACTCGTAACAATCAGCTCGTTATAGGCGGGTTCGGCTATATCGAACTATTGGATATATCGAACTAATCGATATATCCAATTGGACTAAACACATATAAATTGGACTAAACACATTAATACGGTTACTAACACTGCAATGCGTAAGATTTTCTTCCTCAGAGGAGCATTGAAACTTTCAACCCCCTCCGTCCGCCTTCTGGCTATAAAACAATAGTTACGCCGACTTTGGATTATGCTTCCATTATATGGAACTGCTATCCCGCCTGGGCCGGCGGGGACTGAGGGTGGCCGGACGATAACAACACAGCACGCAGATCGTCGTGATAGTGAACGCTTTATTTTGTGAGCTTCGCCTTTTTATAGCGGTGGCTCAAGGAAAGGAAAAACCACGTGAGGCACTACTGACGTCACGATATCAAGCCTCCAAGTTTGCAACGTCAGGATACAACAGGAACCCTTTCACCAAAACTAATATCAACAAGCTAGAAAGAGTGCAAAAAAAGGTCATTCGTTTTATTTATAACAGCTTCGGACGCACTTCAATTACGGAACTTTCAACTCGAGCTAATCTACCAACACTAACAGAAAGAAACCGCTTATCTAGACTAAAATTTCTATATCAACTAGTAAAGGGATATTACAAGACAGACATTTCTGAAGTTCTTTCATTTTCGTCCGGATATGCAACTCGACAAAGGCATGAGCGCACA
Source organism: Haemaphysalis longicornis (assembly GCF_048455015.1). Lineage (NCBI taxonomy): Eukaryota > Metazoa > Arthropoda > Arachnida > Ixodida > Ixodidae > Haemaphysalis > Haemaphysalis longicornis. Next base: position 329,688,973 of record NW_027526203.1, read on the forward strand.
ATAACACCTTATGCAACCCGTAACAACTGCTTTAAATATTCATTCTTTCCACGAACTATAAACGACTGGAACAAAATAACCAACACCGACGTTTTACAGCCATCCTTAACATTGTTTTCTTCTAGCCTCAACAACAGTGTTTAAACTAACATGCCAATTAATCTCTGTCCCCACAAACGTTGGAATTTTTTGTATATTTTGAGTTGCTTTGTGCGTACTTTTGTTTCTGTGTGTTTTTTATCTGCCTGCTTTGAAAATTTGTTTGTTTGCATATTGAGCATTCATGTAATTCATGTAACCCACTCTGCGAAAATCCCTAGTAGGGATTGCAGTATTCATAAATAAATAAATAAAATAAATAAATCGAAGTGCATATTGCACTTCGATTTATAGCGAACCCGTTTATAGCGAACTGCATATTGCAGTTCGCTATGAACGGGTTTGACTGTATTCTGGGCATCAACAAGCTTTGCTACGGCGATGATAAGAATGAACTAAAAACAAATACTTATACCTTTGGCGAGTTTCACCGCAGCGACGTTGGCGCGCAGAACCTCTATACAAAGATTTTAGATTGTTCGGCGGGTTGACATGGAAAGTGTCAAGACCTGAAGAACTTCTGAAAGTTATCGTACACTATGAAGCGTATTTCCCAACCATCGCGTCTTCATTCCCATATAGCATAGCATTTTCCATCGCTGGTTGCAAGAGGTCCTTCAGCAAGCTGAAATTGATACTTTCCATTTGCGGGCCACAATGGGCCAGGACAGACTTCCTGAACTCTCTTTGGGGAGCGTGAAAAGAGTAGAAATAAAAAACGAACTTCGATGACATTATAGAACAGTTTGCTTCATCGAAAGCACGAAAAGTGCTGCTACAGTTTTTACGGAGTACGCTAGTGTATGGTATTTTTATATTTGTGTTATTAATAACAAAATGGTGTAAATAAAGCGCTTCAAACATAAAGAACGAGTTTTTCTTGAAAACTTGTGGACGATGAGCATCAGCATTGGCATCACAAGAGGCAGGACATGCGACGAGGAGACAAAAGGGATTGCCGGGACGAGTTTTTTAACGCATTAGCATTAATAAAAAAAATGTGGGCATATTATGTAGATATGAAGTTTGCAATCAATACTTTTGAGCAATACATTTCATGGTTATGCAGCGAAAAACTGTAAGAACTGTTTACATGCCTACTGGGTCGTTCTTTTTGGTGTGGTTGTACGTAATTTATGAGCTTTGCTTATTTCGTGTCAAGCCAGACGAGAACCGGTGACCGGCAAGGTCCATTTCTTCTTCCACTTTTCTTTCGAACCTTGTGGACTTCTGGTGTATGGTACGATGTATGCATGTGCTAAGACGGTTAAGTCCACTGTAGCGAAGAATCAATCAAAAACACTCATTCGATGTTCCAAAACAGCCAGATATGGCCGTTATAATAATAATAGTACGATAATAATACTAATATTAATAATGTTGTAATAATCACTATCATTATTATCACGAGGGGCGCGAAAATATGTTTGCCATGGGCACCATCCTGTCTAGTTACGCCACTGTACACAAGGGCAGGCTTGGAGCACCGCCTCCCGTACGCGATGGCTGCAGGTAGGAACTATACGCTTCTTGAGCGTGCGAACTCATACCGCGCTGTAAAACTGCCTTGGAAGATGTGAGGACGCGCTACCAGCCTTTCGTTAAAAGATACTAAAAATACAGAAACTGAAGAACAGGTCACTGACCAAGTCAAGAATACAAATTACGTTTCGGGAGTGCTATACGGTTCCCTCGTTGATGGTGAACAAGGGAGCCATAGCGCTCCCAAAACGTCATTTGTATTTTTGACATGGCCAGTGACCTGTTCTTCAGTTTCTGTATTGTGCTACCTGACCAGACGGTATGCCGTCAAACCATCGGCTTCGCCGATACTAAAAAAGAAAAAAATCGCGCCAATCCACCTTGTGAATGTGGTTGGAAAGCAAAGCTGTAAACGGCACCCGCAACGATTACGCATGCGACGTCACTTAAAATCACTCACGTCGCTCTACATATAGTGAAACCAGAGAGAAGTCAAATGCACTTAACCACACCCTCTATTACTTCAAAGAGATATTCTTGGTAAAGTTAAATCAATGCATGATGCACGAACGGTGGTTGGTAGCACATGAGTCGAAACTCTCTTCTTATAAAATTAAAGGAAGCTTAAACCCGGTAGTAATTGTTCGTTGGAGTTCCGCCTCGCACGCCAACTGGAGGTTGGGGTGGCTTTGCGGTCTTCCGGGTAGCAGATCTCCGCATTGCAGACAAATGGGGCCTCGAAGACGAAGTTGAAGTAAGGGAAGGAATATTTATGTACACTTATTTACATTTGTACATTACAGTCAAAAGCGGAAAACATTGGGACTGACTTCCTCGGCAAAGCCGATGGTGCACGCACCGCACCGTAAATCAGAACGGCCGGCCGGACTCTCCCGCTCCGTTTTTAGAACACGGAGAGTCCAGCCCACATGCAGAAAACATCCAATCATGACACACCACCAATATGATGGACACGTACACTCGCTCACTCTATGTGGCAAGAGCGCACAGAAATATACAAGACGAAAATACCCCTCTCCCCCCGTGGGGTACTCTTTGACCTGTCCCCCCGCATTCCCCACCAGGCCGTCGCCCTCATCGGCTGCGTGTTTCTCGGAAAATGAAGGGTGCGGACAGGCCGGCGGCACGTGGTACCTTGGCCTCCTGAACGGGTTGCCGCGGGCAGCCGACACCACTGTCTGCGATGAGTCACGCATACCCACGTGCGAGCGGCTCACGCGTGTCCCTCCCGGTTTCCGTGCGCCGCGAGAAATTCCCGGAGGTCCGGTTGCCTCCTGCCCGGGTGAACGGCCTTCCCGATTCTGTGCAGAACCGTCGACATCTTTACACGCCCTCCTAAAATTCTCCAAGGGGTCCCACGACTTCCTTTGAGAATAAACCCAACCAAAGAATCGACGGTTGACCGTACATGCCCTGGGGAGGGATAACGCGTACTGGGGCGCGCTTGCCTAATTACGGCGCGCCGGCGCTGAAAACACTTTGTAGCGAGAACAAAACAAAAACAAATACGCCATGCTACATAGGCGCCTTATTACTGCGTGCAGACGCTCAACAACACTCGTGTAGCGCGAACAAAACGCGCCAAACACGCACTCGAGGGAAACATTGTAACTTCAGTTCTACACATGCATACACCCTACACTGTTGCACTCCTACGCGCACCGTGCACATGTTGAGTCTGCTGCAGTTGCGTCCCATGGAAGTGTCACTGCACTTGTCTTCTAGGAATCGTGTCCTCTCCACCCCTCTCCCCGTCGTGACCACCGCTGTCTGTTTCCCAGTTCTGGTTCGGCAACCTAGACAGTGCATCGGCGTTCCCGTGAGCGTTCCCTTTTCGGTGCTGAACCACCACATTGTATCGTTGCAAAGCGAGCGCCCAGCGCGTTAGCTTTGCTCCCTGTGGCACGTTCAGGGTGAGAAAGGAGAGGGGGTTGTGGTCCGACACCACCGTAACCTGGGCGCCAAACAGCCAGAGGTCGAACTTTCCCAGCCCCCAGATCACCGCGAATGCTTCTCTCTCTATGGTTGACCATCGCGCCTGCGTTGGAGAGAATCTGTGACACGCGAACGCGATCGGTCGCTCGGAGCCATCCGCAGCATGCTGTGAGAGACAGGCTCCCGCCGCAACCGCTGAGGCGTCCGTGTGCAGCCAAAACGGCTTGTCGATATCTGGCGTACCGAGCGCTGTGGCTTCGCAGAGTGCCGCCTTGAGTCTCTGAAAGGCTCTTTCAGCTTCGGCTGGCCACGGAATTTTGCTAGGAATCTTTTTCCCTGTCAGCTCCGTCAACGGCGCTGCCACCTCCGCGTAGTTAGGCACGTATCCTCGGTAATAACCGCACAGCCCGAGCACACTACGGAGCTCTTTCTTGGTTTCTGGTGCTTTCAGCCCCCTAATTGCGGACAATTTGTCAGGGTCGGGCGCGTGGTTCCCCGAGCCTACTACGTGTCCCAAGTACCGGATGGACCCTCTTGCCACTTGGCACTTCTCGAGCTTTACTTTCAAGTTCGCTCTCTGCAACGCCGCGAAGACGGCGTGCAAGTGTCGCACGTGATCGGTCAGCGCTGAACACCGCAATGTCGTCAAGGTACGCGCACGCGTAGGCAGAGTGCGGGAGTAGGAGCTCGTTCATGGCTCGTTGAAATGTCTGAGCTGCGTTTTTCAGCCCAAACGGCATCACTCTCCACGCAAACTGCCCCCGGTGGCAGACAAAAGCGGTGAGGAGCTGAGCTGATCGCGCTAGCGGCACCTGCCAATACCCTCTCCTAAGGTCGAGTAGAGTGATGTAATTCGCACTTCCTACGCTCATGACGAGCTCTTGCTGCAATGCCATTGGGTAAGCGTCAGCCACTGTCCCCGCATTGAGCTTCCTGAAGTCTACACACATTCTTATCGACCCGTCCTTTTTGGTGACGCATACAACCGGGTGAGCATGGGGGCTTTCGCAGGGGTATATAAGATTCATATCGAGCAGCTCGTCCACCTGCTTGCCCACTTCGCCTTTCAAGCTTGCGGGTGTTCGGTACGGGTAGCCCGACTTCGGGGTGAAGCCCTCCTCCAGGAGAATCCTGTGCTCCGCTACTTTAGCTACCCCTAGCCTGTCATGGAATAGGCCTCGGTGTTCTCTGAACACTTTGCGAATTAGACTGCGCTCTTCCGGCTTCAGGTGAGCCGTCATGTCCTCTGGGAGGATCGATACCGCCACTCGTGTCGGCCTAGGTCTAGGTACATATTCTATTTCCCCGAACGCCCGGTCCTCATCGAAGATCACCCCGACCGTCATTGCTCGCCTCTGATACGACCGCAGCTTGCTGGCGTGAACCAGCTTCCTACCTCCTTCGGGTATCTCCACGAAGTATGAGTGTTCGCGAAACTTTCCGACAACACTTCCCGGCCCCTTCCACTGTGGAAACATCTTTCCTGGGCGCTGATCGTCAAACACCAGTACACTGTCGCCTATCTCAAAGGCTTTGCCCTTCGCCCTTCGGTTGTGCTGGGTCGCGTACGCGTTCTGCTGCTTTGAGCTTATCAACTCTGCTACCTCCGCCGCGTGCTCCAAACGCGCCTTCAGCTCTTGCATATACTGTGATGGGGACGGTCCCAGTGTCGCTGGTACACTCATCTGCCCTTCCCAGCCGCGCTTTAACACGGCTAACGGGCCGGTTGGCTCACGCCCATACAACATTTGGAACGGCGCTATTCCTGTCGTGTCGTGCGGCACTTCGCGGTACGCCCATAAAAGGAACGGTACAAATTTGTCCCATTCTCTTCCTTCGTCCTGGATTATATGGTACAGCATGTTTTTGAACGTTCTGTTCCAGCGCTCTACAGCTCCATTGCTCTCGGGGTGACCCGGAGTAGAAAACCTCGGGGAGCAGCCTAACCTCTTCAAAAATTCCTTTGTGAGTTCAGCCGTGAAGTTCGTCCCGCAGTCGGAAGCGACGACCTCGGGTATCCCTGTTCGGCTGAACACCGTCAGGAGGGCGTCACAGGTAGATTTCGCGCTGAGGGAGCGCAAGAACACCACCTCGGGCCAGCGTGTGCACAACTCGATGATACACAATGCGTACCGATGGCCCCTCCCTGAGGGTGGATCCAGTGGACCGATAACGTCGACGTTAATCTGCTCAAACGGATATCGCGGCCTCGCTAAGGGTTCTATCGGCACCCTGTCCGTCTGGCGGCGATCGGACCTCGTCTGACACCCATGGCAGCTGTCGCAATATCTCCGTACATCTCCCTCAATCCCTGGCCAATAAAAGCTGTACTTGATTCGTGCCTTGGTTTTTCTCAACCCAAGGTGGCCTCCCCAGTTTGACTCATGGGCTAACTTAAGAACCTCCTCCCGCCGGGACTCGGGGAGCACCAACTGCATTACTGGTTTCCCCAGCAATTTATCCTTGTGGTAGAGTAGCCGATCTACCTCCGTCATGCCTGCTTTCCCGACACTGGCGTTTTCCCAGCATTCTCGCAAAGTAACATCGCTCCGTTGCTCCTTTTTGAAAACTGCCGTAGCACTGCTTTCCCCTGTTACGCTGTCATCAGTTTTCTCCGCGTAATGCAAATCGCTTTCACTCTCTTTCCCGGTGACGATGTGCACTCCAGCGTGGGGCGCTGCGATCTCTTTGACTGGTTCTACGTCCGGTTCGACCGACGCTTGCTCTGCCTGTTCGACCCCCCTGTAGTCTCTGACCTGGCGGTTATCTGTTGCTCCCACGCCTTTCACGTCCCACTCTTCCCTCAGGGACTCCCAGGCTTCTTCTGACAGCAAGCAGTCTGTCTTCGACACTAGTTTGTCGGTCAGGGCGCATACTACTGGCACCGCCTCTCGTATGTCCGAGAAAATGCCCAAGTCACGGTTTATTATAAGGGGCACGACTGCGAGTTTAGCCTGCACTTTCTCGCCGAAAGCTGACACTAACTCAATGGATCCATACGGTTTAATCAAATCCGGAGGGACCATGCTCTCTCGCACGACCGTTATTTCGGCACCTGTGTCCAAAATTGCGTTAATACGCCTATCCTGACACGCCAGCGTTACCGGTCTTAGTTCGCTTTGTGCGGCGACCCCTTCCTGTGTTGCCACACGTGCGGAGAGGCTGTCCCCTTTGGCGTTGGGTGCCGCTCCCCTCGAGTTGTGTGGGCAGTCGGCCTTCTTGTGTCCCATTGAGCCGCACGAGAAGCACCCTCTATACCATTGCCTTGTGTCTGTCCGCTGCGTGCCTCCCGAATCGCGTGTGAGTCGGTCTGGGTCTCTCTTTCCCTCTCGTGTATGCGAGCTCTTCTCCTCCGTTCTCTGCTCGGGCTTTTTCACCGCGCTGTCTTTGCCCCGCGCCTCCTCGAACGTTTGCAGCAGCGCCGCCAATGTTGGCGTTTTCTTCCACCCCTCACCCTCCTGCAAAGTTACGTATCGGAGAGCCTCTTCAGATAGCGTGTTCTTAAGCTGGTCTGCTACTAGCAACTCAACTAGCCCTTCAAACGTGTTGACACCCCTTTCTTCGACGTAGCAATTAAAATAACTCTGCAGGCGAGTTGCGAACGCCCTCCAGCCTTCACTGGGTAGCTTCTTCGAGGTTAGGAACCTCCTTCGATATTCCCCTGCCGAGAGCTTCAACTCCTCTAGCACCACTTTTTTCAGCACTTCATACTCCCTGTGCTGCGATGGTGTCAAGCGCGTTGAAAGGAACCGCACCTTCTCCGCAATCAGAGGGAATACAATTTGGCCCCAGTGTTCCTTCGGGACAGCGTACGCTTCCAGAGTGTTTTCGACTGCCTCGAACCAGACAGGCACTTCTGCTTCTGCCGGAAACTTCGGTAGCGCTCCTGACAACCATTTTGAGTACCGACACAACTCCGCCCGCGCGTCACTTCTCTCCAACACTGTGGCGTTTTGCGCCGCATTTTCTTCTCTCCTACTCGCTCGTAATTTTTCCAGCTCGAGCTCGAGTTCGAGGGCCCGGCGCCGCTCCTCCGCAGCTCTGACCTCAAGTTTTTTCATGTCCATTGCCGTCTGGCTAAACGGCGCTCCAGGCGCGGACAAACTGCCGTCCGACACAACCGTCTCCTCTCCGTCGCCCATTGTTCTCACCTTCCGCCTGTCCGGGTTTAAATGCGCGAACCGCGTGTTCATGCACCCCTTAGTGCCCACCCAGACAGCGATGCTCACGCCAAGGTGAAGAACAAAGAGGACTCACCCTCCGACGAGATGCGACGCGCTGGCTCTTGACTTCCGTTGCTGTCGTTGCCGCCGTCGCCGGTCTCGTTGCCGCCGTTGCCAATGGAGTACGCGGCCGGTCCTTGTGACACGCCGCCCTCCCTCCAAGTGGTGGCTTCCCAGCTGTCACCGCTGACCCAGCAGTGGACTCGTCCCGAATCCGCCGTTGCTCGCCTCTCCGGTGTCTCGAACACCGTCGTCCGACGTCGTAGCCGGTGACCGCTGTGCTGAATCCGCTGACTCCCTTTTCATTCCTTGCTCGTCGTTGCTCTTAGTCTCCTCCTCCACTACCCATCCTGCCGACTGCGCCAGTAATTGTTCGTTGGAGTTCCGCCTCGCACGCCAACTGGAGGTTGGGGTGGCTTTGCGGTCTTCCGGGTAGCAGATCTCCGCATTGCAGACAAATGGGGCCTCGAAGACGAAGTTGAAGTAAGGGAAGGAATATTTACGTACACTTATTTACATTTGTACATTACAGTCAAAAGCGGAAAACATTGGGACTGACTTCCTCGGCAAAGCCGATGGTGCACGCACCGCACCGTAAATCAGAACGGCCGGCCGGACTCTCCCGCTCCGTTTTTAGAACACGGAGAGTCCAGCCCACATGCAGAAAACATCCAATCATGACACACCACCAATATGATGGACACGTACACTCGCTCACTCTATGTGGCAAGAGCGCACAGAAATATACAAGACGAAAATACCCCTCTCCCCCCGTGGGGTACTCTTTGACCTGTCCCCCCGCATTCCCCACCAGGCCGTCGCCCTCATCGGCTGCGTGTTTATCGGAAAATGAAGGGTGCGGACAGGCCGGCGGCACTAGAGTTCCTGTAGAGTTCCTGAGCTATATACAGGAACTCTAGGCGGCACGTGGTACCTTGGCCTCCTGAACGGGTTGCCGCGGGCAGCCGACACCACTGTCTGCGATGAGTCACGCATACCCACGTGCGAGCGGCTCACGCGTGTCCCTCCCGGTTTCCGTGCGCCGCGAGAAATTCCCGGAGGTCCGGTTGCCTCCTGCCCGGGTGAACGGCCTTCCCGATTCTGTGCAGAACCGTCGACATCTTTACACCGGTGTTAGACGATCTCACTTCTCCGTCTCTGCCGTCGCGGACGGGAGCGACGAGATCGGCGGCAGAGACGGAGGACGAGGAGGAGGAGAAGGAGGAGGAGTAGAAGGAGGAGGGGGAGGAAATACTTCTATTCAGATTTCTGAACGGCCCAGAGTGCGGCCCAGGGGAATGGTTCCTTCTTCACTGTAGCCCATATGCAATCCGCGCAGCCTACGCTCTGTCCACCAGCTGAAGCTGGGTATACGCCTCGAGCTTCGCGATCGCTGCGCCGCCTGCCGCCGTTTCTCCGCGGCGTTGACGGGATTTGCGCTGCGTGGCTGATAGGGGCTCGTTTGGCTCTGTTTCGCTTCTTTCCGCCTTTCCGCGCCCTAAAATAAAACTTGTTATGGTTACGTCTATAGGCAAAGAGTACGTTTAGGTCACCTAAAAAGCAGCTGCGTCTTCTTAGAGTACGCGATCGCCTGCAAGAGCTATACCCGGGGAGGCGGTTCTGCGCGCTTCGTCGCCGCTCTTCCGCGCGTCGGCGACGGCAGCAACATATCAGCCATGTCACCTCCAAATCATCAGGCACAAATTAATTATACTGTCGCCTCGTTTAGACCTGATACTGGCACAATGATAGGTTGGCTTCATTTTGTAGCGTGGACAACGAACGCGGCTTCGTTTCGAATATGTACGTCGCAGAAAATTGTTTCGGAGATGTGATTACCCAATCCCGGACAATATATACTGATGCCTGTTATAAGAATATAAACCATGCGAAAATGTTAAGTAAATTCCAAGCCTGTGCGTTGTTGAATATGTGCCCACCTACGCCATATAGCAGAACCAAGACAAGTTATTGAAACCATGGGGAATAAATGCTGTGCAATAATAGCTGTAACAGAAATTAAAAAAAAAATCAGTGCAGCTTCTTACATCCTAAAGACGTTCGCCAAAACTTAAGCCAGGTAGGGTTCACTAGACCAACTATTCGCGAAATGCACTGCTTTTACTCGAGACATTGGGGGGGGGGGGGGGGGGGGGGATTCGGAGGGGGACGCTGTGTACAAATGCGGAGCGGAATATGAACGGTTTAGTGATCCACACACAAATCTCGCGTTCACTTTCCTATGTTTTTCTACTTCAACGAAGAGCTGATCGTACCGCGGACGCATTTTTGGAATTATACAGGGTAGGCTGTTCAACAATTAAGCGATGAAAGTTGTCGTTGGAAGAGTATGGTATGTGATAAGGCCGTCTGATTTCACTTTATGCTTTATTCTGCAGGCTCCCTGTGTCATATGACGATATTTCGAAGAAGCATTAGCTGCAGAGGCGGGTTATATTCTAAGTCGGTCTCCGCGCTGCGCGCAGAGGATATATGTAGCAGATGAATGTTTGCGGGCGCTCACCTAACGACAAGACGACTCTGTCGTGGGCTGATCCCCGAGTATAATTATGCATTGTCCTTCGTACTTTTGTTGAATATTCCCGAAATTATCACAGACTGGCTGGTGTATGGTGGTGATCGATATCTGAGGTATAATATTGGCAAACGTAACTGGCATGCTGTCAGGTATGAGTGCTCCGCTGATTATGTATGCGCACAAAACCGATTTAAATCGTAGTGTATAGCCGTAGCATGAACTTCTGAGGAACCAGTGGTTACGAAGACACGGCGAGTAAATTCAGGTCAGTGTAACTACAATCGGCTCCATCGTACGCCAGTTCCGCGACGCTGGCCTGTGACACACACCTGGCGCTTATACGTAGTGAATATACCACACTAAGATCGCGTCAGAAACATTTACACTGTCGTAAATACACCCCATTGGCGAACAGAGTGACTGCTCCACATAAACATGGATTTCCAACGCCCGCAAACGCTAAATCTCAGTCGTGAACATGCCGCAAAAGCAGCGGCAACAGTGAGAAGCGGGACGGAGACTCCCGCGCCTGCTTTCGAAACGGGCCACGGATTTCAGTGGCGCCCCTACTACAGGCCGCGCTCGAGGCGTATACGCAGAGAGGGGCTGGACAACAGCGTGCACCCTCCCATTGCTCTTGTTCGGTAGTTGACGGAAACAGAGGAGGGTGCTCAGGGCCAAAGTCGCACACTCCGATTATGTGGCGGAGTGTTCGTACTTCTGAGCAAAATTTACATTCAGCGTCGTAGCGATTCAGGTGCATTAAGTGAAGACGCGTCGGGTGTGGGAAGGAGCCGGATTGTATGAGCCGTAGAGTAGTTTGTTGTTCTATAGAAACGTCAGAATAGGGTGTATTCACAGGGCTTTGGGCCGCGCGGCGGCGCTACCTGCGCGGCGGCGACGACGCCATACTTGAGGTTGCACTCCGCCGCGCGGGCAGCGCGTTTCCCGACGCGAAACGTGGTTTGCAGCGTGCTGCTGGCAAGAACGTTCGTGTGGACGGTGTTTTTTCTGCGTGATTCGTGGGTTTGCGAATGCCTTGTCCTACCGAGTAGCTAGCATTGTTCTCGCTTCGAAAATCCGGACTGCGCTGGTCTCCTACAACAGCAGTCCCGAAGCAGGCCGCACGACAAAATAACAAAAGCGCGCCGTGTATTTTTTTTTTCCTTTCGATATTTCGAAGCGACGGTTAGGGCAGTGCTTGAAGGCTGTCTGTCTTCATTTGACGAATTCCAAAAGAAGGTATCTATAATATGGATAATCAGTATCGGATCTGTTGGAACCCGTTTCATCCAGGTGGGCTCCGGGACGATGGGCGTCAGAGCTTTCACCTCGCACCTCGTCACATGTTTGAAACATTCGCACGCTTAAAATGTTCACAAATTAAGGTGGCCGGCGTACTTTATGGATGAGACGAACCATACTGGCCTCCCAGCCTCAACATGGGTTACTTCGAGTATTGAGGTGAACGCACGCGTACATGCAATTTCACTTCCCAGGTAATTGCGGGCATCCAAATTTATCCAATTCTTCATGGTGAAAAACAGCGCATCCAAGACGAAGACAGAAGGGAAAACACAAACACGGCGCTTCTCTGTCTTCGTCTTGGATGCGCTGTTTTTTACCATGAACATTCACCAACTTGCCCAGTTCGCCGCACTGGTAGATCCAATTCTTCTTCGTCACCTTCGAGTTTTCTCTAATTACCAAGCGTGTTACGTGATCAGACACTAAAGCTTGACGCTGGGTACACAGTTTGACTACTTCAAAAACAGCGCAGAGACTAAAACGTTAACGTATGCAGGCACAAACAGAGCAGCCTTTGTCACTTGTCTCTCCGCTGCGTTCGAAGTAGCCAAAACGTACGTGTTCCATAATATTGTTCTGCTTATAATTTCCGCTTCGTCTTTACCGAAAGGAAAAGACTTGAAAATCATCGGTGGGATCTTTGTCGTCGCCACCATACCTAATTTTATCACGTACTTACCTCGCAATGGTTTCCACCCAGACCCTGTGCGTAATTGTTCCGCTTCATTAGGAGCTCAAATGTACGACCTTCGTGCGTTCAACGCACAGAACACTGTCGCCAGAGCACCTCACCGTCTCTCATACTCATCAAGAAGCGCCAACATGCCTGGGTAAAGCCAGCTCCTCTCTCACACGCCACCACCACATCAAATATACTCGCAGCCTTGGGTGAAGAAATTTTCTCAACTCGCGCCACGGTCGCTTCAAGTAACGGAGGAAATAATGAAATATGCGTACGGGCATGACACTGAGATAGCGCGAAATCGCCAAAACGGACCGGGTTACGCACGCCGCTGGCCGCGCCTGTCAAACCATCAGACAGTTGCATTCGTCGCGCGAAATCATACCGACTTCAAGCACTGCCCTGGCCTTCGCTTCGAAACAACAAAAAAAAAAAAAAAACGGCGCCCTTGCTTTTGTCGTTGGGCTTGCTTTGGGTCTGCGGTTGTAGACGGGAACAGCGCACCCGGAATTTCGCAGCGAAAACAATGCTGGCTACTCGTTACAACCAGGCATTCTCAAACACACGAATCACACAGAGAAAAACACCGTCCACACGAACGTTCTTGCCAGCACCACGCCGCAAACAACGTTTCGCGTCGGGAAACGCGCGGCGGAGTGCAACCTCAAATATGGCGTCGCCGCCGCCGCGCAGGTAGCGCCGCCGCGCGGTCCAAGGCTCTGTGAATACACCCTATAAGACGAAAGTAGGGTCTGTCTCTGAAAGATGGGTTATGTTCCTGAACGAGACAAGCGGTGACTGTCCTCGTGCAGCTCCATAGCACGGAGGGTAAAAGTGCAGGCTTGGTGGGCGTATTCGTTGCCCTCCATTGAAGCGTAAGTGGGTGTCCACATGAGCTGAATAGAACCGTTTGGGGAGTGGGTTTTTAGCACACGCAGTGCAGGTCGGGACACCCAACCCGACTGGTAATTCCGGTAGGCTTGTTCGGAATCAGTGACTACCTTCCCAACCCCTGGATGAGCGAGAGCCAAGGCGATGGCTGCCTCTTCTGCTGCCGTCATGTCTCGTGTCTTGAGTGAGGCCCACGCAATGAGGTTGGTTTTGGTAGTAGCCACGATGATGGCATACTGCTGCCCTCGGTGTTGGGAGGCGTGTGTGTAGGTAACTGCATGATCCCCACCGAGGGTGGTGTTGAGCGCTTCAGCCCGTGCTTGTCGGCTACCCTCGTCGTGTGAGGGGTTCATATTTCTAAGCAAAGGGAGCATCTTTAGTTGTTGTCGCCAAGAGTTCAGAAGTACATAAAGCGGAGTGACATTCTGTGCTGCCCAGCCAATCTGGTGAAGGATGCGGCGACCCGCCGCAGTTCTGCTCATTCGGAGCTTCTTGATAGAAAGATGGTCCTCTATCAGCTCTTCCACCGTGTTGTGGAGACCCGTGCTAAGCAGCCACTCTGTGGACGCACTCATGGGAAGACCAATAGCTTGCTCAACCGCCTTTCTAATCATTATGTGAAGCATCTTTATGTCCTCCTTGCAGAGAAGACGACAGGGGGTTGACGTAAGTGATTCTCGAGAGGACAAAAGTCTGAATTAATCGAAAGGTATCGGATTCCTTGAGGCCTCATAGATGTACTTGGTTGTGCACCACTTCGATTCCTGGCGGGGCCAGTAAATTCTTTTATTTGTTCGCTGGAGTTTTCTGTTGACACCAATGGTCGCGAAAGAACCCTTGGGGGGTAGAGGTAAAAAGCTTTGCTTTAAAATGGCGGTTCGCGTCCAATAAAGCCATGCAGCGCTTCCTTTTTAAAGCAAAGCTTTTTACCTCTACCCCCAAAGGGTTCTTTCGCGACCGTTGGTGTCAACAGAAAACTCCAGCGAACAAATAAAAGAATTTATAGGCACCGCCAGGAATCGAACCGGGAACGAATAGATGAACAAATCCAGAGCCCGGTGTCTTACCGATTTAGCTACGAGCCCACTTTTTTTTTTCTTTATTGCCGGGTTTGGACATCAACTAAAACAAAAAGGCATGAACAACAAGGGTAAAACCGCTAACGCTATGGTCGCTAGCGTAGCTCAAATTAAAAACGCGGCATGTTCAATACTTTTTCCACCTCCAAAATCCAGTCCGGTACACACGGCTGGACCTTCCACACTTCTACTATCCGTCTGACGTTCTCGCAGAAGTACTGCCTCGCTGGCCTGGCATCGATATCACTGTTGCGGAAAGCCATGCGAGACCTCCATATGCCGTGCAAGACCAAAAGCATTAACAAATCATAAGGTACACCATTACAGTCTTCTACACACAGGAACCGTATGCCGTGACAATCAAGAGGGAAATCCTTTTTCAGGGTACGCTGTAGCACGTCCCAAAGAAAGACCGCGTCCCAGCAATCCAGGAACACATGTTCAATTGTTTCGGGCTTCTTACACAGGGTACAGTCCACACCCCACGGGACAAATAGGCCCTTCTCCTGCATCCACGTTTTCACAGGTAAAACACCGGCGTGCAATTTAAAGAAAAAGGATTTGACACCAGGTGGAACCGCCATTGCTTTGACCCGTTTCAGTACATCTTGGCCAGTTCCTGCACGGTACAACGTTCTATACAGTGGAACTGGCAAACAAACATCAAGGAGATCTCTATACAACTTTTTCTTCTGTACATTGCACAAGTATTCCATGGAAAATCGTGCGCACAAAAATTGAGCCGCTTGGACAACTTCACGCAAATACCCATGAATACCGCCGGCTAATGGTTGGGTTGAACTAACAACATAGTGTGGTAAGACCCTGCCCAAGCGTACCTGAATAACGGTGCGTAAGAAAGGATCTTGCACCTCGCGCAGAAAAAAAAGGCGGTTTACAACTTGACGCAGAAAAAGATGTGCCAGTGACAGACCCCCGGAGCGGACACGTCGAAACAAGTTCGTGCGACTCGTCCGCTCCCAAGTAGACCCCCAAATAAATACGGCAAACACGCGGTGCAGCCTTTGCACATTTGCTCGCGCACAGTGGAGCACTTGCATCACGTACCACACTTTAGCCGCGAAAAACAGATTACACGCTGTCGCGCGCGCGAACATTGACAGCATTTTTCCTTTCCCTTCCCACTTTTCCGTCCTATTGCGCAGCTCTGTCACCTGCCTTCGCCAGTAAGGATCGCTATCGCGGTAGTTTTCTAGTGGCACACCGAGATACTTCGGAGGCGTCTGTTCCCAGCTTATACCTCCGTATATGCTTGGTGTCGCATCCCAGTTACCATGCCACAGGCCCAAGCATTTTTTCCAGTTGACAGAGCTTCCGGTACAATAACAGAATCTTTTAAGTATCTTAACGGCCTCCCCTATGCTGCTTCTGTCTTCAAAAAAAAGAGCGATGTCATCGGCGTACGCAAGCACGCGCACTTCGCATGACTGCAACCGAAAACCGCGTATACTGACACTGTTCTTAATGCTCAAACAAAAGGACTCTATAAATAAACAGAAAAGTAAGGGCGAAAGAGGACACCCTTGACGTACCGAACGTGACACTTTTACTGGAGTGCTGAGTGCCTTGTTGATAACAAGACTTGTGGTGCACTCCTTATACGACATACGCACTCCATCAGTAATAACCTTTCCAACGTTGACGTGCTCTAGAATAGCAAGCAACAGTTCATGTGAGACCTGGTCAAAAGCTTTTTCCAGGTCGATCTGAAGGAGGGCCACAGCGGACTGCATGCAATCACAGCATTCTAAAATGCTTCGAGTTACATGGATGTTGGTTGTAATTGAGCGACCTTTTATTCCACAGGTTTGGTGTTGCCCTACCAAGTCTTTCATCACAGTCTGTAGTCTTTTAGCGAGTACCTTCATTAATATCTTGTAGTCTACATTTGTTAAAGTTATGGGTCTATACGCGTTTACGCTCATCAACTCCCTTGCATCCTCCGTTTTTGGGATGAGCACAGTATGAGATTTCGAAAAGGATGGGGGCAAAGTTTTAAGTTCATAGGCCTCTGCATATAATGCACAAAGGATGGGGCTGAGTTCATCTACGAAAGCCTTGTAAAAGGCTCCACACAAACCATCAGGGCCTGGGGTTTTACCCGGACTTAGCTCAGAAATCGCTTGCTTTACCTCATCGATTGAAATAGAGGCCTCAAGATATGTCCTCATTTCATCTTCTACAACAGGCAGTAACGTCATGAAATCCTCCTTAAAAACATTCGGGTCTATGGGATGACGTGCAAACAAGTTATTATAGAACTCGAAAAACGCGCGCTTAATTACTTGCTGGTCCTTAGACACCGCACCCCTATATTCAATATCAGTTATCATGTTTCTGTTTGCATATCGTTTTTCCGAACTTATGGCCCTCTTAGTGGGGGCTTCACCCAAAAGCAATTTCTCCGCCCTCGCTCGCACTAATGCGCCATGATACCTTTCTTCTTCCATGGCCTCCAACTGGGCTTTCAGTGATTTAATGTCCTCTTTAAAAAGCCCTGGTGATTCGCACTCCAATTCTGTAAGCTTTTTTAAATTTTCACGAATCACCTTTTCGTTTTTCATTTTATTATTTCTGAGGACACTAGACCTTTCTAGTGCCGTTATCTTAACGTTCTGCTTGAACATTTCCCACTGGAAAGTCAAGCTTGTCTCACTCCCATCTATTTTTTCCATCATCCCTTTTACATCTGCTACAAATTGTTCATCTTGTACTAGCTTACTATTCATCTTCCACAAATCCCAGTTAAACTTTGACGCTTTCTTCTCGGGCCTGCCGAGTGAAAACGAAACAAGGCAATGATCGCTAAAGGATATAGGAAGGACAGCGTACTGGCAGCACTCAGGCACAAGTTCTAGCGAGACGTATGCTCTATCCAGCCGGGCATGGCTGGCACCCTGGAAGTGTGTAAACTGCACCTGATGTGCGCCACTAATTAAGTTCCCCACATCCTCCAAGCCAAAATCAGCCATAATTTCATCCAGTACTACAGTACTTCCGTCACGAAAGGGGGTGGTGCTCGATTTATCGCGAGCGGCACACACACAATTGAAATCTCCCAGCACAATAAGAGCACGTTCTGTGCCGAGCCAAGCGCGACACTCTTCAAAAAACACTTTTCGTTCATCGACCCTTATCGGCGCATACACGCAAATGACCCGCCATTCTTTCGACGCAAAAACAAGATCACACACCACCATCCGCCCCCTCGTATCGGATGTGACGGCTTGAACCGCCGCCCCAATACTCTGGCGAATTAACAAGAGGCACCCAGCTGAGAAGCCCACTGTATGGCTTACACAAACTTGATAACGTGCACAAAAACTACGTACCATACGCTCAGTATTTTCTTCGCTTTCAACTTTCGTTTCTTGCAAAGCCACTATATCAAGGTCTTGCTCATTTATAATACGGTACAGCTGACTTTGTCGCTTGCGGTCGGCTAATCCACGCACGTTGAGAGTGGCAACACGCAACGTTAAGTGGGGTGTGACGGAAGACATTTTGTTCCTAAATGATGAATATATTCAACTTACGGCGTTCACACACACACACACACACCCACACACACACACACACACACACGCAACCACACGCAAAAAAGAAAACCGTCGACTTATAAGATACTCAAAACGGAAAAAAAACCCTCCCTCCCTCTGCCCTAAACACCCAAAAAAGAAAAACCCAGCGAGCCGACGACCATCCCTAGAGCATAACCTGAACTTTTTTGTTTTAAGTGACACAAAGACTTTCCAACGGCATCTTAGCAGTCCAGAAAAAGTGGTGACAAGTAGCGTGTTCTTACGGGCTCTTTGATGCCGCTGGTCCTCTGTCGTAGGGCGTGCTCGGCTTTGGCTTGAAGCTCGAGCGCCTTGACGAAGTCCCCGTTGCAGACACCTTCACAGGTCCAGATCCGTCCCCACCTCCCTGCACCCCCACTTTCTCCTGGCGTGGCCTTTTCGGCAAAGCTTGGTCGTCGTCGTCTCCATTTGAGAAGTCCGCTCCCTGAAGGGGAAGGAAATTTTCTGCACCGGGCACCTTGTCCTCGACGTTCACCGGGCCTCCACCTTCGGCATCACCCGTCTGGATGTCGCTCTGCTCGGGTTGCACGGCACTGGCCAAGGCGGGAAACTCGACCAGGGCCTCCACTTTTTTATCAGAGTTCTCCTTTTGTTGCGGTGCAGCTGCCACCCCAGGGTCGTTGCCGCCCCCTGCTGCCACCTCCTCTGTCTCCCCCTCGTCCATAATATACTCGGTCTGTTCCGGGTCTCCTCGCGGTCCGGCCACCTTCGCGTACGTTCGCACGCACTCGCTCGCTTCATGCCCGAAACGGTGGCAGAGTGTGCAGCGCGGCACCTTACAGTCTCGCCTCATGTGCCCCGTGCCGGAGCAGCGCAGGCACTGCGGGGCCCTGCCAGGTACGACAACGAGCGCCTGCTCACCTGCAACACGGAGCTGGTGCGGCAAATCGTCGGCTCTCACGCCCGAGTTCAGCCTGAGCGTCACCGACCGCGTCGTCGAGCCTTTGTCCTGCACGCCCCTGACGCGCCAGCGCTCCCGGGACACGTCAATGACTCGGCCGTACGGTGCCAACGCCGCGCGAACGTCGTCGTCCGGAACATTGTGAAGGAGCCAGTGTATCTTGAGGCGCACGTCTTGATTTGCGGGGTCGATGACGATACACCGGCGCTCCTTGACCCTGACGTCGTCGCACGAGAGCATCCTCTTAACCCCGGCGTCGTCCTTGAAGGTGACGGCCCACACATGATTCATCTGATACGCCCCCAAGGCAACCACCTCGGGGAGCAGAGTCAGATGAGCCAACATGTCCCGGAATTCTTCCACTCGATAAGGCCGAGCACGTACGTCAGCATGAATAAAAACTGTGTTCAAAACACATCGTCCTGTCGGTAACGTAGGCAGTGAAACTGGGTAATCGTCAGCGTCCTGTTCAAAAAGCCTGTTTCCGCGACCAGTCATGGTCGCACTAACCGCTCCAGCGGAGCCAAGCATCCTGCGGCCGCTCACGAGCGTAACCGGAAACAGACTAGCTACGACGGCTACGAGCCCACGCGGGGACGGTGAAGGCAAGTGGTGCACAACCAAGCATATCTACGGGTTTAACCCCTGCATTCTCGCTGAATGCCACTCGATAGCGATTAAAGGAAGCTTACACCAACCCATGGCGTCTCACGTCCAGTAAGCCGATGTAATAAAGCCTGTGGCTTCCAGTGTTCACGTAAAAAATCCCACCTCCTTGTCCGCCCTCACGCCAAACGACACCTCGAGGAACACATTCAAATACTCCTTGATGGCCAGATCCTGGGCCTACTTCTTCAGGAAAACACCAAGAGTGACGTATCTTTGCAGCGCTTCAAACACAGCATCAGTAAAATCATGCACATGATCAGGCGAGTTGCCACCAAAAACCTAGGCCTCAAGGAATCCGATACCTTTCGATTAAGCGGGATTCACTCGACGGAGAAACCCTCTCATGGAGGTGGGCGGATATGTGACGTCAACAGCACGTGACCAGATTATCCAGCCTGGCGGCGCATCCACACGTGCGGAGCTACGCGGAGTGACTAGCAGACGACAGCGCCGAGGAACAAATTCCATTCCCCGCCGAGGGCCACCGCCGTCGAGCGAAAACATGCGGAGGCATTTTCTTTCGCGGAGCCACCGCGGGCTATCTCCACCGAGGGGCGGAGCCTAAAACCGGTCACGTGAGCGGGTCCCGCGGGCCAAAAAGAGAGGGTTTCTCCGTCGTGTCAATCCCACTTTAGAGGAAGCTTTTGTCCTCTCTAGAATCACTTACGTCAACCCCCTGTCCTCTTCTCACCAAGGACATAAAGATGCTTCACATAATGATTAGAAAGGCGGTTGAGCAAGCTATTGGTCTTCCCATGAGTGCGTCCACAGAGTGGCTGCTTAGCACGGGTCTCCACAACACGGTGGAAGAGCTGATAGAGGACCATCTTTCTATCAAGAAGCTCCGAATGAGCAGAACTGCGGCGGGTCGCCGCATCCTTCACCAGATTGGCTGGGCAGCACAGAATGTCACTCCGCTTTATGTACTTCTGAACTCTTGGCGACAACAACTAAAGATGCTCCCTTTGCTTAGAAATATGAACCCCTCACACGACGAGGGTAGCCGACAAGCACGGCTGAAGCGCTCAACACCACCCTCGGTGGGGATCATGCAGTTACCTACACACACGCCTCCCAACACCGAGGGCAGCAGTATGCCATCATCGTGGCTACAAAACCAACCTCATTGCGTGGGCCTCACTCAAGACACGAGACATGACGGCAGCAGAAGAGGCAGCCATCGCCTTGGCTCTCGCTCAACCAGGGGTAGGGAAGGTAGTCACTGATTCCGAACAGGCCTACCGGAATTACCAGTCGGGTTGGATGTCCCGACCTGCGCTGCGTGTGCTAAAAAACCACTCCCCAAACGGTTCTATTCAGCTCATGTGGACACCCACATACGTTCCAATGGAGGGCAACGAATACGCCCACCAAGCCTGCACTTTTACCCTCCGTGCTATGGAGCTGCACGAGGACAGTCACCCGCTTGTCTCGTTCAGGAACATAATCCAGCATTACCGCTTTCAGAGACAGACCTTACCTTCGCCTTACCCTGACGTTTCTATAGAACAATAAACTACTCTACGGCTCATACAATCCGGCTCCTTCCCACACCCGACGCGTCTTCACTTAATGCACCCGAATCGCTACGACGCTGAAAGTAAATTTTGCTCAGAAGTAGGATTGCACTCTGCCACATAATCGGTGTATGCGACTTTAGCCCTGAGCACCATCCTCTCTCTCCGTCAACTACGGAACAAGAGCAATGGGAGATGCTGCAGTCCAGTTCCTCTCTGCGTATACCCAGCTTCAGCTGGTGGATGGAGCGCAGGCGGCGCGGACTGAATATGGGCTGCATGCAGTGAAGAAGGAACCACTCCCCTGGGCCGCAAGAAATCTGAATAGAAGTATCCACCGTCTCTGCCACCGGTCTCGTCTCCTCCGTCCGCGACGGCAGAGACGGAGAAGTGATATCGTCTAACACCGGGTTTGAGCTTTAATTTTATGAAAAAAGAGTTTCCACTCACATGCTACACCAATACAACTCAACCAACCACATTTCAGGCATCGTGCATTAATTTAACCTTACCAGGAATATCTCTTTAAAGTAATAGATGGTGTGGTTAAGTGCATTTCATTTCTCTCTGGTTTCACTATTTGTAGAGCGACGTGAGTGAATTTAATTGACGTTGCATGGGTAATCGCTGTGGGTGCCGTTTACAGCTTTGCTTTCCAACGACATTCGCAGGGTGGATTGGCGCTAATTTTTTCTTCTCTTTTTTTGCGTGATGTGGAACAGACCTCGACCGCTCATTCCACCTGGTAGCATCAAAAGCCTACGTACGCTTCGTTGCGAGGCGATTGTGCTCAAGAGTTTTTGCAATACTCCTTTTTTATACCCGTGAAAAACTCGTGAATAAACATAGATGCCTCGTAATTATGTTCTGATCGTTGTTCGACACACATTTTAGCGCCCTGCCCACTTGTTCGTATATCTGCTGGTGGCCTTGCGGAAAACATCGCCATTTCAAAACTGAAACTAATTTTAGCAAGTGAGGGAAGCTTTAGTAATAAACCGGAAGTTTTCACAGCCGAGGGAGGAGGGGGGGAGGGTGGCGGATCAGGGAGGCGGGCGTATGCGTACTGCCGGATTGGTTGTTCTCCAACCCACCATGCGCACGCGTATATTGCGCATGACAAATTGTGCATTACGCGCACGCACAATTTCGAACGAGAATTTTGTTTTTAGACGTAAAGCCCCGTCGCCCCGTTGTTACGCGCAGTATAGAATATATAATTTTGTTGTACAGCCTCTCACTGCAAAGCCCTGGCGAAATGTGAAACGCCACGGGATGTTTGCATAAATTCATTTTTATGCAGTAGCTGCATGATACTTCTTGAGAAAGCGCACAAAGCAAAGCAGCACTGAAAAGATCCGATTGCGTGCTACATAATGTTATACATACTGCGCACCAAGCTCTGATCGGCGTTTCGGGAGAATTCTGCTTCGGGGCCGCGTAAATTCTCTGCCGCGGTAATCATGAAACGAGGGCGAAAACTTGTTCGTTATCTTGAGGGCTGTCCAGCCAGATTTTCGTCCCGGACGCGCGACTATCCATATTCTACTTCAATGTAATAACTGTCCCAACAGGGAACAGGAAAGCGCACTGCTTTTGCCGGGCTGGAGTACGGAGTTCGCTTCCCAGGATCCGCCCCTGGCTTGCGCACGGATCACATTTTTAGCGATACACGGTATTTTTCGGCAAATGCCACTGGAGAGACTTTGAACGATTTATAACACACAGCCTCCGCCAAGTTTGCGCACTCTATTTTTCGGCAAATGCCACTGGAAGGACTCTGAACGATTTATAACACGCAGCACTCGCCAGCGTTTGCGCTTTCTCAGCTTTCTCCGGTCCCTTGCTTCCAAATTCTCAGTAGCCTAGCTCCTCCTCTCGTAACTGTTTGTTTTTACTGTGGCCTTATCATGGCGGCTATGCGATAAAAATAGCACATGATTGAGCAGCACACAAATTTGGCGTTTTCGACCGCTGTACAATGACTGCGACGGGGACTTGCCGCCTTGCCGCCTCCACCTACATTAGCGCATCCTGAGCGTCCTGAGCATAACGGGAAAACGTCTGTATGATTGAGAGCAGCGTCAACTTCTTGTGAGGCCCACATCCGGCTCAGTCGAAACATTCACTTTGTCTTACTTCGCCCCCCTCCCCCTGTTTCCCCTACTCTTTTCTCGTAACGTAAAATGATCTTGTGCGTCCTGATTTTGTGGGCTACCGCTAAGCAATTCGAGGGATAGCGCACCCGTCGTATTCTCGATCCCGAGACGCTGCGTAATCGCACACTGATCGGCCCTCTTTCCCTTGCCCCTCTCGCTACAGAACCCTTGCCACTCCGACCGGTGTCCGAGCCGAGCTAGCCGAGCCCCAATCCAAACAGTCCCGCCCATTGTTACCATAGCAACAGCTTACGTCAGTGCGCGTCTCTCCTGCCGGCCCCGTTTCATACCCCGGGTACTCGGCCGTAGCGAGCCGTACGCTGTGCCAAGCCCTGCTCAAGCACGAGGGTTCGTGACCACCGCAGCATATTAATTCCAGCATCCTTGCTCCCCCCATCCTCGGATAAACGTTAGAACTGCTGTGATCCCGGCACTATTGCAATGCCGATCTACTTGTGACCGCAGCAAGCACCGAGTAAGTGAACTTGGAGGTATTTCGCAGTCTATCCAGCTCTTTTCCATCTGGTCTATTGTAGTGGATATCGGCACTTTTGCGGCTCTGCGCAGTGGACGTTGGTTATTAAGCCTATAGAAGTGGTTACGCGTAATTCATTAGATGTTGTGCCTCCCAGTTCGAGCGCCTTGGCAGCTCGCAGTAATGGATGTCTGCAGTGGATTGCGTAGAGCGTAATGTCTGCGTTGTAGGTGCTGTGCAGGGCGGCCAGTTGGCGCGACACAACGGTCAACGGCGGGGGAAATACGGCAGCGGGCATTGGCGGCGCGTGGTTCAGCGCGTTCTCCTTTCTTTTGCAGGTTAACATGGAATCCAGTACTTGTCTAGAGCTTGCGCTTGAGGGCGAACGCTTGTGCAAGGCAGGCGATTTCCACTCAGGTGTCGAGTATTTAAGTGCTGCGATCAACGTAGGAACGGACGATTCGAGGGTGCTTAGCGCCGTTTACAGTCAGCTGGGAAATGCTTCTTTTTACCTCGGAGATTATAATAAGGCTCTTCAGTACCACCTGCTTGATCTCAATACCGCCAAGTAAGTGCGACGAAAGTTGTTTCTATTGCGCACTTGCACCGATTGCTCGGAACAAAATATGGTCTCAAATTACCAAGCTGTCAACAGTACCCATTGTTTAAGCAGATATGTGTCAACGGCTCATTGCTTGCTTGCTGCTTTGTTTGTTCGCCTTTGTTTTTAATGAATTTCTCAGATACCTGTATGACAGCTCACATGTAATTTAAAACTGCTTTATTTTCGCGTGAACATGTTTGGCCAAATGTACGATCTGTGCGCATGCCGCCGAAACCTTTTTCCCCCCGTCTCTCCAGGGCAGCCGGCGACTTATTGGGGGAGGCGAAGGCAAGCGGGAATTTGGGCAACACCCTCAAAATGATGGGCAAGTTCGACCAGGCGGTCACTAATTGTGAGAGGCACCTAAGCATATCCAGGGAAAAGGGCGACAAAGTACGTTCCTTTTCTTTCTGTTTGTTTTTCTGCTTTTTCTTGGTTGCATTTCTTTTTTGTCTGTTGCTTACCTGTGTGTGAACACGATTATTGTGATTCCAAAATAATACTTTTGACCACCAGAAATTACTGTCAGCACCTAGCATCACACTTTTGAGAATGCCGTCGGCACTTATGTTTCCTGTTTGCGTTGTGTTTATTTGCGTGTTATTTGTTTTTTTGCACATTTGTGTTCCGTGCAGTTACTTTCTGCAAGGGGCGGCCTGGGGAAGAGGGAGGCGGGTACTAAGTAGCATTGCTGGTAAATGAGCTTAGAAGAAGGAAGTACGCAAAGTTTCGTTGTAAAAGCATACTACAGCCAACGAAGTGCAAACCATCTAATTAAAGCTTTGGAGGCATAATTAACAAAGCATTTCTTCCGAGTCTGGCCAACAGGAATGCCTGCTTGCTGCGATGAAGTAGAAAAGGCATTAACAGAATTGCTGCAAGAGCACCGACACTTGACTTCCTACCCTAGTGGGTTGACTACAACTGCCTGCATCGCATGTGTGTGTGCATTTGAGCATTGGACTAAACTTGACCCAGTGCTTTTGTGGTCGCATACATGCGAGGAATGTCGCAAGGTTGAACAACACACACACATATATATATATATATATATATATATATATATATATATATATATATATATATATATAATAAGCTTGAATTAAGCAACATATAAATAAAAACACAGTATGCACACTGTAATAACATTTGATATCAGTCTTAAATAGTACTGGCAAAGACATTTAAAAGAAAAGTGGGCACTTGGAAGAAGAGAACACATTAGGTTGAACTATTTCCACCACATATCCTTGGTGTGTATTGTGATATGTTGTTAACTCTGTGCTTCCATGCGCTTATCGATGCTTCCCTATTTTATGTTAGGGAATCTGTTGTTCAGGCAAAATGTGCGTAGGCTGCATGGGTTGGCGAATGCTGCCATGTAAACTTGCTGGAAGCTTTCATGATCGTCGTAGCTGAATTGCGCAAGGAGGAAAGAGAAACAACTTTTTATGATGTGCTTGCTACTCAAAAACGTGTGTCAATTAGGCAGAAACACTCAAACCCTGATCTGCTCACTATTTAATTTGCTTTAAACTTATAAGTTGTACAATTTTTACAGCTCAGGTAGAGTTGAGACCACAGGCGATGCACTTTTGTAAGCCTCTTGCAGTCTGGCCTTTCCTCTAGAGATTGACAATGAGAAAACTGCAGAGTAACGGCTCAAGTGCCTACTGATGATGCCGTTAGTCAGGGAAGCATAGCATTGGAGGTTGTTGCATCAGTTCTGGGTGTGTTATCACCTGCCCATTGGACAGTGTAATGAGGCAGGCAGGTTGTTTTCTTGTTTTTTTCTCTCGTTTTACTTCTTTTTCTTTAACCATGGTTGAAGGTTCTAAGTAACTTTTGTGGTACTAGGGGCCTTTAACCTGAGTTGTCACCGTTGCTAGCCCTTTACAAGGTAACGCCTACGATACAGTGAGGCTATTGCTAAAGTCACAACATATACAATGTGCAAGTTTTGAGTCCTGAATCAGCGCATTGGCTATAAGAGATGCTTCAGAGCAGTGGGTCTCAGCCATGACTGTCCCGGGGACCCCTTTTGGGCTTTTGAAAGTGATGGGGACCCCACAATTGAGCATATGTTCATCGGTGTCATAATGTAAAACAATTTGTACTTTAATCAGCATATGTTCATCGGTGTCATAATGTAAAACAATTTGTACTTTAATCATAAGTTTTCTAAACACCTATATGCTGACTTTTGTGGGTCTGTCTTTTTTTTTTTCTTGTCATAGCTGGTGTGTTGCGCAAAAATCAGATGTTAAAATATGTGCTACGCGGAGAAACTAAACGTACATGTAATGTGGCAAAGCCACCGTTTGGCATTGCAAGAAAGTGCTTTCAAAATCGAGAAAAAGATGGCAGGGGAAAAGCTTTGAGGGAGGCTTTGTGGACCCCTGAAATGCTCTCGCAAACCCTTTGGGGTCCGCAGACCCCCATTTGAGAACCACTGCTCTAGAGTACTAGATTGCCTCGCGTTTTTACAAGCACATGCTAAAACTTCCATGTATGAGAATTATCTCTCTGCTTCCTTTAGGATAAGTGTGTTAAAACTGAGATTGGACATATATTATTGCACTCCACATCCAGTAACAATCTTAGCTGCTGTGGTAATGTGACGGGCTCAAGTTTCCACTTTCTAGGGCTGCTGCATAAGGCTGAGTCTGGTTGTAATTTTTTTTTTATGTGAGGAGGGACTTGCTTTATAATTTTTTTAATGCAAACTTAAACTCATTGGATACTTTCGGCATGCTGACAACAAATTACATCCTTCACGTTTTTTTTTTTTTTTGCTGTAAAAAGCAGAGAAGGAAGGAAACTGCATGTCAGGAGTGGGCTATGCAGGGAAGCCTTCTAGAACGTAGAGGTAGGTGAAAAAGCGAGAGGCACAATCGTCAACTACGTAGCAATATCATAACAAAACTGGGAGATATTTAATAGTGCGATTAGCAGCACATTGTTCGCTCCTTCTGTGCCGTGGGGGAAAACTTTCGGTTAACGTTTTTTTTAAATTTTAGGTTCGAAATGTCGTAAAAAACATTCATTTCGAGCTTTCTAAACATGAACTTGGCTAACCTAGAAGTGTGGGTAAGTGTGGGGTTCATGATTAACTACGGGAATATAGTGCAGGAAATAAAATGTGAAAAGATAGGTGGTGCAGACAGAGCGGTGTTTAACGAAAAGTGCTTAAAAAAAACAAGTATTTATCCAACAACTATGAAAATTAAATTTGTGAAATACGAAAATTTTATCTATGGGTTTGTCTTTGTCTATAGGCGGTCCATCATGCTATCAATGCCAAATTCCTCTGAGTAAAATTTCCTGTTCGCTGTGCAGATAAGTGCTGAATGGGTGTAGACGCCTTGTACGGGAGACGCACGACACTGCCGTCAGTGAGCTGTTTCAGACTATCAACATCAGACCGGCAATACGGTTGGGGAGAAAGCAAAACTAACCGACAAGTTTCTGTCAACCTTCTCGGCTGAACTCAGTTTTGGTTACCATCGCTTGTGCGAGCGTTTAAATTGGGCACCATTGTCAAGAGACTCATTGGTGTTGAAATCGTGAGAAATCAAATGTGGGAAGAAGCAACTTGCAAGGTTTACGGCATTACTGGAATCGGATGTGGGCAAAAACAGCTTGCAAGGTTGACAGCATTACTGGGTGTGTGAAGCACTTGCTTAGGGCTCCATTCATCTTATTAGCTTGTATCCTGTTATTACACGATAGTGTTACAAGGCCCGTTGAGGGATTTTTTGCGGACATGGGTCACCCACAGCTGGCATGGTCCTCAGCCGTGCTTATCAGGTGTCCACAGAAACGGTCATCACTGCCAACCGAAACCACGGTGGCGGCAGTGAGAAGTGAGCGCCCGTATGCAGCTGGAATCGGGTGCAGCCACAACTGGAGTCTGCGAACGAGGAGGCGGGCCGGCAGGCTTGTTGACAATGATAGTATGGCAGAGAGGGAAGCGGAAGTGATTTGAGCACGCACCCCGCCTGCGTGGTGGGGTTCATTTCCCCTCAGTCAGCACTCATGCCAATGAGTCGTTATTTGCATGTCGCCGTGGCGTATACGACCGTTGCTGCTGTAGTTTGCTTCACAAGCTGCATGCAGCGCTGTAGATAATATGCTGCTCTCAACAAAGCCACCCAACGAGGGCATCTAACTCATCGGGTCATTGTACGGAGGCTGGCTGAAGAAAAGCGACAATAGGAATCCGGGCCTTGGAGGGACATGGCCTTGCTATGCAGGTGGAACTGCCACTGCACTTCGCATAGTTTTGATCCTGCTGCATGCAGCTTGTGAAATGAACTGCATTCCCGCTCTCTAAGCGCTTGGAGAGCATGGATGGTGATTACAGCATTTTTGCTCCAAAACACAACAAAGCAACGATGTAGAGTCCCACGTCTGAGGCCTGAATGCAGATGTCCTCTGCAACTTTTTCTGCTGTCATTTCAAAAACCGCTGCTGTGACTAAAAACAAAACAAGATATGGAAACTGAAACTGCACTTTAAAGCTACGTAATAAATATTGGGACATGCCTGAGAGTGCCATCAGAGCTTTGAAATGAGCTTCTGAATCAATTGATAGCAGGTGATTGATGGTCAGGGAATGCCTAAAAGGGAGAGTGAATAATTTAATGATGCGCAGGAACAACAGCTTTTTGAGCCACTGTCCTGCACTCGTACGTGATGATAAAAATGTGTTTGCATGTGTGTGTTGCCTCTTGTTCAATAACAACAAATTCTGGGGTGACTCATGAATGCCCAGAAGGTCTTCAAGGTTCTGGCCACTTGGACATTTTCTGGACATTCTGCTTTCTGATGGGTCTTGATATCAGATTTAATGCTTTCATGGGAACTGTCATTTTTTTTTTAATGATGATGTGTGGGAAAATGTTAATGTGGTATGGAGTGGGTGGCAGTGTAAAACAAGGCCAGGTTTTGAGAGACAAAGCTGTAGGTGACTTTACTGGCAACTGAGTGGAGGAAAATAGCAAAGGGAAAGAATGTGTCGCTGATGTTACTTTTGTGTTTCCGGAACCATACAGGGCTCTAAGCATTTAGCTTATTCTGCACACTTGTATTCCAGTTCGTATTTATGGAAAGTTACTTGAAATTTCAAGTGCACATGCGTATGCAAAGGGCTATTCTCTTAAAGGAGTAGTGACGCGACACTTTCGTGTTAAGTTTTTTTCGCTGCTATGCGTGCCTACCAGTCCACTAATCATAGAATGGCACATCAGACGGTCGATAGCAGCATAAATTATTATTTACAGCCTCATTCATTTGTGTCAGTTTCGGTTTCGGCTGAACGGACACTGAGGCGGCTGCCATGACAGGAGGGCGCTCGTGACGTCACCGTTCTCGTTGCACCTCTGCTGGTGCCAGACCAGCCGTGATCTACACCATCTCCACACGCCGGGCAGCATGATGTCAGTCCCAAAACCGTGACGTGTACACAAGGCGAAAAAGCGCTCGCCAAACGCAGCCAGCGCATTTTGGCCACGTCACGGGAGACCTCACGTCGGCAGTTTGGGGCCAGCAGAAGCAGGTGGCATCGTGCTGATGCCGATTGTGAAAGGGTATCCGTTCTGAGCTTTCTAGTGCGCGCAAAGATTAAAATGGAATCAAAATTTGTTATATTGAATGGTTTGTGTTTAACCTTGCTGGGAGATATCTTCATATACAAAGGAAGCCTTTTACATAGTTATCCCAGCTTTGACATTTCGTGCCAGTACTCCTTTAAGTTCATGTGTATTTCATCCATGTTGTGCATTTACACAATGAAAGCATAGCCTATGTTTACAGCATGTTAATCGTGCTGCTAAAAATTTGCTGGAACGGTGCGTTTTTGGAGCTGGTGTCATGTTATAATGATTTTTCTATACCATGCCTTATATATTGCTGGCAGCTTTATTATTTGCGAGCTATCCTGCGAATTTAACCAAAGCTGAGATTTGTGAACGTTTCATGATGCTAAATTTAGGGAGGCGTGCTCAAAAAACAAAAAATATTCAAGAAAGTTTCTGTCATTGAAGTTTTGTTGTATCCACTTTTGTTGTGTTCCATTACCTGCTTTCTTAAGGGGGGGACGTGGCTAGTAAAAAGATTTTTTTATTTACAGACCAAATCTAATCAAATTAGGAGTATTTATGTAACTAACCCTCCTAACAACAGAACTAAAATCAGTTTCAGGACATCATCTATACTTTCTGAGTTACAAGACTAAATACCTGAAAGTTTCATTGAGCATAATTAATTAATTAGGATAGAACTCAACAAGCCTTTTATGTCAGTGTGATTGGGAAGGTCTGTTCTGTGCAAGGAAGCTATTAGATTATTGGTGTAGATCCATTGGTGTAAAACAAAAAAAAAACCAAGAGGAGTTTTACTTTCTTTCAAAACCAGAAATAGTTTCATGTCAAAATGAAAGTGAAACTTCTATCTTTCTTTCTGTATATGTAAAGGAAATAATGCAATAGTAATCTCATAGCGTCCTTGCACAAAATACACCTTTCTGATCACAGACAAAAAAGTTCTTGCCTAATTAAATTAGTTAATCTGTCAGTGACTTTGTGAAGGTAAAGTCTTGTAACTCATAAAGTATAGAAGACATTTTTGGCTGATTTCAGTTTTGTTATTAGGGTAGTTAACAACATTATTAACAGAATGAATGCTCCTTTTTTGATTAGATTTGTTCCATAAATAACAAAATTAGTTTTGCTTGCCACGCTCCTCCTTAAAGAACAGATTAAGCTCTGAGGGACCTTAAGTTTATTAGTAAACAAGGAGCCACTTGTAAAAGAGTCAAATGAGTTGCCATGACCATAGAGAATTCTACTGGCACTTTCGTAAAGAATCGAATGCTATACGAAGTGGCTGGCTTTGGCAGTCACCCTCCCAGGTGGCGAAAATTTTAGTCTGTAAAAACAGACTAAAATTTCCGCCACCTGGGAGTGCTTTTTTAAAAATGGCATTCTTGTATATCCAGCACAGAGTGGCTCCAAACTCTAGGTAATAATCATGTGGGGAGCTTCACAAAGCAAGTTTTTCTTTCGCCTAATGATTCTGAACAGAAAGGGGCACAACAGTACGGTTTAAAGCCGTGGTACTCTGCTCAAATTTTTTTAATGACTTACTTTTTGTGAGGAGACACCTTTTGTGTATTTTGCAAATCACAATTTGGGAAAAATGGTTTTGCCAGAACTTAACAAAATATCAAACCTTTGTAGATCAGAATCTGCAAATGAAGACAAATTTGCTTTTGAATTTTTGGATGTAATTATCACGCACATTCAGATTGAAGGGATATAAAGTGAAAATAACTCTTCGGTGCAGAAAATCACGCGTGTATGATTAACAGTTGGTCCTATTGTGTCTTCACATTTTCAGTACAGACATGGTAGCTTGCTTGTATTCACCGAGAATGGGCCCCCATCACTTCCTAAGCACGTGAGGGCATACCACACAGCCTCTCATAGCCGGCGCTGGTAATTAAGAAAGGACACAAAACAATACCATGAACAAAGTTGCAACAAGACAGACATAGAAAGAGCTTTCTAGGTCATATTTTTATCTGTGCCCTTTATCTCATAAAATTTGATACCCCGAATTGTTAAGTTTGCTAACGAAAGGTCATTTACAATATTTAACAAGGCCTGAATTGACATTCATGAATTGAAAGGATTTACGAAATGTCTGAAAATAAGTCGCCGCGAAAATTAGTCCTTTGCAGTATTCTAGATATATGTGGGAGGTAGTCGCATGATCAGCCATAGCTGTCTTTCATGCGTCATGGGCATGTAAAGTGCACTTCAGTACACTGTGTGTATTGGTCAGACTGCGCCACGGAGCAAGAATATATAGGAGGCAAAACGGCCCATTGCAGCAAGCGCGGGCGAGCGACCAGATAATGTCACAATGAAAACCAAGGACAACTGCAAAGCTTCGTCACCGTGACGGCGAAAAAGAGGGTGGCGCACCTGATTGACGAAATGATTGCGGCCGCAATTCGTTCCATGGCTGCGCAGTGCAATGCCGAAAGTGGCGGCCGCACAGTTTATTCAACCACGGCAGATGCGCTAGCTTAACCTATTACGAGTGCTTGTGACATTATGTGGCCGCGCTAGGAAGCCTCGTTTCACCTCCTATCTTATTCTTGCTCCGTGGACTGCGTAGACGAGCAACTCCCATCCTACTTCAACTCGGCAACAGAACAGACTTGTTGAAAATGCCCATGATTGACGGCACTGGAAGTGGAGAACTCTTTGTAGCGAAACCGGGGACAGTGAAGCGGGTAAATGGAGCTGCACAACCATTGCACAGCTAAAGATGTAGCGAAAAATGTACGTAGAGTTAAAACTCGATTTTATGGACACATTTTTTCCGCAACAGTTATTAGTCGGGTTGAATATGCTTTGTTGTCTTGAAAACAAAATTGACCATGCTACCCGATTTTTCAAAGGTTTTCCGAAGAACATGGGTAGTATGATATCGTGTGTGCATGGTGGCCGGCAAAAAATGAATACAAAACGCAACCACAGCATAGTCAGCCCACTTTGCTGACCTGAATAGATTGCGTGAGAAATATCTATGGGCCATGCAGGGTTGCTGACGAAACACTCGTGCATTGGGGGCTTGGTCTCATGGAGTTGAGTGCGCATGTTGACATTAACGTCTGTTAGCCAATCTGCCATGCATGTATGTCGACAGCTAGCCCCGTCAGAGATGTTACAGTGCAACAGTAGAATGCTGAGCCGTTGTTGCACTTGAAACAAACAAAAAATAAAGCCTCGGCCTGCACATGGGGATTGATGAAGCTTGTTAAAAGGAAAGTTGGTGCTGGTGATATTTCGCTGTTATGACAGTTAATGAAACTTGTGCTTTGTTGCTGCATCACTTGTATGCTAAAAGGCCTACAATAAGTAACAATGCAAAGTGACTGGAAGTAAATACAAACGGTACTCGGAGAGTGTTGGCCTCACCTTTTAATGGCACACCACTTCCACATGCAACAAGTGCGGGGAATGGCTTCTGGTCTTGCATGTTTTACTCGAATAGTCTTCCTGTGATGACATTAGATGGCATTTTCCTGAACTTTACGAGTACAACATACGATTATTTCATTCTTTTAGCTCTGAACCCTTGGTTAGAAGTCAGCGCCTTAATGACGTTGAATTTTTAAACTCGTCTCGTACTGAAGTTAGCTTCAGACCTCCTCAGAAGTGGCGGTGGTACTGTGAGTTTTCTCACGCGTGCCGGGGACCTCACTGCCCTTGCAGGGGCAAGGGGCATGTTTCAATGTCCCTGGTGTTTTCCAGGCCTTTATCATTTACCATTACGGCCATCTTTCACAACATTTTAGGGTACGGCCCAACGACCCATATAATAATCACTTTTAATAAGCACTTCACGTCCATGCTACCAGCATTTTAGACAAACCACCATGGATTGACCTTTCATAATTGATTTGCTCTTGTGCCGGAAAACCACATGTAGGAAGAAGTGGTTCTGGGTATTACCTAAAAACTTCTCGAATTGTAAAAAGTAATCCCAAAACTGGTATGTCGGTAAGTTGCTTTTGTAGTTTCGCCATTCGACGTCAAAAAATGTGGGCTCTGTCAAAATTGGTCGTAGCACGAAGTGCAGGTATACACTGTATGGGATATCTTTACGCAACAGGCACATGGGCAGCATGTCTGCACTGCACAAGCATTATGGATGGTAAAGAGCACAGGCATGGCCACTTCTTCTCTTCACCGGCACTCGGCACAGCTGCACTCAACAGCTTTTGTCACTCAAGCTGCAAAGTTCACTCGGCTAGAGACGTGGCATTTGCTCTTGTTGACGGATAAGTTCACCTGCATGCAAAAAAGTAAAAATTTGTGTCTTTCCACTGTCGGTGTTGAACAGCAGCCATGTGTTGCAGATTCAAAGGCCAGTGACTCTTTACAGCTGGAGAAGTAGATGTGGTACAAGAAATTTTGGGAGGCCTCATTGAGGGTGATAGCCTGTCTTTTCTTTCTAGTGTTTGTGCTGTTAGTAACGAATCAAACGTCAGCTTAAGTGTATAATCTCAAGCACGCAAATGTTGAATTTCATTCCATATAGGTCAAATAACGGAATGGCTCATATATAACGAGTGCTGTTGTCACAATTTTTTAATGGACCCAAATAATGTCATTATTTTACCAGTGCAACTTGCGATTTGTATTTTTGTTTGTTCATTCATATGAGGATTCTTGCTGCAAGTTTTTGACAAATTCAGCCTAAAACCAGAGGATGCGGTGCAGCTTCAAGCTTGTCAGATCTCTGCTAACTGGTGTATGGAAGCATTGTAGCACTGTGGGGTGCCTCTAAAAAAAAACCCACAGGTGGAGCAACCCCATGGCCAAATTGCAGTCGCTCTTGGCCCATCTTTCTGCCCTTCGTGCATGTTTCTTGTATCCACTGCACAGTGCAGTACTGCATAGGTACAATGTGTTGTCATGGGAAAATGAAATGTGGACACAAGGACACAAATCGGAGAGCATTAGTTGATTGAAGTCACATTTAACAAGGGCCTTAAACCTACCTCATTCTTGAACATAAGCTGCGGTGCTGTTTGACCACTGTCGGCTGAAATTGTGTGTTAGTGATAATAGTCTTCAATTTGTGTTTTGTGTGTCCGCAGCAAGTGCCAGCTAAACCAGTCTTTAGTATTGCTTGGTTCTACCATAGTTTCGCTTAGTGTCACTGAGGTCTACTATAAATTGAAGAAGTGAATTCACTAGGAAGGGCATCCGTTTCCTAGTGTGATACCATTAGA
The DNA here is from genome assembly GCF_048455015.1 of Haemaphysalis longicornis. Classification (NCBI taxonomy): domain Eukaryota; kingdom Metazoa; phylum Arthropoda; class Arachnida; order Ixodida; family Ixodidae; genus Haemaphysalis; species Haemaphysalis longicornis. The sequence goes on from NW_027526203.1 coordinate 329,723,975, forward strand.
TGTGTACTCACTTGAGGAGAGGAGGTGACATCTCTCGTCACCATAGAAGAAACCATACAGCTCTCTTAGTGCTGGTCTGTGCTACAGGTGTGGCTGTACAGAGCATTGTGGCTATGTCGGGGCTAGTGGGCAAACAGGTGGCATTTAAAAGTATATTTTGCACTGTTGATCAAAAAGGCACAAGTGTTAAGAGGCATGTACTAGCTTAATCAGCTTAAAAGCAACATTTTTTAAGGTAACCCGGAGATTTCTTGGCCCTCTAGTACAGCTCACCTCACTCATTTGTCCTAGAGGAAAAGGTGAAAATATATATCTAGCTAGTCTCTTGTGGCCTTCGAGTACAACTAGGCAGTATTTGTAGGCGTTCCTTCATTGGCGTTTGGGATCAGGGTAGGCAGCAATAACCAGCCGCTGAAGCTAAGGGCAGGATCCTCAGAAAATGATCGGAGTAGGCTGCAAAGGAAACTGTTGTAGCCTGCGGAGGGGGCTTTAGGAGTGCTCTGTGAGATGTTTGGTCGCCTTGGATCTTCGAGTGGTGCTCTAACTATTCCCCCCCACTGCCCCCTGGGTGTGTCTGCAGATAGGGGAGGCACGTGCCCTGTACAACTTGGGGAATGTGTACCACGCTAAAGGCAAGCACATAGCCCGTGCCAGCCGACAGGAGCCCGGGGAGCTGCCTTCGGATGTCCAAGACTGCCTGCGGAAGGCCATCCACTGCTATGAGTGAGCACCTCCTCCTGCCCTTGAATGGCCGTGTACAAAGCACCGCAGGGGTCGTCCCTCTCCCGCCCTGTTTAGTGCATGCTGCCTCTGGTGTTTGACAGTCATCCATTGAAATCCCCCTTAAGTGTTTCCCTCCCATGTAGCCACTTTTTATTGTGTGTGTGCTTTTTCCAAGGGTTAAAGCCAATTTCTCACAGGTGTCGGAGTTATCTTGCAGTTGATGTCTGCTTGCTGCCATTTCTGTTGGCAGGATCATTGATTGATTCTAGAGCATTGTGCATCCTTTCTTTTCATTTCCAGGGAGAACCTTAAATTAATGGTGGCTCTTGATGATCGGTCAGCTCAAGGACGAGCCTACGGAAACTTGGGAAATACCTACTACCTGCTTGGTGACTTCAAGAAGGCCATTGTCTACCACGAGCAGGTGTGTGCGTCTCAAGTGCCTGCAAGGGACATCTCGATGCCTTTGAAATTCGTTGCTGTGTGAAGTGGGGCGCACACCACATTCCTTTTTGTTGCCCCGCGGGGTCGACAGGTGCGCTTGCAATTAGTAGAGCACATAGTTACTTGTCTGGCGACGTAAGTAAATTGCATGTTGGCGTGTGAAGTTCTTCAGAGGGCTGGGCTGTGCTTTAGACGGAAACCTTGAATGTAGTGCAAGAAAGAGGTATCGCCGTACTCTTTTCCCCTTTCTTAATTATCTAGCCTAATTAAAGCCAGTTTGAATTAAGGTTGGCATTTTTATTCAAAGGAAACATCCCTCTGACGGTAACTAATGCCATTTGAACCTTACAAAATACTACGGCTGCCGTCATGTCACAGGAGGAACGTGGTTTGGCATACATAACTGCTGCAGTTTCAGACTGGCGTAGGATAGATGGCTACATCTGATGAGTAATGTGCTGATGGGAATGCGGAGGTTCGTATTTCATTTGTCCTCCATGACCAGCACTTGGGTGGCTCTATTAGCCCTTTAGACAGCTGCCCCCCCCCCCCTTCCCAGCCTATTCGATCTTAAGCCCAACGCATTCCGTGCTTCATTAGCAAACGGCCCGTGGAGGTTGTTGAAAGGGACAGCACTTTTGATGCAGCTTGCCTCCACGTAAGAGCATCTAGAGGTATCGTAAAAAATTCTGATAGGGAATTGGCAGCCCTCAATTTTAATTTGAGCCATTAGTTGCTGAAGGCATAATTTTTCATATTAGCGTGTGTCCTTTTTCAAGATTGCTGTGTTTTTAAATGTTTCAGAGACTCAAGTTAGCCAAGGAATTTGGAGATAAGGCGGCACAGAGGAGAGCTAACAGCAACCTTGGCAACGCTCACATATTCCTGGGAGACTTTAGCATCGCAGCTGGGCACTACACGTAAGGCATCAAGCATTGGGATGGCTTGTCAAAGGGAGAACAATTTCTGTACAGTGGCCTCGTGTAATTTCCTGCGAGGCACATGTATTCATTTGAATTGTTGGAAATTAATTTCCTGCTGAACACCCATGCCCTTCGCTCTATTACTACACATACAAAACATATTTTTGGCCTGAAGTTTGCAGCCCTCTCAGCCAGTGTTGGTGTCATTTAAGTTATGGCTTGATTCAGTGTCACTAAATGTCATTGGGAGTTGCTTATCGTCACTGTTGGCAGGCAGCTTCTCTTTTTCTGGGACATTGTTTTACTTGGCCCACAGAGTCGGGCTGAAAGAGGCTGTGGGATAGCCAGGAGATTCAGTGGAATGCTACAGGAACTACTACTGCCAGGCCACAATTAAAATCAGCTTTTTTGGGCTTCGTTCCTAATTTATAGAATTCTTTTGGTGCCCAAATGTTTGTACTGCACATATTTCGCTTGAAACTTAACTTTTGAGGTTATCAATACACACTAGATATCTTGGAAGCTGTTTTTTTATCAACTCCAGGAAAGTGACAAGCATGAAGTCGGCTGGAGTAAGGAAAACTAAATAGCTTTATTATACATGCGATAAAAATGTTTAGTGGGCAAAACAGAATTTGAAAGTTTTAGTTAGCCCATAGCATGAATTATCGAGAGTCATGACAAACCAAAAAAAAAAAAGGAAAACGTTATACGGATCTTGCATGTCATTGCACTGTGGGTGTCCCTGATCGCATTCTTGTTCTGCTTTCCTCCGTAGGAAGACTTACTACTTGGCCAAAGAGCTCGGCGATCGAGCAGTTGAAGCGCAGGCTTGCTACAGCTTGGGTAACACATATACCCTGCTGCGCGACTTTGAGCGGGCCATCGAGTTCCACCTGAAGCACCTCCGCATTGCTCAAGAGCTCAGGGACAAAGTTGGTGAGGGCCGTGCCTACTGGAGCCTGGGCAATGCCCATTGCTCTCTTGGTGACCACCGGCAGGCCCTGCACTATGCCCACCGACACCTGCACATTTCCAAGGAGGCAAGTTGTGCGCCGCGTTCCCCCTTGGTCTTTCGAGAATATGTAGCCCATGTCAGGGTCACAACGATGTCGCCCTATTGTGGGCCTTACAGATGCCAGTTGAAGCAGGGTAGTAGTGTTGCTGCGACTGCTGCTGTACCGAGTATAATGTAACAAGCTGCTGACTGCACCCACTTCATGCCCCCCTGCCCCGTTCACTTCCATTGCTGTCCGATGAGCTCACCTCGTGGGTGCCCTCCCAAATATCGCGTCATTCCAAATGATGACCGGTGGACCACCAGGGTAACAGAGTGGACACCGAGAGACAGCCCATTAATGCGATGGAGGGACGAAATAAGGAAATTCGGAGGCAAGGAATGGACCTGGGCCATGACCTGAGTAGGCTGTCGATGATGATTCGATGGCAAATGACAGTTGATGGCGGCAGTGGTGAGGTCCGTCACGCAAGTCATCCCTGTTGACGCCACAGAGCCATCATTCCTAGTGCTGCTAAGGTAGTCAATGAAGTCTCAGAAACTTGCCCTTTTTTTCCACGAATGATTTGTCCCAGCAAGGTTCTGCTGAATCCAGTTTCAAAGTCATAATGTAGGGCACGTGTGCGCTCGTCAGTCCATTTGTTCACTCCTGACAGCGCACAATCTGTTGCACAACATACAGCAACACGACCGAGATTACACTTGGCCGCATTAAGGCTGTTATTACACAAAGAGAATATGGATCTGGCAAGTTTTTGGTCGATGCACCTGTCAGGACCACGTAATAAGACAGTGATGAAGCCAACGTAGTAGCTGGTGCCAACATAGTACATTAGCACATTGCAGAAACAGCTCTTAGGGACGCCTTGATTTTGGCTTTTTTTTTTTCTTCAGGTTTTCGTACCTTAGAACTTGGAGGTGTGGGCCTTACACAAGGGTGGCCCTTGCAGGTGTGCGCTGTCATAGGTGGGGACCGTATAAGCCCTGCATGTGAGGATGGCTTAATGATGCAGAACTGGCATTTTGTTAAAGGGACCCTGCAGCACTTCTTAATGACCATATGGAATGCCCTTGGTGGTAAAGTCTATTGCCCCGCAAATCTTCTCAGCAATCATTTTTTAAAAAACAATTCAGTATCACTGGAGTTATGCAAGGTTAACAGTTGCATTCACCGTATTATGCAGGAATATACGCTGCTTTTGCACAGTATTTTGTAGTTTGCACAGCCAAAATGTCCGTCGTCTTTTTTTTTTTTTTTTCCTTTACTTTTTTTTTTTTTTTTTTTTTTTTTCCAGCTTGGAGATCAAGTAGGCCAAGCAACTGCACAGATGAGCATAGCAGACCTGAAGCAAGTTCTTGAAGGTAGAGTCTGCCTCCTTTTGTCAATACAAAGCATGCGGTCCTAACATACATCATGTTACAGGCCTATTGACTTGATGGGTGTTATATTGCCTGTGAACAGATGTTTTATTTTCAATAAATATCAGTTCAGGGCTAAGTCAAGACCTAACCGAGAGTGTTCAGTCTAAAATTTCTTTTACCCGCCCAAAAGGGCATGCGATTTACTGTCAGTGGATCTCAACTCCACATTCAGGGTTGAAGGCTCACTGGTTCCAGGCAAGAACAGGCAGGTGGGAACCCTCGAAAGAAGGCCTCCTTAAAGGGGCCATGCAGACAAACTACAAGTTTGTTTCATTTGAAAGATTTCATGTTTTATAGTGCCCCCAGCGCTTGTCCAACAGCAAACAATGCCGTATTCACTGAGAAATTAATGAATTTAGGGTAAAATTTTGATTCTCCCGCCAAATTGTGTGTTTCCGGATCGTCGGCAATGAATTCATAAAGCACGCGTATTCAAACGAACTTCCGCTGCGTCATTTGGTTCTGCAGCCTCGCTTGCTGTCACTCCTCCCAGATGGCGCTACCATACTCATCCTTGGACCGTTGTGTGCCGTTGCTTTGTTTCTGACCGTATTTGAACCTGGCTTGTTTTTGTTACTGTAGAAAGTAATGTTTTCTCGAAACATAGGGTATGCTCAACAAACAGGGTCACGTAAGACAACTTCGCTTGGTCCAATCAGCCAGTGTCGTATAAGACAACTCCAAAGCAGCGGAGTACTGTGCAGCTAAAGCAAGCATAGTGCAGCCAGTACCAACAACTCTGCGCATATGCTTACGTGTATTTCCGTAACTTTCATTGTTTACTGCAACAGTCTTACTGCTGCAAAATGAATATGCATTGCATTTTAAGCGCAAATAGCTCATCTAGCAAGCTTATAAGCTGTGCCTAATTTGCGTTTGCCTTTTTTGCTGGCCTCAGCCAATCGCGCAGCGGGGCATGAATGACATCATAGGGTCTGTTGTGGGAAATGAGCTAGTGGTTCGCATGGCCATTCCCTTTTTTCCTAATTATATAGCTTATTTGAGCGAAGTGTACGTTAAAAGTGGTGTCAGTATGATTCTAAAGAGGCAATCTATTGAATGAACCAAACTTGTGTTTTGTCTGCATGGCTCCTTTAAGGGGTATTGGCGGTGAGCGCGACCACGGGCGGCGCTGCGAAGTGCGCCTCCGTGACTTCAGCTTAGGGATTCTCGCATTTGTCGTCTGCTTCAGTCGGGCTCGCTCTCCCTGCTGCTTCTTTGCGCTCGGTTCACGTCTGATGCTTCTCCGCACCAGATTTCGCGTGTGCGTAAATTTTTATCATAATAATAGACTTAAAATCGCATACACTAGCTCAAGGCGCGAGTTGAAGTTTTGGAGTTTTGGATACCACTACGGAAGAAACATTGCCGGCGTCGCCCCATTCCTGCGAAGCTGGTCTTGTGCGGAGCGTTAAGAGTCGGAGCTAGGCGTCAGCTTATGTATTAAGCAATATTTTGAAGAAAGGTAACAGCCAGCTGCTAGTAGCCAACAACAGCGAAAATACTAGACCAAAACAATTTCCAGGCCTTCGGGGCTGTCTGTTTTGGCAGATGGCATTACGATTCCTGGCAATCATTTGTAAGGTAAAACAGTTTTTGCAACATTTCTGAGTGGTCTAAGTATTCTATCACATCACTTTACGTTGTCATGGCATGAAAGTATGCCACATGCACTATGGCGCGCAAGAAATGTAGGTTGAGTTCCAAATAACCCACTGTGTGCATAGGCGTGTGCTCGTTTTATACCAGGCTTCTAACCAGTATGGAGGCTTATTGAGCAAAACGAGTCACGTCTACGGTAAAGATACAGTAACACTATGTTTGTTCAGACCTGGGGTAATATTTCAGTTTCATTTCTCACAGCCATATCGTCCCAGTAGTCAGATATGTGTTATAGGAAAACTGCATTCAACAGGAGGAGAAGGAGGAGAATATTTTATTTCATAGTAAAGTCGAGCTGATTAGTGGGCCGGGTCCTCACTCCAGGACAAGAGAGTAATAGTAATTTTCTTCAATTCATAGAATGCCATCCCAAGTAGACCAGGATTTGTTCTTTACGACTGGAAGGGTTGGAAAACAATTAAGAGCTGCTTGGAAATATTCATCGGTTTCGATTCTTGTCAAATTGCACGTATACGATTTATTACTTTCGTTAATGAGTGCATAAAGCCTTTAACACCGTGATCATGTCACAACTGTGTCGGTTGTGAGTCAGTTCGTTATGATAACGATGGCTACAATAGAAATTCGGAGCACAAAAGCCGCCTTCGAGTACTCTAGACAACGTTGTCTGGGGCGTGATCGCGGTGGCGTAGCACAAACCTTCCGCTTGTATTTGCATGTGAATAAACAACGCACGCTGCGGATATGCATCTTGCACGCAGCCATAACGAAATCCAATTTGTGAAGAAGGGAACGTATGCCATACAGCCTGAAGAAAATATCCACACTATCTTTGGGAGCCTCCCAAACATCCCCAAGCCTACTCATAAGATGTTTGTGATGGGGCAGAAAAATTAATGCATTGGGCACAGAAAAAAAAAAAAAAGCATTCTTCAGATACAAGTCGACAACAATGAAAGAAATAAAAGACAGCCGCTTTATTTCCTGCTGTGCGATGCGCGTGTAGGGGCCTGCTGCTTGGTGCGTAGCATTCGACTCTTGAGTCTTCATAAGAGAATCTCAAAAATACTGTAGGGAAGACTATCCATTTTGAATACTTATCGAGAAGCTCTGAGCGCTGAACCTCGTGAATAAGCTATGAAGGACGAGTTACACACGATCTTATGACCGATGCTATTTGTTTTCTCTCTCCTCGTGTGTTGCAAACGTGTGGGGGATACAGATTGGAGTTATTCAGACTAAAAATCGGCTTTTCAACGCACTACAGCGTCAAAGCGGGCGATTTCTAGCGCAGTCACTGCTGCCCCTCGCAAGCGGAGCGTAGCAGACGACAGCGGCGCGAGTCACTAAGCCGACGTCAGAGCCAGAGGGCGCCACTCAAACATCTCACCGCCAATAGATGGTTGCGTTATGCAGTAATGTCTTCTTAGTCTGAGGGACGACATGCTGTGAACCACTTTCGGAAATTTGTTTGCTGCATTAATGAGATTGCCTTATGTTGTGAGGCTTCCAGTGATTCGGAAAGTTTTTTGCCCAGGTGTCACCCTAATGGGCTGTCGTGAAATTTTTCCTGTGGAAGTTGGCTGGTGAGGTGTCTGTGTCTGTCAGGAACTGCCCTGTTTCAAGGCATCCGAGCAGAGCTTTGTGCTAAGGAGAGAAGGCTTGCAAAGCGATTGCTGGGACTGCAGTCTGTTCGTGGTTTCTGGTTGTACAAACCTCTGATCAGCAAGCCACTGAAACTCTTCAGCTGACTGGATGATGGGACAGGAAGTGTGTGCAGTTGGGAAGAGGTGGATTGCACGTCTGAAGCTGCTGTCTGTTTGGTGTGCCTGAAATGTCGTGTGTACCGTATACCCCTTGTTCATAAGCTTCTGCACCAAAGGCGACGCCTGTGTGCACGTGCCCAACTGGGAAGTCTTGAGAGGTCCATTCTGCTCTAGGACTCCCACATAAATACAAAGCCATGCAAAACTTCCTACGACTGCACTAATTCAAGTGGAAAATTTAGGGCGCAAAGGCGAAGGTCGCAATCCAGTTGCTGGTGGTGGCTGAATTTTGGTCGCAGCAGTTCTGTGAATTCTAGGCAGTGTGGATATCGATATAAGCATGCAGTTTGATAAATGGCCTTTTGGGGTAAGCAAGTGTTATATTGGCACCAAAACTAGTTCTTCACTAAGCTAGAAAGTGTGAAAGTGTACAATGCCAGCTCTTTTTCCTCTAACCCCATTTATGTACTAGTATTTTGTTTCTGCACAGTAATATTTGGTGAACCTTATAAAAAGGTAATGAAATTTAAAAAAGTCAATTATCTTGCGAGGCAGAGCAATGCCTGCTTGAAAATATTTTGTGCTTTTTGTGTGGGAGTGAAAGGTATTACAAACGCACATAAAAGATGTAGTAAATAGTGCAAAATGTCCCATGTCCTGGTAGGGTCGACTAGTGATTACAGTTTCATAACTCAGGATTTAAATCTTGAGTTATGCAGTGTCCGCTCAAATGTATCCGTTGTTTTTTTGTGTGTGTGTGTGTGTGCATGCTTTCCCACTGATTTGTTTGCTGTTGACTCCCAAGTTTTGCAAGAAATAATTTTAAATATTCACACAACCAAGCCAAGGTTTGCTATACATTGACCTTTTATGTAAAATTGCTACACCTGTTGGTAAGGCTTTTCTGCTATGTGCCAAAGGGGCATTACAGAATGACTAGCACATTCCCCATTCACCCTCCTGGTACTGTCACTCCAGACAGCTTTATTTTTTCTTCTGAAACCATCCTAGCAGTAACCTTCCAGTCAATGTTACCCGTGCTAACGGCATGTTGAGACTTCTGGATGAGCTGAGCAGCCGCTTGTGCCTGTGCTGTCTTGTTGTGTCGCAGATGGGTACAGAGGCTTCCCGTTGCAGGTGATGCGAGTGAAGCTCAGAGGGGAACCATGGATGACGATGTGAATGTCCCAAACACAGCTTCTAAGCCCGGCGAGGTAAGTGCTTGCTTCGCATTTGGCACTAGCTTGCCGAGTGCAGTGTCGCCTTCATGGCCCTTCGCAGTGTGCAGTTTGGGCTGGGAATGTGATCGATGTTGTATCAAGCAGAGTATAGTAGAAGAGCACACACGCTTGGTGTCAACGCTTTCACTGGTCGCCACTGCTTAGACGCGGATGGTTTCCCCTCCCCCTCCCAGGCGAAAGAGGTTGCCAAGGTGGACAAGCCTGCAGATGATGCTGAAAAGCAGCAGTGTTCGGCTGGCGACATGGACCAGGACGCGTTCTTTGAATTGTTGAGTGAGTTCCAGAGCAAGCGCATGGATGACCAGCGTTGCTCCATCACGCCCCTCGAGAACAAGGAAAACGTCCTGCCCAACGGGTCTCCCCCGTATCCTAGCCCGACGAGTTCAGGTGCGACCTGGTTGTGACCAGCCTGAGCGCTGAGCAAAGGCGATTGGGGGGGGGGCTTTGGCATGTTGTGTTTGTGTGGACACACACATATGATGCCTCAAACGGCTCAGACAGGAAGATGTCAGCACATGCTTTTCGTGCCGTAGGCTGACAAGCTGGGGTGGGAGCAAAACCAGTGCTGCTTAGGTGAGAAGACAGCCTGCTGCAGAGCTATCATTCAGAAGCCATTCTGCTAATACAAGTGGCCAAGTTTGAAGAAGTGTTCAAGGTGATGTCAGCAGGTGCAAGTGAAAGTGTGGCATGGCGAGCCAACTGTATGGCCCGTAGGCACAAGATTTTTGGCCTTCTTGTCAAGGACGTGTTGGCAAAACGTTCTAGTAGCCGGTTCCCTGCCTTGGCTATGTACGTAGCCAGCCAATGGGGCCATAGCTAGCAGAATTGTGGCTGCTTCTCCCAGAATTTGTCTGTCCTGTTGGATGAGTTGATGGGAAACAAAATTTTCTGGAAAGAATGAGGTTTACTGTGGTACACCAAACAGTAATGGTGTTTGTCAAAAAAAAATCTATTCCTCACATACATGTGAGGGATTGATCGTGGCTTAGGTTCAGAAGCTTTTTCACTGCTGCAAACATTATGGCTTTCAGAAGGTACTAATGTGGAACTCTGGTGACAGATCAGTTGAGAAGCCAACTGCTACTTCTGCTCTTAAAACTGATATTGTAAGTTCGGTACTCTGCTTTCTCCCTGTCTCTGTTTGGTTAAGAACTTTTCACTCTAGACTGTTCTTCTTTTTGTTCCCCAAGTGTTTCAGTTTATTACTCCACTGTGCCTGCATCGTACCATAGGTAAAACGTGCTCGGCATGTCGGAGTTTGGGATTGTCTTAATTCCCACATGCCAAGTTCACCCTCAACACCGACACGAATGGCATGAGTGAGAGAGAAGCTGTGCGCATGGCCGTAAATTATCCCAAAACTGTGTGCCGCCAAGCTAAAAAAGAAGTGGTAGTTTTGTGCTTTTTGAACGGAACAGGGTATAGACAGAGGAAACCTGTCTCCTGTGGTGGCAATGGCTGCAGGGCCCGAGGACAGTGCGAGTGTGCGCGAGGAGCTGCTGGACCTGATCGTGGGCATGCAGAGCCGGCGCATGGACGAGCAGCGCACCAGCCTGCCCCAGCTGCCCGGCCTGCGCCGCAACAACCACAACAACAACAGCCTGCACCACCGCATGTCCGTGGGCTCCGTGCCGGAGGACGATTTCTTCGACATGATTGTGCGCTGCCAGGTGAGGGGGCGACAGAGTGGCGCTTCAAGAGGGGCACACAAGGAGGCCGGTATCAATCATACAGGGGTGAGACAGCTGCGCATATTCCGCAGTTCTGATACAAATTTGTTTTCCTGCGCCAGGCTGCTCCAAAAGCTTGAAAATTGCAAAAATTGCGCCAAACTGCTCCAAAACAGTCTGAGAGAGCTCTCTTTTTAACGCTCACGTCAGTTTCAGTGGGGGAAAATGCTTACTGACGGTATAATTTTCCAGCTCCCTCAGGGTGATGGTGCTTGTAAAGGTTTAATTGATTGATCAATCAATAGAAAACCCACATAAAATTGTCCCTGAGATATTTTTTTTCGAAAGTCACAATGTCGTGTTGCACATGTTATACATGTTAGCGTTCGGTGAGTTTTAAAGGTTTCCCATCGAAAACCATTCCAAAGACCTGTAGAAAAAATACTTATGTGTACTGAGGCAACAAACTAATTGTGCAAGGTGATGAAAAAACGGCAATTTTCGGAAAGCCGTGTCTCCGGAACAACATTACTGGGCGCTGCCATCTTGGTGTGGTGAAGATTGGAAAACATGGCCGCTGGGTGACGCAGTTGATCGTGGTTCAGGCAGAGTGCTCTTCGCCGATTTCTACCATGGTGTTGGTTATCGGGGTTGCTGGGTTTACATTTATTCGTTTGATCTGTTGCGGGAAGTTGCGCGAGTTGAAAGATGGGAGTTCATCAAAAACAACGTGGTGCCCGTGAATTCGGCGTGTTTTGGCCTTGAGTGTGAGGCGCATTGCGTGCTTGAAGTGAAATTTCGGACTCATTGATGTGTTATAAAACGCTGAATTATTGTTGCCTTTGACAGCAAGCTCGCGGGCGGCAGGAATAGAATGATCGACACTGCAGAAGTGGCGGCGCAGGCTACACCGCCGCAAAATGTTCAAGCAGTGTCCAATAGCGGGGCGGGCCATTGTTGCACACTAGTAATAATGGTCCATCTATCTGAAGCGAAATTTAATGCCAAAAGGGAGGTGGCTAAACATACCATCGTTAATCAAATTATGAACGTAGTGAACGTGCACCTTGGGAATGGAAATGGGAGGGCTGGCGGGGTGCGACGACTGTCACATCGCTTTGCGCACCTTTTGCCGGGGTTCTACACTTGTGTGTAAAGCCGAGTCTGGGATGAATAATTTCAGCATTCACATGGTAATTAAAATGACTTACGATTGCTTAGTTGCATTTTTTTTTTCATTGTTGCAAAATTTTCAATTGGGCTTCCAAGCTATCTATGCATTGAGCCAAAGAATTTAAAAATGGTCTGTAAAAAGGTAGTGCAGTTCGTACGTTGCGATACTCTGGTAGAAAAAACTTCATTGAAAGGCTGTTTCAGTGTTATGTACATTCAAAACGGAATAAAAAGTGCGCTTTTCCAATCCAAGTTGCTAAAAAATTGTTTAGTCTCAATGTCGTTCTTCTGCTCCAAATCAAGGTTCTTCTGCTCCAAAATCACGATTTCGCTGCTCCAAAAACTGCTCCCAAATCTGATTCAGCTGTCTCACCCCTGATCATAGGCAAGCAGCATGAGGGCACAAAATACACTGAAAATAAACAAGATTAGAACGCACGCTTGTCCGTGTGGCAGGTACAGTCTACGCTCGTTCCAGCGGATCCGGCAACAACGGACTTTCGGTTACAACAGACCATTTCTGTTGGTTTGTCTGGTCCCCATGCATTTTAAATGGAGTCCACTCCGCTCATAACGGACCTGGCTAGAGCAGACTATCGGCTAGAACAGACTAAATATTAGGCGAAAATTGTTTCGACTGAATGTTTATAACGGACTTCCGCGGGGCCGGCACCCGATGTGCTTTTTCTTTGTTTATTTTGGCAAGAAAACTGTTATGTCTGGCAACATTGCTGGCAGCCGGGTCGTTGGCGCAGCCAAGCCAAGCCAGTGCCAGTGGCATTTTTTTTGTGCGACCAGCGGCATGAGCAGCAGCTGATTTCACTGTCGGATAAATTAAGCGTAATTAACGCTGTTGAACATGGGTGAAAAACTGCCGACATCGGCAGAAGTACAGGCCTGTCTAAGCAGACGGTCTGCTCTACCGTCAAGAACAAGGCCGCTGCCGATAAACGCGACTCCGGTGAGATTGAAAACAGGGCTATCGAATACTCGAAGTGGTGCACTCGGAGGCGACTCTGCCCTCGTCAGTCTTTTTATGTAGTAAAAAACTCGGGTTAAGTGAAGTTTGGGTTTTATTATTCCCACGCATGCATCGTTCCCATTCCGTTCGGTGAAAAAGGTAAGAAATGCCTCAAGTAGGGGGGTTGTTCCCCATCCATTGTGTGCAGTCGGCCAGTAACCGTGCGCAGTCCAACTGGTCTAACTATATTCTAGTTCACTATAGGTCTAACTTTCGATTTTACAGCTGTCCGTCATCAGATTATTTCATTACAGCTGTTTCAATGACCAGACTAAAATCGCTAAAAATGTGTAAGCTGCCTTGAGGGAACGTCAGGCAGCGATCCGATTTATTTGACGAGCGGTTTCAGGAAAACCTGCCTCGTCGTGAGGGGATTTAAAAAAGCCTAGCTAATGCTGATGGCCACGCCTGGTGTTTTATAGCTGCTTAATAATTGCGCCTAGTTATATTCTTGCTTTATTTGCTCAGCTCGTCATGCGTCTTTACACGCTTGACCGCTAGGCCTTTTCCAAGTGCCGGGGCTAAGCTTTGGAAATGGTGTTTACGCAATTCTTTGCCCTCGCGGGAACACTGTGCAGAGGTGCTGCAGGCGTGTAGAAAGAACAAAGTGTATGTACTATGCATATGCAATATCGGTAAACTTTAGGGCTCATACGCCCCCCTCGTCGGATACTGCATACTTCGGCTACAGCGGACGTTTTTTTCCGGATTCAGAGGGTCCATTGTAACGTGCGTAGACTGTAAATTACTCCAGTCTTGCTGGTTCGAGGAAGGACCAAATGCATTACAGTGGGGGCACCTTCTGTAAATGATATGAATGGGGAAAACTGTGAGGTTGTTGTCAACAAGCAGTGAGTGGTGGAAGAGGATAGTTAGCTAAAACAAAACAGAGTGGTTCTGTGTGGCTTCGAGAGTGGCCTGGGTCCCGTGCAGTGTGAGCATGCTCTGGCTGGAGGCAGGCATATGTTAAAATTGAGGAAGCTAGGAAACAATTTCTTATGGGATATCCTAAAGTCTGCTTTGTCATGGTTGTTATTTACTTCATATGTGACTTCCATGAAAGCATTTCGTGATGTGAGTGCCAAGCAGGTGCCAGTAGTGGAGGTGAAATGGAACTGTTTGTTTTCTAACCCCCCCCCCCCCATCCCCCCACTTTGCTTTAAACTCTAAACCATCAAGTTCAGGGTGCCTCCTTTATGCAAGTATGTGTCGTATTTAGTGTCCTCATTTTCTGCAGTAGTAGAAAGTGGTTAACTGCATCAAATGCTTTAGACAAATTGAGAAATATGCAATCAACCGAACTAACCAAACGTTGAACCCTAAGGCTTTTCAAAGTCACTGTCGTCATCATCGGCCATTTGTAGCAGCCACCAAGCCATGGAGGAAAGAAAATCTTGAGAGGTCCTGGCGTCTACTAAAGCTCGAAATGCCATTTTGGGAGGTCTCCCTTCTTGTATTTTGCGCACACTCACCACTTTCTGCGCCTTTGCTCTCTGTTACCATCGTCTGCTCCATCTGCGCCTGTCAACCATAGGATGCGTGCCATGATGTGCAGGGTGTCTAGCGACCGGGAAAACCGGGAAAACCGGGAAAAGTCAGGGAATTTTGAGCCACCGGGAAAAGTCAGGGAGTTGTCAGGGAATTTTTCAATCAAGTACTACCAGTCAGGGAAAACCCCTTCGGGGCCTGCCCACACTGTTTTAGAATAGGGGAAACCAGTGTTCGAGGCCCTCAAGAAGTTACCGAACGCAACAAGTTCGCGCGCGACGAAAGCGTGAACCGCATGAAACGTTTTCTGGTTCTTCTGCAAGCGAAAACGCGCCGCGCACGCCTGAGGTCCGCTGACGCCGCCGCGGAAACCACCCGCACGGTGCGTGCCGAGCGGCCGGCGACGGCAACATGGCGGCAGCACCGTCCGCGGAGTAGTGCAGTAGCTTATTTAGTGACGCTAGGTAGCTCCAACCGCCGCGTTTGTCGCTCTTTAAAATGCTACTCAAGGCACAAACGCACTTGCTTGTGCAGGAAAGGAGCCACCGCAGGCAAGAAATCGTCGACGCGGCCGTGAAAATACCGCGCACGAATCGCGTGCAGAAACTCGCCGTGCGGTTCACGCAGCTCGCAGCTGGCTTAGGTTGCTGGGTGCACTTGCGCAGAGGGACGATGTGTGTGGTGCCAAAATCACACGCACAACACGCTTTTTTTTTTTCAGCGAATTTTAAAAGGCAGCGCTTTTCGGGAGCTAATCTTGAAAGAACTTCTTTCTTATGGCAACAGGAGCCAGAATTACATAATCATAAAGGATGACATGGCTTAGCGTGAACCGCATGCGGTGTTTTCTGCTCGCGAAAACGCGCCGTGCACGTTACAGGCGCGCTCACGCTGCCGCGGAACCACCCGCATGCTGCGCGCGGTGCTGCCGGTGGCGGCAACATGGCGGCGACTTTGACCGCGAAATTGGAGCGACCGCTTCTAAGCGCTCTCTAAAATGCCAAACAAGTCATGCACGAAGTTGCTTGTGCGGTAAAGGAGGTTATAATGTGGGCGGAAACGGTACTATAAAACATCATCCGCGCCGCTAATGAAAGCGCCCATGCAATACCTGCCGGGGTGGTAAGCCTAAACATCTCTGGCGGAGCCAGCCGACTGTCTCGAGCGCTTCGAAACTGCCGCCATGAGGCGCGCGGCTCCCCATTGGCGCATGTCATCAGGCTCCTCCCACTGCTGCGCGCGACGCGCGTCATTTTCTGAGCGAGGCAGAAGCTGCCGCGCGCGCGAATCGTCGACGCGGGCGTCAAAAAATCGCACGCGCAACGCCGACGTGCCCGAATCGCGTGCAAAAACGCACCATGCGGTTCACGTTGCATGTCAAGCCACGACAATCTAGAAAAAAAAGCAAAAGGTGCTGGCTAAAGCGCAACCTGAAACTTCTATCCTGCAAGATGAAATAAACTCTCTGAAGTCGTAATTGAAGGCAAGCAAACCTCAAGCTGAACGAGCAAACTGAAGTTATTCAAAGTGCATTCTAAGTAGGGCACTTGCAACAAATGTGTTTTTCCCTACGATAGAATGTCTTTTCTCTCCGCTTTTTATGTGCTTCACTGACCATTTCCACAGAATGGCGCCTGTTGTATAGGTCAGGGAATTTCGACTAAAATGGTCATGGAAAACATGGAAAAGTCAGGGAAATTGAATTAGGCAATTTGCTAGACACCCTGGATGTGAGGCCTTAGTGAATGGGCATTTTGCAGCCGTTGCTACGACACCATTGTCATTGACCGTCTGCGAGCTTGAAAATGCTGTGCGACTTCCGCCACACTTCTCCCAGTACGCCGATGGCTGGCGGGGCCTCTCGTGAGCTTTCTTTCCTCCATACTTTAAGCCACTCTTAATCCATGCCAGGCGGCACTGCAGCATTTTGTGAGATGTCAAGGAATATATGGCGGTGACGATCACTTGGTTGCTCAATCTCTGATGGAGTGAAAATTTCAGTGCGTCTTTAAAGATGGCGTGAGTGCATGCACTTTTCGCACCAAAAGTTTCCTGGCCTTCAACTTTCTGATGCTGAATTTTATTTGGGAAGTTGCCCGCAATGTAAGGCAAACATTGTGTGCATTATTGTTTTTAGCGTTGGTCCCGTCATCTTGATTAAAAATGAAGGATTTTTGGGCACGTTTATGACCATTCTTTCACATGCTGATTTCAGTGGCCGCTCAAGATGTAGGCATTCTTTTGTTTTTTCTAACACATACGCACACACACAGAAAAAAAAAATAAGGGAGAAGGATAAGGTACCTTGCTTAGGTGGCCTCCAATTCTGAGCAGACCTGCTTAGCATCACGATGATAATTGTGCAACCCCCAAGTTTTTCTGCTGGTATTAAGGAATAACTTGACATTACATTTTGTTGATCCAGCAGCAAAGCTGCAGTCTGTGCGTACCCAATCTCTGCGGTACTCTTAGTTTATGTGCCCCCGTTTGAAGTTGCACATTCTACACATTGCCACTAGCTCCATATGCACCATTGCTTATGCATTTTTAAAATCTACTGTTGGCTTGTGTGCATAAGTGAGCAGCATGTCAGAGGCGAATCTGTACTGACCTGTACTGACATCGTGCACTTTTTTAATGTGGGATCCGTTTACCTTTCTTTTCTTAATTGATTGTACGGTTCCCAGCCAGCTTTTATCTATCAAATTAGTTGCTTCTATCATTCGTCATTGTATGGCCATTTTTGGCTACGAATAAGGTCCAGTTGAATTCCGTAGGGCGTGGCCAGGGGTAGGGGATGGTGCATGCTGTAGGCTCAGCAGCAGTGCTAGTTCGGCGGGAGGCACCTGCATGTGCTGTGCACCATCGCAGCAACAGCATGTACGAGCCGTGCTCTGTGCCCCCTGCAGGGCAGCCGCCTGGAGGACCAGCGCAGCAGCATGCCCACACTGCAGCGTGCCCCGAGCGCCCCCGTGGTGCCCAGCTCGCGTTCTGCGCCCACGGTGCCGGACGAGGACTTCTTCTCGCTCATCCTGCGCGTGCAGGCAGGCCGCATTGAGGACCAGCGCACCTCCTTCCGCCCCAGCGAGGCGGCCGCCCCCGCCCCTCCGCCGCCCCCCACCACCTCGGCGCCCCCCGTCCGGGCCAGCCTCAAGGGTAGCCTCAAGTCTGCCCTCCGGGGAAGCCGCCACTCCAAGTCCAAGCAGTGAGGCCCCCCACCTCGCGGGCTGCTTATTCCCTGGCTGGGGCGGGCATGTGGCGACGGAGCTCAGAGAAGGAAAGAAAGGCCAAATGACCGTAACATAGATCAGCTTCACTTCCGGGGACAGCTAATTGCATTCCATTCAAGCTGGTGCCGGACTTCAGGAGCGCAGCTGTTAAGTTCTTGCTCGTGTCACGCTAGTTGTTGCCGCACTGTTTGGTGCAGTGCAGTGGGCTGTGGGAACTGGCATGGCTAGCGTGGGCTACCTATCAGTGCCACCGTGCTTTCCATGATTGTACACTTGTCACCTTCGAGGCGTCTGCTGAACAACTAGGCAAGGCAGCCTCCCTGTGTTGCCTTGAAATGGATGGTACAGGAAAAGTTTCATGAGCAAAACTTGACACTGTGCCTAAGCTGCTGATTTGTAGCATGACAGCACCACCTAAAATATTCGTTTCTTGGTAGCCGTCATTGGTGCTTTCCTAACTCAGCCAACTCGCATTTACAGCACCAGCTGCATGGCTGTGCAAGTCTTGTGAGCATTTGCATTGGGGACATTGCATTTACAACTGTGGCTGCGATCGCTCCGGGCAATTCAGTTATCATAGTACAGTAGAACCCCGTTGATAATTTCTCGGTTCATACGATTTCCCGGTTACTACGCGCGCAATTGCGAACACTAAAGATTCCCCGTAGTACGTTTCTTACCGGATAGTATGTTTTCCCGGATTATGCATTTCTCCCTCGAGTTTTCTTTTCTTTCTTTTTTTTTTTTAATCGTATCAATGAGGTTCTACTGTATTTAATGGAGACATTGTAAAAACTGGCACCTAAAGCCGTGACCCTTCCCGTAAACGAATTCAAATGGCAGTTTATTTATTGTGTACTAATAAAGAAATATTAATTCTAACTGGCTCTCACTTGCATAACATAGATTGAACTATTTAATGGGGACATTGTAAAAACTGGCACCTAAAGCCGCGACCCTTCCCGTGAACGAATTCAAATGGCACTTTATTTATTGTGTACTAATAAAGAAATATTAATTGTAACTGGCTCTCACTTGCATAACATAGATTGAACTTGGAGTACACTTGGTTGGGTAACACATGGCTTTGTTGAACTTGGAGTACACTTGGTTGGGTAACACACGGCTTTGTTATTCTGCCTTGTACAACCTCAGGGTGTTTCTTTTTTTTTTTTTTTTTTTGTCTGTTTCTCCTTTTTCTTTTTTTCCACTTGCAAGCAGAAAACCAAATGGGAATTTCAGTGGTTAGTACTGTCACAACTTGTGATATGTGAGAGGGAATACTCGGCACACTGCTTAGTTGACAGTACAGCTCGCAGCATGCTCCTGGGCAACTACTAATTTACAATTGATGTCTTAAGGTATTATTCATACTCTTTTCATATACTACTGCTAGAAGGTTGTATTCTGTTTTAGTTGCCCTGGAGCAAGCTGAAAATGTGTTAATCAAGAAGTGGTAGTGTTGAATCTTCAGAGTACTTGGTTCAAATTCATGTCCACAAGCCACCGAATTCATAAATGAACTTCCGATTATTCACACACCACGGGTCACGAACGATGTGCAGTTAAACCTCGTTATAGATTATCGGCTATAGCAAACTGAATACGAATTTTGGTTGGTCACTTCAGTGACACTTACTCGTTTTATAACGAAACTAAAACCACGAGAACCGCATGCGATATTGGCTTTAACAAAGAAATATTTGGTTTGCACCGAAAAAGCCACCAAACGAAGTTCACATCCTTCTTCAAATAAATAAGAGAGCAGGCCTGTTTTGCCAAATGAACTTTGTTCTGTTGTAATTTCACATTCTTATGTCCCAGTCCATTTAGTTTGAAATGCTACAAGGAGACAAGTAAGGATTACCTCGTTCATAGTGGGTTTGAAGCCTAAAATAATGCGTTTTTGTATCTAGGATTTTTCTGCAAGACAGATTATGCCGATTTGTTAGAGCCGATTTTTTTACCTCTACTGTTACGACGAATATCAGATATAATGAACTAACGTATTGCCCCAGTACTACTTTGCTATAACGAGTTTCAACTGTAAAAGCTTTCCTTTGGCCATGGGGGGGAAAACACATACAAAGACCTATGGGAATGAAATTGGCACTCGTGAACAGCACACTAGTTTCAGTAAAATAGGCTCTTCTCTCTCTTTTTTTTTTTTTTTTTTTATTATAGAAAAGTGATAATATTGACAGTACTGGAAGTGCTAGAGTTGCCATTTGGCTGTATCACGACATTTACTCTCAAATTTGAAAGCTACGATCAGGCGATATACAAAACTTTGTTATACAGTGGAATCTCGGTCATACGAATCTCAAGGGGCGGCAAAAATATTCGTATCACCCGAAAATTCGTATCATCAGAAAACGAGAAAAAATGGAATAGTGCCGCGCATGTGACAGGCGGCGGCAACATGGCGTCGGCTGTTGCCCTGAAGAGGTGCAAGTAGTTCAGCGACCGCTTGTAACCTTTTGTTAAAACACAGCTCAAGGTGTAAACTCAAGTGCTCATGCGGGGAAGAGCTCATAAAGTGGGAGAAAACTGCGCTATAAAATATCATCCGCGCCAAATATGCGCCGCGGAGGTGGTCCAGCAAGCTGCTGCGAGCGCTTCGAAATTGCCGCCATGAGGCACACGTCTCCCCATTGGCGCAAGTCATGACTCATGAGGCCCCTCCCACGGCCGTTCGCGGCAACGTTGGCGGCAACCAAGGCTGAGCACGGCCGGGGTAGGGCGGCGACGCGCGCTGTGTCGATGCCAACGTGCGCACGCGGCCGCTCTAGCCCGGCCGTGGGCAGAGGTACCACCCCAGCAGAGGCTGGCGCCGGGGTGCCGGCCCGAATCGTCAACGCGGGAGTCAAAAGAACGCGTGCTCACCTTCGACGCGACGTGCGCACGCGAACCGCATGTGATTCGTGCACGTCGGCGTTGCGCGCGCATTATTTTCACGCCCGCGATGACGATTTCGCCCCCGCGACAGATGCTACCTCGCTCGGAAAATGACGTCCGACGCGCGCGGCAGTGGGAGGAGCCTGTCGACTTGCGCCAATGGCGAGGTGCGCTCTTCATGGCGGCAGTTTGAAAACGCTCCGGACAGCCCGGTGGCCCCGCCGGAGATGTTTAGGCCTAACACCCCAGCAGATATTGAATGGGCGCTTTCACTACCGGCGCGGATGATGTTTTATAGTACCGTTTTCACCAACATTATAAGCTCCTTTACCGCTCAAGCAACTTCGTGCGTGCCTTGAGCGATATTTTAGAGAGCGCTTAGTAGCGGTCGCTCGAGCTCCCGACACCACTTCGCGGCCGAAGCCGCCGCCATGTTGCCGCCGCCGGCAGCGGCGCGTGCAGGTGGTTACGCGGCAGGGTCAGCGCGCCTGTGGCGAGCGCGGCGCGTTTTCGCGAGCAGAAAACGCTCCATGCGGTTCACGCTCCATGCTTTTGCGCCCGCGCGCAACCAAGGCCGCACGGCCACACCAACACTCCCGCCTCCCGTCCACGCCGCAGTCGTCTGCTCGCGGCTCCCGTGTTCGTATCACCCGCACCAGGTGATAAATGCGTACGGATCAACCGAATTTTTTTACATTGCATACAATGCATTTTCGCCGGGGAATTTTAAAAATTCGTATCACAACGAAATTCGTATCAACCGAATTCGTATCACCGAGATTCCACTGTATGCTCGTCAAAGTATGACGTGTGTGTAGTACCTTGCATCAAACTGAAAGGTGCTCCTCAAATGGCCTTGCATCAACATGTGCACAAGCGTGCAGTTGGATCCGCAATTTTGCGGTGCGTATGACCGTGGGCCAAACTGCATCCCTGCACTGCTGAGTGGTACGTGCCTGTTGCCGGGACCTCGAGTCATCTTGCATGCATGCCCCTTTGTGCTTCCATGTCTGGTCGTGTGCTCACTTCCGAAGCAAGGTCAGTAGGTAGTCTGAATGTTAATGCGGAAAGTTGGGCTCCTTGGTAGCAGGCATAATGAAACATGAAGACTAGCGTCGTCCTGTGTCCTTACCAGTTACGCTGGTAGTCATGTCTTATAGTCAGGTCGGCCACAGGGTGGCGAGTTAGACTGCGCATCCTCATCCAGCACAGTAGAGAAGAAGCAGGCTTAGCGCTTTGTCCACGTCTTCTGTGTCCTGTGCCAGGTGCGCTGTGATGCAAGAAGATCGGGTAGCGCAGCGCACGCTACAGTACCTTGTGCATGTTTTGTGTGCGTACATCTGTGTGACTTGGCAGGCATGTAGTACTTTCATTGCCGTGGTGTGCATCTTTCAATCCCCAACAGAATAAAACAGCTAGCGAAAAAAAACACGCACAGCTGTAATTTTTTTTACAGCAGAGCAAAAGTTTAAAAGGCATTTGATGTATACTGAGGGCAAGGCATTCAAAATTTAAGAAACAAATTTACTAGCTTGAATTTATCGTGCAACAAGAGCATTCTTGGTCTTGGCCATCAGTGGATTGCAGGGTACGGCACGCAGGACCTCTGAGTGCAGCAGCACTACATGAGGGCACTACAGCAGACTCCAGGGGAACGGACTCCACAGAGAGACGTTTTAGCTGCCTCTATTATCCCCTCGACACTTGTATTGCATTACTAATAAGTTTTCATTGGTTCACATCAGTGTCATTTGTGTTGGTGTGCTCTTCTGCCTCTTAATTGACGTCTATTTAGAGTAGCACAGCACAGAACAAAAAGCATAGGTGTATGGAAAAAAAGAAAAATTCCTCACCCTTCCATTATAGCAGCACCCGCAAAACTCCAGCACTCGCTCAGTCCTTGTGCTGGGGAAGCCATTCGTACGTACTGGGTCAAACAGAGCACTGGGCCAAGCACGGCGACTTCTGTGGCTTTCCCAGTCATTCCTGGTGCGATCATAGGAATCGAGGCTACAGACGTGCACTTTAGTGCAAGTGGATGTGCATGAGCATTGCGCTGGCCTCGACAACAGGTACGCACCATTGCACGCTGTGGTGGGGCCGTTCAGCTGGCGCTTGAACGTCCGGTAAAATTTTGCAGCCGACTGCACCCATCGAAGCTGCAGGCTGCTGGTTGCCGGCTGCCAGAGTGGTGGGTTAGCTTGGCAGCAGCACGCCCACTTCTCAAGGGTCCTTGCTTTGAGAGCCGGGGAACTTCACTGCTGAGGAGTGTGCAGATGGCTGTGGTGACGCATAATTGCTCGGTTGTCAAGGTGCAAGTGTACAGGAGCAGGTGCTACTGTGCATTGCCAAGAGGTAGGGGGTGGTTCACCCTATTGCCTGTGGGTGAAAGGCCGTGCAGAGACCATGCGAGCTAAACTGGACATGGAGGTCACTTCATCCGAGCACCTGTCATGTTGTTTCAGCCAGGGAAACGGATTATGTGGCACTTTTTTCGGTGCATGGCTCTTGAGGGATTCCACATTCCGTGTATTGCTGTTGTGAGAGGCAGGCATGCCTAACGTCTTATCGTCTTGCAGTGAGGCACTGACCTTTTGCTCCTGGAGCACTGGGTTGCACAGAGGGGAAGCTTGATAAAAGAGACTCGGGCTCCAAACAGTGTGCCAAATGGCAACACTGGTGTCGTGACTGAACCTTGGCCTGTATAGATTGCTACGTAGAACTTCTTACGGAGCAGATCAGGCAGTTGATTCAAACATTAGAAGCTAGACAAAATTAACAGCTTTCTTGTTTTGCTGTGCTTGCAAAAATATGTGTGCACGTAGTATTTGTTTTCCTTTGACTCCATCTACCACGTCATTGTTTAATATTGTCGTTTAGGAATTTGAGAGCCCCCTTCCGCCCCCTCCTTCTGTGGGGACTTATTTAGAATGCAAGAGTGCAGAGCCTTGATGTCACCAATTAATTTAATTAGGTAAATAAAATTGGCGTTTTAGGGGTTGTGGAAACGCCCCAGGCTCTCAGCATAATGGCAAATCTTGAAAGATCGTGGTGCTGCCATTTAGCTTGCATGAATAAATGCATTGCTGTTTCCATCCTAGAGGAAGGCACATGACAGCAGCAAAAGCAGCCCATGTGTCTCTGACTAGCTCCCCTTTCCAGGCAGTAGGTCGTGCTCAGTGTACAGATATGTGTGTCATGTTGGAATTTGTACAGTTAACCGAGAACTGGAAATTCTGCTGCCAAACGGGGAATGCATGCCTGGCAGCTAGTGGGATGAGGGCAAAATTAGTGTCAGCACAGGCCTCTGGTCTAATTTGTGGGGCTTGTTGCTGTGAGCCGTAAGGCGGAGTTGCCTGCCTTATCAAGTTCTTGAGGCAGCCTTGCCAGGCATGCTTCAGCGGGTACCTGAACTGCTTTGTCTTTTACGCTCTGTCAAGCGGCTCTTTCCTTTGGAAAGGCGCTTTTCTTCCCCCGTCTCTGGGTGCGTGTCGTCTGTCAGTGACACGAGATGTCGGTTGCGTGAGGAAGTGCATGCCAGCCTTCTGTGTTTTCTGCCAACTACCAAGACCTCAGAGGCTATCTGTCCTTCAGTGTACCTAATCTATCTGTCTTGTGGAAACCGTTGCCATTGTGGAAAGGTCAGGGTGTGGTGTTGCCTGATTTTGCATTTACCCAGCACACACACAACACACACATGCACATGAAGCTTAGCCTTGGGCAAAAAATGGCCGGGTGTGCATCTTTTGCTTTGTGCAAATGAGCATCAACTCGAGGGCCAGTTTTTCGCTGTTGGGGCAGTGACCAGCACCATGTAACATGGACTTTCAAGCTCTTGGAACAGCCAGGAAAGAAGATTTTCAAGTTGGCTCACAGCTAATTAGAAAACATTGCAAAAAAAAAATGGAATGTAAGCAGTTTAGACAAGGACACTGAGTTGACTCGTAAGTCAGCATTACGTCTTTGTCTCCTTGCCTGCATTCTTTTTTGTGCGTGTGCTATTTTCTGTTCAGCTCTTGGAACAGTTGCCAACAATATTTTAATGCTTGAAATTGGAAGCTTGCATACATAACTTGCATACTACACACTCTGGAGTCAGCCAATATGTCAATGCGTCCGATGTCGTAATAGGTGGTGATGCCTGGGAATTCGCAGTGAATTTTTGGTTTTGTCATACTTGTGTGCAGGAGTTGTTAAGACTGTGTAAGGTTGTTTTCTTTTTTTTTCTCTTTGCACATTTTGGTCAGGGTATATTAGCAGTGACTCGTCTAGTTGCTGGCATTTTCTTTGGCCGGTCCGCAGTCAATGTATGGTGCACGGCACATTTACAGAGCCGTTCTGCACATCTGCAGTGTCGTCGTGGCTTCTAGGTTTTATTGTGGCTTCTAGGTTTTATTGTGATTGTTTTTCTTATTTATTTTTTTGAGTCAACACTTGTTCTGCAACAGTTACATCTTCCCACTCAACTGAATGGTTTGGTTCCTTAGTGATCTCATATTGGTAACCTCAGTGAAAATGTTTTTTTTCTCCTGTTTTCCAAAATGTTTTCAAACATTCTAAGTGCGTTTTTTTTTTTTTTTTTTGCCATTGGCAGGCAAACAGGAAGGTGTATCACTTGTTGACAAATATTTCTTCGTCCTAAAACTAAGTTGTTCTGCAGCTTCACTGATTTCCTGAGATCCATTGGCTGTAGAAACTATTGCAACGGGAGCAAGGGGTGGGGAGAGAGGGAAAGAGAGACAATCACACTGTTCCAAATAAGTTCCTTACACAAACCATGCGGTGGGCTCGAACAAGGAAAGCGTCCATGGAAGCCAAATGCTTCTCTGTTGTCTCTTTTACCTGCTATGCATGGGTATATTGTTGCGACCACTAGGGTGTTTTGGAGAGTGCTTCATGTGTTAGAAAACTTTTGCAAGGTCAGGCCAACTAGCTGGTCTCTTCCCCTGGAGGAGGGGCTCAAGGAGAAGGAAAGTGTACACTCACTTGGAGGTGCATGTGGTGTTGGTGCGCAGCGAGAGGGTGGAAGCCCTGACCCAGCAAAGATCCCTGCAGCGCAACTTAAGGCTATGCTGCACTAGACCAGTGTTCCGTCGCACCGAGGCACTCTGTGCCGGCCTGTGTGCAACCTCGCATGCGTGTGTGTGTGTGTGTACATATATGTGTGTCTATCGGCCTGAGGAGGCTCGGGTTTCGGTGTTCCATGTGTGTGTGTTGTCATAGCCATGAACTGTGCTTACTTAACAATTCTCACTTAGTGTTCATCTCGTACAGCTGTCTCGTAAAATACATACATATATATATATATATATGTATACATATATATATATAAATAAATATAACCCGTCAAGATAGGAGCTCGGTGAAACTTGTTCATGCTTCACATAAAGTATATTTTTTAGAAGAAAAAGCAAGCAAAAAAAAGTGACTTAGTGATCATCTTCTCGCGCAGCCCGCCAGAGCAGACTGCATCTGTTTAGTGTTTTCTGCTTGTTACGCGGTCGTTGTGCGGAGCGGATGGCCCATGTTAGAACAAATGTTATTCCTGTTTAACGTAGCGCCTGGCCAGTGAACAAAACGGGCATTGTTGGTGGGTATTTTTTCCCTCACGTTTGGATTGGAGCAGTAATAATTGTTGTAGCTGTCGTTGTTCATTCTTGTGGTCGTGTTCCGAAAGCCTGCAGCGCAGAGTGAACCTGTTTCTTCACGGGAAGGTTGTTCCTCGGGTGTCCACGGCAGGGCGTCATCCGCCGCCTCGGACTGTGTCCCCCGTGTGCCGCCAGGCAGGCACTGTAGCTCTAGTTATTGTGAGCAGTTCCCAGAGACGAGATGAAGCAAGTGTTGCCTACTTGGAAACTGTCAGTAAACTGTAGACACTATGTTGTCAGCTGGTGAGGGAGCTGCCATTATCCCAAACTAAAACTCTTCCAAGCTACTACGGTGTGAACAGTGTGAGTACCTGTATTCAACTGCCTTCATTATTTCTAGTATTTAATAGTCATTGCAACAGTACTTCAGAAGTGAACTGTAAGCTGCCCATACACATAAGCGAATAAAATGTATAAAAAGTAAGCGCGGACTATGGGTTCTTGTGTAGAGCGGTGACACGTGCAACTTGTGGATTGCTTGGTCCTATGTGCTGGCTGTACGACTTGTATCACATTTCAGCTTCCATATGTACTCTGTTCTATACTCTGTGCACAAGGACGTTAAGAGCAATTAAGAACATGCTTACCATTTGGCAAAAATGTGCTGCATGCACGTGGAGACGAAACGGGTAATGTAACAAGATGAATGAGATGGAAGCACTCTCAAGTAATTAATATCAGACTACCCCTGTCACTAAAAGCGAACATATTCCGATGACAACTTCTGGGTCAGAATGGAAACCTAGGCAAGCTCATACGGACATGAAAAGGATATAAATAATACCAGAGCCCTTCAAAACTGTGAAGGACTCTGGTAACCCTAAGGGACAGGAAACAAACATCTCAAATATTGAAGAAAGCTTGGGTGCAAGACCGCCAAGTTCAAATTCAGAAAAAGTTGGGGCTGGTCTGGGCATGTAATGCAAACTGCTAACTGGTGGACCACCAGGGTTGCTGAGTGGCTGCAGAGGGACGGGACTGCAAGTTGAAAAGTTCAGGTAAGATAATTTGGTGGCAACGAATGGATTCGGACGGCACAGGATAGGAGCAATTGGAAGTCGATGGAAGAGGCCTGGAGCAGACATTAGTAGGTAGTAGGTAGTACACAGTATGACTAACTGCTAATAAGCGCAGGATTTAGTCTTGCATTTAGTCTTGTCCTTAGCAGCTTGCATGTCTTGAGAAATCTGCTAGCAGTGGTAAAGAGTCGTACGCTCATATATGTATGTGCAAATAGAATGGATTACCTGTGTAACTCTTTCGTTGCAGCGGAAAAATGGCTGATTTTGGGTGCTTCCACAATTTTTTTCTCTCTCGAGCGGCTGGACACATTTAGCATTGTTATACATGAAATTGCAGCTTATAGAGAGTTTTACTTGTCAAATAAATTGGAAAAAATTACACAAAAATTGTAAATAATGCAAATAGGCGATTGTAATAAGCCAGAAAATTATTTTAGGGAATCTGAAATATACAAGTTGTTCCTATGTTCATTAGCTATCATTCAATGTTATACATCAATCCTGTACACCATGTTCTGGATTTTTGAAGACCCGCCAATCTAGTGGCCTTGACGGCTGTGCCATTCAGCGAAGCAGTCGCGTGCCGGCAGAAAGCAAAGGTAAACATTGCAAATGGAGCAGAAGACGTTGGTTCTGCTTTGTGCCTTCGTTTTTCGTAGATCTTTCTATTCCTTCTCTTCTGCATCCTTTTCGGCTGGTGTGATACAGGATCCAGGGGCAAAACGGGGGCATGTCCTTGTTACACTTCGTTGTACTCGACTATCTGCTTCACCGGAATTAAAATCTAACGATCCCATGTCATTGCTGGAGTAATCACTGCTGCTGGGATCAGAAAAACAGCAGCAGCAGCTGCCAAAGTCCCAGTGGTGGTAGATAGCCTTTGCAGAGGAGCACGGCGTGAAGCAGACCTCACTTCGCCCAGCTCGGAGCTACCTTGGGTTCAAATTTCGCTCAACGCAGCCTCCGCTCTCGAAATGTAAAGAAACAAAACAAACTGAAAAAAAGAGTTCCCAATGTACATGCCAGATGGCGATAGCTGTCTGCAAGGTGCCGCTTTGAGTTTCGTAGGAGGTCTGTTCGATGGCCTATGGCATCGTAACGAAAGAGTTCAATATGCCTATAACATTCACACATCTTTTACAACAGGGATGTACAACTGATAGGTGTAAAAAAAATGAGGGGTCTGCAAGGGCTAGAGCTTTTATTAAATAAAAAAATTAAGCAAAAGAAAAGCTGACGAATGCTGCAGCGTCTGCCCGACTCGTTGAGTATGTCTTACTTATAGAAGTTAAGTGTTGGGGTATATCCTGGATACACTTCACTGATGTCAAAGAGAATACAATGTGTGGGTGTTTGTGAATGCAAGTTTTGGGAAAGCAAAATGAAGGTTGGAGGAAAACAAGGTAGGTACGCTACTTTCGTGTCGGATTGTACGCTGCCTGACTTAGCCAGAAACGATAGCAGACACAATAAAATTCACATGCCTCAACCACAGTTTGTTCTCTGACGGGTTTATTCAATATTGCAGAATGTCCTCCTCTGGTAGGTGCCCCCCAAAAAAGAGGGACCAGATTTTAAACCTTTTTTGGGCTTTACGGGTAGTATTTTTCACAGCATGCTGTGTGTGTCGCAGTAATAAACTCTCTTTTACCGTTGGGATGAAGTCGCACAAGTGTTGCAGGAGAGCTGCAGGGGTGTTATCACTGCCCATCATCAGGCTGTGGTACATATTCAAATTTCTTGTACCATTAGATGAAAACGTCGGGCATTTATTTGCACAATGACTATGGGGAAGGTTGCAAACACTTGACTAGCGATCCAAGCACCATTGTTGTTCTCCCTGCCACAGGTTGTGTTCTTTTAGTGATTGTTACGTCCAACGGGTTCCCACTGAAAGCTCAAAAAACGGCCAAAATTTCTCAATTGGTACATCCGGTACCTTCCGTTTGATCTCGTCTCTTATGGTGCACTCATGCAGCTTTTCCAGCTCTTGCTCTGATTTGAAGTTTTCGCTCGTTTGTTGTGGCTCAATACTATACTCGGCAGTCTCTCTGCTTGGGGGGGGGGGGGGGGGGGGGGGGGGGGGGCGCTGCTACCAAAGAGAAAAATGGATGCGATTCTTTCCAAGCTCCCTCAAAAGGTCATCTACTATGCATGCATACGTCCACAAAACTTCATTTTGGGACGGCCATCGCGAGAAATCTTTAACTGGTCCAAGAGCGCTTGTTCAAGTGTGACATAAGCATTCCTGTATAAATTAAGGTAAATCAGTGAACGACCGGAACTGGCCATCTGCATGCTAAAATACTGGGGTAGCAGGCTGTTGGTGCTATTTGAGATATGAGTATAAATTGGGAGGATAATACGAGAGGTATGGATGTTATTCCTTTAATTTTGTCAGCAACTCCATTTATACACGTGAAAAAGCAGAATAACTATTCTACATTTGTGACTTGCATAGTCGACCAGTCTGCCTCCCGCCAATCAGGGCTTACTTGAAATAGGCGCTTTGAAAAGGCCGAATTTCGGAATTCCGGCCCTGATCGTAAATGCACACACATAGTGGTGTACAAGAGGTACTCTCCTGTTCAGCTAGGGGGAACATTTTGCCTCGCTTTTTCTTATCTGGCTTGGAAATATTTGATTCCCTTATTTAAGCCCACACCTGATCCAGACTTTAGACACTCGCAATTCACTACATATTCAGCACACTGCTGTTGGATATATAGGATGCAAGTGACATCAGCAAGTAGCTCGTGTGCGCGTGCACTGCTTAAACGCAGTTAGCTACATTAAACCTGCACATTCATTGCGGTTGAAGTGAGTAGTAGGTAGTTATGCACATGACATGGCACCGCTAAATTAGGGCATGAGGCTTTAAAGTGAGTAACACAATACCTTGCTGCTGGGCAACCATGTATAGTTCAGTTTCCAGTGGGCTTAGTACCACCTGTAGCTTCAGACATAGCCATCACATGTGGTCTGCCCAGTGGAATATCAAGCTGCCATACAAGGCACCTGGGTTTGATTGCCACTGTTGATCTGGAACTCCTGATGCATTTCCTGGTTCTCGTATCTGCTTTCATCTGAGCACAGCACGTACACGGGTAGGCTAATGAGTATCACAACCCATGTGCCACCCTGCCACCTGTGGGATATATGAGGGGTTCCTCGGGGGCCTTGCCAGCTCTCTGGGGTAGGCCCCCACGCTAGCTCCCGGCGTGTCAACCACGCGGGCTCCCATGGCTACGGCAGCCCAGCGAGGTTCGCCGATACGAGAACACAGTAGACAGTAGTGCCGAAGCACAGCCGTTTATTTGGGGAATCCCAAAGCATGCGAGCACAAGGCTCGACGGCGTTCACGAATCACGCCGTCCGGGTCGTGACCGCGAACGGGAGGTAGGCACTCACGGCGCGCGACAAACAAAGCTCCCACCTGAGATACAAGTATCCGCCGCCACCGCGTTCCGCCGATCTCGCCTCGACCGGGTCTCCGCCGATACCCCCCTTCTCCCGTGCGCGCACGCTCGCGCCGCCCGCGCCCGCGCGCCTATCCCCGCACACATTGGTGGCGCCATCTCTCGGGGGACGCCGACGAACCAGCGGAGCGCCGGACCGGTTTCAGCGCACAAGCGTCTCTCCCGAAGCGCGCGCTGGCTCGGGATCGCAGGTCGCGGTTCTCCACGATTCCCACACTCCTCCCCCCTAAAACTGGACGCCACTTGAGCTCGAGTGACGTCACGTTGCACCACACTCGTCACGACGTCTCAAGTCAGCAAAACAGCCACCGAACGCCACTCCACACCAAAGTTCGCCACACGATGCCGCCGTCGCGATGCTCGCCTCACAAACCCGCAAACACATTGCAATGGTTCCAAGTCTCTCGCGGTTGGGCAGCACAGCAGGTTGGCAGGCCCGGGGGTAGCTGCAGCCGCAGCCGACGAACGCCGGGGTCGCGCCATGATGCGACCCCCACTCCCAGCTCGAGGCGGCAACGGGAACGGCCGCGCCCACTGCGGCTGCCCGAAGGCTCGCGCCGCTCGCGTAAGCGCCAGATCCCGCCGCCTCCTGGGTTCCGTGGCCGCTTCGGCCGCAGGTCCTCCCGAACGGTTGGCTGCCGCCCGGCAGGCCGGAGCAGCAACTGGCGGTAGCTTCGCGGGCCGCGCCCGGCCCCGCCGGTGGTTCAGCAGGCCATCCTCGCTGTCCGTGGCAGTGGTGACTGGCGTGGCTCCCGGTTGTATCCGTATGCAGGTCTCGCTCTCACCGTCCAGTTTAAACGATTCCCGAACTTGAAGTGGGGAGCAGCGGGACTCCGCAATCTCCTGTGACTGGCCGGAAACCTTATCGACGATCTCGCCAAATAGGGTAACAAAGATGCCCAAGGGGACTCCCCCTTGCACGTTCGCTTGCTCGCGGAATCACGAGTCCGGCAACTGTGCTCCAGCCGCCACCCCCGCCTGGAGGCAGCTCGCCTGACTATTACGGGTTGTCGGCATCGAAACGCCCGTCCGAGCTATTTCGGCCTGGTGCGTTGGTCGGCAAAGCAGCGTCAGCATCAAGCAGGCGGGCTCCTGCAACTCACTCGCAGCAATACAAGCTGCCGTAGAGCCAGCGCCAACCGCAATACCAGCGGCTTACGGGCGCACATTACCGGTATAGGTCGCCTGAGAGTCCGTCTCTTACTAAGACTGGCGATCTCTCGCGACCAACGAGCCCGCTGCCGAGCCGCGCGAAGCTCTTACTGCCTAAACGCAATCTCGAGCGGAGTCTTCACGGCATCGAGACGCACGCACTCCGGAAGCGCGGAGACAACGGTCCCATTGCTCCCGCTTCCCCCCGCAGCGAGAGGAGACTGATTCTTCAGCGATCCCCCTCGCTCTTTGTCAGGCGTCAAATCGGCTAACACTCCGCCTCGGACTCAAAGCGCAGTAGCGGCGGGCTCATTGTGCGGCTTGAGAACCCCCAAACACCGCACCCTCGCTCGGTAGTGTCCGCCGCGCCTGCGGGAAACTTCAACCGGCGCCGGCGGTGCGACTGCGCGGAGACGGCGCTACGGGGAAGGCGACCCGCCGCCATATTGGAACAAGGCCTACGCACCTCTCGTCTCGCAAGCGGGCCGCGACTGCGGTGCTCGGAGGTATCCTACTGACTCACCGCCACCGCCTGGTGCGTGTAGGAAGGTTTACGCATTTGCCGTCACGGCTGTATCGGGCATCATAACTGTCTGCCTGCAACCGACTGGCGCGAGGCGTTTCGTCCGAAGTCTTCCGGACAAAGGGTAGCGTGCTACGACTGCAGCAACGCATTTCTCGGGGAGCTAGCAACCTCGAATTCGTCTGAATACGAGACCCACGTTCGGGCGCCATGTGGGATATACGTGTGGGGTTCCTCGGGGCGACTTAGCCAGTCCTGGCGTAAGCCACCACGCTAGCTCCCGGCGTGTCAACCACGCGGGCTCCCATGGCTACGGCAGCCCAGCGAGGTTCGCCGATACGAGAACACAGTAGACAGTAGTGCCGAAGCACAGCCGTTTATTTGGGGAATCCCAAAGCATGCGAGCACAGGGCTCGACGGCGTTCACGAATCACGCCGTCCGGGTCGTGACCGCGAACGGGAGGCAGGCACTCTCGGCGCGCGACAAACAAAGTTCCCACCTGAGACACAAGTATCCATCACCGCCGCGTTCCGCCGATCTCGCCCCGACCGGGTCTCCGACGAGACTCCCCTCCCCCGTGCGCGCACGCTCGCGCCGCCCGCGCCCGCGCGCCTATCCCCGCACACATCGGTGGCGCCATCTCTCGGGGGACGCCGACGAACCAGCGGAGCGCCGGACCGGTTCCAGCGCACAAGCGTCTCTCCCGAAGCGCGCGCTGGCTCAGGATCGCAGGTCGCGGTTCTCCACGATTCCCACACACCCAAGAGTTCTCTCGGTGTACGAGTTGTCTTACAATGAGTGCCAACAGATTGTGAATACGAAAAGGGTGTGCAGTGGCTTGGTGCGCAGAGCAGGAAGAAGTTGCGGCTGGCCGGTGTGCAAGTCTACCAATGGCATTGGTGGCGCTGTGAGGGAGATTCCTTTGTACTCATGTTCCATACAGACGTGCTAAAGCAGTGCTACAAGTTGCCAGCAGGGGTTCCCCAGCAGAGGTCGTGGCTGCAGAAGTCCTCTGAAGGCACGCATAGGATCTCTTGGCAATGCAGATAGCTGTTGCCGTTTGTGAATTCATGCGACTTGCATCAGTTTCGCACATTATTTCCCCTCTCCCTCGGCTCATAATTCAGTCAGTCAGTAGCACACCTGTCAGCCATGCATAGAATGAGGGTTCAAATTCCACCTCTGATTGGTCTAGCTTCTATGAACCATACAGACACTGCACATGAACGATGAATAAAGCTGCTAAACTACCCATTGAAGGACTCCGAGTACGCACATAAACGCTTCGTATTTTATAACAGCGAGTATTCCTAAAGACGTTTCTGGGAATGTTGCGCGAGCGACGCAAGTTTTGCAGCAGTAAAGACTGCATTGTAGGCTGAACCTAATTTTTCAAATTTAATGGGCTTAATTAGGTTTCGAGGCACCAGCTGCTGGGCATACAACCTCTGGTCCAAATTTACCACTGCAACAAATATGGACCAGAGTGAAATTTACTGCAAAATGTACCGTGATTTCAACACACGTTGAATCTAGGAGGTCTACGTTAATCTGCTGCCAATGCTGGCACAAGCATTGCCAAACTTCTGCTTGGGCAAGAAGGCTGCTAAACCTGAATAACATTTTCACCAATTGTAGTGATTAGAAAGCACTAAAATTTGCATGTTTCAAAAGCCAAGTTTTTATTGAATATTGCTGCTGTCTGGAATCGC
Organism: Haemaphysalis longicornis; assembly: GCF_048455015.1. Classification (NCBI taxonomy): domain Eukaryota; kingdom Metazoa; phylum Arthropoda; class Arachnida; order Ixodida; family Ixodidae; genus Haemaphysalis; species Haemaphysalis longicornis. Next base: position 329,758,152 of record NW_027526203.1, read on the forward strand.
TATAGATAGTTGAAACTGCCACCAACTCCAGTGCTTCCTCTTCCGAGTCAACAACCAAGGGTGTGCGTTCATTAAAATGAGACGAAATCGCAGTTTTTGTGTTGGGAAGACAAATTTGGCCATTCAAATGTGGTCTTCTGCAAGTCCTGTGGATGACACAGGTGCAGAAAAAACATACCAGCTTCTGAGTTCTGTGTGTAAACATTCCAACCCTACAAATTCTCTAGTGCAACTGGGGTGCAAAAAAATCATGCACACCCTCCTCCTAACGACGACGACGGTTGAACGCAAAGCTTACTCGTGATGAATTCTTTGGTTGGCCAATCCCACACCGCGAGCATGTGCTGCTATAGAGGTTTGCACCACTTTTCTAGAATACCCACAGCAACTCTTGCGTGTGCACTATGTAGGCCTAACGTTTGGGTTTGGGGTGTACCGCGAAAATTGGTACCTGCTGTTTGGCGTTCGCTTTGACCAAGCTGAAATGGAGCAGTCAGATAGACGCCGGCATCATAATTCGAGGGACCCAGGTTTAAATCTGGCCACGGAAGGCGTTTTTTTCTTTCACTTCACCTGCGACCATTCATCGTCAGAGAGAGTTGGCTTTCCTGCAGGGCGTATTGGCGTACAGCGGCATCAGTGAGGACACGAAAGCTTCACTTTAAAAAGCTAAACTCTGGATTGGTCGATCTGCACCGGTTGAGAAACGAAATAGTGTGCCATAATTTTGTGGTCAAAATAGCCACACTGCACTGTTCAGATGGTCTACATCCAATTCTAACGAGAATATTGCTTCTAGGCATAGTTTTCTTTAAAAATATGCACTTGGGGAACAAGTAAAAAAGGTATTCAGATTTGCTTGCAGATTTAGTGCATGTTGATTGGTCAGGTGGCTTGTTTAACACAGAACTTTTTTTTTTGTGTGTGATGTGTGCCTGGCTCCTGGCCTTGCTCCAGCAAAAAATTTGTTGGCATGTACGCACATAACAAAGCCTTCTACAGCCGCCTTCTACAGCCATTGTACCCTGCTCAATATACCCTCCAGCTAAGGTCAAAAAGCATCGAAGGCTTATGCCAGTGGTACGCAAGTTCTTGACGAGGAGCATTTCATCTTAGAATGTGATGTCTTGGCTCCAAGTAAAAATTTCTCTGCATATGGTGTTGTAGCATAGAAGATCCAGACAGACAATGGTGCCTGGTATTCACAAATAAAAGGACCTGCTCAGCTAGACAGGAGTGGGACAGTGCGTTGCTGGCATTCAACCTCACCACCGCCGATTCCAAAACCTTGCACAGGTTTTATGCTAAGGCACCTCGTTGTCTTCAGCCGGACCACCGTGGCATGTAGGAGCACGCTACAAAGTGTCATCACAATGCATCGGCACAGCTGCTCCTCAATCACGGGCAGATGGTGATTGTGGAGATGGCTCTCGTTAGACGATCGTTCGACGCGGTCGTCCTACTCCTCGCCAATGTGGGGGGTAAGGAATGAGGGGCAGAAGTGCAGCCCCACTCCAAAGAGACTGATGGGTTTGCAGTGTACCTGAGCAGCTGTTGTAGTAACACGGCCTCATCCTTGTCATTGTGCACCGGATATTTTTATTCAGGTCTTGCTGTTACGTACAGAGCTACCACAGGAGACAATCGTGCTAATCAATGCAATTGCAAAACGGCGATTCAGTGCACAGAAGTTGACTCGTGCCTGTGATTGAAACTGGATGAAACTGCACACGCACTGGAAACAAGTAACGTGAAAAAGCTCCAGGATTTGAACAGTGCGGTTGAAAATTTAGTTGGGTTTCTGAAATGTTCATTTACATACATAACTTTTTGATAGAAAATAAATTCAATTAAATTTAATCTCAGAAACACACTTATGTGCAACGGAACAATAGTCTACTTACTATGCACTCAACAAAGTTGTGTTCACTGTCTATCGAAAAAAAATAACAGCAAGCAAGGAGGAAGCTGGCCCAAAATTCACGCCTTGCTTGGCTTTTCATGAAGGTTACCTGCACACTTAAGCTTCACACTAGTTTTTCACTTGACTCCTTAAAAGGTAGAAACATTTTGCATGAATGCCAATGCACACAGCTATAAACGGTTTCCATGCACGCCCACATGCATGAACAAGCAGTCCAGTTATGGTACGCTACAAAAAGTAAATTCAGCAGTTATTTTGACTGTGCACTCCAAAAGCACAACACAGGTCACACAAACATGTTCCTGTTAAAGTTGGCTACAAATGAATGCACAAACACCTCTATGAGTCTTAAATGCACAGGTTGCCGAAACTCATCTATACAATACAAAAGTTGCGGTGCTCATGTTAGCAGAGATTTTATTCAGTCTGGAGATGTATCTTTTTTTTTTTCCCATGGATGAACTGGTAGCACTCGTGCAGACGCAAACACATTCTTCCAATAATAGGCTGACTGCTCGCGATATGGCATATTACACAACGTACGGCCAACAGTTAAACGTTAAAGTATTTAATATAAAAACATTTTTTAATGTGCAAACTGAACCAGACATCTATTCCCCAATACCTATCATAGGAAAATTATTAGTGCCCAGTGAATGTTTAACAACCTCGCAAAAGAAGCCATCTTGCCTCAAAATAGCACCTACAGTGAACGCTCATTAATTTGAACTTCAATAATTCGAATCTATGGATAATTTGAAGTGTGATATTTGGTCCGGCCGAGCTCCCATAGAAGTCTATTTATAATAAAGCCCGTTAATTCGAACGCGAGTGGCCTCCGCCATGGATAATTCGAACTACGCGCCTCCGTGCTGGTACCTTGGGGCCTGACCCACAGCCAGAGAAATGCATGCGCTGTCTACGCACAAGGCTGTGTGGATTCTGGAAAGAAGAGAAAAACGGAGATGGAAAATGAATCTGCTAAAAGCAGTCGAAAACTTTCACGGCAGCTGTTTTGGAAGAAGTTTCTTTGCGGACAACGTCGATGTGGACGCGAGTTCAGGGTGTGTGGCGTGGTGACAGGCGACACCATTTCTGAGGCTAGACTCGCAGAGCCTGTCACTGCCAGGGACCACGCGGAGGAGGCGTACGGAGCACCGGTGCGGCCATCGCTTGTAAGTGATGATGGCATGGAATGCCGCCACTCTCGTTTTCAGCTCTGGAGTATACACAAAAGGGAGGCCTTTCGCTACATTCAGTTGTTGGAGAAAAATCTGCTGGCTTTCACCTTCACGGATAAAAGGCAAGCTTCACTCGAGGACTTTCTCAAGCAATTAATTGCTGACACACTCCACTGCTACCCAATCGCATCGTTGGGCTTTTGTTCTTCGCTTTCGCTAGTTCGAACTTGCATTAATGCGAACTGAGGTGGCCTCTTTTTGCAGTTCGAATTAACAAGCTTTTACTGTATATCTTCTAATCCTTGAAAACATTCTATGACGCCACTAAGTGCCTAAGGAACAAATACAACCTGTTAATCTCAGACTTTCCCTATGAATGCTTACTTGTTCACAAAACCTTCAAGTTTTTGACAGGAACTTTTCTCACATTCTGAACTATAATCCAGCACTCCAGGATAGAAGTGGCACTGTACTTTGCTGACGAAAAAAACAAAAGCAACAAGAACACAACGGCAGTCACTAAATCAGAGGTATGAGTGTACTGAGTGTCTGAGTGTCTGAACTATAATCTATGAGTGTCTGAACTATAATCCAGCACTCCAGGATAGAAGTGGCACTGTACTTTGCTGACGAAAAAAACAAAAGCAACAAGAACACAACGGCAGTCACTAAATCAGAGGTATGAGTGTACAAATCTGACAAGATTGTTTTTACAGTGCTAACGTACATGACAGAAATGTCGCTAGAGATAAGGTGGTTTCACGCAGAAGTTAAATGCACATTTGCAGGCAGCTATGCCATCAGATCAACATGTAAATAAGCACTGGAGCAAAAATCTGAGATAAATAGACATTCTGTACATTGCAACGCAGGTTCTGAGCACATTGAACACTGATAGGACATCGCACAATGCACTGCTTAAGTACAATGGCTTCACCATACCTCAATTAAGAACCTTGACGTTACTACCGAATTCCTATGGCTTTATTTGCTGACTGGCACGTGCAGGTAACAACTTGAACAAGTCAGCCGTGTCTCACTTCAGGAATAAATTTGGGCAAAGCAAAATCCATAAGCTCTCCTTATTGGCGGTTTTTCAGTACAACTGCACACTACAAACAAAATTTCTGTGCATTAGAATTTACACCTGAGACAGCCTTATGACAGAAGCCATCATAATTAATGCAATTTCGCTGATATTTACATTCTAAAAACAGGCAATGCTCACAGGAGGCTTGAATATGCCGAGGATTCAACTAATAGCGCAGTCAAGATTCGTGTTGGGTAGACCCTCGACCGTTTGTGCCACAGCTTTAATAAGGTAGGTCATGGTACCGTAACAACCACTGGGTGCCGAGTCGTAGAAGTGCTCGCATAGATTGGCCACTCTGTTGCAGCTACTTCTGCTGATGCCATCCGTGGCACAACACAGTGTGGAATCTCCATTGCATTGCTTCTGCAAAAAGAACATGCACCGGAGGTTACCCAACTTCTGTCACATGCTACCCCTCTTAATACTACTGAGCACACGGACATAAGTGAATGCGACAACAGTTCCTTGTGCTGTGGTTCCCCTTACTCTAGCTTTTGGCTGGAAGACGTCGCACAGAATGAAGCCTCCCCTTTGGCGGTCATGCTTGCAATGGCCTACTCACCTGGTCTTCTAGGAACATTTTGTAGGCATGGTGCACCAGGCCATCGATGCTGATCACCTTGTTGATGAACGTGACCACATTGTGTTCAGCCAAGAGCGTGAGCACCATAATGGCTTCAACCATCAGCTGACGATACTCTGGCTGCGGGATGCAGTTCAGCACATGCTCAAACTCCAACGCAAACTTGAGCTCTCCTTGTGTCATCTGGAAAAGAACAACAGGGAAGTAGCAATGTGATTCACAACTTCCGGCACAAGTGGCCACTTCTGATGCCCTGCCTGGTGAACTCTGTTTGCTGCTTCTGAAAAAGAATCTTGTTCAGCCCCCAAAATTCACCCCAGCATACTGAGGCAGTGTATGTCCACTTATGAAGTGGTGCAGACCGCGAATTAAACGCAGCAATAGCCTGCGTTCTGTGCCTAGAGTATACCCAAGTGCTTTTATTTAAAGAAAAAAAATGCAAGGGAATGTCTAATAAAAAAAAAAGTCTGAGGGCTCAAGCTTGAAAGCCTGAGACAGTGCCTTCAAGGCATAATGTCGAACAGGGGGCTTTTTTTTTTCTTTTTTCAAGCAGTGCTTATGGGTAGTGTTCACAGATGCTCAGCGCAGAAAGTGCCACTACTGCAGTGTTCAGAAAGCGGATTGCCACTCTGTGATATCAACCACTGCCTTGGTTCAAGTAAGGCCATATTGCAGCTGTATTTTCAAACGGGTGGAAACCACGAACTGGGCGGCAGTAGTAGCAGCGCATAGGAGAGGCCAACACAGAGCACAGGTGGCCAGGTTGGCACCACGTGGTAATGAAGAAGCAACAGATCTCCAAAAACTTCAACACTTAACTATTGCACATTAGCATTAAAGTAACAATCAAGCAATACAACTGCTCCATTCAAAAGCAAAGATCCAAATTGAACGTAAATTGTGTTTAATTAGGCTAGATAAATAAGAACACATAAACAAGGGCAGCAGTGCACCAGTGACTTTCTCTGCATTTCCTTGGTGATGTCACAGACTGGAAACTGTGACTGGCTGGCACTGCATGGTAAAAGCAACAGAAAATAAGGAAGACTAGATAGCGTCCTTGTCTAGTCACGCAGTCATTAACAAATGTCGATGCTACAAAAACTTGTGCGAAAAACCATTCATCAGCTGAGTGCCTGAAAATGTGGCACCACCTGTGAAGAGGCTCTTGGAACAAGATTAGGTATTTTGCCACATTTGCTACGAAATTGCGCTCGTCGTCCAGAACTGCGGATGCAGTGCTGCCCAAAGCATCAGGTGGATGGAACCTTGCGGCTGAATTCGAGCTTAACGATCTCCTGAGCAAAAGCTTCATTGTCTGAAACAAAAACAAAACCCACTGCTGTACCGGCACACAGGTACAGTGCCCTATGAGTGTCTTACTAGGTTTCACTGGTGAGAGCCAAACTTCTGTTTCCTATTGGCAGTGAGATGTTTGAGTGGCGCCCCCTGGCTCTGACGTCGGCTTAGGGACTCACGCCGTTGTCGTCTGCTACACTCCGCTTGTGAGGGGGAAACAGTGCCTCTGCTAGAAACCACCCGCTTTGATGCTTTAGGGCATTAAAAAGCGTATTTTCAGTAATTAAGTTATTTTGCCAGCTTATGACACCTCTGAATAATTTCAAGCAGTATCCCGCACAAGTCTGGAACACACGAGGAGAGAGATGAACTTTCTACACAGCCTCGGTCAGATGATCGTGTGTAACTCGTCACTCATCCTTTCTAGCTTATTCGCGAGGTTCAGTGCTAGGAGCTCCTCGATAAGTATCCAAATGCGTAGGCTTCCCTAAAATATTTTTGAGAGTCTCTCAATCTCAACCCGAACAGTTATGACATGATTACAGTGTTGAAGGCTTGATTTACTCGCTAACGAACGCAATAAATAGTATACGTGCCGGTTTCCAGTATACAAAAAGAATCGAAACCGATGAATATGTACAAGCAGCTCTTTATTGTTTTTCAAGTCTTTCGGGCGTAAAGAACGAATTCTGACCTACTCGGGATGGCATTCTATAAATTGAAGGAAATTTCTCTTACTCTCTGGTCTTGGACTGAGGTCCCCGCCCACTAACCAGCTCGATTTCACTGTTGAAGTTTTCTCCTCCTCTTCCAACTCCTCCGCTTGTGTGCAGTTTCACTGTAACGCATATCTGAATATTGTGAAGATATGGCTGTAGGAAATGTCACGAACTATGCCTCCAGGTCTGAGCAAACATAGTGTTACGGTATTTTTACCGTACGCGTGACTCGTTTTGCTCAATAAGGCTCCGTTACTGGTTAGAAGCCTGGTATAAAACCAGCACACGCCTATACACACAGTAGATTATTTAGAACTGAACCTACATTTTTTGCGGCCCATAGTGAATGTCGGCATACTTTCATGCCATGACACCGTTAAGTGATGTGATACAATACTTTCGAACATTCGGTAAGGTTACAAAAACCTTGCATACGATTACCGAAAATCGTAATGCCTTCTGCTAAAGCTGACAGCCCCGAACCCGAAGGCCTGGGAATTTTTTTGGTCTTGCATTTTCGCTGTTGTCGGTTATTAGCAGCTGACTGTTCCCTTTGTTCGAAAGATTTCTGGATACAGGAGCTGACACATAGCTCCGACTCTTCGAGCTTTGCACAGGACTGGCTTCGCTAGCAATGGGGCAACACTGGCAATGTTTCTTCCGGAGTGGTATCAAAAACTATACTTTAAATTATGCTTTGAGGTAGTGTATGCGATATTAAGTCTTTTATAATGATAAAAAGTTTGACATAAACAAAATCTGGTGCGGGCAAGCATCAAAAGTTGAGCGAGCCCGACTGAAGCAGACGACAAATGTGAGAATCCATAAGCCGATGTCACGAAGACACGCTTCGCAGCGCCGCCCGTGGTCACGCTCACCGCCAATAGTGCTGTGCCTTCTGACATGGCGCCAACTTACCGAGTGCCCAATATTGGCTGGTGCCTCATAATATGCTGAACCAAGCAGCAAATTGACTTCCAACTCCTTTAGTTGTGAACATCTAGGCAATGGCAGCACTGTTTCCAGTTGGACAGTAGTGCAGCAAGGCACGGCACGAATAATTCGAGCAAGTTGCATGCTGTCTGCATGGTCCCACCTTACATAGCAAGGCAATGAAATTGTGTGCAGCAGTGGTTCTCAGCCACGGCCAAACTGGGGACCCTTTCTGGGCTTGCAGAAGGGATGGGTGGATGTTGATACGTATCATATTGTCAAATGATTTACTCTCGCAGCTAAAGTCGCCCATTCTCCTATTTCTATGCCCTCCCTTTGTGTGTCTGGCTATCCCGCACAATTGCAGTGTTGCGCACAAAGCCACCTTTAAAGCATCTACTATGTGGCAGCAAGGCTTGGCAAAAGGAGGCTGTCGCAGAGAGACTCGCAGGCTTCCTGAAGTGGCCTCACAGACCCCTGGAGGTCCACAGGCCTCATTGGTGCACAGGATAGCAGTAGAGGGGCCAGGAAAAGCGGCACTGTGTGTAACAATCTGAGTTTTCTCTTAAATCCTTTGGGGGGCCTCACACCAGCCCCAACAAGCCTAAATGAAGCTCTAGTGAACAGCACTTGAACAACTTCTATTCTTTCTATTGAGGTAATGCTTTGTGACGCTACAATTAATTTGTTCTCAAAGTTTATTACAGCTCGCCTAATTACGTTTCGCTCCTTATAAACTGCTAAGAAATGCTGTTCCATGCAGTCTTGTCAGTGCCATAGTGCAGGTTTCTCAAGCAGGTGAAAAGTTATTTTCACACACCATTGCTCCCATTAGATTCAATATAATCTGTGGCCCCCCTTTTCACGTTCATTTGTACCCCTCCAGGGGTGGTGACCACACATAAAATCCCCTAGCACTCCTAACAAACGAGCAGGACCTACTCTTGTCCCCCTCCATGGAGCCCAGTCGGCTCGCGACAGCCTATTGAGCTTCCACGATGTCACTGCGCATTACCGCCTCACCCGCCGTCGATACCCGCCTGCTCACCCGGAACTGACTAACGCCGAGGAGCGACTCTGGCGCCTCATGCAAACTAACACTTTGTCATGTCGAGCCAGGCTGAATTTAATTTACCCTACTGTGTACCCCTCACCCAATTGCCCTGCATGTGGTGCACACGAGACCATCACACATCTTATGTGGAATTGCCCCAAAGACCCTTTTCCCTTAATACCCACTGGCGAGCACTGGGAGGAGGCGCTGGGCAGCTCAGACCTGCAGGTTCAGAAGAATCTAACGGAACGAGCGGCCGAGGTCACCGGCAAGATACAGCTGTCGGTCACCACACCTCAGTAACCCAGAATGTATAAAATAAAGTTTTCTCTCTCTCTCTCTCCTAACAAACCTATAACACCGAGGAACGAACGTATTGTAATGCAACAAAAAGGGACCACATTTAAAAGCAGTGAACTGCAAAACAGGCACTTCACTTCACGCCACTGCACTACAGTACATTACTTCTTAAGCATGAAGAAACTATTAGTCCAAATTAACTAGCTTAATTAACCCTTCCCAAGCTTCAAGTCAGCGTTTCGTGCAAAATTCGCAACAGACAAGTCTTGCTTGCCCAGAAATGCTGCAACTTTTCTGAAACGGTTTTAATAAGTGAACGTTGCTTTTTTGCGTGCAGTTGTTGGTTTGACTCCCAAAGGGTGCTGAGTGTCCACGAAAATAAGATTCCCGCTGTAAACATTTGATGAGGAGAAGAAAATGTGCTCACTAGTTGCGCTTTGAACATGGCAAGCTGCATTAGCAGTAGCTGCGGCAATAGAAGCTAATGCATCACACAATGAGAAAAAGAAGTAGAAAAGAAATACTTTTTTAATTAAAAAATTAACTTTTCCTGTATTATCTAATTTTTGTGCAATAACTACTGTTTCAAAAATGAGCACTTACATGTGCTGAAGCCATAACTAATGGCACGTGGTTCAATTAGATGCGAGCCACGAAGTATAAAAAACGTAAATGTGACATTTTCCCTCAATGAACGCAACCATGGTGCCCACATTAAGATTTGGTCTAAACCACCGAGAAAAAAAGCATAATGGGGGAGACATTTTTTTCATAAACAGAGAGCATTCAACAACAGCAAAAAGAAACCTTGACAATAAGATGTGCACACAATGAATGACTTCAAAACACAGTGGCCCTGAATTACTATATGCTGCATAGCTCAGTACTCCCATTTTTCTCCCAATCACAAGACAATGCAAAGGTCTGGTGTTGTAGTCTTTAAAAAGAGGCTACACTGTTTTACCTGCCACTTCCCCCCTTTTTACAAGGCACATTACCCACATCAATGTCATTATTGGCCCTAATTTGGGTAGAGAGAAAAAGGGTTGGAACATGTCTCCTCAGGTTGGTCAGAAATGTTGCAGGTGCACAGCCAGTCATTTTAAAGCACAAAAGTAGTGCCCCACCCTCAACGATCATTTGTCAAAATTTCAACTATTTTTCAAAATTCTACACACACAACCACCAAGTCTTGAGAAGATTTTTGAATGCAGGAGCCCAAATTTGGCATTCAAATATGGCTGCAGCATTTAGAAAATAAAGCAAAACAACACAAAAATGTAACTTGCACATACCTCCCGAGTCAAATGCTGAGACAGCACTTTGCCTTCAATGGAGAGGCCAACGCACTGCAAGAATAACAACATTTTGAACGTCATTAGACAGTGCCAACATCAACAAAAAACGTAAGCTCATGTCGTATTTCACTAAAACAAAAAAAAAGGCAGCACTGCAAGCGCAAGAAACAGCACATGCTGCTCACCCTCTCGAGCAGCTTCCAGGCCCGTGGATAGAAACCCATGGGCACCCTGTTCAGCGCTCCATCCAGTCTCCGCCTGCGAATCCACTGGCCCTGGCGGTCAAACGACTCGTCTGTCTTCCTTGTTGCTGTGGCAATGCTGTCTCTCATGGTATGTTGCAGGGCATCCTGCAAAAAATGGAATAACAAAGGCTCACACGCGTCATGTGGCTACTGAACATTAACCCTCTGGGGAAAAATGAAAGATGCTGCCTTTTATTCCCAGGTCAGTGTTCCTTCTATGGACCGACCACAGCTACGATATGCTGGCAAAAACTCCAGGCTGCAGCTTACAGCACCTCCCATTTTTTCCAAGGCCAAAGGTCCAACAGATGTGAAAGACTTTCCGTTCATTCATGAAGTATTCAATGGCTTCTTGACGTGAAGCGTGCTATGCTGCTGCAGTTTTTTTGTGTGCATAAGTGAATAAAATGTTTCTGTTAATGCCTCAAGTGTGTATTTATTTGCCCACGAGCACTACAGTGATTATTCATGTTGCTATTTGGGGAGTTTGCAATGCAATTTTCTATACTGAATTTTGGCTTATCAAACTATTTTGTAATATCTGCACTGTTCATATAGCGAGGTTTGACTACACCACATTCTGTGATAAAATGTGTTTTACAGTCCTCAGTGGATTTTATGGCTTTTGAGAGTCACATACCAGACTCAAGGTGTAAAGGAGCTCACACTTGCACAAACAACAACAGCAGAAGCTGAGCATTTATGACAATTTTTACTCCACAGTTTCTTTTAATTCTTTTTCTGTACACTCACGGGCATAACCTAGAAAAGTAGCTTATTAGTACAGGTGAGCGAGTAATCGAAATTTACAATACGAATCAAAAACTTTCCTTATTTGAAGCATATTCGATTCGAGAAAAACATTCGGAAGTTCCCAAATATTCGGGAACGACCGATAATTCCGAAAAATCGGCAAATATCCGTGCAAGTAACGAATTATGTGTGCGCCCCGCATTGTCCTAAAGGCCCAACTACATGGTCCCATAATTACAGACGTACTTGCGAATCGACAAAAGCGCGCAGAAGTACGCAACGGCAAGCGGCATGAGGGCGAGCAATCCCACAAGAACAGCCTTGACCATGCCGAATGCTGTTCGGATTAGGCCTAACACTGCTCAACCCGCTTCAATCAAAGCTTTCCTTTCATATTTGACCATTAAGTTGCATCCGAACAAAGAATGATACAACCAGGACCTTTTTTTTCTTTATCACGCCAACCCACTTTCAATGTAGGTGGAAACGCACAGCGGATACAGCGTACTCTGCTCTCTCTGCCTTCCCCAAGGGCTGACTAGCCAGACACTTGTATGGGCAAAACTGGCTTCATCGCACAATGAGTGCAGGGTCACTGCATGGATATCTATAGTTCGTAGTTTGTGCGGATTAGATTTATTATACAGTGTAGACCGCTCATAACGTATGTCGCGGGAGCCGCGAAAATCCGCACTATAAGCGGTACCTCACTATAACCAAAACACGCGCGAATTCAACCACATCGCCACCGATCTCTCAAGTCAACCTATATTTATCATCACTCAAACGCACAGCACTTAAAAACGAAAGCACGGTCTATATTTCATATTATTTTTAACACCAGCCGCTGCTGCAGGGCAAAAGCGCAGTCTCACAAACGGCGAGCGCGGCTTTAGCTTCCGTTGTGTTTGTTTTGAAAGACCATGGCTGCGTTTTTAGAGTCTATGAACAGATGCCACAAGACGTGATAAAAACGCCAGCGGGATTTTTTCTTTTTTACCCCACCTTGTGTTCACGATGCCGAAGGCGGCTGCTTATCAGCGCAACGTACTGGTGGTGGAAATCTTCGGCTTCGCGTGGCTCGAATGTTCGGAAAGGGAAAGAGCGGTGGCTTATCTGCAACAACGTTCTAAAGCGTGAACCGCGTGGTAGATTTGGTATCGCGAAAACGTGCAGTGCACGCCAGCGTGGATACAACTGGTGTGGTGTGGGCGGCGCGGTAAAAGCCCTCCCTGTTCTGTGGTAAAAGGTGGCAACATGGCGTCGGCACTGGCCGTGAAGCGGTGCAAGCAGTTCCAGAAAGTTCCAGCGACCGCTTCTAACCGCTCGCTGAAATGCCACACGGGGCGCTAGCGAAGATGCTCATGCAAGAAAAGAGCTAATAATGTGGGCAAAAAGTGGAATATAAACTGCCATCCACGCTGCTTGTGAAAGCGCCCATCAAAAAGTACCGCGGTGGTAAGCCTAAACATCTCTGGCGCGGCTAGCCGGCTCAGAGCGCTTCGAATCTCCCACCATTAGGTACGCGTCTCCCCATTGGTGCAAGTCGTCAGGCTCCTCCCACTGCCACGCGAAGAAGCCACCGCGAGCGCGGAATCGTCGATACGAGCACGAAAAAAACAAAACAAAAAAAAACTCATGCGCAACGCCGATGTGCACGATTCGTGCGCGAAAACGGGCCATGCGGTTCACGATTAAGGGGGGACACTGGTCTTAAAACAATTTCTTTTAATTTTCAAGTGAATTCTGTGAAACTTGTCAGTCTTGCTGCTTTTTTCCCACTGATTTCAAATATGCCAGTATTTTTTCAGTTGGTCAATTAGTTCCCAAGATAATTAGAGATAATTAGCCATTTTTTCCCCCACAATTAACAAAACAGTGTTGGTCACAAAACTGTAATCTTTATATTTTCCATTACTATGAACCCTGCTGAATGCAATCTTGGAAACAGTTTTTTGATGCATCACTTGGAACTAATTTTACAGCTCATTAAACTTCGGTGTTTGAAATGGGCACTGAAAATGGTTCCTTGCCACTGGTGCTACCGAAGTTTAATGAGCCGTAAAATTAGTTCCAAGCGGTGCATCAAAAAACTGTTTCCAAGATTGCATTCAGCAGGGTTCATAGTAATGGAAAATATAAAGATTACAGTTTTGTGAGCAACACTGTTTTGTTAATTGTTGGGGCAAAATGGCTAATTATCTCTAATTATCTTGGTAACTAATTGACCAACTGAAAAAATACTGGCATATTTGAAATCAGTGGGAAAAAAGCAGCAAGACTGACAAGTTTCACAGAGTTTACTTGAAAATAAAAGAAGTTGTTTTAAGACCAGTGTCCCCCCTTAATAAAATCAACTTGCCGCGCGCGGACGGGGAGTCTGTCGCTATCTTCCGAGATGCATCAATCAAGGTCAGTTGTGGTTATCAGGTACGCACGAACTAAAGGGTGCCTATTTTTTTTTCTTTGGGTGTCTACGTTAGAGGAAGGCAAGGGGTGCACGCTGCGTCAGATGGCCGATTTCATCCTTTCTTTTTTCTTCTGCTACCCTAAAACGATGCCCCAGCTGCGCCGGTCGATCAGCAGACCCGCCGAAAAACCGCACTATAAACGGTATTGTGCTTCGGCCAACCGCATCTTAAGCGGTGTGCTTATGCATTGAGTTCTATGGGAGGCAAACCGGTGGTCGCAAAAACCCGCGTTATATCCGGTCCCGCACTATAAGCGGTTACGTTATAAATAGTCTACACTGTAGATCGTACAGACTTCGGCACAAAGGGCGGGTACAATGCACATGCTGAACGCTGAAGTTCGCTGAAGTGCGCACTCCCAAGTTATGTCGATGGTCGATTACACCAAGTTATGTCGATGCGTGAGCACATAGAGGAATGCGTGTAATTATTCGATTCTAACGTGCAAATCTTTTTCGGGAAGGTGCACCCCGGAATCGCATGCACGTCAGAATGGAGTACCGGTCAAAACATCCATATCATTTTGGTTGTTTAGCATGATGGGGCAACTGTGATAGTACATTTGCACAAGCAAAGTCCACTGCCACGCAAAATAAAAAAAATTGGCGCAGCTTGTACTAGTAGTGCAAGGCTGGAGAAACTATGGAGCTGGGGGTCGACCCAGCTTCTTCCGGTTTCACTAAGTTTAGCTAGGTTTTACTAGGCTTTGCTAAGTTTTGTTAGGGTTTTGACAGGCTGAATAAGTGTTGAAGGGTGAGGCCAAGTTTAGCCGGATTTGAAAAGGCCATTCCAGTCAGTCCCCCACACTGACAGCAAATCCCAGGGGGCAGAAGCTAGGTCAACCCCCAGCTCCGCTGCTTCTCCAGCCTTGCACCACTGGTGCAAGCTGTGGCAATTTTTTATTTGCATTTTTGTCGCCCAAGAAAGACTAGTACCTTTGAGATGGTATAGCAAGGGGCATATGCATATACCCCTTGTGCTCACACTCGAGCAGGCACACAAGCCGGCTTCATTGTTATAATACCCTATCTGTGGTGGTGTACCCTTTACAGGAAGTGCAGTTTTTCTTTTGTTAATGCCACCGTACGAAGCTCCAGCTTAAACAGCTCCGCTGTTAGAAAAATACAATCGAGGTTTAACTTTTCGCGTAGAATGAAGGCACTCACTGCGTGCAAGGTATTAACAAGTGGGGAGCACAGTTCACGCTACGGACGCCAAGTTCTCAACACCAGTTGCCGCGGGTTCTAGCACGTGCTAATGCGGTCCACTTTGGGAGCGATGTGAAAGGCTGCGGACAAAACGATCCGGGCCTGCCAGTCATGGAGAACTTTCAGCGGCAAGCTCGGAAATAAATGTTAGGTGCAACTGCCGGGTCTCCGACGAAGGGAGAGGGGCCGCCGCTTTGCTATTTCTCCAGCCTTGCACCACCAGTGCAAGTTGCACCAATTTTTTTTCCCAGTTTTGGCCATTGATTTAAGAGCACCACGGCCCCAACGCGTGGTTTGCCACACAGTATGTTGTGATTTGAGGTCTGCGAGAGCCGTATTGGCACGATAATAAATGATGTTCGTAAGGCCATAAAAACAACTTGCCTTGTGAAGAAAATTTTTGCACTTTTCTTTTTTTCTTGGCAAAAATGTGTTACCAGGGAGCAAGGAAGCGTAAACTTCCTGAACACGTTGAGCACTTAACGTTCAATTCTGCATGATAATTTGTTATCCGTTCATTACCCCCCTATACTCCGGTTCATTACCCCAAGCGTCCCTCGAGGATGGTGGCGTCTGCAAATTAGAGTGGAACGTGCGAAAAGATGACCGGCCTGACCCTGTCCGAGATCTGCGCATGCGCAATGGCAAGCTATCTCCAAACCAGCCGCTATAAGCAGATGTCGCCAACACGCTCTGAAGCCGTGTGCTCACTTGCCCTAGACAAGCCTGACGCGTACTGTACTTTTATTACAAGGGTAAGTCCTCCTTGGAAATGTCTTGGTTTTGTATAATACCTATTCAAATCTAACTTAAGCTCGTTTTTACCACTCGAAATTTTTTTTCCCCACATAATTCTTGCAACCCCCAACTCCACACTTTTCTGGAAAAAAAGTGCAAGGATTACGCGAGTAAATATGGTAATTTTTTACTCTAAACCACCACTAGAATTACTGTTTTCCTTTTCCCTTCATGCAGCTATCTAACAAAATACAATTTAGAATGAGAATCTGCGTGTTGTTGTTATGGGTACTCGCAGCACAATAATCTCCATAAGAACAGTGCACAGTTGACAAGAAATTTTTAAAACATTACACGCCAGAGCAACATATCTGGACAAACAAGACTGGTCATCAAAGCTGCAAAGGTTAGGCAGGTGCAAACGTTGGTGACAGTTTGCAGCTATTGTCACTCCTGTGGTGGTGACTTTCTTACACTTGGCAGGCTCCTGCCCCACATGGCGAGTCACTCACCACCTTGTTGCATGCTAGGCAGCACAGCCAGTTTGGAATTCAAATGCATCCCCACCCCAAAGGACAGAATAGCATGCACACTGCCAGTTACCCCAAGTCTGGCTTACAAGCCCACAATGGACATTTTATACACTCCAATAAACTGTGGCTTGAAACTGGCACTCTGCCCAGCGTGGTTGCCATCAATTGCGTCTTGACGAAATTGTTCACAATTTGCTAAAGCTGCCTGTTGTTTCGATATGGTTTAAAAAAAAACAAAAGAAAGGCGTACCTTATTCATTTTGCTGGCTTGCACAGAAACGACACCTTCACTACCTACAAGAAACACGACAAGTTGAAATTAGGATTTATCCATCATCCCCAGAGATGAGACTTGTCAGTTTTGCCCGACACGCACATACACACAATGCCTGCCCCATACTCACTGTTGCATATCACAAACTCCTTGCCGCTCAGTATTTGTCGCAACAGCATTTTCATCTCAAACGGCCGCATGTTGAGGAGGTACTCAGACGCCTCGTCAGCTGAAAAACACGAGGCCGGCTGCAGGCGTCGGCAGAGGCACAGCATGCTCTGCTGCTCGACCAGGCCGCCCCCCTACCTGAGCACTGGAGGGAGCGGCCCAGCTCGGAGACCATGACCTGGATGATGAGCCCCACGCGCAGCCTCAACATTTCCTGAAAGAGCTCCGGCTCTGTGCGAATGAACATGGACAAGTACACGAGCAGTTCCTGCAAAAATAAAAACGGGGCCATGCCAAGTTCCTCTTGCAATTGGGCGCCGTGCACTGTGCCGCCTTCCTTTCTTGGGCTGCCATTGTAAAGTAATCTACTGGCTCTTATTGCCTAAAGTGTATGACTAGTCTGCAGCACCGAAACATAGTGTGCCTAACACAGCTTCACCATAAGGGGCAGCAATACAGCTAGGATTTCATGTACACACAGACAAAACATATATGGTAGAAGGACAATTAAGCAGCCACTGTGCATAGGGCTAAAATTTAAAAGTAAACAAAAAAAAACACTCAACTTTAGAGCAGCAAAGTAATTGATAAATGAAAAGTGTTACAAGGTACTTTGGTGCCGTAAAACTGGCATTTTCTATTCTATACGACTTGGCGTCCCACTCAGGTGAAACAGCTCACATAATACGTGACAGTTCAAGCACGCAGGAAAGAGGAGATAACTTTAAACAGCGTGTCCAGGACTAAATGTGGCTTTGAAGCCCCACATACCCCACTGTAAGATACATAAAAATGCACCACTCTTTCAGCCACTTTTAGCTTTATGGGTCCTATGCACAGCACAGCACGATGTACATAATAAAAATATTTTGCACATAGGAGACTCCGCACATTAAAACATTAAAAACTCGCTTAAAATCAGACAGTAATTTTCAATATGACAGAACTGCAATCAGCCCAGATGAGATATAGGAAATTGAATTATCAGGCAAGTTTTGACTGCCTTCTTTTTCTTTTCCTCGCACTTAGTATTCTGCTTCTTTATTTTTTTTTCCTGCTTACTTGCTGCTTACTGCGCCACGTCAAAGGCACTATGTTATTCATTGGTGCATTTTTATAAATAAATGAAATAAATCGCAAATGGAAAATTCAAGCAATATTCCGTGCAGAATGCGTGTAACAGCAGAAGACTTCCACCAACTTCGGCACAAGAGAACAGCACTTTTAAGACTATTGCAGCCATGCAGTGTAGTAAGCAAAGTAATGTATTACTTCTGAAATACTCCTGAAAATGTCAGATAAGTGCGGGCAATTTAAATGCATGCATCAATACATGCACTACAAAGTTTGCAGTTCTTGAAACAAGCACTGGTGAAAAATGACAAGTTAGAGACAGTTGCAAGTAGGCTAGGCAAGGGAATTTCTACAAAATCGATGCAGAAAACTAAATGCACTGAAAACATGCAACTTGATATTCCGTTTTATAAATTATAGCTCCCCCTTCCCAAACACCTATAAGCAACTAGTTTTTACAAACCTATAAATACTGCAAACTTTATGAACTCTTACAAACACCAACTAGAAATATATACCTGCAGGTTTTCCAAACCTGCAGCTAACCAGGCCAGTAGTCCAAAGTGGTTCTATGCTTCCTAAACACTCGGGGCTACTTCAGTAGCTGCAGAACACATCTGGCCGCCACTCCCAAGAAGACATGCTTCATGCATGTTTCCACTGCTGGAAACGCCACAGCCACATCTTGATGCATGTTTAAAATTTAAAGTGTTGATGGTTTTAAGCAAAACTTCATTGTCGTAAACTTTTTAGGTTTGGTCAGAATGCAAAAACCTCCCATTTTCCCAAACCATCTCAATCCAGTCACCAGAGGCCTCAGTGGTATTAAGTAGGTAGCTCCAGACATATTTAAAATAAGAAAGCATTAATAATATGAAAACGGTCACTACCAAGTGTGCACTATTCCAAATCATCTGTTGGCAGCCAAGTTTCAATGTGCCAAAGTTAAAAAAAACGTAAAAAAAAAAAAAACACAGACTCCATTGTGCACTTTGCATGTTATAACAGTGAAAAGTGTAGCGCACTCAGTAGATCAGTACGCCAAGGGCAGGCAAAGATAAGTCAAAATTCCATGTTTTTGTCCATCCCAGATCAAATTGCTGCAGGTTGGTTCTTGCTGAACAAACAAAACTATTTCATAAGAAATTTCTAAACTCTCACTGTTGTTCCATTGTAAATACAGTACCGTAAAGTTCCGAAAGAACGCCCACCCAAAATAGAGAGACATCAAGTATAAAATACGAAATGGACAAACTCTTGGGTCAGGTGTGAAAAACTACAAAAAAGTGGCTGCACTGCCAACCAAAACTGCGCAGGTATCAAGAAAAAAATATCAGGTGGGCGAACTTTCAGGTCAACTACGGAAAGGACAAATAAGTGTTCGCGTCAACACATGAACAGATGATTCGCGCTTATTTTGTTCACTTGTTAGCACCAAAGTCCTCGATTAAGGAGGTGGGCAATCTTTGGGGACTTTTAGTAAATTGAATATTTCACCCCTAAAGGGAGGTGGGCAATGTTTCGGGGGAGGGCGTTCTTTCAGAACTTTACGGTAATATCTCATTACAACAAACTTGGAGAAGGAACTGAAATTACTTTGTTAAAACTTATTGTTATAAACATGGCCTCTATCCACTTATCACAAAGAGTCACTTCATCATGTGCACTAGCCGCTTATGAGCCATTTCAATACAACAAATAGCTCCAATTTTGACTTCAATTTTGGATGCCATTGTAACTTTGGTCACCAATTAAAAACTTGGCTACTCTAAGCTTTCATGTGCAGTGATAAATCCTGGCCTTTTCCCATGTAGTCTAATAAATAAAATGTAAAAAAAAAGAAAGAAAAAAGTCTACTCTTGGGAAGGACCATCGGTTCTAAACACCATAGCAATTAAACAGTTTTTGCCAAAGGGTAACTGCTCTGGCTCTCAACGAGGTGCACGAGGAAGCTTCACATTGAAGCTAAATTTGGAAGCTGGGACTTCGACTTTCCCTCACTGCAGGAGAAAACTTCTCATTCATTCTGCGGGTTTCTCCTTGAACCACTTCACCCTTTCTGCTCTTCCACAACCAGGCCAATAAAATGAGAAGGGAGAGAGCAGGTAGGCTATCAAGTGACATGGAACGGACATCCCCTCACGTCAGTGACGAGCTGACTGACAAAGAGTGCGCGCGCATTCTTCCTCTCTGTAGGCCACCCTGACCCGCACCCTATTGGCCATCATCCATGAAACGGGTGGATGGCGTGTCAGGCTACAAACACAAAACCGTGGTCGGAGCTACAGCAACATGTCACACGACACAGTCATTGGTGGCAGTACAAGTGGTGCAGCAGGCAGGAGGGCACCTGAGCTGAGTTGGGATGGGGGTTTGCTCCACACACCTTAGTGTTTAGTAGCTTCAGTAACTTGAACCAGGTTCCCTTCCCGTTCACCAATGCACATTCCTTTGCAAGAGGACCTTGCTGGTGCGAAGAAATAGATTGGGCGACGCACAGGCATGCAGCACGTCATCCAGTGGCTAGGTGAACAGTGCTGGGTGAGCAGTGCAGAGGGTGGAGGGGGTGAGTACAACACCATGCCATGCTGCTCGACAGAGTGGTGCAGGAGCCCCCTCATGCGCCCGAGGGAACCGGATGCCTTACTTGGGTCAACATAGCCGCACTTTTATCAGCACCATGGGCTTTGTAAATGATAATACGAAGCTGTTTCACCGGCTGCGGCCTACAAACACCACAAAAACGTGTTAGTCCCCGCTTCTACCGGCACGTGGTGACAACATTGCTGCGAGACATGAAACATGCTGCGCAAGACAAAAGCAACACACACGAGGTCTCTCCAGTCCTGCCTCTGTGGCACAGTCCCGGAATAATTTATTTTGAGTTAT
This sequence comes from Haemaphysalis longicornis, assembly GCF_048455015.1. NCBI lineage: Eukaryota > Metazoa > Arthropoda > Arachnida > Ixodida > Ixodidae > Haemaphysalis > Haemaphysalis longicornis. The sequence continues at coordinate 329,778,889 of NW_027526203.1, forward strand.
GCGTCAGCTTTGCCAGCCAATTTTTTTCTCCTCAAAATCAAATCTAATTTCATGAATGTGTGCACCTTGGCCTCCTCAATTCTTCACTGAACACAATGAAAGATATTAAAAAAACTACTGCAAAAAGTTGATTTATAATTAGAACAATAACAACAAAAAAGGCCCTAAATCAGGGCGCCATTTTACTACCAAAGTAATTTTCACAGCAGCATATGTCAAGTGAATGGCACACAGTATACTGCCAGCGCAACACATGCCAGTACAGACTAAAATTGCAAAGAATGAAGAATGGCATTTATCGCAGTGCAGTGAAAAGGTTAATTGAATAGGCCTATACAGTCAACGATGCTAATGATGCAACTCTCCTCCAACATTTATTATAGAACTGGAAAACAAAAATTGAGAAAAATAATGTGGCTTATCAAACTGCCTGCATAACCGGCCCTGTGGACAGCTGCATTCATAGCCAAATCAACAATACAAAATGATGATGTACAGTTAAAACAGATGTGCATAACATAAAACTAAACTGTAAAAGTGAGTTGTCTTTTTTTTTTAACCCACTCCTTTACCAGCTAGTCTTAAATGTCAGCATAGGTATATAGCTGGCCAATCTAGCCAGAAAGTACCCTGCATAGCACTTCTACCAAACAAAAGTGGAGGAGGGAACAGCGAGAATAGGCGATTAGAACGCAGGAGGCATCTTGCCTTGTGATGGTGTACTCGTTCATTGGTGGCATGCCTATTGTCACCTGCTTCTGCCTCACCAGCAGGTCTGTCACCGCCTGTAAGAGACAAAGGCATGGTGCACCCCTTTGGCGCAGCACAGACGGTTTTCCCTGCCAGTGAAAGGCACAGCACGATTTTGCAGCAGCCCTGAAAATGAGCCCACATTTAAATGGCTCTGAAGACAACCAGAATATTCTTTTCTTTTTTTCTCACAAACTAAACCTGCATGCACCAGTGGAACAATTTTTAAACTGCACCCTGGTCTCAAGTGACGTTGACAACACACGCAGAAATGTGCCTGACAGAGCAAGTGCCAGATGCCGGAGGCACTAAGGTTTGTGAACATGCCTTCTGCAATAAGACGTCTGCCCTCTCATGCTGAAAAGGTTGCCACCCTCACATAAAGTTGCACTTGAGTGAGGGAACTATCACTACCCAAGGGAAGTACCACTGCCAAGGATTGACTTGACTGTAGGGTTTAACGCGCCGACGCAACGCAGGCGATGAGGCGCGCCGTAGTGGAGGGCTCCGGATTAATTTTGACCACCTGGGGATGTTTAACGTGCACCGAAATCTCGTACACACAGGCGTTCTTGCTTTTCGCCTCCATCAGAAAAGCGGCCGCCGCGGCCGGGGAAGCGAACCCGCGACCTCGTGCTCAGCAGCGCAACGCCTTAGCCACTGAGCCACCGCAGCGGGTCGATAAGACACATGACTGGGAAATAAATAGTGGGGCCTCTAGTTCCGTTTTATCGCATCACTTGAATGCTAACATGCAGATAACACACTGATAAAAAATGACTGATGACTACTGCCCAGGATGTTATATGCAGATATTAATGATGAGCTGTCAGCTAGCCATGTAGCTACGTAACAGCGCACTAGTTGCCACTACCGTAGCCAGGATTTAATTTCGGGAGGGGTTCTGCAACACTCCAAAGGAGTGCCAGCCTTTCCTACATCAGGATTTATATATTTGCATGCATGCATAGGGTTGCGAGTCTTTAGGAAAACGGGAGTGGGGGTTCACCCGTCTCCCCTACATTGTGCAAGGCCACTTCTTGTACAGTTCTGAATTAGACAGCCAAGTAGTATGTTGCCTAGAACAACTTATATACACACTAGAGGAGGGGGGAAGAAAAAACATTTCTACAGGTTTCCTTTCCGGCCCCCGGTGCTTTTCTCACATCCACTTCCTGTGCACATCAGTCACAGTGGTGACTTCAACCTGATGGCACTTTACTTGCATTTGCATTAGTACACACTTTAGTGCATTTAAAAAGTACGTAGCGCAGAGATTGGCGAAAAGCTCAGAATCACAGCATAACGAGCAACTTAGTGGTTCTCTGCTGCCAGCTGCATGGTAACAAGTTGTTTTTTCCCTGGTCACCGCGTCACAAGCAGCTGCCCAATTTATGCAGGGCACTGAAATGCAAATTGGCACTAGGAAAAGGCAAATGTCAAATTTTTAATGCACTTGTTTGCAAGTCCCACCACAATACAAAAGAACTTTCTCAAGCTGCTCCACACCTTTGGCAGCGTAAATAGTCATTTTCCCCAGATGCTCTTAAGGCCCAACCACATACAGCGTACTTTCGGCGTTTTCTCACGTCGCGCAAGCGTCAGCGTCGTTCGGCGGCAGCGCGTCGACACGCAGGAGAGGGCGAATAACTGCATGAGACCGGCGAAATCGCGCGCCAGTCGCTGCATCGGCGGGCATTGCTGGGCACGTATGCCATCCTGTTGAAGTCGTTTATGAACAGTTATTGTCGATTCTTGAACTGCAATTATCAAGACCCTAGCTTTAGCCAAAAAAAAAAATCACTTGGCATCTTTATTGCTAATTATGTTGGCGGGCAAATATTGAAATGCTGCGAAATGCATCTCGAGTCAGCATGGTCAAATCTGAACAAAATAAGATAGGATGATAAACGAAGACGCACTTCGCACAACTTCTTTACTTGCTTTAACCTTCATGTTATGTACCTTCATGTATAACCTTCATGTTATGATTTAACCTTCATGTTATGTACCAACTGCACGTTCATGAATTCAAAGTATAAGCAAAACAAATTTCAGCGCTGCTTTGATACTGAGGCTACCGTTGAATGTCATTTGTAGATTAAAGGCAAGGTACTCAGGCACCCTGTCTGTACCCCGTTTAAAAAAACTCATCAAACCTTCACTGCAAAAAAAAAAAAAAAATCACCAAGGCTTTGCTAGGATCTAGGATTCGAACCACGGTCTTTCAAAACAAAAGTCCGGCACTCAACCGCTCGACCACGCCACTCCGGCACTCAACCGCTCGACCAGAGGCGGCGCCCACGAAGAATTGGGTATACTCACTGAGGCTGCCCACGAATAGTGTCGGGTGTGCTTTGTTTTGGTCGTATTTGAGAGATTTGGGCAGTGGTAACGCTTGTTTCTTGTGCACCAATCTTGGAGCCGAGGACAATAATGCTAGTGCTACAAGCGATGTAACCACAGCCTCCTTATTTGAGTCAAGAAAAGCAATCGTAAAACCTCGGTCTCCCCTACGCAAGCCACGGTAGCAACGAATCAAATGGCATGCGCCGCTAGCATTCTGGCGTTGATAAGGCTTGGTCGTCACGCACCAATCTTGCAGCCAAGCCCCATCATGCTAATACTACAAGCGACGTAGCCAGAGCTCCCTTATTTAACTAAAAAAAAAGCTATCGCAAATACCCGATCTCCCCGATTAAAACCAAACAAGCCACAAATGAATAAGCGCTTGCGAACAGAAATAGCTTGCAATTTGTCTCAAGGCAACCGATTACCGCAAGTTAAAAAGAAATTTATTGTTTTCTGCTTAAAGGAACGACCCCAAACCACGAGAAGGACATGAAACCCGGACGCTGCCGCCCACTTTCTGATGCTCCCTCGCGCTGTGTCGACGCCGATATCTGGCGAGCGTAGACATAGACATCGGCGTCGCTCGGGCGTCAGCTCGTGTCGCCATGCATTTTTGGCGACGCGGGACGACGTCGGCACGTGAAAACGCCGAAAGTATGCTGCATGTGGTTGGGCCTTTAAACTACAACATTTAGACAGCAATTCAGCCTATTGAAAGACGAGTAGGCCTTTTTACCTTTGCAAGATCTTCTACTTTCTTGCCAAGAAGACCAGCAACATGCCTCACAAGGCCCCACCTGCGTTCTTTGCACGCCTGGAATAATAAAAACGTGCACGACCGTGTCATACTATGCCAGCATAAATTGGAGTTTGACCTGACCTTTTCATAGAGCTCCTTCAGAAGATGTCTTACTGTGATCACACGGTCACCATCACCCAGCTCCGTGTCCCACTTCAAACCTCTGCCGAAGAGAATGCAAAACTGTACTCAAGCGTGGCAGGCAGCACACAGTTAACACGTCGATAACCCTCCTGCGTGACGGCCTTTAGGGTATTTTGATTGATTGATTGAATTAATGAATGAATGAATAAAACAAACTTCTGTCACCTACCATGCTCTCGTCTGTTGTGAAACACTGTTTCACGTTGAACTGCATTAAAGTGATTAAAATTGTGTGCAGTGAATATGAGATTCTGCGTTATGTCATTCCACATAAAGAGAAAGTTCCACATTGTATTGTCAAAGGTACACGAATAAATGGTGTAGTCACAGGTATAGGTAGACAGCCTTTGGTGAGACTACCGTGGACTCCCATTAAGACGAACTCGGCTAAGACGAACACTATGGCTAAGACAAACAACATTTTTGCTCTCTTGTAACGTCCATGATGCAAAAAACCTTTGCTTAAGATGAATTTCTGATAATATGAACAAATTTCTACAGTACCTCCGAGTTCATTTTAATGGGAGTCTACTGTATTGTCACAAAGTTACAACAGCATCCTCTGCGATACGAGTACACACCCTCACACCGTGGCATCAGGATCGAGAGAATTGAGACCTTCATGATGCAATCACCTGACATTAACAAAAGGCAGCAGCCACCAATAAACAAGAAAATGAAGAAAAAATGTTTTTACTTAGCTCTCACATAACCTCTAATTATCTCAGTAAAAAACATTTCCATATCGATGCAGTGTCAGGTGCTGTGCCACCTATGCCTCCCGAGGCTAGGAAAATACAAACATACCCAGAATAGTAGAGAAGGGGGAAGCTCCCTCTGTATTTTAATTCACTGGGCACAGGACTCGAGGTCAAAGGTTCAGACTTCACAAGAACCAAATCTTTTCTCCCTCATTTTCAATACATTTTTTAATCCATTCCACAACTCAAACAACGTAAAAAAAAAAAAAAAAAACTAATGCAAGCCTGCTTTAAAAACCTAACCAGAGCAGGTGCTTCTCTGGAACGAAAGCTGCAACTTGTGGCAGAGTGCCAAAGTTCAGAAGCATCCAGAAAAGATACAGAAGCATCAGAAATTGCATTACCTATTACAAGTGATGTCAGTTCATCACAATTTTTAGACTGCTAAGACCGTGCTGATGTTAACAAGTTCGCACTGCAATTTAGGACAGAACATAGTTAAAAACGTGTTCATCAATCATTGTGCTGTTCACCTCAGCAGAAGGAAACATAAGTATAAATATTCTTCGATTGGGGCGAGGTTGCACGCCACATTCGTGGCCCTTCCAATGTGCAGGTCTAAGCTAGAAGGACAAAGTGAGCGCTGCCACTCCTCTTCGCCAGACAGGTTTGACGGACACCCCTGCAGCCCCCGGAGGGGAGGGTGCCCAGCAGGATACGCACTTGTTGAGCACGAGGCAGTGGAGGATGTCGCCGTGCTCCTCGAGGGAGTCGGTCTCCTCGAGCAGGCTGAGCAGCTCCTGCTCGGAGACCTGGTCCATCTGCAGCGAGGAGGCCAGCAGGGCTCCGCCCGGGGAGGCGCCCCCAGCCCCCGGCTGCTCCACCAGCTCACACAGCTCCTCCTCGTCTGTGTCGTAGGCTGGTGAGTCCCCTGCTCCCGCCTCGGACAGCGCGGGCAGCAGTGCCTCCGACTTGGTGCTGCTCGGCTGCTGCTCTGTGGGGTCAGGGGGAAAAGGTCGTGGCAGCTTCAGCAGGTGGGTGATGCGCACTTCACTGCAACCATAACTCATGGGCTGGAGCCTCGCGTGTCCATCACTGTACCACATAAACAACACCTTACACCACTGGTTCCTCTCTCTCTCTCTCTCTCTATTTTTTTTTTTTTTTTCACGAGAGAATTACTTGGGAACAACTTTCAATGAAGGTGCCTCCTCCATTATAATTCAATGTGTTACAGTACCACAACTGCACCGAACCTTCGTCACGTGCATGGGGGGGTTGTTGTTTTAAATAGCTGGAGCACGTTATTAAAAGAGGAGATTATGGAGTGGTGTGCACGCTTCTGCTACTAGGGTACTATGTTGGGCTAGTTGGTGGGAACCGAACGTACTGGAAAACAGCGCAAAGACAGAACTGTGAAAAAGATGAACACGAATGGTCGTGATTGTCTTTCTTACAATCCCGTCCTTGCGCTGTTTTCCAGTATGTTCATGCTTATCATATGTCGTTTCACTGTCATGAGAAAAGAAGATAATCATGGTAATTTGCCCTATTGACTAAGGTTGACTGACGAACCCTTGGACGATGGCTCCATTGGAGGAAATAAAGCCAGCATCAAACGCTAACAAGTCCCACTGTCTGCTTCAAAAAGTACTTCTACAAAAAAAGCTATATCATCAAATCTTGGTTCATATGACACATTACTGAGCTTGTTAACCCCCTTTTTTAGTTACTAACACGATTTGTAAACAAATAGTAAAAATGAGACCTGCACCCCATCCCCCACACCTGTTTTTTTGAAGCTTGTTGCAGCTGACTGCAGCTGAAAATGACACCCAGTGTACAAGTATTTTTTCCCAGACTTTCTGTTGTAAAAATCAGGTATTCTCCCTGAATATAGAACCAGGTATCAAAGCACCACGTAAACTTCCAAACAACTTTGCCAGAATTCCTGAATTGCACTATTTTAGTACCTGAAGTAGCCCATTGCCATGTGCTACGCCCTGTCCATAGTGCTGTTTTTACAGATTGTAACGATGTACCAACCAGCCCAATGTTTCCTACATGGAGATACCATTTTAGTCAGTTTTGGCCAACTTTATTTACCACAAATGCAAAACCTGCTGTTCTATTCAAACTATTCCTTCTCTTATTAATCATATAAGCAAAACCAACATTAAATGGCAAAAAGAAATAATTGCTGAAATGAACTGAGGCATAAAATAAAGCACAAGCTTCATCTATATAAATACAAAGCAAAGGTTCCAACAATAACGGGTGAAGATCCTAGTGAAAGCAAAATCCTATCCAAGTATTATCTAGTTACCTTTCAAGCCTTGTTTTTAATTCAAGATTCAGGCTATAAATTCATTCATTTGGTTGCACTAAGGCTAATCATTTCCACTAGGGTATGACTACTAGTCTGACAGTAGTTCTCGTCCGCATCTTATTCCCCTTTTTTTACACTGCACCTCATTCAAAACAGGGAGCACCAGGTGGGTACTAATCAGCCATAAGCATCTCATTACATCATTTCTTCTAGTTCATTGAGTCTTAAGTACAACAGCCCTGATGTCATGGATGGAGACCAATTATTACAACATGTATTGCACTGAAAAAACTCTCCCCTTTGGCTCCCCTTCAATTTTGTAAATGAAAGTGTGGCTTCTTCCCACTGACCCTCTCTTCTGGGCCCAAATCGGACGTTTGACTCTACTGCAATTTTGCAGCACCTAAAACCAAGAGACAAAGCTCATTTTCCACTCTAGTAGGAGAAAACAGATATCAATTACTAGACAGGTGACAAGCCTTTCCATTTGATGTCACCTTGTTCCAAAGAAGAATGAATGGGAGAAATGTCTCGTTGGCTATGTCTGAAGCGCAGCTACTGTGTCATTGTTGACCAATGCAGAAGAGATGACCATTGCATGCAACAAACTTTCGCACACAAGCAAGCCTGAGGCTCTCACCGTATGTCAGGAAGTTCTCCACATGGATGGACCTTGATCGCTTCACAACACCCTTCACTCCAAGCTTCCCCCGGCTGCCAAAGGCTGAGGGGCTCCTGGGAGCGCCGATAATAGACTGCCTTCTCAGGAAAATGGAGTCCCTCCGCACATCTTTTCGGCTGAATTCCTTATTCAGATATTCCCTCAGCTCAGCTGGGATGCCTGAAAATCAGAACTAGCTTTGAGCACAGGCACCCACAGGTTTCTTACCAAGAGGAAATGGCAAAAAAATGACGACGTGGAAAAGGGACACTCCACTTAGAGAAAAACCGAAATACAGTGCATTTCTAAAAATTGGTTTGCTGACCCGATACAAGCAACTGAAAATCATTTGAGGGGCCTTTGACCCAGCAGTAGACTACCAACGGTAGCTGTTTATAATTATGGGGAGGTGGAGGAGAGGGACGACTGCATTTCTAAAGCAATTTTAAGCAAAAAATAACAACTCTGGCCTCTGAATTATTCTTAGAAATGCAACAAAAGTTATTTTGCTCCTTTGATTTCAGTCGCAAAAACGACTGTTGTTCAGGAAGAGCCTTGACTACAGTGCCACAAGAAAAAAATAATGTAATGACACCATGGGCAAAAGTGTAGTTGAAATGTTCCACTGTTATGCCGAGATACAGGCACTTATACTCCTATACAAAATCACAACTCAGAAATCTTTCTTCAAAAGCGTACGTTCTGGATGTCCTTCCTCTTGGTTTCCAACAAAGCTCAGGCTTGCTATGCAGGAAGTGCTCACAAACTCCTCCAGTGTGCCCAAAAGAACTCTAAAAGAATAATAGTAAAGGAATACCTTTAAACCCACACATTCACTCCAGTTTCCAAGCACATGCTACAGAAAAAGGCCATTGTTAAAAGTCACATACCGGGTACCAGTGGTATAGCCACTTTTTAGCTTCTTAATTGTTGCTATGACCTCTCCAGGAATTTTCCCGTTATCTGCAAAAAAAAAAGACAGCATCAGATGCAGCATTCGAGGTTGTCCAAAGCTGTAGTTGGGGGCCATTGTTATGCCAGAAGACAGACCAAAACTGGGACATCCTCATTTTTAAATGTAATCGAAGATTACACATGTGCAAAGTGTCACTTACTTCAGCTGTCAGTTAATTCAGCCTCATACTGAAGTCGCTTGGCTGCTCGATTAGGTCAGATGCTAAAATTGCCCATTAATTCTTCTTACTGCAGTGCCATGTTTATTTTTTTTACACACATTCCAATTCTTACTTAACATGTTCTTTCAAACAGCCTGTTTATTTCTCAGAATATCCCTCAAAAGTCACTAGCTTTTGGGCTATACCGCTACATTGCTAAAAGAAGTAGTACGTACTGTTCCTGCAAACAGCATTAAGTTACACTGAGAAGAGTAACGACTACAAGAATGAACAGTTCCTGTATGCAGGTGGCCCAAACTGAACAATAAAATTACATTCTTAACAAATCAGTTAACTTAAAATTTTAGCTAACATGAATGTTTTGTAATTCCCCGGCTGGTGCCTATGTAACACCAAGTAGGCTTTCAGCATGGGCTCCAGACTATTCAACATGCCACTTGCAAAGGTGTGGGAGAACAATTTTACTCAGATGCACATCCGAGCTCAATATGAAACTGTGAGCTTCTGTGCGTGGCACAGAGCCTCACCTGGAGGCCACACTTTGACGCAACTACAGTTGATGTAAACTTAGAGGAAATTCAGCATGGGGGGTTTTTTGCACCAAAGTGTCCCCTGGGCTTTGACGAGTGCCATAGTGGAGGGTTAAATATTACCAAAGACCACCCGAAAATCTTGAGCATGCGTCGAAATCTCGACGCATACATTAGTATTTTCTTTTTGCCTCTACTAGAAAAACAGCCGGTGGGGTTGGTATCGAACCAGTGTCCTTGCGTTCAGAAGCCCGCCTTCCATCTCCCCCATTAGGGAAAGGGAGCACAACTGTGCTTCGCGTGTGTCCCTCACTTAGCCCCGTCGAGAGGGACAGTTCCCATGTTTTCTGTGCAGATTTGCACTCCCACAGCTCGTTCCACTCCTCATGTTAATGGGAAGCAAGAAGAGACGTCACTGCCGCATATCCCAAGGAGAATCATGACCCCACTTACTATATTACTCCTCAACACGCGAGGAGTGGTGCAGTTGAAAACTTTTCACCATGTAGCGGACACAGCAAGAGATAGGAAAAGAAAGCGTCAACAAAGATGCAGGAGGCGGCAGCGCTTCCCTATGGACAGAGGCCTGATGCAGTGGCGTAGATCCTTGAAAGTGGAATTGCCAGCGTAGGGGTACACACACACAACGAATATGGCCTTTCCACCAAGGTCGAGCACGCTCCTAAAGTGCAGCGACAACGGCTCAGAAAGCAGGTAATCCACGCAGGAGATAGAGACCGGAATATGAATAAAACAAGCTTCTATAAAGATACTACAGATGGAGGGATCACCCTAGACACGGCAGTGTTGCGATTAGGCATGCATTTTTGAATGGAAAATGCAAAACAGTGGCGCTGTAGGGGCAAAATGCTATGATGTACCTGTACGCCGACAACGGTAAAAGGGTTCAAACCCTTTCTGAAAACCAAATTCGAATGCAAAATAAAGCAGCCATTGCAGCAATTTTTTAGTCAAGTTATTTGCATAGCCTAGCATAGGTATATATAACAAAAAATTTAAATCCACTCGTGTTTCTAGAAACAATGCCTCCTTAGACTCCTGTGTCACAAGAAGAACAGCTAGTCATTATGGCATTTAATGAATTCTCTTTCTGGATGACAAGCTTCTGAGCTTGCATTTATGTTAGGAAACAATGTTTGTATATATTGGCACTGTTTGGGTATGCCATCCTTTTGGCATAAGGGAGGTGTGCAATAAAATTTTCGGTACTGTACTTATGTCGAAACGGTAACTTTTTGCCACACTTTAAAAGCTCGAGTTCATGGGGTTTCACTGTATGTACATTGGCACCTGAACTGTATGGCCCTGCATTCAACTGTGGGCCGAGTGCAACACCTGATCAGTCATTTGTTTGTGCAACAGGTATGCACATGTTCACAGCATAATCATGTAAAAGCTCTTCCTGCCTAATTCATACATATTACAAAAAACAATTTCCTAAACCCTGGCCTGCTTACAATAAAATCTTTTTCACAGGGTGCATTTTAAGACTGTATTGCCGGATATTACACTGCTGCAATCCCCTGCAAAAATAACAATAAAAATTACTGCTCTTGTGGAGCCAGTGGAGTTACTAACAGGGGACACTGCTAGCACTGCAAGACTGGTAACCGGTGCCTCGTTGCGGCTTGACACAAACAACACCAACTTTTGATTATTTTGGAAGAATACACACACAAACAAAACACCACCCAAACAGGATCAAAAACGTGATCTTTAGCAAGATATACGATGCAAACACGCCAGTTTCTTGAGAAACAAATTTCTTTTTGTGACAGGTAAGCAAAAACTAAGGGCTGGTACTTCTATTGTAATCAGCATTAAACCTGCAAATAGATATGTTTTATTTTTTAGAAGCAATGCATGCAGGTGCAGTGCACATTGGAACAGGCAGAGAAGTGTGCTGTTTTGAACACTTTTTTGCACCTGTGTTACAAAGGAAATCCAGAACCTTAATTGGTGCAAAACTTGGAAGAAGTGAAAACCATTTTGTGGCCCCACCACAAACTATCACAATGATGTCACACTAGCTTGAAATGTAGTTCAATGATACCTCAGCCTTAGAATTTTGAATGCTCAACTATTCCTTTGTTCTTACCAACCGTTCCTTTGTTCGCGAACAGTTTATAAAGGTTAGGTTTGCTCGCTATCTATAAACGTCGCCCTGTGAACTTGCCAGCATGTCATCGCAGCCAGTTACCCAATCACTGAGGAGGTCAGTGCAAGAAAAATTGCCCTTTTGAACAAATTCATCTCACAATAAACTGGATGCCAATTCTCCAAATCAACTTAAACCAAAATACAAAATACAATACATAACTCAAAATACAATTATGTTCATTAATTAAGTTAACCTCCAGAAATGTTTAGGCAATGTTGCAGCTGTCTTCAAAGTCCCTTTAAACTCTCACTTAAACAAATGTTTCAGCAAAACAAAAATTAGTAAAATCCTTGCTGATGAACCACATGATGAAATCTCAACAGCTTTCAGTTGAACAAATCCTAGCAGGATGCGCATTTTCATTCCAATTTTTTGTACTACAGTTCCTGTTTCAGGATGTGCCTTCCTTGCAACACAGCTGCAAGCCATTGTGCGTAAAATAAATTAATGTAACAAAATTTTTGCCTCAAATTTTCATTTTTTATATGTTGCAGATTACCAGGTACACATAAGCTTATTTGCTGGCGCTGGACTGGGAGTTTTTGTACGTGCCTACTACAGTAAAAGCTCATTAACTCAAACTGCAAGGGGAAGGGAAGCCATCAAAGAGCAAATTATTGAAACTCCAAAAAAATGAAAGTGAAGAATAACAGTGTACTGTGATGGGAAGCAATAGGGCATTCCAACACGTTGGTGCTTAAAACAGCCCGCGATTGCAGTCTGCCTTTTGTCTTTAAAGGCGACAGCCAGCACTACTTGCTGTAACAAGCTAATGAGCAGAAAGCCTACTGTTCTCCTTACTCGAAACTAAAGAATAGAGGCGGGCGGCCTTCTAATCTGCCAAGACTTCCGAGTAGATGGGCACACTGATGCTTTATTCTCCTCCTCCTTGCTGTCACTCGCAGCGACTGGTTTTGCACTTCTGACATGAGAAACAATGTGCTAATCTGTCAGTGCCCCACATGCCACTGCGCTCGCATCCACACTGACATTGTCCGCAGAGAACACGTCTTTCAAAACGTACACCATGAGGTTTCCAGGTTGGTTTTACCCAATTTTACCTCCTCAATCCACTCTGGAGGCGATGCAACCTCGTGTGTAGGCAGCAGGTGCGAACGTCTGGCCATTTGTCAGGCACCACACTGCTGGTGCGGTGGTGCGTAGTTTGAAATTCGTGGAGACTACTCGCATTCGAATTAACAAGCTTTTTTATGTATAGAATTCTATGGAGCCTGGCCAGATCAAGTCGTAAAGATTGAATTACCCATAAATTCGAATTTTTTAAGTTAAAATTAAAGGGCTTTCACTGTATTCGAACTATGTTACCGACTTCTGCGAGTGACCACAACATTTTACGAATGCAACCAGAAGCACAATTTTGGAGTATTTCATGGCAAGTAAGCCTTTGTAAACAAACATCACAAGAAGGTGAAAATCCTCAAGGCAGCTTCTTTCATTCCTCTACTGTTGCACCAGGCCACATGAAGATCTTTAAAGACAGGTTTTCCGACATTTATGGATTTTGTAAATAAAATGGCGCACCAATATTTTTCCCAAGTGGCATAAATTTTCACAAGGCCTACTTTTCGCGAGTTGAGGGGGACTCGCGAAAACTAGGTCCTCATGAAAATTACACTGTTCACAGTACACTGAAATACTAAGGCAGCAAGAAATGCTAGATTTTATCAAAGGTCATGAGTACCCAAAATATGCATGATGCCCCCATTAGTGATAAAAGCCCGCATGATGCTCCCAAGGCTTACATTTCACTCAACTCTTTGATAATACATGGTGTCAGCTTGTTTCATTCGATGACATTTCACTCAAACAACCTTTTCCTGAGGTCCAGTTAAATTTGTTCAGGTGAAACTCCACAGCAACACTGGATTTATACAGCGCAGGATTCTTCTCACACAGACTAAAAAGAGCAGAAGGAATAACCAAGCTTACTCCTTTTTTTATTTTTTTATAGAGTAAAAAATATTTTGAAAGGTGGATTATGGCCTCACTGTACAACACTGAAAGAAAACTGGGCACTTTAAACCCAGTCACAAAGCTTCAAGCAACGAAAAAATAAAGGACATGGACCAAGCTGGTTTTAAGGTTAGTCCCTATGTGCTACTGATTAGCCACATGCACAGAGTACTCGTTAAGAAATATCCCCTTGGCTCAAAGCTCAAAGTATTACTTTGAGATTACTGCGACAGCCAAGGCATGATGTGCACTCACTCCTCACTCTTCAACCTTTTCTTGACTGTATTCAAGTCATCAGGGGCTTGTAACAGCAATGTTTTGCACAGTGCTTGCAAACCCTTGACAACAAGAAATGCCACTTTTATGCAGCACAGTGTGCTTATTAGCAACATGTGGAAAAGTACAACTACATGCCCACAGCACCCCAGAGCGTGCTCCAGTATTAACAAAGTAAAAAGCAACTGACGGAGAAGATCTTGTGAGACTGGTAAGATGACCGTTGGCCGCCCCAACATCCGCCAGGCTGTTTTCAGGTAGGCCACCTCAGTCTTGAATGTGTCGACAAGGAGGTCCGTGTCGGAGGCCAGGTAAAATCTATGCTGATCTGCAAACTGGAATAAACAGGCATCATCTGCATTATGCGCAGCCAAAGACGACAACCTAAAAAATGCCTGCAGCTTACACGCACCCACAGGAGGCAACTCTATGGAAACGGAGCATCCCATACGAAGTGCAGAGACACTCCTGCGGCGGTGCTCACCTGAGGAGTGAACACCAAGAGGGAATCCTTGAACAAGTACATCTTGCTTGTGCTAAGAATGCCCACATCTCGTGACTGTCGTCCACTCAGACTCAGTTTGGAGCTTCGTCCTGAAAGGCACAGTGCAAACACAGGGCTCACTTTTACAGCAGAAGAGGAAGTTGGGCTGGTTGATGCAGTTTACATGTTCGTACACAGGCATTCGTACAGATATGGGGAGTCAGAATAAACACAATTGTGGCCAACTTTTTATAAGAAACTGAAAAAAATGCATTCAATCAACTGACCTAAATACGTATAAATATGCCCCAGAACTCTTGCTGGCAGCACTTCAAAGTCGGGGACGTCTTGTATAGTCTGCACGAATATCTCATGGTGCATCAGCTTTTCTTGGATTATGTGGTCTTCCGCAAGAACAACCACTGCAGGAAACAAAAGTGGAGAGAATAATCTTTGCATCTTGCCCTTCCCTTTGATTACGAAAAAGCAAGGAACAAACAACAGCAAGCAACCTTGCACCACCACGTCGGGCTTTTTCTCAGAGGCCAGCCTGCGATTCAGAGGGTCCAGTTCGCCAGGGACTATAAAGCCCTGGAAACAAACACAACCAAGTGAGATAAGAGATGTGAAAATGCGGATGCAAAGAAGCGGACCTCACCTCCTGCAGGAGCCTGCCAATGATAAAGAGTGACTGGGCCCACATGAACGGCGTCATGCCCACATGCACCCTCGGCTGACTGTGAGGGTTCTTGTACTCCGCTTCCACCTGCACCACAAGACGTGCCCCCGGCCTCAACCAAAGGAGAGCGGTCCCCTAACTCCCACAATGCATGGAGCTGCAACACTGCCAAGACGCGTATATGCATCTCTGTGCAGCTCACCTTGTCGGCTGGCACAGCGTACATTTCTGGCACGAGCTTAAGCCCGTCTTCCGTTCGAAGAAGCACCTGCTCAAGGGCATCGGAATATTCTTCTACCTAAGTAGCAAGCATACAAAGAAGTCACATACATAAAACCCAGTTTACACACTTCTAAAAAGGCTGAACGACTTCTAAGATATGCATCTTGGCAACAGCACGAAAAAATCTGCTACAACATTTACAAAAAAAAAATTATAACCCCCTTCTCTCCGGAAACAGAGCTGCACGCAAAGATTGGCCTCAGAGAAAATGAAAACGACCAAAATCGTAACGCAAATTCAAGAACCTGCTTAAAATTTAAATATTTTCAGTGGTTTTGCGTTTTTAGAATTTACAAGTGTTAACTGCCTTTTGTGCATTTAATAACTTGACATTCTACAGCCTTAATTACTATGGTCTTGAAGAATATAGTATTGTTATGCTTTGTAATGGCCATACAACTACAATGGTACAGACAGCCTCCAAGCTATAACAATGGTAACTATAAAACTTTCATTTACCTCTAAGCGTTCCCCTCGGAAGCAAGCGTCGATCACCAAGTAGCAGAGAAACAGTGGCCACTCGCATTCGATATTCTCAAAGTGTTGCAGCTCCCAGGACTCATAGTACAGTCTACTGGGATCCTGTAATTGCGCACGCAGTTAGAGGTCAAACCTTTAAACAACAAGTTAAACGTACGTAGCGGGTAGATTAATTTTTTACCTCCTTTGCAGTCTTGTAGCCATCTCTTAAAAATCTCTTGCAGCCGTAGTTTCCCTACAAAAAAATGCACATAAAAAGGAGACGTGTATAATACACACACACACACACACACATGTACACACATATATACAAAGTTTACTGTAGATCACTTTTTAATGACAAGCATAATATTTCATGAATTTAAACAAAACCCAAGTTCTGGAATCTTTCAAGAGTAAAATGTTTCACCAGCTGGAGGGAATAAGAAATGAACAAGATTAAAAAAAATCTTTGTTTCCAATGTCTTCAGTATTTAGTTTCTCGTGATGATGATGATGTTTGGTGTTTTATGGCGCAAGGCCGACGAGGGCAAAGAGCGCCACAGTATTTAGTTTCTCAACAATCTGTATGCCTTCCCTGACAGCCAAAGCGTGTTTGCTGCAAGTGACTGTCAAATTTACTGGTTTGGCTGAAGGCATACAAAATGTGATGAACTACCACATCAAAGGTAGTTGGTATGGGGATTTTTCAACTGGATATTTTGCTCGAAAACCATGAAACACAGCACAAGATGGCTGCACTTCATTTATATTAGGTAGACTTTAGGCAGAACAGTGAAACCCTACTACAAATTTCAGATTAACGATCTTTTCATATTGAAATATATTTTTTTCCGATCCCACATCAAGCACCTAAATTTTCCTTGCAAAAATATTTCAGTGCTACAAATTTCAAAACAGTGATTTTTGAGCAAGTACATGAACAAAAAAAAATTTAAGCATATTATAAACTGATCATGCATCTCCCTTTTATCTTTTTCCTTGACCATGTCTGAGCTGCCTTAGAAATATTCACCAAATAATTTCAACAAAAGAAAAATTTCACGCACAGCTGCGCAGCTTGCAATAAAATCACAAAGAGCCCGCCCCCCCCCCCCCTCCCTGCAGGTTTGCGTTAGCAAGCAATTATGAGTTTGTGTGTTCAAAGCCCACAGTACCTTGAGTTTTTGCAGAATGCTTTTTCGGGTGAGAGCAATGAGCTCAGGATCATCCACAGCAAATGCTGGGTAGCCAATCACCGAGAGCAAAGCGGCGTCTACTTCCTTGGAGTTGGATTCTCGTGGAAGCATGGACTGCAGCACGGCCTACAGGACAGACCAAGCATGTAGTGCACATTCAAAATGCCTGCAGTAGAACTTCGGCGTGTTCCAAACTGCACACGCAGTGAGGAAAACACTCACATTGCACTTCTGAGCCTCGTCTGCCAAGACGTGAATCACGGAAAACGGCCCTCCTTTGCCACCAAAGAGATCCAAATCATCCAGTGCTTGCAGGGCAGCCTGATTTGTGGGGAGAAAAGAAACAACACCATTAGTAAATCAGACCTCAAGGCTTTGCTAAGTGAAGTTTAGTGTTTGGCCAAAGAATGCACTCATGGCACATTCTCTGATCCCTTGTGCGCACAACTCCACCGCGACTGAATACTACACCTATCTTAGATGGCCAAAAGATATGAGGAAAACCTAAAATATGGCGAGTAGGATATCAGTGAAAGTTGACAATCAATGCATTCAGCTTAACCGAACCCAGAAAATGTGGGCTTTTGTTAATAACACCAACGCTATAAACGAAGTCTTGGTGTTGAGTTCGCAAAGTAAAAACAGACCGACTGACTTCATGAGTAACTGAATCAGCATGTGAATAAATACCTGAAGTTTATAGTTATGAGTGCGTGTTTTGAGCGTTTATTTTTCGTAGAATTCTCTGCCTTCCAGTGATTATTTTTACCAAGAATTTGGAGTTTATCATGGTGCATTATTGCTAATTGTTGAAATGCAATGAAGTGGTGCCAAGTGTTAACTATTTCATGCTTTTTCACTTAATTTTTTGCCCCCATAATGTTGCACAACTCTATGTTTTCCGGATAAATCAGAATAAGCAGTAATTTTAGCGTGGGATATTTTCCAACTTTTATAAGTTTCAACAGAAAAGCCAAAACCCTACTTCGAATTCAGTGAACCTAGGGAACCATGGATTTACAGTTAGCCATGACCCTGAAAGAGTCAAAGCTTCCAGATAGTGAAAAAATACTGCCCGTGCTAACGCACAATGAAGGCAGGCAGGCTCCTCATGAAATTGGCAAAAAGAAATTTGTGCACAAACAGAGCTGCCTAGACAACACTTGTGACACCAGTCCCAGAATTTCTCAAATAAAAGTAACATAGCCAGCGCCTAAGTAAGTGTGCTGCAAACACTCAGAGACAATGACAAAAAATACCAATATTTTAAATTAGGTCGTGTTCTAAAGACATTTTGAAAAGGTAGCTGATGAATAGTGAAAAAAATGCCCGACTTGAGCATATGTGAACCAGCTTTCGCATAAGCGAGGTAGTCTGAGATGAATGCAAAGACTCAGCCAGTTGATAAACAAATCAGTCTATACATGCCCAACATCTATTAGGGCAACATGAACGCTAAGCTTGCGCAAAGGTACTGTGCTAGGTCACTTTGATGTGTTCCTGTTGCAGTACTGTAAACTGATTGATTGATTGTAGGGTTTAACGAGCCGACGCAACGCAGCCGATGAGGCGCGCCATAGTGTAGGGCTCCAGATTAATATTGACCACCTGGGGAGCTTTAACGTGCGTTGAAATCTCGTACACACGGGCGTTTTTGCTTTTTACCTCCATCAGAAAAGCCGCGGTGGCCGGGAATCAAACCCGCGACGTCGTGCTCAGCAGCGCAACACTTCAGCCACTGAGCCACCGCGGCGGGGTAAGTACTGTAAACAATGCTTGTGACGCCACTCCAACAAAACGGGAGGAAGCAAGATGCCAGCTGCCCTCATTCTGTGCGGGAATGGCTTCCTTTCATGCTTTTTTTTTTTTTTGCTAATTTTCAACACTATAACGGGCGGTTTCAAGTAATCTTCGAATGAACACTGCAGAAGCTAAAAAGAATGGGGACAGGAAAAGTGTCAAGGGCTATTTACAGATGCAATAATATGGGCAGAAAACCACTCGGATCCACACACAGCACAAGGTGCAAATTTGACGTAACGAAGTCTTGGTAGCACATTACTTTTAGCAATATACTGCTCATCCGCTCGTACATGGCAGCATGATCAGACAGCTGTGCATGAATGCTCGGTGCCCTGCACATCCCACCTAGGGCTGCCACCTGCCCGGTTTTGGACCGGCCCAACCGGTCTTAAACAGCAGGCAGGTTGCCGGTCCATACTTAAAACTGGCCAACATTGGCCGGTTTTTTGGCCCTTATGCCGTGATTATGTCCATTTTGGCATTTTATAAGCATCAATTCAACAACTAAGACAATAAATATGTGTCGACAAGCTGCGCAAAGACACGCGAGCAGAGAAAATATGCAGGCGAGCGCGCTGCCTGAGATCGATGGGGACCTAAGGGAGGAACAAAACAACGAAATGCTGCTGTTGCCGTCAGCAATTGTGGTTACTTTTCAGTGAAGCACATACAGAGCAATAATGAAGTTCTCAATCACTTTCAGTATAAAGGTTACGTTGATTTCTCTCTAAGAAAACGCTAAAATAAAAGGCACTGCACGTCAAAAACACGCCGTCTTTTTTTCAACACAAATTAAATATTCTATATACACCCCCCCTTGAAGGGTTGGTCTTTTTTTCGGGGAAAGGTGGCAACCCTAATCCCACCTGATGCATGGGGATGAACTTTGTGGGGAACAAAACCAGAACTTTGCAGTAGCTCAGAAATGTGAACATGAATTGTTGCAATGCATATGCACATGCACATTTTTTTTATTGTAACACCTCGCTTGCATTCTGTGTTTATTTGGTTTGCCTGGCAACCTCGTCTTCAAGGGAGCATTTTCCAACCTCACTTCAAGTGCAATTTCAACATAACTGCAGCGCAACTACCTATGCCCAAACAGGGCCATTCAGTGCAGTAGCAGCATTTCTGCCTTGGCACTGTTTGGCAGAACTGGCACATCACTTTCATCACTGCTTCAACCTGCCAGCAGCTCCAGCCAAGCAGCCATGACAAAAAGTTTCGAAACCTACTAAGCAAACACAATCAAAAGCTCACATATGATTATTTGTTAACAATGTGCAAATATACATATATATATATATATATATATATATATATATATATATATATATATATATATATATATATATATATATATATATATATATATATATATATTTATATATATATCAGTGTGTCGAACCGAAAAAAATACTGGTTCGGTTACGGTTCTGGTTCAGGCGAAATCATTTCGTTCCGGTTCGACAAAATCCCGTACCAAACCGGTTCGCGAACCGGTTCGGGAGCTTGAACCAGTTCGCGAACCGGTTTGATGAGTTATCACTGAAATTAGAAAATCATTTAGTAGTTTAAAACGAGTCAAATAAAAATACAAACAAAAATTCAAAGTGCTGCTGTTCCCTAAGGGCAGTGGCACAATTGCAAAGCAAACTTTAAACAATTACGAGATATTAGAAAAACAGATGAAGTGGCGACGATTTATCACCTACTTTCTCGCCCAGACTTTATGTTGTCCTAGCGACTATTCATAAAGCCACCACCAAGAGATATGGCGGTGGGATATATTTTCTGCCCTTTCCTCTTTTTTTGTTAAAATCGCAATCGTCGCTATGGGATCGCCCCTCACACTAACCTTGAAGCCTTAAAGGGACCCTGCAACACTCTTTGAGCAGTGCAAGTAAACCTGCGCGACGTTTAGATTACACTGCCAGGAATACCTGAGCCAAATATTACACGTGCACGTGAAGCGGTGAGCGCGCAAATCGATGTGAAAGACGCGGAAAAACCAACCGCTCTCTCTTCAGTTGTCCTCATTATGCAACCCCTGGCATGGCCTAAGGGACGTCACATAGGCCATGGCTGCCCGATCGGCTGTCACTGGTCAACTTTGCGGCTAGATTCTCCCATTTCCATTGTCGTCATCGCTGTGTACGAACCTCTTCTATGCCTGAACCTGTAGGCACAGTTTTGCCGTTTCTTTTGTGTTTTGAGTGCGCGCGGAGTTTGAGTGATGAGCTCAATACTTCCCTTTCAACGGGACCACTCGACTACAAACGTTTATTGCTTCAAAAACGCCCTATCAGCCCGAGCGCGCACTTGCGAGCAGGCACCCATGCCTGCTTTTTTGTGGCACCAGACCGGAAATAGGCCCCTCCGCGTTGCGGAGAAAAGGAGAAAACTACCTGGCATGTGATATATCGAAGGCCGCCGAAGAGAACACCACGAGCCGCCCCGCTCTCCGGGAGAGAGTGCGCAGCTTTTGTCGCGTTGTCCGCGGTCGAGTTGAGAGGGAACGATTATGCACGATTTCTCATCGCGCGTAGTTTCGTTAATTGTGAACGGATTTGCATAATTCTTGCGGGAGGAGATTTCTGGGACAATAGACTTTATCCCAAAATACATTACTAGTAGTCGATGGCAAGTGTTGCAGGGTCCCTTTAAGGGGGGTCATCTCTCTTAAAACTATTTATTTTAATTTTTAAGTA
The DNA here is from genome assembly GCF_048455015.1 of Haemaphysalis longicornis. Taxonomy (NCBI): domain Eukaryota; kingdom Metazoa; phylum Arthropoda; class Arachnida; order Ixodida; family Ixodidae; genus Haemaphysalis; species Haemaphysalis longicornis. Next base: position 329,800,340 of record NW_027526203.1, read on the forward strand.
ATCTCTGTAAAACTTGTCAGCCTTGCTGCTTTTCCCCCACTGATTTCAAATATGGCATTATTTTTTTAGCTGGTAAATTAGTCCCCGAGATAATTAGAGGTAATTAACCATTTTTGAAGGAATAATAGACAAAACAGTGTTGGTCATAAACCTGTAATCTTTACATTTTCCAACACCATGAACCTTGGTGAGTGCAATAAGACAATCAGTTTTTTGATGCATCGCTTGGAACTAATTTTACAGCTCATTAAACCTTGGTGGCACCAGTGGAAGGAACCATTTACAGTGCCCATTTCAAACACTGAAGTTTAATGAGCTGTAAAATTAGTTCCAAGTGATCCATGAAAAAACTGATTGTCATAAAGATCACAGTTTTATGACCAACACAGTTTCGTCTATTGTTCCTCCAAAAATGGTTAATTACCTCTAATTATCTCTGGAACTAATTGACCAACTAAAAAAATAATGCCATATTTGAAATCAGTGGGGAAAAAGCAGCAAGACTGACAAGTTTTGCAGAACTTACTTAAATATTAAAATAAATAGTTTAAAGAGCGATGACCCCCCTAAATTTAGGTCTGCGTACTGGCACGTTCAAATACCAGCGCTTAGTACCAATGGCGCACATTTTTTATATTTACAAAAAAACAGAAAAATCCTACAACAAGCACGTAAATACTACTAATGAATTAGATTATTTTGTCACCCTTAATAATTTGTTAGCTGTCACCTTATCGATAGTGTAAGCCACACTTTTGTTAAAAGTAAGCTTTAGTTAATGCTCAGTCATTGCATTATTGCTCTGACCACTGCAATTCTTTTTGCAGTAGCTATACCGGATGTGTGCATTACAATCAGTATGTCCTCGTACCGCCCGAGCCCCGGCCATCGTTCCGTGTACGACACTGCGGAATCTTATAACAGATTGTTACAAAATGAAAGAAAAATTTGACACGCGGAGCATGAGATGGGACTTTTTTGGGTAGACGCTCTTTAATTCGTCTACAGCAGTACTCCCCTCCGGAACGAGTAGCAGTAGAAGTAATGTAGCGAGTTGGGCAGTCAGTACAAGTGCACCTTCGAAAAAAAGCAGACCTAAAAGAGGCAAAACTGCAGAACAAGTAGAAAAGATGATCGCTGGGTGAGTAGGACAGTGTGAGGTACCGGCCTGCCTTTCTGCACGTGTCATCTGCTTTATTACTATTTCTGCTTCCAAGACAAGGTCGAGGGCTGCAGTTTCTTGCCAAGGTATTAAGTGCGCACTTTAACAGTTTTCCCTGACATGTCTGTTGTTATTTGCATCTGTAAAAAATGGAACTTGTCCACTGTACTGTCCTCAGAAACTGACCACGGAACTCACTTCCTTCGCATTGATGACACGTTTGGTTGTGAAAGGCAGGGCAAAGAAAAATATAGAGCAATATCCACATTTTGGTGCTTTTTTTTACTTATTCGGTTTTACTTACTTTTTTCGTAATATTTTAAAACAACGTGATTCGCCTTTTCTTTTGTTGTGTTCCGTGTAACACATTTTTAAAAAAACTGGCGCATTTGATGCCCCGTGCTATATCTTTGCTCCGAGGCGCAGCTTATGTTGCAGGCCGGCAGACTAATTTTAACCAGCTGGTGATATTAAACGTGGATCAAAATTTCGATAAACGGACGTTCTCGATTTTCATCTACTTCAGAAAAACGGTCGTGGGGAAGGAAGATCGAGGCCACTTGTGGTCAGCAGCAAACGGCTTAGCCACTGAGCAGCTCCTGCAGTCACACTTGTCAAGTATTAACAATTAGCAGGTGTCGGACCTTTTAAACAAATTATGAAATGCAAGAAGTTTGCACACATCTTGTGTGGGCTTTCGCTGTTGCGCAGTGGAGCACTCCTGCAGCCTGATTGCTCCAATAAAGTCACAGCTAGGGAAGGGCAAAGTTGTTTTATATCCCCTGCAAGCTGCCGAGAATGACATTTCGTTTTGTCAGCTTGCACTACGCTCGCGCTTCCAACAGCAACAGACCATTGCTACATTGGTGCTCATTCATTTCCCCTGTTGTTACATAGAGCGTGATAATGTTCAATTGTCTGGAAGGGAAAGTGCGTGAGCGGGTACGAAGTTGATGGTACGTGAAAGAAAAAAAGGTCTGGATTCCATTGACTGTGCAATATCAACAACGGAGGGTAGAGCCGTTTCGGCATGAACTGGTAACCGTTATTTCTTTTTTCGGTTCAGTTCCGGTTCAGGTTCAGCGTGCTCAAAAAATAACGGTTCGGGTTCGGGTTCAGTTCCGACCTACGAGAAAAACATTTAAAAAATGTTTACTAACGTTTCAGGAAAAGGACTCTGAAGAAAGGAAGTCCTCTTCCTGAAACGTCAGTAAACTTATTTTTTTAATGTTTTTCTCGTGTGTCTCTGTCTTTACTTACCTTTATACATATATATACACACATTTCTTTCCCTCGTCAATGTGTGGACCTTTGTTGACGAGATAAAAAAAACTTCATAGGAAAAAAAACTCGTTTGACTAGTTTTGTAATTATGAAAATGGTACAAAAAATGTAGTTTCTAGTTACATAAAATAAACAGTTTTGTAGATTCCCCACTATTTTACGCCTCATTTTTCTGATCAGTAATCACCATTCCAGAATTCACTCCTTTTATCTGGCCACTCATAAAATGTTTATCAGGTTTTTGCACGCAGACAACGATGAAATAGACAATAAATTTTTTTCTTCAGAACGTGAATTCAGTCAAGAAACAACTTACCTTGGCCATTCCAATAGAGCTCGAGTTCAGTTCTGGTAAGCCATGATTGGTCTTGTCACCCCGTTCCCAAATTCCGTAGTCCTAGAGAAGCAATGACAAGATTTACCAAAAAAATACCCCGAAAAATACTTCCAGAAATGTTTGAAGAACATACCGGAATGCAATATGTGGCTTCTATATAAAAGACCAGGTTTTGTATAAAGGTGACCTCATCCAAGTTGAACACTATTTGGAGCCCTGAAAGTAGAGCAGCAAGCGCAATTTCAGCGAAAAGCAGCAAGAAAACATTACAGTACAAAGGAAGACTAAAACAAATTGTACTAAACTATAATGTGCACAATACAGTGGGTCCCACTCATCAAGTCTCTTCTCGATATCTTGTAGTGAACCAGATTTTCTAATCAATGGTTTTTTACTGAGCTGAACTAAGCCAAAAGTGAGGCCCTTTTTTCATGGCATGCTAAGTTCAGCCACTTGGTAGAAATTCTCTGCTGCTCCTGGCTGGGAATATGAAAATGCTGCCAGTTAGCTCAAGTTGCACAGGAAAGCCTCAGAGGAATATCTTCTTGAATGAGCTATGTTCAAATAAGAAGCAGTGTGCAGTGTAATTTTCCACCGTGGCGAGAGGCAAAATACAACGGCAGGCTTTGTTTCTGCCACTAATAGTTGGACACTTTAGCCACTGTCCATACATATATTATGGCTGGCAGTACAGGAGCTAACGCATTGAGTCTCACAAATGCACAGACTGTACTCAAAGGCAAAATGCACGACCAAAAACGTTGTCGCTCACAGGTGGCAGCGTGTTTGGTAATGCTCACATGCAAGCTGCAGCCTGTGTCTTCTTAATAACATATGTTCAAGGAAAGTTGCCAGATGCATTCATTTTTAAGCAGTCATCTTATATTGCCTTAAATGTATATAAGCTCTGCCAATGTAGCTTGCACAGCTTATGATATCACAAGCCACAGTATGGGAAAATGTATGGAGTGCTGATAAGCTGTTCTTCCGCTTGGCATTTTCTGTGTTACTAAACAACTGCTGCCACATAATTTTTTGTAAAATTTAATTCGACACTGTAATTTACCGATATAGGCCAGCTTGTTTTTACACTTCTGTGTTCCTTTAAAACTGCAGGCTGTATTTCCAAGGCCTGAATAGTGAATTTCTTTAAAGCGCAATGTGTACTTTTTCAACTTCAGGAAAAGAATGCACATTTTGCATACATTGTTTTTGCGTTGCTTTTTTTCCCCATACAGAAAGAAACAGGTAGAGGGGCCCTTCGTATTCTTACTGCACTGCAGAAAAGCACAGCGGGAGTGATGAAATTTTTCCAGTCTTCACGTTTAGTCCATCAAAAACTGTCAAAGGTTGCTAGAAGACTGGTCTGTTGCTATGGTTAACAAAATGGTACGGGGAGAAGAGAGGTTTGTCAAGTCTGCCCTGAAATTGTACAGTGGCTAAACACAGGAACACAAAAAAAAGGAATGGCACTGATCAACAAGGCAGAACTCCTGTATTTGGCTTTAACTTGGGTCATCCATGCTTGTCTTTCTTTCTACAAGCTTCTTTCAACTATTCCCACCACAGGTGACTCACAAACTTTGTTTTACTATTTACGGGGAGTGCCGATAAACTCCGACACCATCAAGACACATTTCAAATGCTCACCAGAAGCTGTCATCTGGGCCAAAATGAGCAGGTACAGTGAGGTGGCATCCAACTGAAGGTGTCCCCACTCACGGTCCCCCACAACCGTGGCAGTCGTCTGCGAGCTGTACTTGGCATGGAGGGAATCAGTCGGGTTCTGCGTCTGCTTGAACTTCTCCACCTTATCCTTTTGTCGCATCATGGCCAAGAGCAGGCCTCGCATCATTTTGATGCAGCCCTGAAACCACCAGGCATGATGGGGCCAGACTGTATGGTAGACTGACGTTTTGGGTGAACTCAAAGGGGTCAGCCAGTTAATCTGCTCACATTACATCTGAAGGGAATGTTTTTACAGTTTATGTTACAAAGACAGTGCAAGCGTTTGCCCATTTAAATAGGGGTTGTTTTGATGAAAATCAACTTTACTTTCTTTAATGTATGGAACTCTATGACACAACCATCATACAATTCCAACGCTTTACATTTTCCATTGTGGTCCACGTGCTACATCATTATGTAACATGGTCAGCTCAAATGTAAATATAAAGCGCAATAGCACTGTATACCATCCATCATCAGAAGCACTTGGCGTTGGCGTACTCCAAGCTTCACAAAAGCCCTCACGACGAAGTGACACCGAGCTGATTGTTCAGAATTCACAAAGCATCAACACTGCCTGAAGCCCCCCCACCTGCCCACCCCACTCCAACCCCCCTTTTTTTTTAAGAAATTTAAAGGCAAGGAGAAAATAAACGCTGTTTTCTATAAAACGTACCTGTTCAAGTTCGTATGTCTTCGCCCTATCTTCGTCCAAATCAGCATTTTTTCTGTAGGCCATGGACAAAGCCCACACAGCGAGTATAGAGTAGACGTTGTCTCTGACCCAGGCATGATCACCCTGTTTATGGCTGGGAATAAGACCCGTTACAGGATCCTAGGGGACACACAAAACAAGCATGTAGTTTCTGAAAAAATATCTCAAGTATCTGCAAAGCATTCTAAAGTGAAGAAAGCATGAACACTTCCTCAAGGCGTACAGTTCACCAAAACATGGTCACGGCTAAAAAGCAGACCAGCCTCCGAAACAGGCGCGCGAACCGCGTACATTGCATGAAATGAAATGCACGCGGCGCGCGCTTGGACAAACGTAAACAATTCATAACGCAGCGCAGTGCGTACGTGCGCGTGCCGCAAGAGCGTACGTGTCTTATTCAGAAAACTGGAACGTGTTTCGCTTTCAAGCTCTGGTGAGAATTTAATAATATAAAGCTCTGATTATGCCTACCTGATGGTCTAGAATGGTGCGACACACTAGACGTTGGTAGTAATCAAGACGCACGCCAGAATTTCTGCGGCTTCTCATGTTTCCTGCAAATCAGAAATGGCCCGACACTGCGACGCGTACGACCTTATAACAGTATACCAACAAGTACTACGTGCACTGGCGAATTGGACACATTACGCATGTTTGTTCGCGCTGTTCGCAGCTCGCTCCAACACCATGACCCCCGAAAAAATGTGAAGGACACGGGCAACCCGGGACAAACCAAAACCAAAGTGCAGTGCTCCGGTTGGAACGGAGATGGCAGCACTCGAGCTGCGGAACCGGCGGAACGACGAACGTCACAGCCAGGTTAAGGTGGCTCATCCTGATGCATAGGAAATTTACGTGCGTGCGCATTCGAAAAGCCAAAATGTTTACAGAACAGCCATAAACTCTTTCCGATTCGGTGCTAGCGGCAAGGATGCAGGAATATTAATTACAAAACAAAAGAAAACGAATCGAAATTTGGTAACCACCAGTTGCAACTTGTTCTACCCGATACGTACCAGGCGCTGGGTAAATTTGAAGCCCAGTTTGAAGCCATTTAAATATTTAAATTTCAAGCGTCAGTTTGAATCCCAGTTATATAAAGGGTAGTAGAGCACCTTTGGCCGGCCCTGAAACCCTTCCTCTCGCCCTATCGCTTCCTTTCGTTGCCCGCATCTCCCAAATAAAGGCAGTACCATATTAACGCGACCTTGTTCACTAATTTTTCACTTAATTCAATTACGTTTGGAGACCCCATCGTCGTTAAAATCTGCTCTGTCGACTTCCAGCGGCGGTGGCCGAGAGAGCGGATCCCCATTTTGTGGCTTTCCAGATGCGGGTCCCCCAGTGGCGTAACTAAGCGGGGCAAAGGGGTACAAGTGCCCCGGGCACCACTTGAGAGGCCGAGACCGAGTCGCAGAACAAGGAGGAGCCGAGCAACACGCCGAGTCCTCCCGACATGTGCCTGAGTAAGGTGACCTTAGCCTGAGGGAGAAAAGCGGCAGCGGATTACCAGGATTACCGTTTGTCATCATGTCACCGCAGCGGGGCGGCACTGCCGCAAAAGTCGCTGTTGAGAGCGCCAGTATGGGCTTGTTGGCACGACTACTCTAGTACACCCTAGCACGACATTGCAGCAAAAGAAGAGGGCTGAGGAAGACAAGGACGACAAGTGGGCATCACCCATGGGGCGCAATGTCGACACGGGGCCATGGAGGAAAGAATTCTCCTCCATGCACGGGGCGATAGCGCCCCGCGCACCTCCCGGCATACGGCCCCGTATATGTCTCCCTCTGCCCGCCCTTGTCTTCCTCAGCACTATATTCTTTTGCTACGTTGTGGCTGTTCAAGAAGTTTCTTTCCTTTCTGCTTTCCGTTCTGCTTTCCTTACTATTTTCCTTGTCACGAAGCGCCGCCACCTATGTGTGAATACTTAGGTACGGAGTCCAGGAGGCAACCCCAGATGATATCCAGTGTGTGTGCGTGCTGCATGTATGCATGTGCTTTCTGTTTTCGTTCGTATTCCAGAAGCGGGCGGTGGGGTGGGTAGCGCCCTTAAATATGCACCCTTACAATTAGATTAATCCTTTGCAGGCATTCTTACAAGGGGAGGTGAACCACGTGCAGTATATTTTAGGGATCCTCTTTTATTCACTCCAAAGCATTATAGTCGCGTTCCATCAAAAAACTATACCCGCCGCGAAAGCTCAGTGGAAGGCGTTTGCGCTCGTTAGCTTGCGCGGTTGCGTTCTATTTCCTGCCGCAGCGGTTCTATTTCCTGCCGTAACCCCGAGCTAGCACATCAGGATGGCTAGGTTCCGATGTCTCACCCTTTGAAAGACGCTCCTCGCCGTTTTCTTTCCGCCGACTCACGGCCGGGCTACAGCGGTGGCATCCGCCGCGCTAGCCCTGCCGTGGCTGACGCTGCTGCGTTCGTGACGCCGCCTCCGCGTATTTTAGGTAACGGCTGGCAGAATCCCTTGTTTCACTCTTTGTAGAGCCACGTGTGTGAATCCAATGACGTCGCATGGGCAATTGTTGTGGGTGTCGTTTAAAGCTTTCCAACCACCTTCCCAGCGTGGATTGGAGCCAATCTTTTTCTTGGCAACGATGAGCATCAGCACTGGCGTCACAAACGGCAGTGATATGCGACGAGGAGACAACAGGGATTGCCGGGATGAGTATTTTAACGCATCATTAGCATTAATAAAAAAATGTGGGCATAGTATGTAGATATGAAGTTTGCAATAAATCATTTGAGCAATACATTTCATGGTCCTATTTTATGTAAAGCGAAACGAGAACCGGTGACCGACAAGGTCCATTTCTTTTTTCACTTTTCTTTCGAACCTTGTGGACTTCTGGTGTATGGTACGATGAATACATATACTAAGACGGCTATCGTCCACTGTAGCGAATAAATCAAAAAATCACTCATTCGCTTTCCCAATACAGCCAGATGGCCTTTTTTTCAACATATTGACGACGATAATATTGATAATAGTAATAATTAAAAAAATAATAATACTGAAGCAAAATGGAGAGACGAGCTAGTTGGTTCGCAATTTCCATGAGTGAAACTTAAGCGCAAAACTTTTCACAGGGACGAGAAAGGGAACGACACAAGCGCCTGTGTCGTTCCCTTTCTCGTCCCTGTGAAAAGTTTTGCGCTTAAGTTTCACTCATGGAGACAATAATAATAATAATCACTATCATTATTATCATGAGGGCGCGAAAATATATTTGACGTGGGCGCCATCCTATCTAGTTACGCCACTGGGGTCCCCATGAGCGGATCCCCATTTTGCATAATTCTTTCCTCCGTGATTCTTCCATACCAATTCCCCGCATATTTTCTCAGCACCGTGCCGCCAAGGTGTACAAGCAGGGCACATATTACCATTTCTCTCGTGGGTCGCGCGGCGGGTCGCGTGGTCGCTGAGGCCATGGAGCTGGCCGGGCTCCGACAGTGCATAACTTTCCGACAGTTTTCTGCCGCCAGGTACCTTCCCATGAGCAGAAAAGATGTTTCTGGTGATGGTGGTATACTGGTAGTGCCATGGTGTTGCAACAACTGATAATTACAGTGAGTGTGGGGCATGCCTAGAGCCACGTAAGCTACGCTCAATTAATTTCCATTTCGTATTTATTTACAAAAAGCCTTAATTTAGTGGCTCTAATGGTACCGATAGTGCATCTATTATTTCGCAGAGAGAGAGCGAGAGAGATAACTTGTCGAGTTACTGACCGCCCTGCCTAAAGGGTGGCGAAATCGGGTGTCCTGCGGGCCTCGCACTGCCAAAAGGAAAAAAAGAAAAGTATAAGGCTGCCTAAAAGGTCTGCCGGTATCTCAAAAATTCTTCGTACACTTCTTTCCATTTTCAACATATCCCCCCCCCCCCCCCCCCCCCACCCTCACCCCTTCCCCGCCATCGCGGTGAAATGCAGTGCTGGCTAGCGCGGCTTGCGGACAAAGCTTTATTTCCACCACAGCGGCAACCACTGGTAGATGGTGTGAAACATGCTTTCCTATGCTTTCCTGTTTCTATTTTCGCGGTGGTGAACTTTCCCTCCCGACTGCGTCGAAATCAAAGATTGAGGGGTAGGAGTGGCGGTCAGGACCCCCGGCCATCCCTCCGAATCCACGACTGTTGATGCGTCCACTCCACAACCACTGGTCAACACCCGCTGTCATTTATAGTGGTAGCACCCATAGTGTACTTGGGCTGCACGATCACACGCGTGCACGCTACATGTACTTCCAAACATAGCTGTCCAAGAGCACGTCTACTATCGGAAGACGCAGCGGCAGGCTTCGTAGCTGTCGTCATTCACGCTCCGCTCTCGAGGCATTATCCCCAACCCCCTCTCACAGAACGCCTTCTCAGCGCCATAATGACCGATGCTCGCATCGTTCGGTCACTGAGGAAACGAAGCCAAGGCCGTGTAATGCGATCCCCTGTTCCTGTCTTGTGCAACACTTGTGCCCAAAACGTCGGCAGTGGCTATTAGGTGGACCCGGCGTTTCCTGCGCATCAGAAAGTGCCTATAGAACCACTTTCACAGCACGTCACCGCCAAACCCAGGTAATGTCCCATTAACTGTAAAAACATGACAGTTACGCTGAAGAGCAAGAAGTGCATCGTGAGCGACGCTCGCAAGAGAAACAGCCGCTAGATGGATATATGCAGTAGGGTCCGAATGTCATTTGAACCAAATGTCATTTGACTTAGATGGGGTGCTTCGAATGCCATTCAGAATCCGACGTGCTACACTACGATTTCTGACAATTTCGATGACATTTGAAAGCTTTCATAATTGCTCGCCGTGCTGTAGTGGCGCCGGTGGCGCTGTTGTCGTCCCGTTCCGTTTTCATACAATTATACAACCAAATTTAGGGGCAGTCTAAGGCAGTAAAATGATATCAAATTAGAAGAGACACCAGTTTTGACTCTAATGTGGTGGCTGTTTGCGTAGTTTTATTTTTTTTTTTTTCAATGACCCACAGGTTTTGAGAGTATGAAAATTAAATATGTTGATTTCATATTTTAAGTAAGTGAACACTGAACAAAGTTCCACAAACAAAAATATTTTGTTTGTTTTAAGTACGGAAGTATTATATTTTTTATTGCCGATCGAAGACGCTGCATGCGAGAGTGCTAGAAGAATGGAGGAATGGAAAGACCATGAAGGAAAGAAAAGTAATCTTTCCTCCATGGGAAAGACGATTGGAGGAGGGTGGATTAGGCTTTGACTTGTCTTACCGAAGCAATGGAGAGTTGGTGGAGCAACGGATTCCGGGATTGATGTACGCGGACGATATATGTTGCTGGCAGATAATGCGGAAGACCTTCAAAAACTGGCCGACATTTGTGGTGATGAGGCAACGTACCTAGTCCTACATTTCAACCCACAGAAATCTGGAGTCATCGTGTTTAACAGGAAGCTCATATCAGCACCACTAAGGATTCAACAGGAAGCCATACCATTAGCAAATAAGTGCAAATACTTGGGGATCTGGCTTAATGAAGGAAAAGGCTACCTGAATGCCCATGAAGAACACCTCAAACTGAAAGGGAGACGAAACGCAGCAGTAATGAAACATAGAGCACTTTGGGGATACAATAAGTACGAGGTAGTGCGAGGCATCTGTAAAGGGGTAATGGTGCCGGCGCTCGCGTTCTCTAATGCCGTATTACAGTGCTTAGTCAGATATCCTGTCGGGACTTGAGGTTAACCAAAAGGCAGTCGGCAGATTAGCACTGGGAGCTCACAGTATAAGACTACAAATGAGGCGGTACAAGGCGATATGGGTTGGGCTTCATTTGAGGCGAGGGAAGCGCAAAGTAAAATACGTTTTGAGGATCGGCTCAGACATTTAAATGAGAATAACTGGGCAGCCAAAGTGCACAGGTACCTGTACCTTAAAAGTGTGGACAACCAATGGCGGAAGAGGACGCGAAAGCTGGCGAATAAATATAACTTGACCGCGGCGAATAAACAATGGGGGGCAGTTAAAAAGCAAGTGAAGGAAACAGAGACGCTCATGTGGACAGAGAGGATGGAAAAGTAGGGATCACTGGGAATCTATAAAGCAAGCAAGCAAGAGATCCGGAAAGAGAACTTTTATGACAACAATAAAGGTACTGCGTTGCTCTTTGAGGTGCGGGCTGGCTGCTTGAGAACTCGAACTTACATGAGCAAATATTCGTCCCAGGATTAGATAGATATGTGTGGGATGTGGCAGGGATACCGAAACAATCGACCACATAGTAATAGAATGCCAAAATATTCAGCCGGCTAGAATTGGGGGGAAAGTCCTACTTCCTGGGGCACTGGGCTTCGCAGTTGATGGAAGCATTAACTGGTCAGCAGAGGTATTACTAAGCAGCGGTTATAGTATTGGTAGAAAAAAAGCAGGGAAGTCGATAAAGTGCCATCTGCCTGCTTGTATGCATAATTTTGACCATACGCACTCATAGTAACTATTGCCCCTCAGCGGGTTCTCGCCCTTGACGCAGAATAACGTGTGAAGGATCTAGCATTTGCACACACAAAAAATGGCGATCTTCCATAAACATATAACGAAAGCACTCTTCAAATGTCTGTTGAAATATGTTGCGGTTTTACACTGGTAGCTACTTCGGTTTCCGACGCGGCGCATCAATAGAGGCGCAGACGGCGTCCCGGTCAACTCGGTAACAACATACACGACGGAACGGACAGATTGGATGCGCGAGGAGCGGCCGGTGCGGCTGGTCATCCGGCAGCTAAACCGGTTCTCGGGGCGGAGACGCGTGCGGTGACGCGCGCTTTTCTGTGTTCGGACCAAGGCCCCTAAAATAGTTCGGACGCGTTGGGCTTGCCTGACAATTCTGGCCAGCTGACATAAGCGGCACGGCCACTTGCGTGGCCATGTTTGTCGAGTCATAGCTTATGTTTTGGGAAACGATTACTATCAACCATAATAAAAATACGACGGGTATAGAAATGCGGTCAGAAGCAAAGTGCGAACACTGGTACTCGATTGATTGATTGTTAATGGTATCCCATCTATGAAAGCGGGAGATTTACAAGATAACCAAACGACAACCTGTGAGATGGTAGTAGGCCTGCTGAGCATACTATCTTTAATTTTAAGGCCCTGGCCTGGATGCGTCATTGCCGACCTCGCGAAACATGCGACTCAGCGGGAGAATTGAAATTTTGGCTTAAAATGTTTCATTTCTCAGTTAATAAAGCATCGTTTGTTGCCGAAGCGCTGTGGGCACTATAAGATACCAAATCTTCGAAACAAACGTATTTTGTTTTCAAGGCCCCTTTAAGGAGTACATTCCCGCTGACCTCATCACTCGATGTGACATTTTAGTCCTTTCACCGTCCTCGAACTTCTCCGCAGATCAACACAAAACCAAGCGCATGAAACATGCAACCTCATGGGAACGGAGAGGGGCAAGTTTTTGCCTCATCGGCTGGAATTACGGGTAAATGTCGCCCGCTCAGCGCTGCGCTACACTGAGCCACAAAAAGGCTTGCGCTACTAGGCCTTCACACGTATACAAAACGGAAGAATTTGGGAGGGAGCTCTGTTCTCCTTTTAGGGCCAACCAAAAAACCAAAGAAGCGCGGGTATATAGTGCCACCTCCACGCACATACGAGCGTATAACACCTCGGTTACAATTCGGCGGATATAGTGTGTGTACGAAGACCCGACACCAAAGAGGCACCATAAGCCCGCCGCTATGCAGCTTCGCTTACGAAGATAGCCAACATGTCTCCACTTTCCCTTCACAACTGGGTCTCGCGCCATCCCGTTTAAATTCCACTACTGCGACTACTACTCTCATTCCATTACATTATTGTTACGGTTATGTGCTTACATAAATCAAGCAATGATTGCTTAAACTCGTGCTTAATGATAATAAATAAAACACTAATGACAAAACTAAAACTTAAACGAATTAGAGGAATAACAAGTTCAATGCAGTTGTCTTTTATAACGTGCCTTAAGCACGGCTAACAGCGGGACTTCTACATTTACAAGTGCAAACTCAGATTCGGGAGCCTTAAAAACATTTATATGGCAATAATGAAAATAAGAACAAAGAAAGTTCGAGAAGTTTGGTGAAATTGCTTGGGTTATAACGTGCACAGTGTGGAGCGTGGCCCTCAACAAGGATGCCTCCATTGCCGCTGCCGGAGCGGCTGAATTTACCGCCAAACAGTGGAATGTTGTGACCGACGTCACAGCTCCACACCTTAGCTTATAATCACGTAGTGTGTTGTTGCCTGGACTGTGGCGCTGACGGGGTGCGGCTGCTGACGGTCAGCAACGACAAGGCGATCTGGACCTTCGACGTCAACAAGGAAGATGCTGCTCCCACGATGCTGAAGGGACACTCGCCTGCCATTAAGAAGGTCCTCTTCGGCGTTACAAACGCATCGCCTCTGCAGGTGACAAGTTGGTCAGGTTCTGGGACTAAGCCAGCGACGAGCAAACTGGCCAGCCGTACCTGTCCAGTGCTCCCAGCGGCCTGGGACTCAGCCCAAGTGGTACCAGACTCCTGGTCACCCTCGGCCTCCACTCCGTGGGCACTTTAGCACTTAGAGGTTCGAGAAGACGAGAGTTCAAGATTCCCAGCCAGGTTACCTTAGCCTCGCTGATAGCTGGCACGTCTGCCTTCGTGACGAGGACTTCAAAATGTACAAGTTTGAGTTCGAGACTGGAACTGAACTGGAATCCTTCAAGGGCCTCCTCGGGTCTGTGCACTGCGTGAGCTTCTCACCCGACGGAGAGCTGTATGCTAAAGCAAGGGAGTACAGGGCGCTCCGGCTATGGCAGACGACGGTCGGCAAGACGTGCTGACTATGGAAGTATGCCCAGCTGCCGGTAGGCGGTCCCTCTGGAAGGGGCATGGCCAGCAGCAGCAGCAGCAGCAGCGGTGACATTTCTTCGACTCCTCCGGAACGCACTCCATCCGCCATTCCATCCCCACCCAGATGAGGCGATCTCCAACAGCCTCGGAATGAAGAGGAGTGGCCTCCAATCCATCCAAAGGAGCAGCGCCGTAGGGCAGCCGAAAGAATCGCCGTACAGCCCGATCCCGAGCACAGAGCACGCATGCCGAGAAAGCGCAGTGCACGGGACAGGCGCAGTAGTGTGATGCACGGCCGCGATGTCTTCCCTAGAGGGACGGGGCCGAAAGGAATGCACCAGGAAGATGGCCGAGCGAGCGCCCACGGTTAAGGTCCCCTCCCCTAAAGAGGGCGCAGCCATCAGAAACGCAACCATGGTTGCTGAACTCAAAGGGAAAAGAAAGAAAATTAGGGACTGAAACCAAACAGGACGCCAAATGGGACGCAAAAGATAAAAATGGTACAGCACGCAGTACTAATCAAGGGCCAAAATGCAGGACAAGAAAAAGCGAAACAGAACAGAAATACGAAAAAAGTAGTAATGTACCAAGAAGAAAAAGAAACGAACATGTTCCGCATCAACCGACGCCAATGCGAAGAAAGAGGTGTCTCGTCTAGAAAAGATCAGTGCATGTGATACTGTTTTAGGTCGGAGATGTTCACCGGGCCAGCAGGTTTACCTGCATTGCAGTCGCGCAAAAGATTTATTAGAGAAGATAGCTTCTCACTTGCAGTAACTGGGCCCTCTCATTTAGGAACTAGCGTCGCCGCAAACGCGAAGCGTCGCTCAGCGGATGGGAGGGCGCAAGACCAGGTCGCCTACCGCAAATGAACAGATCAACGAGTGTGGCAACTGGCTAATGGTGGCTGTCTACACCGGCGTGGCCGATTCGACGCGATGGTCATTCCCACCACTGAGTACCGAGGGCGAAGAAGATGCGGACAGGGGCACGTCCTGGGTTTTGGCATGACGGACAACGGGACTCGGACGTTGCACAGCACCGGTATAACTCTTTGAACTTGTTGTCCAAAAGTGGACCTTTTGACTCATCGATCCCCTCTCTCTTCGGATATCTGATCCATCTGAGCCACTTGACTCATATCCCTTGACTCGGCTGTCACGCGACTATCGGATCTCTTGAATTTTTCTGCTGGATATCTTGACCAGAAGCGCTTGGGTGCTCATACACGCCGCACCAGCCGTGTAACAGAGCTGATTGCGCAACAGTTCCGTACAAGGTCGCCATGGCAACAGCCGCCACAATTTGAGCGGCCCGGCGCCACCAGGCGAGACAGCGGCGTGTTTCCTTGTCGTAATGCTGTAGAATGCGTACTTAATGTACACGATGAGGTGCCTTGAACCAACGATACTACATGGTAGATTAGCTAACTTAGTAACGTTGACTTGAACTCCGTGCACTGAATACGCGCGCCGCCTGAAGTCCGTCGATACCGAGGCAGTAGGCGTCGTTGTGAACGCGTGCACTCTGGTACGAGTGCACACGTTCGTGTGTACGCGCGTGTGTGCGTGCGTCCGCGCCAAAACGCCCATCGCATGTAATAGCACTCGGTATTTGTATTCCATTCGCTGCCGAGAGGGATCAACTCAATTTTTTTACAGTGAAAACCGTATATCAGAAGCTGCGCTGGATTTCGCTGTATGCGAGGTTGATTGGGTGATAAAACGTTTTTAATGCGAAACATCAGTTAATTCAGAAGGTCCGAAATCGGGCGCCGCGGCCGATTGAGACGACCCACAAAACGTTCAAGAGATCAAAGAAATGAAAAGAACAGGTCAAAGAATGCGCGCAATTACCCCAGAATTTTCAGGGGAGCTCCTATAAACAAAGTAGAAAATTGGTTAAATTTTGGCGTTGGAATCGACGACCTTTGAACCTTCGGAATGTGAGGCGAGCACACGCCCCCAACTCCACACCCCGATGAGATGGCTGACCGAAGGTGAACCTAACGAATGCGTTAGGCCTTGTTAGAGACACGTACTGAGACCTGCTTGAGTCATTTGATCATGCTAATTACAGCCTGTAGCAAATAGGCGAGCACCAAAGTACGCTCCCGCTAAATGTCTTCGTTGCTTGGCGCCCGCGGAGGCCAGAAGAAAAGGACGCAAAGGGATGATGATACGAATGACAGGACAGGTTCGGAGACTGAACATAATGCTTTCGCAGTTACTACATTGTAAGGCGTTAGGTGTCTTTGCAATTTCATTGATTCTACGAGGGGCTTGCGGTTTGTCTCCACTCTTTCAACTTCAGTTCTTCACGGGAGAGGGGCTCTGGTTGTGAGGTGCCTACTTATAGGTGCCCATATCTTGAGCGTGCTCGATGCTGGCGATCCGAAAGTGCGGCGATGCTGATCCTGGCCTTGGTGTCAGGACACCAAGGCCATGTTGAACTGGTGGACAAGCCTATTGTCAAACGTCCAGTTGGCACAGGTGACGGTTAGGTTGGCACAGATGACGGTTAAGTGTATGGGGGGCGCGGGTGTGGCAGCCAGCCGCCCCCACCGGGCGGCACTCAAGAAGCAAGTGAGCGGAGCCGTCCGGCAACCTGCATAAACGTCGAAAGGGATGCGGAAGGCGCGTGCGAATTTGTCTGCAGATATATGGGACCCATGTAGGGTGACAGCAGTGTGCTTGTTTCGAGCCTTCGAATGAGAGTGGCTTGAGCCCTTCTGACGTCACACGGGGGAGGAAAGTAAAGGGAGGGCGGAGGATATATTCTTGTAATTGAGCCAGCTTCCTTATTTCTTCCCGTTTTACCTCGTGCTGGAACTCCGGGGTGCGAACGTAATAATGAGCAGCGTCATCTTGTGGCGGCTGCTTTGGAGATCGTGACTTGGCAGCTATAGGCGAACCGCTCTGTACGCAGCGCGGTGAGTGGGTTTCCCAGGAATCAGCGAAAGCGGACACGAAATTCTTGTGCCAGGTCAGCACAAGCATGTCCGACACTTCGAACTCTGACAGTGTGTTTAGAGAGCAGTGGAGACTGCTGATGAGATATTCAATGAGGATGCATTGAAGGACCAATTGAAGGAAAACGCTGGCGACAGGCGTCTGTAGCAGCGAAACAGATCCTGGCTGCGACGCGCGCTCCGTACGTCATCGGCGGCCGCATCCTCGGCAGTAGCGATAGGTGGCGGCAGATACCCCGCAACAAAACTCGAGGACATTACTCGTAAGTCGTAGCGCAAAACTCGAATGAGCAGTCAGCGTATTTATACTTGTGCGCCCGGGACCGCGGCTGCTCGCAGCGAACGGCCCTGCGGCTCTACAATGCTGCGGCTGTGGGACTGCTCATGTACGGGCTACCATTGGTCACCCTGCACAAGCACAGCTGGCGGCAGCTGGAGGGCGACCACCGCAGGGGCGTCCGCACCTGCCTGGGCCTGCCTCGAGACTACCAGTGTGCGAAGACGCTGGCTGAGGCTGGGGCATGGATGCTCCAAATGACGGCGGACCAGCGTGCCCTGGACTACATTGACCGGCTGCAGCGGGCTGAGGGAGGTAGCTCCCCGCTGCAGCGGCTGCGCGTACACCGCCAGTCGCGCATGGGGCGCACGGCATGTTGGCCCTGTACGAGGAGGTTGTGGCCCCCGTGGAAGCAGGCCCCTCCTCAAGCCGCCCCCCCCCTGCCCTGGCGGCCGAAGTGCATATTACATCCCGGGCCTGCGTAGAAAGCGGCGGACGTCGCACTGCGGGCAGCTGCAGCTGGCCCGGGGCGTCGTGTGGGGCGACCTGGAGGGCCACACCCGGATGGCTCCATGCGGCAGCGGCAGGGTTCGGCCACGGCGGCGGCAGTGCTGGGGGAGGCCACCAGGCAGGCCCGGCTGCACTACGCCGCATCCTCCGCCACGGCCTAAATGGTTGGCGTAAGCCTTGGCCTGGACCTTCTACTGGAGCTGGAGCCGCCCCCGAGCGCTGCGCCCTGCTGTGCGATTCTCGAGTGGCCCTGCTTCTGATCCGGGAGGGCGACCCGCGCTCCCTCCTGGTGTGCGGGACAAGGTGGCACGGCTGGCTCAGCGGGGAGCTCGCATGCGGCTGCAGTGGGTGCCAGGCCACATTGGACTGGAGGGAAACGAGAGGGCAGACGAACTGGCCGCCGACGCCCACGAGCTGTCCCCTTCGCCCACGGCAGCCCAGGCAGCTGCGGATGACACCTGCCTGTTGATCCAGCGGCATGTACGGGCCCAACACTCTGACCCGAGGCTGGGCGCTGGAGAGGCCCCACCCCCCGTGCGGGCCACACAGATGCCCAGACAACAACGCTCGGCTATCCTGTGCCTCCGCGTGGGGTGCGTGTGGATGGCCGAGCGAAAACACCGCCTGGAGCTCGTCGACGACCCGTCGTGCCAGCACTGCCGGGCAGCTGTCCAGACGGTCCAGACCCTGTCGCATCTGGTCCTGGAGTGCCCCCAGTTTGTGGCAGGGAGGACCGAACTGTTGGCCGCCTTCGGGGGAGGGGCTCGGCCCCTCGAAGAATTTCTGGGGCCGCCAGGCAGTGCCAGAGAGTGGGACGGATCCATGAGGCCCTGAAGTCCTACCTGGACGCCTCAGGACTCCTCCCGGCTCTCCGCTTTCTCCCCAGCTAAACTAAACTGCGGCCGTTTTTCTTTTCTTTTTGTGTGTGTGCTTTCTTTTTTTTTTTTTTTTTTGCCTTCACGTTTTAGCGTTTCGCTTGTATATATTGCACATATATGTCCTGTTAGTTCTGTATATATGTTAGTCCTGTATATATGTTTATATGTATCCTCTCCTCCTTATCATCCCTTTCCTGTACAACTGTGTTCCCCATTTCCCCCCTTCCCCACAGGCGTTCCGGTGTCCACCCTTAGGTGAGACAAACTACGCTTGCTGGTGATCTTTCCTTTCCTTGTTAACAATAAATTCATTCATTCATTATACCTGGTGAGTAGTAACACAGCTGATGCTTGCTTGCTCGGGTGATCGAGCCAGAGGTAACGCGGATGAAGCTGCGTCCTTCGAATCAGCGTAATGGGGCACCACATGCCCCATTTCGTCACAACTCGCATCCGTATGCACTTGCTGAACACATTAGTGGAAAGGCCCGGGCGACGTTGATTTACCACTCGCGGCGTTCGTGGGTTGAGATTTCAAGGTGCTCGGGGGATTGTAAGTAAGGGTGACCAGGGTATGCAAGAATCTTGCGGCTTACATGAGTTATGTGACGTCTTGCAACGTGGGTTAGACTGTGCTTCTTCTCCGGAGTCCGAAAAATTGTGGCGATACGCATAGCGCGACGCTGATCAATCCTTGTAAACACGTGTTAGAGGTGATCCTCCTGCCGACGTCGCGGACGGTCCCCGGGCTGCCGAACTGACGGGAGGTGAACGATGCATATGGCAGGAAGTACATTACGCGAGTTGTAACGAGCGCTCGCACCATCGCTCTGAGATGAGCCTGCAGTTTGCGGACAACGCATTGTGGCAAAACCAACTTTGTAGCGGAAGCTAACTCCGAGGCAAAACCAGCAGTGTCCGCTGGGGCAAATCATTATTTAACCGATACGCACCTGTCCGTCACGTGACGAGTTTGGCTGCACTGGCTCGAAACGTTTACACTATCTTTTGACGGCAGATGTCACTGGAAGTGATGACATCACTTCCGATAATGTCATAACACGTGACATCATGGATCTTGGTGAAGCACATGGGGATGCGGTCATGGTGAACACTGAGACACAGCGGAGGTGCTAACGTTTCACAAACAATAATTAAACGGGCGTTGGCTGCCCGCTTTCACTGCTAATATGCTCGGCAACAGTCTTTGGTCACTTGTGCGAAAATTGACTTAGACCACTGAAGGTTAGCGTCGCTATGGGACGGCTTTTTGTGTGAAAAGAAAAAGAAAAACACGAGGCTGACGCGTGCACGCTTTGCTTTAAAATGCATCTCCCCTTAACTCCGGTCTACCCGGGAAAAGTAGTTGTTCTGCACTAACAAAGCATTCCTTTGGACGCGAACAGGAGCCACACGCGCCCTCTCCCCTAACAAAAACCAATGAAGAAAATAACCCACACCGGTCGCATATCTAACGTTTTGCGCAACAGATTCCGACCTAAAAGCGGCCTCTTGCCGCGACAGATAAGCGAGGAAAATATTGTGAAATGAAGCAACTACGAACCACTACTGCTTCTGAAGAGGCAGAAGGAGGGGGGGGGGGGGGCGTGGATAATAATGCAACTAGAAGAAAGGCAGAATGAAAATGAGAGAGGGGAAACAAGTAGGAACAGAAATGGGATGGCACCCCAAAGTCGAGGCACTACGCCCGATGCTGTGCAGGAAAGCCAGGAGAAGCGTGGAGGAAGGAGGAATGCCGAGGGAAGGGAGAAGACCGTCTTGTAATAGAGACGTGAGGCGCGCGACGAGGTCAGCGAATGTCAGAGCCGTCAAAAGCGGAAAGCACCACGGGGCGGCGGCCCCTCCTTCCCGCACCCGCGCCGGTCCGAGATTAGTGCGGCGCTCCCTGCATTAGCGACGGGGCCCCGAGATCGGCCTTTTGGCTTCGACCTTGAAGGTGCCGGTCGCCCGGGCGCCGATTTGGGGCCACCGAAGCTGGGGAACACTTTTCTTTTTTTTTTTTGAACGCATTGCTGAACGCTTGTTGACCGCATTCAATGATTTTTGTTTTCCTTTCTGTGGCAGCAGCATAAATGCAGCTGAATAAGCCTAACCTTCGGTTCGCTGCGTGTTCGCAGCTAAAAATGACCGTTTGTTGGAATTTGCGTGCAGATAAAAGTTCAACCAAGTAATAAGCCCAAGAAACTCTAGCGCGCCTGCCAGCACGCGTAGAACCTGTCATTGCATTGTCCTGAAACCTCTTTGCAGTGTTTTCTTGCTTGGCCGCCTTGGGTGCATCACGACGTACTTCTTAAGGCGGGGGTATTACCTAGTAGGCTTAATGGCGATCGCGATCGCCCCTCCTCCTTTGGATTCTCCACTGGCTTCAGTTTGCCCAAACACCAGACTGGAGCTTGATGATAATGAGTGAGATTTTACGCCGGCTTTATTTACTACAAATTAAGAAGCTTTGCTCTATTCACTTTTTTTTATCTAAGCACGGTAGAGAAAACAACATAATAAACAAAACAAAGGGAATCAAGTACAAAAAGATACAAAAAACGGTTGATAATAATGAATCAAGCCAGAAGAAAAATAACTGCGCTACCAAGCAACGCCTGGGCAAGCGCAGATGGCTGCGGCCGCCGTTCGAAGTCTGGCGGCAGCGACACATCGCCAAGCACGCCCCGCGATGGCCTCACTCACAGTCACCAGCGAGCCAGGACGATGAGCGCGGAAGTACTATTCTCGGCAATACCGTCCAAATGATTTGATCTACAGCCAACATTCGAACACTCAAATCATGAAACAACGCCCGCACCAATATAATATCAATATCTGGGAACATAGCCCGCAGCAAATATCGATAACATTACCCGCAGCGCAAAACTCGATGGAGTGCACAGCGACGTTCATTTGGACATTAAAGGATGCCATGAAGGCAAAATAGAAGTTTGTTTTATTAGAAAGGTTTGGTGTGTTTTAAAGCGCCCCCAGCGCTTGTCTGGCACCAAACGAGGCTTTATTAACGGACAAATTAAACAATTCCAGCCAAAATTTCAATTCTCCAGCTAAATCGTGTGTTTTGTGACGTCAGCGATGATGTATCCAGGGCAGGTACTTGAAACGATTGTTAGTATGTTGACCAGGGCTTCAGCGGACAACGAAACGTGTTTTGTCGCCTTGTTTACCGTTAGTCCTCCCAGGCGCTACGTACTGCTCAGGACGCTGTCCACACTCGCTTTGTTTTGGCCACATTTGTGCCTGGTTTATTTTTATTACGGTTGATAGTCATCGTTTCGTGAATCATTGGGCATGCTCTACAAACAGTGCCACGTAAGACAGTGTCGGTTATGCCAACTGGACAGTGTCGTGTGAGACAAGACCAACGCGCAGGACTGCTGTTCAGCTATGGCCAGCATAGTGCGCAAAGTACGCACCGATGCTTCTATGTTTACGTGGCCGTTTGTACCTTCCATTGTTTACCCCACCATTGTTACTGCTATAAAAAGAATGTGCCCTAAATTTAAGCGCAAATAGCTCGTTCTCCGAGCTTATAAGTCCTGTTTAATTTGCGTTGGATTTTGTCGGCCTCAGCCAATCGCAACAAGCTGCCCGTAATACGTCATAAGCTCAGTGCGGAAAAGTAGGCAGGGTTGTGTATGCCCATTCTTTGTTTTCCTCAGGAGACAGCTTATATGAGTGAAGTCCGCGTTCAAAGTGGTGTCAGTGGGATTCTAACGCGGCAATCTTTCGGACGAACCAAACTTGCATTTTGTCTTCATGTTTTCGCATCCGCAACTCATAAAAAGGGCTCAAGTGTCCTCGGATTTTTTTTTTTTTTAATTTTATATAATACATACTGCCAGCCACCTCTTGGTGGCCAAGGCAGGAGTGATACAAACTTGCATACTTGCAGCCGCGCAACACAGTACAGTTCACGGTACAGAAATAAAATCACCACATAACAGGCTTGCGTGGGACATGTATGTGCTCGGGTTACAGGAGCAACACAAGAGCGGTATCGAAATACAATCCAGGTTTTGTTCACAACACGAAGTGGGAAAGCATGATTTTGTTGAAATCACGTTGAAAAGCATGAAATCGCTTATTTTGTTTTTACGAAAGTACGTGATTTCTTACCAGAAGGGTTATTTCAAATCGTCGATGTCGAGGAAGGGTGTCCTAGTAGCCCTAGACTAAGTTATCGAGCCATGCAATGGCATGCACGACACATGCTGTGTAACCATCATTTTGCCACAAGCGTGCAAGAAAAGACCGAATGTTGTTGTTGTTATTGTTGTTGTCTTGTTATTTCTTGTTAGCCGATAGTGGAGTGTCCGCAGCTTCACGTCATGTTTGTTGCTTTCAGCTCTACCTGCCGAGGCAAGAAGTAAACATCCACCATCAAAACAGGCAGGCATCAACCAAACACTCCCCTCCCCCCGCGAACCAAGCAGAGATCAGAGCGCGGGGAAACGCTTCAAAAACCTGCCGGGGCGACGGAGCAGCAGGTTGCGCCGTCGCCAGCAGAGGAGACTCCGCCCTTTCCCCTGTCCCACCCGAACCCCTCGTCGGGGGATGGAAGAACGGGGGGGCAGTGAGCCCCCGCGGGGGCATCCATCCAGGCCGCCACCCGGCGCGTGGGCCGCAATCTGGCCGAGCCGAAACGAAAACAGGGAGCGCGCTGTTTGCATGCATGGCTGTTTGCTTCGGCGCGAGCCCCCGCCACCGGCCTCGCGCCGGAGCCAGCCACGTGCAACGCAGGTGTGTCCCCCTCCCCGAGCTTCGGGGCTTCCTGGCAAGTTCGCCGCGCTCTCCTCCGGACGGCGACGCCTCCTGCTCAGCCGTGGCAGCAGGAGACTCGACAGAAGACGGTGCGCGAAGTTCCAGGCTTACAAAGACGAATCATAGCTGTTGGAATAGCAAGTGCAAAATAGCCCTCGCAAAAAAAAAAAAAAAAAAAGAACAGAAAGAAAAAACGGAAACGTCTTTACCCACCGGGATGCTCCTTTTTGTTCAAGATACCTAAAAATGGTTTTCTCCATTGAATGTTGCTTCTAGTATATCAAAATGAAAATTGTTCGGTTTATTGTTGCTCTCCTCAAAAGCAGTTCAGCTAGGACTCGGCTCCGGAACAGAAAATGAAATATAAGTGTGCGAATTCCCAACTGAATAATGAATGCATCCATCAATAAGCGTCATTTAGGTGCGTTCAATGCACAAACCGGTACAGTAGAGTGAATTCGGAGTAAATCCGAAACTATACGCGATGCTACGTGAGACACTACGCGGGAAGCTCCGCAAGAAAGGTGTAAACGAAGGACACGAAAGATACGTGAAGAGATGTGCAAATATGTCCAGGCCCTCTTTACTGCATACCGACACACACTCGTACACCCAGTACCAATGGTCGTTTAATGTGCAGTGTGGTAGTTTATTGGCCCCGTCTCATCAACCACACATTGACTGCAGAGCTGCATGGGGATGAAATTCTGCAAGGGCCAGAGGGTGACTTCCTCGCTGTGATTTCCCACCAGCCACTCTCGGACGCAGGCAGGCGAATCTGCGACGACAGAGACGTTAGTGGCTAAATAGGGCTCCAGAAACGCTTGTCGCGACTGCGTTAAGTTTCTTCGTCGATGGGTACGTCCCTTCTACGATCGTGTGACGGCAGTTAAAATTTTGCTAGGACGTCATAAGCTGCCAGTTTTAAGGAATCAAAAGTCCGGTCATTTCGACAGCTTGAAATGAAAGCCAAACAGCTGAATCGATAAACTTGAAACCAGATAATCGCATAGTAATTTTACAACAATAAAGTCAATTGATAGCGTAGGTGTACTACAAGCCTGCCAACATTTAATGTTTGCAAACCATAACATTTCATTTCGCGCTTTCAGGTTCTCATATTCGTGTTCGCGCTTCATTTGTACATGGCTGCCCATAGTCCCTGCCGCGTCACGCCGAAACACGGCGCTGCATCCCAGGAAAGCAGAGAACACGATGCCCTCTCCTGCATTTTTGGGCGAGGAGCAGGTCCACCTCTCCCTACAGCACGCATTCAATTCGTACGGCGACATGACCACATCTGCAGAAAGATCGCCAATTATCGGAAAATCGACGTGCAGGAAAATCGCCGCTGCTTGTCATGGACTGCTGCAGCGGTGCCCTGCGAGGCTAGCTCGATGCCTCCCTCGCTCCGGCAGGTGACGGCCAGCGCGAGCAGCAGCTGCGGCCGCATGGCAACGGGGGAGGGGACTGCAAGTGGGCGGGCCGCCAGCTGCTGTCAGGTGCGCTCCGAGCGAGACAAGCTAACGGACGACGCCGTACGGGTACAGTGACTGGAAGTACGGGGCTCTGCTCGCTGTCGGTGTCAGTCTTCGGTGTGCCAGTCCTCCGCGCACTGCAGGTGGAGCACGCAAGCCCCTGCCCCATCGTGCTCCTTGCAGTGCATCGCCGTGTACAGGGGTTTCCCCAGGCATCGAATCAAGGGGGGGTGTCTCAATGGCTCTGGGGTGGGGGGGGGGGGGGGGGGGGGGGGGGGGGGGGGGGGGGCTAGAAAAAGCTGTTTTTTTATCCCACTAGTTAAATAATAGACGGCTGTTAACCAAACGCTCATCCCCGTGACGTACGTTTTTCATTTTATATATATATATATATATATATATATATATATATATATATATATATATATATATATATATATATATATATATATATATATATATATATACGGTCGAACAAAAGAAGTTTCCAATGGTCCAGAAAAAATATCAAAAGTAGAGTCCGACGCAAGTCTCAAAAAACAAAAACAAACATGTTTACTAACGTTTCGACTGGTGGTCCAGTCTTCATCGGAGTAATATTTACAGTACACTGCAGAACGCTTTTATAGGTGCGTGTAGAGAGAGGAGGAAGTTGCGCTACAGTGCGCCCTCTTTAAAAGAAATCATACGTCATCATTCAGCAAAACAAGAAAAAACGCAAGACATACACATGAGAGGGAATGCACTGCCCTCCCTCTTTTTTGGGAGAAAAGGTGCGCTACAATGCGCCTGTTTAGAAGTATTTATTGGCAAGTGGTACAACAAAGAGAAACAAAAATGCAAAGGGACGTCTAGGAAGGAGGTAAATTGGCGCCTCTCCTCATAGGAATTAACAGAAGAAGCGGGGGCGGGGAAAGAGAAAGGAGTAAAGGCGGCAGAACGAGATAAGGAAGTGGGGAACGCGCGTCAGCACGTCATCGCTTTTCGTCTTAGGAATGTGTCAACAAGAAGAAGAACTTCCTCCTCTCTCTACACGCACCTATAAAAGCGTTCTGCAGTGTACTGTAAATGTTACTCCGATGAAGACTGGACCACCAGTCGAAACGTTAGTAAACATGTTTGTTTTTGTTTTTTGAGACTTGCGTCGGACTCTACTTTTTGATATATATATATATATATATATATATATATATATATATATATATATATATATATATATATATATATATATATATATATATATATATATATATATATATATATATATATATATATATATATATATATATATTTGAGCGGCGGTGCTTTCTATTCAATCTAAGAAAAAAACAAATTTAGAGAAATTAATTTTTTACCATGAAAGGTCCGTATTCAGTTTTTTTTTAATTTCTCATCATTTTTCAACGTATAAGGCACAGTGTAAGAATAGTTACACCGTGGTATACGGACATTTTCGAACTTGTACGCTCGGTAGCACGGTAGGCAGGCGAAAGTTTCCGTGACTAATTTGCGGCCGTTGAAGCTCCCCTTTTCCTTTACTTTTTTTTTCATTTTCGCTACTCCCTGGCTGGTAGCAATGTGCTCGCAGCGTGGTCAACCTCCAACCACTTTGCCCCTTTCCTTTGAAAGCCTTTTTTGTGTGCACATAGGAACTTGCCACGAGCTGTCGAAAAAAAGGAAATAAATACGAGCAACGCTAACAGCAAGCTCGGGAGGCGCACTTTTGTTTATTTTGCCCGAGGCTACTGCCAAGAATAGCAGACGGGCAGCCCGCGCATGCGCAGATCGATACTGAAAAAGGTCCATACAAGGACTGACAAGAGTGAAATTTGGGGATTCAAGGGGGGGTGTCCAGAAAAACTAGGGGGGGTCTACGCACCCCCTAGGGGGGGTGTAGGGAAATCACTGGCCGTGTATACGGATGATTTACCCCCTAGAACGAGGTGGCAGTTAATTGCTTGATGAAGGCGTATTTTCTAGAAACCTTCCCAAGGCACACACCCACCCCCCAACCCACACACACACACACACACACCTTTTTTTTTATCTCTTGCCTGCTATACTTCTACTTCTCACTGATGGTCCAGTGTTGCTGAGCCCAAGGACATGGGTTCGATCCCCGGCCGCGGAGGCCGCTTTTCTGATAGAGGCGAAAAGCGAAAACGGCGGTGTGTTCGAGATTTCGGCGCACGATAAGGATTCCCAGGTAGTCAAAATTAATCCGGAGCCCTCCACTACGGCGCGCCTCATCGCCTGTGTAGCGTCGGCGCGTAAAATCGGATAATCAACCAATGATGATCCAGTGTTCTTCAACACCCCGCCAAGTATAGGCTACTACGCATAACGCCAATTGAACGCACTTTTTTTTTAAATAAAAAAGCAGGGTAATCTCGCATGTTATCAATTACGAAGGAACTTGCATACGGCTATCACACCATGTTGCGGCCACGAACAATAGTGGTCAGTGAACTCGAAACTCACGCGCCATGTATACAGTCGAACTCGGATATATCGAACTCCAAGGGGTCGAATAGTTCGATACATCGATAATTCGAAATGCAAAATATGCCTATCTAAAGATTACCTGATAACTCTGCACATCACTAAGAGCTTTCCGAGAGTGTGACAAGCGGTAGCTTACGAATTTGCTCCTCACAGCATGCCGACCGAGCTGCCTGCGCCTTTACCTCAGGGTTGATGCGCAGTATCGCGATCAAAAATTCTGCGACAAATTTCGAATACCTCTGCAGCCGACATCTTTTCACCGGCCTGTACAATGTCCGCTTTCGTTGCTAAATCCAAATTCTTCCGTTTTTTTCGTGACCATGGCTTCGAAACGCGTGCCGCGGACGAAATATACACGCACCACATTCCCTTGCTCGAGGCCACCAGTGGTAAGGTAACCGCTCAAGCGCGGTTCAGAATGTTCAGACTGTTCGATAGACAATAATTCGACGTATCTGTGTTCGATATATCCGTTTTCGACTGTATGCGCTCTAATATGCCCGCACACGTATACATGCGGCGCTTTGTGCGCATGCGCGTGTTTAATTCACTGCGTAGCACAAACGTGAAAAAATAACAATGCAGGGTTAATTCCTCATTCCTCAGGAACTGGTAAGAGCATACAGCACGGTGACAAATTACGGAGTGCGTTCATGCGCACTCAAAGAGCACTCACGCTTTTCACACTCAATCCGAGCTCTCCTGACTAGCAACGTACGGAGCAGATGACATCGTCCCTCGTGAAGAGAGGGAAAGTTGATACTGCTCCTCGAAAAACAAGGAGAGGGGGGGAGGAGAATTCCTGCCCATTTTTGTTCTACTCATCCTCCAGAGTGCCTCGAGGATCGGGATACCCATCCCTCTTCCTTTCCCACTCCTTACGTTAGTGAGGCGAGGTGTGAGTCCGTGTGACTCGCCCCGGTCCCTATACATCAAGGGTAAGTTACGATGATGATCACGATGTTGAGCGTATGCACCCGTTTGAAAGGACCAATTTCTGCTCGGAGCCGGGAACACACTGTATTCTTTGACGTTGTAGCCTGACAAGCCTGACATGCCTACTGATTGTACCATAAAAGAGCGTCTGCATTCTGCGCTGTTGATAAGGGGCTTCTGCGTGGAACGTGTGTGAGTGACCTCGGGTCACGGGGTAGCGTGGCGGATGTCGTTGCCTGGACGCACCAGCTCATGCGGGCAGCCGGCAGACGCTCCGCCTTTTCTGCGATGCCATGCGCGAGGCGTCGCCGTATTTCACTGAGGTCTGTGAAGTATGCCCGGGACCTTCCGTGGGCGCTTTTCTTGTTTTTCTGCGACGAGCCGAGGCTCCATGGCGGCTTCAGCGTTACACACTTTATCTCCCACGGAGTGCTAAACATATGATCTGAATATTCTGGCGACGAAAGAAGCGGTAGCCGCATTTAGGCAACGCCTTAACCCCCCGACCATGTGTGTGTGTGTATGTATATGCCTGTGAAGGCGCGAATAACGTTTCACGCATCTCTGGCTTTCCCTTATTAATATACCGCTGGCAGCCCCCGGCGGGATTTTTTTATCTCAGTTGCCAACGAGAAACATCTCCAGGATGACGTTTTTAGCCTTTTTTTAGTAGCCTCTCCTGTTTGTTTACTTCTGTGCCTTCTTTTCTTTTCACTCTTGCCGCGTCGGTCATATCAGACACTTCAAACCCGCAGGTCGTTTTGATCTTTTTTTCATCGGTGAACCGAGAAAGCACCGCTGAATTCGAAAACGAGAATTTTCTCAGTTCTACGCCGTGTTTTTCGTTTTGTTTTCCATACCAAATGCGAAAAGGCGTCGAATTCATGCAGGCCGACCAGACGTCTACCACGTTGCCCGCCAGTGAACGCCAAGAGCAAAGCAGAGATCCATTGATGCTGAACGCATCGTCTCCATTCGGGCACGCCCGTCCAGTTCAGCATAAATTGATCGTTCCGCAAAAGCAGGGCCATAAAGTAGCAGGTAGGCAGGGCTGTCCCCGACAAGCACTCAGTGATCTGAGCAGCCGGGCTAACCGTTGGGGCGGAACAGCCGGCGAAAGGGCTTCCGTGTGGGGGCCTCAAGTCTTATCTGCACTGAGGAGCCAGCGGCAGACGGTGTGTGCCGACCTGAGGTGGCCAGTTTCATACGGTTTGGACAGGTCTAGGACGGCTCGGTGCAGGACGTTTCGGTGCGGACATTTCGGTGCGCACACTTTTCGGTCAAGGAATTATCGGTTGCTTGTTTGTTTGAAACAGCTGTTTTATTTTTATTCCCTCAAAACGTGGGTTGAGGGCAAGAATCCATCACAGTGATTGCATTTTTAGATTGATGCCATGCTTGATTTCTGCCGGTTATTTTTAGAAATTGGGCATTTGTATTTTTTTGTTTAGTACCTCGTTCAGGAAACACTTGTTATGAAGCATAACTGATAGTTCTTTTGCATACGTTTTTTTTTTAATTTACGACAAGACGTTAATTTAAATTCTCTCTTTCTTTGCGGCATGTAAATGCTAAGACAATTAGCCAGTGTTTAGAATGGTGTAATGCATTCTATAAGTTAATTTCTCTAAATAAAAGCCACACTCCCATTACCCAAATAAAGCAGCTTTAGAAACATTCGGTTGCCCCCCAAAATGCAGAATATCTTATGAGGCGTTTTATGTGGGCTGCGCTGCCCCGCTAAAATGAATTTGGAAATACTGCTAACGCTAGCTTTTTTTAAGGACAAGTCTACGATGTTGTCGTGGAGGAAGAACGCGCCTTTTTGAAGACAGCTGCAGCTTCTATATTTCTAAATGCTGATAAAGCACTTACAGGTTGTGCGTACAAATACCACTCATTCCCGCATTCGGGAAAGCCAACCTACATTTTTTATTTACCCGCTTACCTTCATCCCATTTTAATTCTTCGTCCCAGCAGCCACCCTCGCCTTCGAGCTCAATCTCCCCCAGATTTCTTTTTCAGCCATATTATTTTCGGTTTCCTCTGAAAATCTTACAGGCCTAGCGGGGTACGTGCGGTCTCCGAAGCGTAACCGCATTGTTTCAAGAAAAAGCTATACATTCACCATGACCTCACACAACCTCGCTAATGAGCAACAAAAGCCACCCAAAAAGCCGTTCAGGATACAATGACCAGTATTGTTGGCCTCAGTAGGTCTCTTCGATTATGTCTGCACTTTCTGCATGAGTTCACCGCTATAGTGCAGCGCAGGAGCCGCCACTGCAGAATCGGTCCTCCACTTTTGTCGTCGGCTTCTGCACCTCACATCAGGGAAGTAACCGTGAACTCATCCGCACTCTCTGCACCGTCGCTAAATCGAAGAGAAAGGTGCAGGCGCCACGCGTTGCACTCGAAAATCGAAGATGCGAGTGCTGCACTACCTGAATGAGTTCAGCGAGTGCAGCCAAATTTTGCCTTCGGCTTTTTGTCGTCAATACCAAGGAAGAAATTATGCTCACCGCTCGTTCACCACGCTACCACCACATGACGGAGGTGACGGAGCTCGGTATGGGGACGCCTTCGACAATGTAACATCACACACAAAGTTTCACGTCCACCCGATGGCCGTGTGTCATATTTGTTTGTTTGTTTTGTCTGTTTTAAATGCAGAGCATTTCTTAGCCTCGCGTCTTCCTGCGTCGGACGGTGTCAACAGCTCCGCGTCCGCAGCAGGTGCGCCTCTCCTTCCCTCCTCTCTCTCAACAGCAGCTGGCGCGCGCATGCGTCGTAGTCAGCCCGTTCGCTCCGTCGCGGTCTCGGCGTAACAGGTGCGTGATAGCAGCGCGGTGGGGCGTGGAAGGGCGCGCGCTGCTTGCGCATGCGCTCTCCCCCCCCCCCCCCCCTCACTGCTCTCCCTCTACTGCGCGCGCTGCAAATATAGCGGCTAGCGGTCGCTCGTGTTTCAGTCACTGCGTTGCTCCTTCCTTCCTTGGTTGACGCTCGTGCCCACGTTTACTCGTGTCTGCTACTCCAGCATCACGGAAGAAGCGATGGAAGCAACACTGCCTTCAATCAGTACTGAGGCCCCAATGCTCTGCATTTACTCGTGTTCCCCTCGCGGGAAGGCGCGGGAATTTTTTTGTTTGTTAATTTTAGTGTGTAGCCCAGTATATATGTATCCTGTACTTCCACCTTAATAAGCGATGAGCTGTTGCTGCCGTGGTCGGCGTCGGTTCGAGCCGCTTCGTGAGCCTCCGCAGCAAGACCTCTTTCCAGCTAGCGAGCCCTAGGTAAGCATAAAGTTCCACACAGTGGAAGTAGAACAAGCATGACGCGGCGGCGGGTCTCCATTTACACCAGAAGTTCTTCCAGAGGGGACACCAGAAGTGGGAGTGGCTGTGGGAAGCATATACGGTCGCAGGTTCTATATATACGCCGCTATGTGGGCAGGAAGCATATCCCGGCGAATTCACAAAATACCGCCAGGACATGGGTGCAGTCCCGAATCATGCACGCGCGACGTAACGTAAATCCCCTATTGCTATCGTTGAGCAGTAAACTGCGCAGCCGCAGTCTGTGAGTGGTGAATAGGCAGTTTTAGAATAGCCGAGCCCGGCGTTGGAGGCCCTCAAGAAGTCAAGGGAACCCAAACGCAACGCGCTCGTGCGCGGAGAGTTTTAGAAGAGGGGCTTCCCCAACACCCCGCAGCCGGCTTGCGCTACTCGGGTCGGCTCGGGTGTTCGGAATTTAAGTTTAGCATCTTGGCGGATATTTGATCGCCGCTATCTGTACAACTGCGAATAACAATCCCTAACACAACTTTTCACCACACTCACCTTCCTCGCACGTGGAACTTTATTTCCGCGATAATTGCCATTTGAGAGATCGGTGACCAAGACATCTGCCGTGGCCTGTTTTGATTCTTCCGTACAGGTAGCGCCATCCTTCGGCCGCCCGCCGCACCGCGCGCCACAGTGCGTGGCCTCCGCGATTTGCTGCCGGCGGCGGTAGCAAATCCGCAGCAGCCAGCAGCCGGTAGCCGATCGCGGAGGCCACGCGCGGTGCCGTGCCGGACCGTCGAGCCTCCGTGGCCGGTCAGTGTATGTTTAGCATCGCGGCAGATATCTGATCGCCGCTTTTAAATTCAGCGCTGATAAACTCCCTACTTTCTCGCACGTGGAACTTTTTTTGCGCGGTCAGATTGATTTGAGAGAGCGGTGACAAGCTGTTGCTGCCGTGGTCTGCGTCGGTTCGAGCCGCTTCGTGAGCTACGCGGGCAGGCGCGGTGGCGTGTTTGCAGACACGGCCGGCGTGTGTGCGGGCCGTTTCCGAGCGCAGGTAACGTTTCATGATTTTTGTGCTTTATCCATTGATAGAAACAACGCGCAATTTCTACAAATTTAGTTCAGCGATTGTCGTAGCCCACAGAGTTGATCGGGAAAACGAGCCGCAGCTTTCGGTTCAGCCGTGGTCACGCGGAGTCTCGTTGAGTGCGAGAGCGACGCACGAGCTTTGGGGCGCCCGCCATTTAGGCAAAATAGCGTGAGCACTAAACGGAAGCACAAAACTCCAAGGACGGCTTGGGTTCTGCGCATGCGCATTACGGCGCCCCAAGCCGCTTGGAGAACCCACAGCGTTGGGGCCCCCTAGTGGCAGATGATTGGTCGGTGTTGGTGGTGCCACAGTGAGAAAATGGCGCGTACCCACCGAGTGGGATTGCCCAATTCCTTCCCCCCCCCCCCCCCCACCACCACCCAACTCCTCAAAAATCAAATCTCATCCGTCTAACGACGACGATGGTTGAAACACGAAGCTTTCTTGCGTGCGAAAGTCAAATGGCTAAGTGCCAAATTCAAAGCCGCTGCAATCAAAGTCAAAGCGCCACAATCAAAGTGCAAACTGCCTGTGAGTCAAAGTCCAAACTCAGACCACAGCAAACAAATCCCTAACGAGAAAGGTGAGCACCCCACCCCCTTATCGTCGACCATGTCGGAATGGCGCACAATAAAGAAAAAACAAAGTGTCGGAATGGCCAAATCGGATAACGCAATGGGACCCAGGTCCGGTTCCGACCACGGCAAGCATTTTTTTTCCTTGTGTCAACATCATCGCCCTGTGCCCTTCCATTGTGTAAAATTGTCTTTTCTTCAGAGCGCTTAGGTTACGACACCGCCATCAGTAAGACCATGAAAGTTTCGCTTTAGAAAACGGGACCTGAGTTGGATCCTACGAACTCGGACATCGGATAAAGCGTTTTATTTTTCATACGTTATCTTGCCCCACGTCGCCAATTCTCTCATCTAAGCCAATTGCAACGATACTTTAGCGGAATCCCCCTTACAGTTCCCCCCAAATTGATCACGTTCTCAAGAAGATCGGTTTTGTATGCTTTACGTTACCCCAGGATCGTTAGCGTCTTATTTAAAAATGTTAAATTTTGCTGTGTTCTATCGGCACTTTACATATTACATTAAAACTGGGGTAGTAAATATGTATCACACCTTTGGCCGTGCTTATTAAATTGCAAAACAGGTAATCACAAATCGGTTCATTTAAAAATCCCACCTTTTCTTCACCTTTAAAGGGGTCCTGAAATACCTTCCGCCGATGCATGGATGTACATGAAACCAAATAAAGCAATGTATTAGCAATCTCCTCCCGCAAGAATTTTGTTAAAGCGATGAGTATTAGCTGAGAAATCGTAAATAAAAAACCGCGCATTATCGTCGCGTCGCGTTTCCTCCTCCTTTCGACTTACTCTCCGTTGTTGACGGCGCGCGAGTCTTGCCTCCCATGATGCTGCGCTCCTCAGCGGTGACGTACTTCCGCTATTACGGTCCTCCGACTGCCGTCTGCTACGGCCAAGCTTTGTTGACACCATGAATCCCGCACTCCGCTCAAGGCTGGAAAAGCGAACGAAAAATCTGGTCGCATGTGTGCGGCGGCCTGGCCTTACCCTTTCGCGGTCTACGTTGGTGCAGTTGCTATCGGCGGCACGTGAGTTTTTATCGGCGGCGAACTCGCAGTCGCACGTGGAGGATCGTGCGCTCGTTCCCTTTGATGCACCGACACTGTTTATCCAAAAAGCGCCGCATCAGATGTGGCCCCGCTGGTGCTGGGTCTTATTTTGCGGCGGTGGTAATTCCTGCCGGCGGCATGTGAGAATGTCATTTTATACAGATACAGAACCCGTGCACAAAACGCTTCAATCATGTGACCAGTTCAGCTTGGGGCGACGTGTGGTGGAGAGCGGCAACGTTGGCAAAACATGCTCTTTCACACCTTTTCTATTCCACCCCTAACCTCCTCCCAAGTCTTTTATCCCCTCTTTCCCTCCCCACCGCACTGGGTTGTATGCAGGTGAGCTCCCTACTGAGCTCAGTAATATCCCCAGTGCACTTTCCTTTCCTTTCTTCCACCAAATCACTTCTCTCTCTCTCTCTCTCTCTCTCTCTCTCTCTCTCTCTCTCTCTCTCTCTCTCTCTCTCTCTCTCTCTCTCTCCGCTCCGCTCCGCCGCGGCTCTGAGCTTTCTAGCGCTGGAGCGAGCGCCATTTCTTTGACAATCTCCAACATCGGTTGCCTTAGCAACAAGGCACAAACCGCTCTAGAAGTCAGTTACGGTTGCGTGATCCCGGTTCAGCTCGGGGCCCCACCTCGCGACATGTGCGCACTGCAGGCGTACCACTCACTCCCATTGGGAAGTGCGAGATGCGCTTGACATTACAGGAGGCGATGGTGTGTGTGTTGTGGACGCCTTTGTTTCGCGATGCAATGCGACGTTGTGCTTCTGCGGGTGGATAGTGCTTCCCATGGTCTGGACTATCTTTCTCGAGCGACGTACGACTCAACCTCGCATGGGGTATGTGCAGTGTGCGTGGCTAAAAGCCATCTCGGCTTGTGCGCCAGAGTTAAGTGACTTGCTGTTCGTCCCCGCAAACCGCGCGCGAGGTGAGTGCCGAATTTACGACGGGCAGGAGGAGGCGACCCATCGTCTGTCAATCGCGATTCAGACTTGCAACTCATGTTGTGACGTTGTGTTCATTCGAAACGCATCTCTGGATTGTTTTGAAGTTTAATAAAATGTATGCGTCAAACCCGGGAATTCGGCTCAGTGCGTTCTCTGCGATTGCACGAAAGAAGTGCCATGGGGCTTCAACGCTTTTTTTATGGAACGTACTCAGGTAAGAGAATATCCATGTCGTGTTATGGCCGTGTTGCATTCAATACAAACGGTTAAGCGTTTGTTTACATTTGTTTCGTTTGTCATAAAATGTCCAAGCACACCGGCACTCCGCTGGCAGATCAGCCGGCGAGCCGACGCTGAGCAGACGACTCATCTCTTTGCCGGAAGTGCGTGAAAAGCCGCCCAATAGCAGGATTTCTAGCTCATGACGAACATCTGGGAATCGATGACGTAGACATGTGAAGATGGCGGCGTCCAAAAACACGAAGGGAAGGGTGAGAAAAAAGCGACAAACTTTGCAACAAAACTGTGAGCTTTCCGCTGCGCGTAAAAGAGTAATACTTGGCACAGATGACGTTGACGACCCAATCTAACGATTGCGCTAGTTCATTTAGTGTGCTCAAAACGCCTTTCAGGGCCCCTTTAACGCGTATGCGAATGCCATCTGAACCAGAAGCTTCTAACCTGTATAGTGCAGTGATATCTGACATGTTGTGTACGTTTATGTGAGATGAAAATTTCGACAATCATTTTAACACTGGTGTTTTGCTTAATTGTGTATAGCTGAGGTGCTGTTATGTGATATACTTATTGCATGGGCCCGCTACTGCCAAAAAAATGCCAGGGGCTCAGATTATGTGTTGCAGCCCAAATATAACGTTTCTGGATAAAGTAAATTTTTAATTGAACTGGAATGGTTGAAAACGGTAGAATTAATCATCTCGCGAAAGGAAGAAGTGTGCCTTCACTTCTTCATCCCACCAACATCACAAGACATGGATTGCCTACTCGGACCGGCAGTCACCATTGTTGACGCCAGTTCTTTCTCCCGCCGTGGATCACAGAAAGCCCAACCAGGACACTCCGATCTACCCGCTTGCATTACGTTGCACTCGTTTTTTGAACCTCTCCCTTTTACTGTTTCCTGCACTGAGGGTCATACATAAGACAACAAAAAAAAAAGACAGAATACTGCAAATGATGTTGCACCTTCAAAGGGAAGCGAATTGTGGGCATATTTTGTGGGCAGACTCATGCAGAGCGAAGATATCCGGCAATGTTTGTTCGGTTGTTTCGTTCTCGCTGCAGATGGGCATATCGCGCTTTTAGAACGGCGGCGGCGGCAAAAAAAAAAAGATGCATTTATGGATATTGTACGTGTATTTTTCACTTCACACGCTAAGGTCTCGTATGTACATCACGTGTGACGTCCGTGTTCAGTATTATTGGTCGGACAGACAACTTTTCCCCCCTCCCCTATACTCTCCAAGGAAGGAGAATCGCTACTCCGCGGAATACAAACCAGTACCTTCCATCACCAAGTCCCCCTGCATCGTATGTTTCCTGCTCGATATCCAGTCGAACGTCAGTTCTGTTCGCAATCCGGTACTCTACAATAATACAGTGCGAGCACGATCCCAACCCCCCTTTCCCATCCCCCCGTCCCACCCCTGAACTGTGGGAGAACCTGGTGACCAGCACTCATCTGGACGTCCAGCCCCTCCTGGCCTCCAGAGGGGAAGGCTGCCTGCTCATCTCATGGATTCCTGAACTAGGGAACCACTTCCACTTCAGGGGCTCAAGTAAACGTTTTATACTACTGTATTTATGCGGAGAGCGCATATCGCATATCGGATTGCTATAGGCTGAACAAGAAACTGCGAGAAATCAGGGTAGCGAGTGACAGCAGCTTCGCGGGGATTGATTTTCTGCCGGTAGCGCAGGTGGGCGCAAGTGCGGCATTGCTTGTGCCGTGGCACGCAGGGGAGAGGAG
Source organism: Haemaphysalis longicornis (assembly GCF_048455015.1). Taxonomy (NCBI): domain Eukaryota; kingdom Metazoa; phylum Arthropoda; class Arachnida; order Ixodida; family Ixodidae; genus Haemaphysalis; species Haemaphysalis longicornis. The sequence goes on from NW_027526203.1 coordinate 329,837,744, forward strand.
CGGGTAAGTGAACGACGACAACGGCGGCAGCCCAAGGAGCACCCGAGCGGGGGCCAATGTGGGGGCCGTATACAGGTAGGACAGGCCGTTCCTGGCAGCCGCGGTCACCGCACGGTCACCGCCGCCGGCATGGCTTGACACCACGGCGGCTTTTAGAGCGGCCGACGAGGGCGTAAAAAATTACGAGTCGCCGGTGAGGACGGTAAAAAAACAAAAATTACTCCCACCTCCCCTCGCGGGAACCCCTGTGTAGACGCGACGCATAGGGCGTTCCGTTGTTGTTTCCGTTAGGTTGATTCTCCCATCGCGTGAAACGTGCCGTGAACCCCTTGCCGCGGCTATGACGCAACGTGGCGCGGCTATGACGCAACACAATCCAACACAATCCACTTTAATCCAATCCAAACCCAATCCAATCCAAAATCAAATTCAATCCAATCCAAGTCAATCCAATCGAATCCAATCCAATGCCCCTCGCGAGAGAGCGTTCGCTATCGGAGAGGAGAGGGGGTGAGCGGCGGAGAGCGCAGCTCGCGCGGCGAGGAGAATGGGGAAGGGGTGTGGACGGACAACGACAACGCCGTATGGAGGAACAAGGCGAGTGAATGAGATGCCGTCGCATCTAAAATATAAAAAATGCGGTTGATCCCTCTTTCATAGGAATGGGTAAAACACGAAAGTGAGATGTGCCTTCACAGGATCAGTTGAATGTTTAGCATCGACATGAACTTGCACATCGCTATTTATATTTCGTCGGTATGGCACCGTCAGACTTATCAACATTAGACACTGAATTGCACGCGCCGGAGCACTGCGTAAACCCGAATGAAACCACACGCGCTCGCAAACCATGCGAACGAAACCGAATGGGTTGGCAGCGAATCGTTTGAACTCACGGTCCGCTGCAGCGAAAGAGCATGATTTACGGGGCTGTCTTGTGAGTGCGCTTTGCGAGCTACAACCTGCTGGCGCGTATCTTTCGCAAATTTGCGACCACTGCGTCCCTGCGTACCTGCTCCGTGGAGTGTACGGCAGTCGGTTGCGTTGCGACAAGCTAAGCTGGCGCCAACGCGCTCATTAGCATCGTGATGCACTACTACGCTTCACCTCTCTTAGGCGGCAGCACCATCGAAATGGAGGAGGATAAAGGAAATATATATGGCGCGTACATACGGCTGCCTGCGCTTCAACTCGTAGCGGAGTCGGAAAGCGCCTGGCACCTCCCGTTGCGTTCTACCCGGGCGATCAGATTTTGATTTTGTTCCGAAAGTTGGGTCAACTGACTGCTGATTTGTTTCATTTGGGAAACTACTGCAGGGAGCGTATCTCGCACCATTTCTTGTATTTCTGTCAGGCAATTCTGAAATTCTTTTTTCGTTATAAAATTATTGTGTTCTCAGATATCCAGGAGTTGGGGTGTCTACTTTGCGTTTCTTTTCACTGGCTGGTTGTAGAGGTGTGAGGAGCTGTTGCTGTTCTGCCTGTGGCTTGATTGTTTCGAGCACAACCGTTTGTGCTTGTTGGGGAGCCGATTGCTGCGGAGCTTGCTTCGTTATTAAAGTTCTGAGGCTTTGGATTTCTGCTCTAAAGTTTGTAGCTCATGCTGTAGTTTCTCGCATTCATTACACCGGGGTTTAAAATTGGCGGGGGGAGCAGTGGGAGACAGAATTGACGCCCAGCTCGCCTGGTGTTGCTGTGTCACCACGTCCTTCGGCGGCGGTGGCAAGTTTCTAGTCCTGGATCTGGACCTTGAGCGGCTCTTTCCACCTCGGGTCGATGATTCCGAACGGCTGCTGCCTGGGGGCCTCCTGCTCGTGCTCCTAGATCTCCGGGTGGTGTCGAGGTGTTCCCGTTCTCGGCGCCTTTGACGTGCAAGATACGGCTCTTTAAACCTCGAACGGCAGCTCATAGCCGTGAGATGATCTCCTTGGCAAAGTTCACACTTGGGGTTGCACAAATGATTCGGTTGCGGGTCGCGCACCCCCCCCCCCCCCACCCCCCCCCCCCCCCCCCCCCATTTCGCACGCTTTTGCGTCCGGTGTGGGGCAAACGTCTGACCGATGTCCTTGGTGGTAGCACTTGTAACAGTGAGGTGTTGTCTTCTGATATAAGTAGCATCGTGTCTCTGCACCTCTGTAGTAAACGTAGAAGGGGACCTTTGGGCCGAGGATAGTGACGACTACGGAGCTTGACTGTCCTAGGCACCGGCATGCTGCGAATTCATAGCCTGGCATCCGAAGGTTGTCCAAATTTTCTTCTGAAGTGTGGTGGCTAGGGATGCCGTGAATGACTCCCTTACTTGAGTCGTGTGGGAAGAGGCAGTAATGATTGACGCGGTATAGTGGCTGCCTTGTAGCTTCAACTTTTCTATGTCGTCCAGTTTCCTTGCAGCCATCTCGTTCGGCGTGCTGACGGTGGCAATGTTCTGTGCCGGGTCGATCCTGATTTTGATATCCACTTGTTTCCTCTTGAGTTGTGCTTCTTGTAAAATACTGTCCGCGATAGTACATGCTTGGTATTTGCACAAATCATGGCCACCCAAAGTGCGAATTACCATTTTGAAGCCATGCTTGGGGAGCGGTGGAGGTTTGGGTGCGTCACGTCGCTTTTCGTTGGTCTCTGACAGAAGTATTCGAGAGGCCCAGCTCCTTTCGCTGCGCTCGTCGTCTTCTGCTTACTCCTTTGAGATTTACTCACTACGTCTATCCAGTTTTCCTTGGGAGTCTTCTCTTTCTCGTTCTCGAGGTCGTAGTCATTCGGTTCTACAATCACGGGAGGCTGCGCGGAGGTGTCCGCCGATCCCGCCTCGACGGCAGCCGTAGCAGCTACTGACGTGGGCATCAGCGAAGCAGCGCCGGTGCTCCCTACGTTCCAAGTAGGCTTAGCTAAGGCTCGATCTCTCGGAAGTTCAAATGGTTCCTCAAATCCTCAAAGTAGGCGACCTGCAGTCCGACCCCCCAAATATGGAAGCAGAGGCACACCGCAAGGCGCAGTATTATCTCCGATACTAATACTATTCAACATCGCAATGATAAATCTGCCCCAAAAACTTGGAAGCATTCCAGACATAAAACCTGGTCTTTATGCAGACGACATCACAATATGGATAGCCAAAGGGTCAATAGGGAAAATGCAGGAGAGATTGCAACAGGCTGCAGATACTGTGCACACGTACGCGGAAGAATGCGGACTCGCCGGCGCTCCACAAAAATCCAACTCCTGCTGGTGCAAAAACGTCGTCATGACCCAGGTACCTCGTTCTACATAATGATGGACGGTATACGCATAGAACCCACCGATCACATTAAAATTCTCGGCATGACTTATCAAGAAGACTGCAAGAACACCCGCCTACTTAAAAAACTGGACTCATCCACTGCTCAGATAACGAGAATGATCCTCAGAGTATCGACTCAGAAGTATGGCATGAAAGAACAAGATACGATAAAGCTCGTTCAAGCAATTATTATTTCACGCTTCGCGTATACTTAACCCCTTACACGCATACCTCGGCAAAGTTGGCGCGGCTCACTCAAACTCACTCAAAAATTTTTTTTCGAATCACCACTCACTCAAACTCACATTGAGCGCAAAACTCAGAACTCACTCGGACTCAAACCCAAAATGGACTCAAAACTCAAAATGTACTCAAAACTCAAAATGTACTCAAACTCAAAATGTATTCAAACTCAAAATGGACTCAAAACTCAAAATGTACTCAAAACTCAAAATGTACTCAAACTCAAAATGTACTCAAACTCAAAATTTACTCAGAACTCAAAATAAACTCAAACTCAAAATGTACTCAGAACTCAAAAAGGCCTCAAACTCAAAGTGTACTCAGAACTCAAAATGGACTCAAACTCAAAATGTACTCAGAACTCAAAATGGACTCAAACTCAAAATGGACTCAGAACTCAAAATGGACTCAAACTCAAAATGTACTCAGAATTCACTCGGTCTCAGGCGTACTCAAACTCAATCGGACTCAAACTCAGTCGGGCTCACTCGGCTCAAACTCACTCAAGCTCAAACTCACCATACCACACTGGCCTCGCGCTCACTCAAACTCAAACTCACGCGTGAGTTTGAGTCCAAATGAGTCTGAGTGAGTGGACTCATGAGTGCGTTCACCGACCTCTGCCTACACGATCCTCCAAGCAGCAGACAAACAAAAGCGCAACACTCTTATTAGGAAAGCTTACAAACAAGTCTTGGCACTTCCACCGACAACATCCACCGAACGTCTTACAGCACTAGAGATACCAGCACCATGGAAGAAATCGTCGAAGTCCATCTCACGGCACAGCAAGTCCGGCTCGGCCTCACGAGCACCGGTCGATCAGTTCTGGCCTCTTTAAAGGGACACTGAAGTGAATTTGTCAAGCTCCCGGTTTTGCTTGCACTGCGTAGACTGGCTCAAATTAACACACTTTTCATCGTTTATCCGGTTGATAAATCGGTAATTATTTTATAAAGCGGGAAAGAAGAAAAACTACCATGCGCGGTCTGTGGCGGCCGCACCAACTAAAGGCTGTGACGACAGGAGGAGATGCACCTTGATTGGACGATGTCCAAGGTTAGCATTCAAACAAGTTTCGGTTCTGTAAAACAACATGCTTGACATCCGACGGCTCCGTTGGATGGGCATTCTCGATATCTCAGTAATCGTCGTACCGCGCTTCTGCCATGTTGTCGGCTGTGAAATTCCTAAGATAAGCCTCCCAGACGGCTTGGAATCGTAGCAATCACTAGCCGAGGCCTATATACGCAGTGGATGAACGCCCTCCGCGTCACCGCAGACGCTCAAATGCCATGCGCTTTTTCCCGCATATTCGGAGCTTACCTTACTCATGCCTGTATCGTAAAAAGCGTGTTCGCACCAGGCCAAGGGTCTGCTGATTCTGGCCTGTGCCCACTGCCCGCAAGTAGTCGGTGCTTGTGGCAACAGCACGCCAACGAGAACTCGCTAGCGCGTCAGTGTCAGTCTGCGCGCGTTCTGCGAACTCCCTCGTGGAGCAGTGAACGTTACGGCCCAAAAATGGTGAACTCGGTTTAGAAAACATCTGCCGCAAACGAAAAAAATCAACTTACAAAAAAAAGCATGCACCCTCGGGGATTCGAACTTGCGAAACATTCCTAGCGCTCCAGACCACTCGGCCACGCGCCAGCGCTACCAGTGTCGGAAATATATATGGTATATAATATACAACCAGTTTACACTTTTATTTAGTTTTAGCATTTCAAGTACCTTAGGTGACTATTTGTTGTATAGCGCTCGTGCAGTAAGCGGCCCCCAGACTTCCACAATATCTCACGTCTAGCAATTGCATTTCTTAGATGGAAAAGCGTTCGCAGATGTGTGGTCGTGCTGCTGACCACTGTGCTTGTTCACCCAGCGCAAACAAAGTGCTTCCTGCTCCCTAGTTTTGCGCTCTACGGTAAAAGTTTCAGTTGATTTTATTTCCTTAGTACCTATATTGACTTCGCTGACTCTTCTCCCGCCTTCAAGTTGCCTTGGATTTTCCTACTAGCGTACCAGTCAGCGAAGCGTCGCATGTGCACTTGTACAGCGCTTGTGTGGAGTGACCCGGACTCGGAGCTTGATACAGTGTACAAACTAACAAAGTAAAGAAAGGCACATTCTTCCATTCACAAACGTGTTGTGGCTTAGTTTCAACTGAGCGAGCGAATTACGACGACCCGTCGGCGGCCGGCGGACTAAACGCTGGGCCGACTGACTCTGTCGGAAGGTCGGCGAGCCGTGCTGTAGCGCAGCCAATTGCCAGCTCATCTCCTCCTGACATCACACGAAAACGCCACAGAAAATGGGCGAGGGTGCAGAGAGGAGGACAGCATTTTCTAATTGATTTTTCTAGTAAATAAATTCGCGTAAACGCGCTCAGAGTGGTCGAAACATGGCCTATGGACTCCGGACTACAATTTGCGCTAGTAATCCCGCAATGTTTACAAATCACTTCAGTGTCCCTTTAAAGCTTAATGCTCTCACGGAGACGGAAGACGCCGCCATAGTCCCTCTATAGAAATCAGGACAAGACTGAAACTTCACCCCTTGCCGAGGAACATGCACCCTGAACACCATCAAGCATGAAGAGCGGCTAGGGCAGAAGCTCTTCAACGTCAGTACGGAAAATCCGAGGAAGTGGTATACACTGACGCCGCGGACTATGCCCGGTATAAAGTAAAAGCTGCGGTAACCGCCACACCCCACTCCCTCCCCAGTAGCTTAACATTACGGAAGGCAACGACGCTAGCTGCAAGCAGGGGAGACGGCAATCGCCCTCGCAATCGCCCAAACCCGAGCATCCACCATCGTCACGGCATACAGTGGCATACAGAAATTATGCGGCAGGAAGAATTTCTAAGATTGCTCTCGGCATCACCCTTCAACGCCCACCTCGGAGAAACATAAGAATAATCTGGACTCCAGCCCACTCTTCTCTCTGCAGAAACCAGGCGGCGCACGCCTACGCTCGAGATTTGGCCAGCCGAGCACCGTTAGAAGAAGAGGAAAGGACAGTATACCCCCTTCTCACATACAAGGACATCACACAGCATTACCGGCTTGGCCGAATGCGATACCCTCCAGTTTCTGAGAAACTAACCAGGCCCCAACAGACTGCTCTTCGTCAACTCCAGAAGAACACGTACCCACACCCTGCGAGGCTGCACGCTATACACCCCACCTTCTACGATCCCCTGTGCAGACACTGCGGCGTCCCTGCCACGCTTTACCACATGGTATGGGAATGCCAAGTTAACCCCCACATCGACCCTGTCCCAAACGCCTTCCGAGAGCAGTGGGAGAGAGAACTCGCTAGCTCTTGCCCCAGCAGATAGCTGCAGCTGATCGAATGGGCGAAGACGGCGGGTTGCTCCAATGGTGCCCTGGACTGAGGGCTCCACCCACAAGACTTTTCGAAACAATAAAAGTTGTACTCCTCCTCCTCTTCCTCCTCCTCCCGTTGCGGCGACGGAGCACCAAGGAGTACTTGGCTCGAATCCTGGCGCAGCCGCGTTTTTCTGGTGATGTCATTTCCGTGACGGATATGACGTCATTCAGATATCAGTGGATCACGGCATAAAACACTTTCGTATTAAAATACGAGGGGTGTGAGATTAGTTCGGTAAATTTAAATGAGATGGCGCCACAATCTTTAAGGTGACGTCATAGCTGGCAAGTATAACTTAAATTTAAATCTAGCAACCTAGCTCAGAACGAGAATGTCAGTGCTTGTCACGAAAATGGAAAGAGTCTGGTTTCGTGCACGGATGAAACATAAAACAGCGGAAATACAAGTACAACAAAAATGAAGCGTAATTTTTATTAAGAATTGGCATGAGATTGGTCCTTAGGAAAATACGAAAATCTGGGCTTAAAAGCGGCGTCTAAAAGAACCAAGATATATGCAGATCAAAAACCAACGGTGAAGCAAACGACTCAGCCTCGCGCCCGTGAATCCGCTGACGACAGCCTGGAAGAAGAACAGGACTCCCCGGAGTACCGTCGACGCTTTCGTTCCGACGAGGAATTCGGAGAATACCGCGAGCTTTCCGTCGACGGCGTCCTCTTTTCGGGGGTCGGCGATGTATCTCCAGTCGAGTCCGGGTCCCGAGGCTTTCCTTTAGGATCGACCTGTGAGAGTTCTTCTGGAGGCTCACGCAGGACGGTACCAAGCAGCAGTGGGGTTCCCCACGACTGGGGCCGCAATGTGTGTTGAGTGTGGCCGCCGTTGGGGCGGGGCAGCACATTGCGGGAGTCGGGATGGCCGCTGTCGCCAGGTGTGGGAGACGCCGCCGTCGGCGAAGCCGCCGCCAATGCTCGGTGGCAGCCAGCCGCTTGGACGCAGGGTGGCCCCGGGGAACGGAACCACGCCATGCGCGAGTTGGGACAGCCTTCTCTTGGGGAAGGCAGGCAGTGGTTGGCACTGCAGCTGCGAAATGCGGTGACTGCTGCTGTGGGACGCACGGGTTGTTCGAGGCGGGGTGGCCGCCGATGATGCGGGGGTCCCTCAAAAGGCCGGGCGGTAGGACCACCGACGAGCTCCTAGGTAGAACGGCCGCCAGCGATCGCGGCACCAAAGAAGCGCGAGGTGGAGAGCTTCGGCGATGGGGGCACCGCGAGAGGCTGAGGCCGATCGGTGGCGGTGATGGCGCGTCTGCGAGCCATGGTCGCCGGAAATCTGCTCTCAGTCTTGGTAGGCTGCATGTCCAAGATGACTCGGTCAGGTGCAGAGGCTGCTTGATTCCGACGGGCTGTATGTACGTGTCCTGCGGCGGATGTCTGCCGAGTGAATATCTACTGTGCACTGGCAGACTGTGATTGGTGAATATCTACTGCGCTACTGCTAGGCGGCAGTTGACGATTGGTTGGTGCTTGTGGTGCCACAGAGATAAATGGCGCATACCCACCGGGGGGGAGGGGGGGGGGGGGGGTTGGCCAAGTCGGGAGAATGCTATTCGATAACCCCCCCCCAAAAAAAAAAGTAAACATTTCCTGGGTTTGGTCATATACGAACATGTACTACATAAGCGAAAACGTTTTATTTTTCATTCTGATCTAAATGCGTCAACACACAAACGCACGCATAAAGTTCGAAAATAGGTTAGTCCCCGCAACAGGACCTTTATTCGTATTTCATACGAACGTGCACGTGAGAATAATTAATTTGAGAACTACATGGCGTACAACAAGAGCTCTTGCCTGTAAAAGAATGCTTGCAAAAGTCCTTCAATTCGCGATCGTCCGTGGTCGCGAGTATTCAGAGCTCCAGGATTGTGCAACCAGAACTGAAAACAAGTGGAACAAAACCGTGACGCGTTACTCGGCGACTAATTCGTCACTTCCACCTCGGCAGCCGGCTCGTCCTCTGGTGGAGCGCATGCGGTCCTAGCAAAGAGCTGAACACGGGATTGACGGTATATAAGAAAAGCACATTTGCCATTCACGGTTTCACACTATCGACTTCTTCATCGCCAAGCGACCACGCTATCCGCTGTGCCAAACAAGCGGAATGTTTTACATTCCCGTAATGACACGAACGTGCCCGCATGCCGACAAAAACTGTGAGCAAAAACTATGCGCCCCACCGCGCTTCATCTTCCCCGGATTGCTGAACCGTGGGAGATCCCGCCTCTGTTTGGTCGTCCGTCTGTTTCGCTTCTTCATAATGCACGTGGCATAGCCCCCGGACGAAAACGACCGTTCCTTTTTCCCCGGGATTTTTCTTACGTTAGGCCTAACCGATATTCCTTAACGTACAATTAATGAATTTGACGTTGCTTGGCAAGTCGTTTTGCTCAACGTTAGGCTGCCTATTCCTATATATACAGGGTGTCCCAGCTATCATGCACCAAGAATTAAAAAAAGAGCAATCGCGTTACTCGAAGAAAACCGAGAAGCGGGCTGTATTTGTTTCGTTAATGAGACCTCACTAATTAATTGTAATTAATTATATAACTCGATAATTGCTGTCCTAATCATTGAAGTGTCAATGAGGCACTTGTAGGTACCCACGAGGTGCATCTAACTGCGGTATTTTGAGAGACGAACTAATTGCGTACTCATTTATTCTGAAGAAAATCCGCGAAATATGAAAAATATCACGTGACGGCGCTTCCGCGCGCGTTGTAAAGCAGCGTCCCCAAATAAGCTGATTGAAAGCAACTGTTTCCCCTGTCACCCGCCCGAAGAGACACCGCATCACCTTGATAATGGCATGCATGGAAGGAGCAGCAACCCCAAGATTCGCGGGGCGCGTGTGCAGATAAGGCACAAACTCGGTCGCGATTCCTTCTTTCTTTCTTTTGTTTATTTCATTCTGGCTAACTCAGAGGCAGTCTCTATGAGGGCATTGCTTTACGATGCGCGCGGAGGCGCCACGTGGTATTTTTCATATTTCGCGGGTTTTCTTTATCAGTCAGAATAAATGAGTACGCAATTAGTTCGTCGCTGAAAATACCGCATGCAGTTGGATGCCCATCGTGGGTACCTACAAGTGCCTCATTGACACTTTAGTGATTAGGACAGTACTTCTCTAGTTAGATAATTACTTACAATTAATTAGTTAGGTCTCATTAACGAAAAAAATGCTGCCCGCTTCTCCACAGTACTGAAAACATTATGCACTAGGTTTTCTTCGAGTTACACCATTACTCCTTTTTTAAATCTTGGTGCATGATAGCTGGGACACCCTGTATAATAAATGTGATGGAACGTTTACCCGCAGAGGTGCATTGGCTATTGCTTAACACCGGGCTTTATCGTTGCGGGCAACTTTCAATACGTCACATAGTGCTATGTTCCGACAGAAAAGCACATGCCCGCAGATGTGTATGGGGATTTTCTTTGTTTCCTGTGATTCCCAATTTGCCGATATTTGCCACTATTTATCGATATCTGCTGATGTCATGCCATAGAACACCAAGACAGTTTGTTACCAGGGATCCGCAGTTCTAATACCCACGTAGCACCGTTTTTGCCAGACTCGTTTCGCAGCCCTTTTGAAAGAACGCCCTTCTGCTACCAAGCAATTGTGCAGCCACTTACAACTCCCCCTTGAAAAGAACGTGCTCCTGCGAGCCCGCTTGCAAGCTCTTGCTCTTGCCCGCAGCCAGGCTTCCATTGGGTCGTAATAATGCGAAAGCATTAATTGCTCCATTACACGAAAACGGGGCGTCCGGCGTCGGAATTACCGAAAAATAATCTGGTAATGGCCGACAGTGCAAGGGGCATAAAATTAAGGAAAAGAAATTTCGGAGGTTTGGGATTTAAACTGGGGTCTTTGGATTGCGAGTCTAACACGCATCATATGCACCACAGCCGATCCTGATCGTAGTTGACAAAAGGTGGTTAATGCGTTGTGGCCTTCAACGTGTTAGGGATATGTACTGAAACTTACAGGAATAGTGTGTGCATGCTAATTAGGCAAGTAAGGAAGCATTTTACACTAAAAGGGACATGGGTAGCATTTCGGCTGGCGTACCCGCAAATTTTCCCGCCATTTTTTTGCGGGGCTAAGACCAGGAATGCCCTCCCCGCTAAAAGAGCGGAGTGGTCGCCAGTTTATGCGACACCTTCGCCTAATGTACCCAACATGTCTTTCTTTTTTTTTAAAGCAAAGCTTTTTACCTCTACCCCCCAAGGGTTCTTTCGCGACCGTTGGTGTCACCAGAAAACTCCAGCGAACAAATAAAAGAATTTCCGGGCACCGCCGGGAATCGAACCAGGAACTAATAGACTAATAAAGCGAGAGCCCGTTGTTTTACCGATTTAGCTACGAGCCCACGCGAAGGCGGGGAAGACAGGTGGTGTACTCATCAAGCACATCTACGGGTTTACCCCCTACGTTCTCTCTGAATGCCACGTGAAAGCGTCACGCGGCCACTCACGCCTGTCTAGCGTGCCTGTGCGCACCTTGCTCGTGTGATAAGAGTTACAAATATTAAAGGAAGGTCACACCAATGCATGTAATCTCATTTCTAGTACGCCAATATGCTAAAGCCTGTGACCTCCAGTGTTCACGTAAAAAAATCACAGCTCCTTGTCGTCCACCCTTACGCAAAACCAAGGAATACATTCAAATACTCCTTGATGTCCAGGTCATCACTCCAAGCCCCAGCATCAAGATCCTGGGCCTACATCTAGAGGCTAACACCAAGAGTGACGTCTCCTTGCAGCTGCTCAGAAAGAGCATTAATCAAATCATACACATGATCAGGCGAGTTGCCACGAAGAAGCGAGGCTTAAAGGAATCCGATACGTCTCGATTAATTTAAGCTTTTGTCCTCTCGAGAGTCACTTACGTCAACCCCCTGTCTTCTGCTCGACAAGGAAGACATAGAGATGCGTTATATAATGATCAGAAAGGCGGTCGAGCAGGCCATTGATCTTCTCATGAGTGCGTCCACACAGAGGCTGCTTAGCACGGGGCTCCACAACACGGTGGAAGAGCTGATAGAAGGCCATCTTTCTAACCAGAAGGTCCGACTCAGAACTGCGGTGGGTAACCGCATGCTTCACCAGATGGGCTGGGCAGCCCAGAATGTCACTCCGCTTGACGTACTCCAAGACGCTTGGCGATTAAAACTAAAGGTGCTCCCTTTGCTTAGAAATATGAACCCCTCACAAGACGAGGGTCACCGAAAAGCATGGGCTCAAGCACTATACACCACCCTCGGTGGTGACCATGCAGTTATCTACACAGACGCCTCCAAACATAGAGGGCAGCAATACGCCATCATCGTGGCTACCTCCAGAACCAACCTCCTTGCGTGTACCTCCCTTAGGACCCAAGAAATGACGGCAGCAGAAGAGGCAGCCATCACCTTGACTCTCACTCAACCAGGGGTTCGGAGGAAAGTCACCGATTCCCAGCAAGCCTACTGGAATTACCAGTCGGGTTGGGTGTCCTGACCTGCACTGCGCGTGCCAAAAAACCACTCCCCAAACCGTTCCATTCAGCTCATCTGGACACCCTCTCACGCTTTAATGGAGCGCAACAAATACGCCCACCCAACAAGCCTGCGCTTTTAACTCCCGTGCTATGGAGCTGCACGAGGACAGTCACCCGCTTGTCACGTGCAGGGAGATAACCCAGCATTATCGCCATATGAGACAGAGCGTACCTTCGCCTTACCCTGACCTTTCCAGAGAACAACAAACTACCCTACGGCTCATACAATCCGGGCTTCTTCCCACAGCCTACGCGTCTTCACTTAATGTATCCGAATCGCTACGACGCTGAATGTAAATTTTGCTCAGAAGTAGGAACACTCCGCCCCGTAATCGGGGTGTGCGACTTTAGGCCTGAGCACCCTCTCTTTCCGTCAACTACCCAACAAGAGCAATGGGAGATGCTGCTGTCCAGGCCCTCTCTACCTACCCAGCTTCAGTGGGTGGAAAGAAAACAGACCGCGCGGACTGCATATGGGCCCCACAGAAGAAGGAATCACTCCCCAGGGCTGCACTCTGGGCCGTTCAGAAATCTGAACAGAAGTATTTCTTCCTCCTCCTACTCCGTCTCTGCCGCAAAACTCGTCGCCTCTGTCCGCGGCGCAGAGACGCAGAAGTCAGATCGTCTAACACGGGGTTGGAGCTTACTTTAATTTTATAAAAAAAAGTTTCCACTCTTGTGCTACACCAATACAACTCAACCAAACACCGTTCATGCATCATGCATTGATTTAAGCTTACCAAGAATATCTCTTTGAAGTACTAAATGGTGTGGTTAAGTTCATTTTACTTCTCTTTGGTTTTACTATTTGTAGAGCGATGTGAGTGAATTTAAGTGACGTCGCATGGGCAATCCTTTTGGGTGCCGTTTACAGCTTTGCTTTCCAACCACATTCACGGGGTGGATTGGCGCGATTTTTTTTTCCAAGCGGAAAGTTTGTGTTCCTAGGCATAGGATGAGAATTCGGTCTTAACGTTTTCCGAAGATGGAAGTGCGGTAGTCGTGGTCATAAGGAACCCGGTATGTGCGTTCGTGTACCTCTTGCATAGTGCGTCGTTCGCTTTCAGACCATTGGATCCAGCTGTCCAGGCGACGTTGTTGACTTTCTGCAGTGATTCTGCATTATGGATGGGAATGTCGTTCCGAAGCTCTTGGTATTCTGCCTCCAGAAAACTGCATAATGTCCTCTGTGAGTTTGTAATGATGTTATGCTTTTATTTGATACATCCGCTATTCGGATTGCCAAGAGGACGGCTCCGACTTCCACTTCTTTGTTCATGTATTTTGTAGGGCCATGCCGTCACAAAGATTGCTAGAGTAGCCAAATGCGACAATTGAGGCATCGTGAATTCGTACATCCCGGAGTCTATGTATACTGTCGTCTCATTATATTGAAACTTTCCCCGAATGAACTTAAGCCTGCCGCATACCGCCCCTCATCCATATTTTTGGTAGAGGGGAGTTTTTATGCGGGATCACTAGATCGGTGCCATGTCTATCATGGCGTGCAGTGGTTTCTTTTCAAAGGGGTGGGGATGGCTGACTTTTCTTTTCTGTTTGGGGGTGCCTGTTTCTTTTCAAACGGGGTATGATGGCCCCTCCCGATTTTGTTTTTACATCCGCTTTCTTGGTGCTAGGAGAGTGCACAGATTTCTTGAAATGCGTTAGGAAGACACAGGTTGAGGACTTATTCATCGTCATTATCGCCAACATCCTATTTAGGACGACTGCAGCGTGAAGGCCTCTCCTATTCACCTTCACCCGCTGTTGTCCTGCGCTTACCGCATCCATCCTTAAATTTGCTCCGAATACGGCTCTTCCATTCCTCCATCGAGAAAATGGTCGTCCCCTTGTTCTAGACCGTCTATGCATCTTCATTCTGTTATCTTGGTGGTCCACCATTTGTTAGTTCGTCTCTGGTCAAAATTGCGCGGTTGAGAACTGCTTTATAACTGCCTTATAACTGATGGTGTTTCTTTGACTTTCTTTGGTGCGGGTTAATTTGTAATACGGCAGGCTATGCAGTATTCTGGTCATTATCAGTGGTCGCTTGAGTCTTATCGTTTCTTTTCTCTTTTTCTTTCTCTTTCTTGGTTGGGCGTTTTGTTTGTGGGCAATAATTGGTTAAAGATTTTCTGCTTTTAGCGATTGTGGGTTGGGAACTACCCGCTTGTCTAGAATAGTTCCTACGTGACTGTTCTCTGGGAGGATTTTCTTTCCTATTTTTAGGGTGATTTTTAACATGGCCTCGTGGCGCAATGTGTCGTTGACCAAACCGAGCTTTCTCCGGAGGCATAACCGTGTGAATATTGAAAAAGATTTTAAGAACTGATCTGATTAGACTTATATAGTGGGCTTTATTTTAGCTGTTTTCGGCTTATAATTTACGTCTTCCTTGATCTCTGAGAGACCGGCGTTAATCCTTTGTGCCCTGTTTTAGTTAGGTCATCCACTGTTGGTGCCGGTATAAGTCCCCGTGGAGGAGGAGGAGAAGGAGGAATCACTTTATTGAGGCTTATAGGCTGGTTTACGGAAGCGGTGTGGCCGTCGGTTTGATGCCGGCTGCGACATTGGCAGCACGGGTGACCAGAAGTATCTGGACCTCTGGTTCCGAGCTGCCTAGCGCTCCCTCCCACTGCTCTTCATTAAAGGAGCCATGAAGACAAAATACAAGTTGGGTTTATTAGAAAGACTGCTTCGTCCCGATAACAATGATACCAATATCATCGCAATCTTCGAACAAATAGCGGAGATATTAAAGAAAACGTTTGAAGCAGTCGCGACCCCCTAGCCAATTTCCCGCAACTTTTCTATGACGTCACGGAACCTTGTTTGCGCGATTGGCGGCCGCCTAAGAGACCTGTCGCGACGACACATGACTGGACGTCTGTAATGGGGCCTCTAGTTCCATTTGACCGCATCACTTGAATGCTAACGTGCAGTTAACGCACTGAAAATTATGTTTTATTGTTGGCCCATATGACGTCATTCTTGCTCATAACACGTCACTGTGGCGCAAAATTTGAAAGTTTTTAAATACTTCTTGCTTTTTTTCGTCAAAAAAACATCTTTCGTGGCTCCAATGAAGCTGAGTGAGATACTGAATCCTCGTTCTTTCAAATTAAACGAAGTTGTATTTTCTCTTCATGGCTCCTTTAACTATGGGTGGAAGGGATCTTGAGGACAGGCCCGCATGGAAAATGGTGGCTCAGTAGGTAAGGCGTTGCGCTGCAGAGCCCAAGGCCTCTGCTTCAATACCCGGTCACGGCGGTCGTTTTTCTGATGGAAGCAGAAAACAAAAACGCCAATGAGTCGAGATTTAGGCGCACGTTAAAGATCCTAAAGTGGTCAAAATTCTTCCGGAGGCTTCCACTACGACATATGCCTCGTAGCCCACGAGTAGGCTCGGGGCCTGAATTACCGGAAATTTATATTTTTGATCTTCTGGTGGAAACCTGCTTTGGTGTGATGACGTAAGTTGCGGGCACGGCTGGAGACCGTGTCTGCCGAGCATGCTACCACCGACTGGGCATAGAACAAACTTCACCGCGCAGGCGCGGTACGAGGTGAAAACGTGAGTCCTTTCTTTTGCATACGACGTTGTTTCATTGTCCTCCTTTCCAAACTTCTGTTGCCGTTGCGGCACATTACAGGTTGAGCGGAGCCCTCGAATCTTGCATGCCTCAGTTGTAGCTTCCGGGTCGCAGCGGTGACGTATTTCTGTGGACGCCTGAAGAGCACAGCTGATAGCGGACGGCTAGGAGCCACGGGGTAATCGAAAAATGAG
The DNA here is from genome assembly GCF_048455015.1 of Haemaphysalis longicornis. Classification (NCBI taxonomy): domain Eukaryota; kingdom Metazoa; phylum Arthropoda; class Arachnida; order Ixodida; family Ixodidae; genus Haemaphysalis; species Haemaphysalis longicornis. The sequence goes on from NW_027526203.1 coordinate 329,854,007, forward strand.
CCTAATAACGCTATCGCGTTAAAAATCCGCCGCTGGCATTTAAACATGTCGCTTTCTAATATACCGAGTTGACGCTACCGTACGCAGGCTTAGCGCCAGCGGTTTCATGTTGCACGTGATACGCTTTGTGTTTCATGACTGTGATTTCAATTGAGAAAAAGACGGGGGGGGGGGGGGGGGGGGTTCTCGAGGCGAATTCGAGGCAAATAGCAATATTCTTCAATGACTGCTTTATAAAACAGCAACTGCGCAATGCGCTCTCCCATCCCTCTATGGAAGGGGGATCAGGTGGTGGGGGGTTCAGTGGGCACATCCAGGCAATGTGCGCGGTCGTGTTGGGAGTGTCCTAGCGTGAGCAGTTGGGTGCATAGCAGGTGGGGGAGATGCGGTGGAGGGCGACGTGGTTGTGGTCTGAGTTGAAGACTTCGCCAGATGCGGGCGTCGGAAACGGAGAGCGAAGGATGAGGAGAGGTATGGGTGCATCGGGAGACCCTGTAGTGGTACAGGATGTCGGTGTAGGCTTGTGGGAGGGGGGTCAGAGCCGGTGGACCGCGGTCGAAGTTGGGGCGGCCGGCCTCGTCCAGGAGTGCCCGGGGAAGGAGATCGCGGGCCGTGGCGTACTTCGTTCCCAGGGAGGGGTGTGTGGCTATAGGTGTCCACACGATTCGGGTAAATAGAAGGGTGGGACGCTAGGATAGGATGTGGAGTGCCAGGGTGGAAACTCTGCCTTGAGCGTAGCTGCGGCAGGCGGCTTGAGAATCCGTGACCACCGTGATAGTAGGTGTCGTAGCGTGAGCGATGGCGAGGGCGGTTTCTTCTGCCATGTTTGTTGATGATATTCGCAGGCTGGAAGCAACGAGGGTGGCGGCGTCGGAGCGCACTACGGCAGCTACGTGTACCTGTTGTCGGAGTAGAGGGAAGTTAAATCATTGCCGTATTTTCGAAGGAGGAGGCGGGTCCGATGCTGCCGTCGTCCAGTATTCTATGAGGGGTGCATATGGCGTCGAATAAGAAGCATCCGGATGTTCGCGCGTAGAGCAGGGCATCGGGAGTCTGAACTACATGTAGACCGAGCTTATGCAGCAGGTGTCGGCCCGTTGGGGTGAGCTGCAGTCGTTGCAACTGGTTGTTTATGCGGGCTTCCATCAATTCGGTGAGAGTGATATGTAGGACGAGTTGCAGTAGTCGTTCGGTCGAGGTATACACTGGCAAACCAAGCGCTGTCTTGTAGGGTCTCCGAATTAGAATGTCAATTTTGGCGTGCTCTTGCGGTTTGAGGGCGAGGTATACGTGATCCGACCATGGTTAGCATTGCTTGGAGAATGCGGCAGGTGTCGGCTTCTTCGAGGACGCGTGCCTTCTCGAACAGATTCTTCGGATCAGGTACGTTAATTGCGACACAATAGTTTGTAGTCTGGGGAGATGCCGTCGTGGCGGTATTGAACCGCCAGAATGCGCAGGGTCTTCACAGTGGGCATCAGTTGGCCGCCGATGGGTATTGTGGAGTCGGCTGTCGGGTTTTGTGGCCGTCCTCGGGTCCTATTTCGGAGAACGAGGAGGGCAGATTTGGATGAGGCACATGAGAGACCGCACTTCCGGAGGTGACGTCGACTGCTTGCTGTAAATTGTCTGGCTGGTAACCTGGGGTACATGCGTTAGTCCAGAGCGTGAGATCATCAGCAATGGAGCATTATGTATGTCAGGTATCTGCGCAAGTTGCGCCGGGAGGCCTAAGAGGGAGATGTTGAATAGCAAAGGGGAGATGACTGATTCTTGGGGCGTTCCCCGGGCGGGGATGTGGAATTTCTCCGTTTTGTACAGTCCGAGGTGTAAGGTATAGCCGTCCGGCTTGTGAGGAAGGCGCAGACAGAGTTGTAGGTTGCCTCGCCACATCCCGTGGTTTGGAGCTGTAAGATGGCTGTGTGGGTTACGTTGTCGAAAGCCCCTTGTATGTCGAGGGCTAGAATGGGGCTTGGGTTCCTTTTTCTGAGGCGGTCAATGATTGTTTCTTTCAATTTTAGGTGTACGTCTTGAGCAGACAGATGCGCCCGAGCCGAACATTGTGTGGGGAAAGCGGCCGGTATCTTCGAGGAGCTTTGTAAGGGATCGAGCGACCAGATGTTCGTTGGTTTACGCACACATGATGTTAAGGATGTGGGTCGTAGGTTGTCCAACGCTAAGGGCTCGTTTGGTTTTGGTAGTAGGCTAACATCTGCGCGTCGGGTAATGTTTCTTCGTCCCAGTGCCGGTTGTAGCACTCGAGGGAATCCAAATGATCGTCGTTCAGGTTCCGAAGTAGCTTGTATTTAATTCGGTCGTGCCCCGGCGCCGAATTGCGTGTTAACTTTGCGAGTGCTTGTAAGAGACCCTGGCTTGTGTATGGCTCGTGAAGGTTGGGGTTTGGAACCAGAGTGGAGCCAAAAAAAGCTTCTTTGGCAGGAAGGAAAGCAGCTGGTCCGGGGGTTGAGAGTGATATGTTGAGTAGTATCGGTTTTAAATGGCGTATTGCCAAACAGGTGCCGAGAGAGAGAGAGAGAGAGAGAGAGAGAGAGAGAGAGAGAGAGAGAGAGAGAGAGAGAGAGAGAGAGAGAGAGAGAGAGAGAGAGAGAGAGAGAGAGAGAGAAACTTTTATCACAGTTGAAGAGAGCATATTTGTGGTCGGGGTCTCCAGTCCAAGACTCCCTTTCCGCTAGCAAAAGCTGCGTTTCAGGAGAAGAGCTGGCCAGCGTACTCTCCCACTGCTCGCGTGAGGGGTTGGGGATGGGGGGAAGGTCTGGGTTCAGTTGACATTCCCAGACAATATGGTACAGCGTGCCTGGTGCTTGGCAGTGAGTACATAGGGGATCGTAAAGAGTAGGGTGGATGGCGTGTAGACGTGTTTGGGGGGGGGGGGGGGGGTAGGTATTAGTCTGTAGTTGTCTCAGGATGACTTCCTGTTCTTTCGTGGCCTGATGGGTGACTGGTGGATAGAGTTGTCTCGCTAGTCGATAATGTTGGGTGATGTCGGCGTATGTGAGGAGCGGTTGCCAGGTTCGCTCCGATTCTTCTCGCGGTGCCCGGTGGGCGAGTTCCCGGGCCAGGACGTGTGCCATCTGGTTGCCGCGAAGAGCAGAGTGGGCCGGGGTCCAAATGATTGTGACCTGCTTCTGCGGTGGCCGTTGAAGGAGAACCCGAAGCGCTTGTCTTGAAACCCTACCTGCTTGGTATGCTCGGCAGGCGGCTTGGCTGTCCATAATAATTACTTTGGCCTTTGTCTGGGAGAGAGCAAGGGCGATAGCCGTCTCTTCAGCCTGCTGGGTGTTCGACGACCGAATAGTCAGACTGGAAAGGAGGTCGGTTGTGGAGGTAACGGCCGCCGATCTTACCCCGTACCTCGCGTATTCCGCCGAGTCTGCATATACGACGTGGTCTTGTCCTCCGTACTGTTTTTCTAGCGCAGTTCCTCTTGCTATGCGTCTTCCATCATGATGTTGAGGGGACATGTTCTGGGGTATTGGACGGACAAAAATTCTGGTCCTTAGTTCAGGCGGGATGTCCACTGCGTTTTCCGTGATGTGCGGCGCCGTGTAACCAAGCGTAGCTAGCGTTTCCCTACCCGTTGGGCTTGCTCCGAGTCTTACTTTCTGCGCCATTAGGTGGGCCTCTATGAGCTCTTCGATGGTGTTGTGCAGTCCCAAAGCCGTGAGTCGTACCGTAGAGGTGCTTGGAGGAAGTGCCAGGGCTTGTTTATATGCCTTTCTAAGAAGGACGTCTAGCTTTTCGCGCTCCGATGTCCCCAAAACCGCATAAGGAGCCACGTAAACGATTCTGGAGACGACGAAAGCCTGCACAAGACGGACCATGTCGTTTTCTTTTAGTCCATGGCTCCTGTTCGCTACCCTACGCAGCATCCGAACAATTTGAGCCGTGGTTTCTTGAAGCCTGTTGAGAAGCAGGGTGTTTTTGCAGTTTTCCTGGTACGTCATCCCTAATATCTTGAGGGTTTCGGTTTGATGAGTATGCCGTCAAGCCAAATTTTGATGTCTGAAATGTCCCGGCGGCATTTTTGTACTATTATAAGTTCCGACTTCTGCGGAGCACAAGTTAAACCACATCGGCTGGCGTAGGTGCGGACGACGTCTGCTGCCGTTTGTAGGCTGTCTTGCATAACTCCGGGAGAGCCTTTGGCAATCCAAATCGTTATATCGCCCGCATACAGGGCATGCTTAATGTTGGGGATTTTCTCTAATTGTCGAGGAAGGCCTATCATGGCTAGGTTGAAAAGTAGAGGCGATAGCACTGCCCCTTGTGGTGTACCACGACTGCCACACTTTATGGGGGACGACTGGATGTCGCCAATCTTAATGATCGCAGTCCTATCGGACAGAAAATTCTTGATGAAGGAGTACGTCTTTTCCCCGCAACCCAGGTTGCCAAGATTTGTGAGGATTGCTTCGTGCGTTACATTGTCGAACGCACCCTTCAAGTCTAAAGCCAGGATCGCTTTGGGTGTGGTGCGACTGGTTGCCTCAAATATGTCCTCCTTCAGCTACAGTAGTACGTCCTGAGCTGAGAGGTGCGAGCGGAACCCGAACATCGAGTGAGGCATTTGGTCCGTCGTTTCAAGAAACCTTTGTACACTGTTAAGAACGACGTGTTCCATAAGCTTTCCGATGCACGAAGTGAGGGAGACGGGGCGAAGATTATCCGTGCAAGGTGTTTTGCCTGGTTTTGGAAGGCGACGAATCTCAGCTTCTTTCCAGGCCGGTGGCACCACCCCCTTCTCCTAACACTCGTTCCTGTAGGTAGTCAAAGCCTCCACGGAGCCGTCATCCAGGTTCGTTAGGGCCTTGTTCGACACACGGTCCATGCCAGGGGACGTGGTCCGGCGGATCTTAAGCAAAGCCGCCCTCACTTCAGCTGATGTTATTCCACGTCTTGGATGTACTTAGTCTTCCTTGAAGAGCATCGCACATCTGAAGTCAGTTCTGCCTACAGAGCTCGGCCGCGTACGCTGACGCCTCTTTGTTGAGCAAAGCTATTCGTTTTCGGAGTCTCTTGTTGTGCCTTTGCACCTTCCATCTGCGAAGAAGGCTGCGCCTTGCCTCCCATAAATGAAGCAGGTGTGGGTCGACCGTTGGAATGTCATCGGAGAGGCTGAGTTTCTTCGTGTTGTGCGTGATTTCTTCCACGAGTGTCTTCGCCCAGTGACTGATGTCTTCTATCTTTTCTCCTGTTTTACGTCTTCGATGGGAGCGTAGTGCTTGCCAATCAGTAAGTTTTGCTACCCCGATGACCCTACGGAACTGAGGCCCTGGGATTTTCGCCTGTAGTATCATATGATCACTCCCGAGGTTGTCCTCCGTATTGCTCCAGGTGGCATTTGGGGCGTGTGCAACGAGCGTAAGGTCAGGGCTAGTATCCCGGGCTGTGCTCGTGCCTATACGAGTTGGGGCACTTGGCTCAGTGAGGAGAGTGAGGTTTTCCTCATCTATTATTTTCGACAGTTCTTTGCCCCGTTTGGTGACGTACGTGTGAGCAGAGTGAGCAGCGTTAAAGTCACCCACAACGATGAATGGGTTGGAACCAGCCAGGCACTTTGCTTGTCGGATCATGTCTGCCAATCCCGGCGCTTTGTTTTTGGGGCGACGACTGCTCGTGATCGCGTCCTTACAGAGCTGGTTTCGCAGAAACAGGTGCCGAAATATCTTCCATGCTTTCTTTGTTGTTAGAGGTCCGTTCAGTTGGTCGAAAAACGTGTGCCAGTTTTGGTTTTGTAGAAGTTTGGCGTAAGTGAGGGCCTCTTGCGTTAATTTGGCAATGCGCCGTTTGAGTGAGCGATTATGCTTGTTGCGACGCCATCGATTCAGTAAGCCGCGGCTGGCTTCCCACACGGGGTCAAGGTGGGTATCGGCTGCTAAGAGATCCTGTGTGAGTATGGTGTTCTTGGTGTAAGCCTGCTGTAGGTCGGCAACCTGTTGCGTCCATTCTTCAATGTCTTCCGTGGGTAGTATGGACGGAAGGGGAGCTTTCCGGAGAGCCTCCCTGTCGGTTAGTCGCGCCACTCCCGTGCTGGGGCGGAGAGCGTGATTGGAGATACATGAGGCAATGATGAAATGGTCGCTTCTCAAGGTGTCGGGCTTGTAAACGTGAGATCAGAGATGGAATCCCGCGATACGCTGTTGCCGAGCCGGGTAGTCTGAGTGAGGCCACTTTGCAGGATGAAATGGTAATGTTGCGTAGCGTGTAGGAGGGCCGTTCCTTTCTTAGATGCTTGAAAATATCTCCACGTAACATGCGGGGCGTTAAAATCCCCGAGGAGTATGCACGGATTGTTTCCAGTGAGTCGGGCCACTGTATGGAGCAGTTGTTCTATGGCTGTTATAGTTTGAATGGGTGGACTGTACAAGTTCAGGATAAAGAGGCTTTGTTCCCGCTTGTCGTGAGGGATGAACCATACCAAAACCCGGTCGATACGGGACGCCGGGGAATCACTTGGGCCGTAAGAGTACGCTTGACAAATAGTGCAGTGCGTTGGTGGGGTGGGTTGCTGTAAGTCACGCACCGTGGGTGATGGGGTGTCCGTTTCTTGCAGTGCCAATACGTCCGGTGGGTTGGTGGCCGTGTACAGTACGAGGGCGGCATTCTCTCTTTTAAGTGATCGGCAATTTCACTGGTATATAGTTACAGGGGGCTTCACTGGGTGTCTACGGGTCATTCTGTCCTTTCTGTTCCTTGGCTTGGGGTGGATATTCGAGGAGGAGAGTACTCTCGAGAGCTGAGAATCGTTCCCTGAGTAGACGGAGGGTGGCGTCGGCCGCCTCCGTAATCATTTTAGTGAGGGATGTAGCCTTTTCGATATACTGCTCGGCATAGGGGATGATGCCGGCTGTTATTTGCGTGTTGACAATGTCTTGTACTTGGGCTTGCGTGAGGGGGTGGGAGTCATGGTAGCCTGCGGGGGAGGATGGGCAGCGCGTTTCGTTTCCAGTGCTTCCACTCGGCTGAGAAGTTGAGCGTTTTGCTCCTGGAGTTGTTTGATGAGGTCGAGGAAGGCTTATGGGACGGGAGAAGAGGTTGGAAGTGGGGGAAAATTGCGCGTGGCGGATGGAGCGGTGGGGGAGCGCGCAGCTTACCTGGTTGTCGGCGACAGGTGGGGTCGGCCCGGCTGGCAGGAAGCGGCACGGGCAGTCCTTACCAGCTGTGGTGTGTGGTGGTGAGAACAATTTGCACTTGCGTTGGCTACGCATGGTCCGTAGCTGGAGAGGATCAGCCACAGTGTGGACACTTGGAGTTCTGTGGTTGGGGACTGGCCCATGCAATGGCCAAGTTCACCACACACGCGGCAAACTCGCACGTATCGGCGAAATGGTCCGCAACGGATGAGGACGCTGCCCACCGAGCGAAGACAAAAAAAAAATTCCCGCGCCTTCCCGCGAGGGGAACACGAGTAAATGCAGAGCATTGGGGGTCGTTAACGCCGCGTAAAGTCGCGTTAGGGTGGGTAGTTGGGTCGGAGTTGCGTTGGTGTTGTTTTGGGGTAGAGAGAGGAGAGCGAGACGAGAGTGTATATAGGGCTGAATGCGTCATTTATTATTATTATTATTGGTCGGTTCCGTCGTTATATTGTACGGAGAGAAGGACTGCTTTATGGTCGCTGAAGTGGACCGTCAAGTGGTCTTTGAGCAGCGTTTGCGCGTTGGTACAACTCGCGAAGACGAGGTCGATGCAACTGCCGTTGATGGTGGTGGGTTGCTTGCTGTTGTTGTTTGAGACGCAGTAGAGTCCCTGGTTGGTGGTCATGTACTCGATCAACCAGTCGTCCTTGCGCAGGTCGACGTTAAAGTCTCCGACGAGCACGAGGGGAACGGCGACTCGGACTTCTCTCTTCCCAAGCGGTCGTACACGCTGTCGACCGCACGATCGACGCACTCGGTAACCGTCGTTCGGGGGAGGTTGGGCGCCAGGTAGATCGCGAGGACGGTAACCCCGTGGCCGACTTTGTAGGTCTTGGTGTAGAGAGTGGTGTCGACGGCGCTGTCGGCAATTGTCGCAGCGGCGTGGGAGGTAGAATTGGCGTAGACGTTGCCGTAGTATTCGCCGTGACGGCAGCGCGCGCAGTAGAGGGAGAGCAGTACGTGGGGGAGAGCGCGCATGCGCAAGCAGCGCGCGCCCTTCCACGCCCCACCGCGCTGCTATCACGCACCTGTTACGCCGAGACCGCGACGAAGCGAACGGGCTGACTACGACGCATGCGCGCCCCAGCTGCTGTTGAGAGAGAGGAGGGAAGGAGGAGAGGCGCACCTGCTGCGGACGCGGAGCTGTGGACGCCGTCCGACGCAGGAAGAGGCGAGGCTAAGAAATGCTCTGCATTTAAAACGGCGGAGGAAAGTTTAGTGAAAGTGCGAGGGGGAGGGCGGCACGCGCTGCTATGGCGTCATCTCTCTCACTGCCTCCCGCTCACACTTTCGCTATGCTTCGTCGCCGAGGAGAACCCTCCCCCTACCATTTTCGTCAGACGCTGCTTCTCCATCGTGGCTTATCCAAACCACGTGACATTAGCGCGGGAGGTTCAAACAAAATTTTCAACAACATGCTCGCCGGAGGCGGCGACGCGCTGCGAGATAACGGCAGAATAGCGCCCGCAGGCGTGAGTTCGCTGATCACGCGATCACTTCCTGAGACGCAGCAGATATGCGCCGTGACCGAGAAGACTGCAGTTCGCCCTGCGCTCAAATTTCGCATTAGTGAGCACAGTAATCGTAAGGGTTTTTTTTAGTGGGTCGCTTGCTGTGTTGGCTAGCAGGGCACTTCCATGGGTGGCGGGTAATACCCGCGCGTGGGAGTTCCTTGGACGGTCTCTCCTCGCAGCATCGTGGGGCAGGTTCTATAGTTACAGGTAAGAGAGCATACACAACCATCGGGGGGACCACTGAGCCCGCGGTCTGCTATGGGCACTTCGGGTTGTCCTGGTTGGGGCATATGCCCGGGGGACGGCCGATGTCGACACACAATCGGCACATTTTCATCGTGCGCCGGCACGGGCGACAACGGTAGACAATGTGTCCGCCTTGATGTATGTGTCCGCCCAGAATGGCACGTGAGGTCCTTGGAAAGTCAGTAGAGCCGAGGTGATACGGCTCAAGGCGTGCATGATGCAGTTCCGGTTCGTTGGTTTGTAAAAGATCGAGGGGGGGGGGGGGTATTTTGGGGGTAATCGCATTGAGCCATGGGTCGGGCGGCAGCTTCATAGGTCGGGTTGAATTGGGCCGAGTTGTAATGGTGTGCTAGAATGTGAGTGCGTATTCTACGCGCAGTGGCGGTGCTTGCAAGTTGCAGCGACGAGGTTGTCACAGGAAGAATATGTCTCGGCATAAAATGTACATTATAACTTCCAAACCCAAAGTAACATACTTAAAGTAGGAGGAATATATTTTGACGGCTTGCTCACTCACCGTTTTTTTTTTCTTTTTCGACACGCAGCTTCCTGTTGTTGCTGTTGTTCAGGACTAATTGTTATCGATTCGTCTGGATGAGAGACAATTAAGCATGTATACTTCGCTATCCGCGATCAGAAAAACAACTTGACGCGCATACCAGCCCTTCCCTTCCGCCGCGCTTAGTATATCTCGCACGGACCAATGTTCAATGCGAGAACAGTACGCGTGCCCGGGACCCTAGCAATAAGCAGGCGGCGCGAATTGACCCTGCAGCGGCGAGGTGAACCCCGTGCGCATACTAAGGCGCCCCGCCGTAGTCATGGGCGAAAGAACGGCACCGTTCTCACGACCCAGAATGCGCGTCGCGTGCGCGTCTCACAACAAGAGTGCATCACACCGCGCGCCCGATCGGCGCGAATGTTGAGAAGCTCCCCGGTGGGCTGATCGATGGCCATGGCCAACGGGACCCCCTCGAGGCCCGGCCGACGCTCACGTACATGCGACATATGCGTATGCTAGGAGAGCTGAGTCTAACGCCGAGCGTGGGTCAAAATACCCATCGATCGATGCCCTCCCGAACGCGTAATCTGTGACCAGGACGATTTCCCAAATCGTAGGACCACGAAGACCGTGTCAGAGAGAGAGCGGCACGCCCTCGGAATCCCACTGGGTTCTACAAGTGAGCTCTTAGATATTAGTATCTATATATCAGAGACGTGGACTTCGGCGTAGATGGACACATCGTCCCGAGTGAAGGATTGCATTCTATTCATCTGATACCAAACAGAAAAAGAGAGGGGTGGAAAGAGTGGGAGAATTTCACGACAAAAAAAGAGGAGGATGCGTTTTGACAGTGAAAGAAAAGAGCAGGAAAACACCGACATAATGGTTGGAAAATTGAAAGCGTTTTCACATTTGTTTCGTCCCATGCCGGGTTGGGGTGAACACGGGTACGCGTTTGCGCACACTATGGTTGGAAACGATTTTTCCAAGCCCCCGCGCACCGTGGTGCTTATACACAAGCAATGCGCCGGCACGGAATTCTTGTGCTCTCGGCGCGGTCGGGCTGCACCCCGGAGTGCAAAAACACGGCCACTGAAGGCCGCCTCTGATTGGTGGAAAACACGCTTGTTTGTCGCTTGGTTACACCGGAGAGGGCGGTGGTGGCCGATGGGTAACAGGGTTAGGTGGTACACGTCGCTTCTATTTTATTCTATGGCAATAACAAAGCAGCAGTATTTATGTCTGCGCATTATATATGTTCTCGACAGCTAGCCCGCGCGTGTGGTCATCCAGTCCCAAAGTCAGTAAGGAGCAGGTAACAAAACAAGGCTTCGCTTTCTAAATGAAGCGCGAGGCAAGCCAAAGAATTCAAAGTGCGCGCGTGTGAGCGGAACTCATTCCGGCACCCACGGTGAAGGAACACGCAGCACCGACTTGGTGAGGACCCCCTTCTCTCTCCACCTGGTCCTCTATCTATAGCGTGTAGCGGGTTAAACCGTCTACTACGCTGCCGAAAATTCGCGCTTCCGGGCATTCCGCAGCTAGCCATACTGCTCAGAACTATGCAATATTTCAGGAGGTTTTTTTCCCCCGTTTTGATGCATTCTGTGTTGTACATCTCCTTGCGTAGCGACGGCGATTTTTTTAGATGTATTGGTGGGTGAACCCTGCGCGTTCAACGCGCGTGCGGTTTGTGGGGCCACATTGCTAATCCATCAGAGCATACACCCAACCTCCCAGCACCCAATCCGCCACGCCCTTAAAGGGGCCATGAAGACAAAGTGCAGCATTGTTTAATACGAGATAGCTGGGCTTCATTACCTCACTCAGCTCCATTCCAGCCACGAAAGGCGCGTATTTGATTTGTAAATTGCGGCGAGGTTAAGGAAGTCTTTTGCGGCGGCCATCCTTTTTCTGCCTGCCTGCCCCATCCGCATTTGTAACAGGCTGATGCGTCTTCCAAGAGCCGGGATCGGGATCTCAGGCGTACACTTTCCTCAGGTACACTTTCTTGTCGCCAAAATTTTTCCTTTAGTTGTTTACATGATGCGGCACTGGCGCGACTTTCCTCTTTGGTTTGACACATCTGCTTACAACGATGCTCCCAATGCGCCAGTAAAAAATGACCTGAATATTTTTTTAATGCTGTTAGCATTCTTGGGCTCTTTTTTTTTTCTGTCTGTACTCTACGCCTAACCGTTTTCTCGGGGTAGGCTTAATTTGTACTCCAAACTGAGGTAGATGGAGGGGTACATTGGTTGTGGAAGGGACTCAAGAAAGGGAGAGGGAGCAGTGGGGGAGCGGAGACGGGCGGGGATTCGTCAATACAAAGATACAAGGATCCGTCAAATCCTACACAAAACGGGAAGAAAGATAATAGCACCAGATCGGCAGCCATCGGAGATGGTTTCTGCCAGAGAATTGTTGCTTATTTTTGAGGCAGCTCGAATAGTAAGCATTATTAAAGTTCATGACGCTTCCGTTCTTACGATTTTCAAGACACTGATTTTACACGCGTACTTGTAGTGCAAAGAAAATGGACCTATGTGCAAAATATATATATATACAAGTGTCAGTCGCTATACTCCCCAAACGGTGATATTTGGCGACAACGTTGAAATTAACACCAAACAAGTTGGAAATTTTTCAAACTGTTCTAACGGGTTCGTACCATTCTATTTTCGGTCCACTCAAACAAGCTCAAAATATCTGTCAGTCCGCCCTAGTCATCTGGTAAGTACAAGGTTTGGGTGGTAAACTGGCTGTTAAGACCTGCGAAGAAAAAAAAAGAAAAAGAAAAAAGAGCACTTAAAGCCGGTAACCGCACGCTGGCGCAACCCCGGTCGCAAAAAATTATGCCTGATATTACGCGAATGGCTCGTTGCAACGCGTGAAAGACGTGATACTTGGGTGATCGCACGTGTCGCACCGCCCACGATGAGATAGTAACACTGTTGGCCTCACCCCGCTTAATTAATTCGTCGCGGCTCGTTGGCAGCCACGCCTCGCACAAACCCCGACACAGCACGTCGTCAACGCGCGACAGTTAGCGCGGACCCGCCACGTAAACCGCGGGGCAGCGGCACCGGGCGTTTAAACAAACTTGCTACTAATGAAAAAAAAGAGGGCTATTACTCTTCCGGAGGTACTGGTAAGAGCGCAAAATGTGATGACAGCTGGATTCAGAAACACGCGCGCACACACATGCACATGCACACGCGCATACACACACGCACGTACGCACACACATTGTCTATGACAATGACATCTAATTGCAATGGGCAATGTGTGCGTGTGTGAATGCCCTTCGACAATTTGGGAAGGTAAAATTTGGTCGTTAACTTTATTTACGAAGTTGCCATCTGGAAAAATTGGGTTTTGTTTTCCAGAAATTGTCTTTAATAAATTCGGTAAATGGATGAGTCTTAATAATCACCGATACTGCCTTGTGAGACACTAAGTAATATTCGGTAAGTTTTAACTACAAGGGCAGTTCATCAAAGGACCATTAACCGAGAAAACGGTGTTAATTTCTAACTCGGTTCCGTCTCGGCACTGACCATTTTAGTGAAGTCTTCAAGTGCCGCCACGACTCAGAGCCACGTCATTTCGCGGTTGAGAGCAACGTCAGTGCAGCGTTTCCTGTATATAGGCTCACGGGCTACTGATTTGCTCGCAGATTAAGTTGTGTTTTGGTAATTTCATTCAAGTATCCACCGGCGAAAATAACTTCCCTGCTAGTCTATTCCCGCCATCAATCAAATTCAAGGTTCTTTTTTCTCTCTGATCGTCAAACCATTCTGCAGAGGCATTCTTAACATAGATTTAGATCGCTCCCACGCTTTATATATTCAGCGCACCTTCCTGAGGGTCAAAATAATTATATTTCAGGATATACAGCCCCAGCCTGAGACACGAAAAATTTATGTTCGTAGCAAAATTTTCAGAAAAAGATCAGGCTTAAAGCGATTTTCGGGAGCGAAAATTGCGTTTTACATAAAGGTACCTGTACAAGTCCTCTTTGTGCGTAATACTGCGGTTCCGTGCATGCAGTCCGCTTCTCGCGATTCGAAAACTTTCCGCGAAAGAGCGCGTCCCTGCATCAGTGATGTTCCGCACTGGGGAGAAAAAATCCCATTTCTGGGTTCAGAAATACCCTATTTTTTAGCATTTTCCCCCGCAGGTTTCTCAAGAATTCCCTCAAAATTTCCCTGCGTTCTTTTTTTTCAGCTGATAGATTTTTACGTAGATTCCTGTTCAGTTTTGGGCGCTAGCCAGCGCCATGGCGCTGGCACCTATATGTTTACTCTACGTCTAGGTTCCAGCGCCACCGTCTACTCTACGTCTATGGAGACATAGGTGCACCTATGTCTACATATATGCACCTATGTCTTTCGGACGCAGACGCCGCTAAGAGAGTCAGACGTTCAGCGTGAACTAAGTTCCAGTACATCTGCCGCTCAACAGCGTTTGACTATGTATACGCATTTCACGTTTTGTACCAAACAGCATGCTTACTCTGGATGCTAAAGCTGTAAGTTAAAACTGCCCGTATGGAAAAGAAGGAGACATTGTTGGGTAATTGAAGTAATTTTATCTGGGCGCCAAGACTGCTGGCGCCTTCTGTTGTTGGCATCACGCGGCCGGACTAAGGCGTACCCGAAATATATATTTTTTATTTTTTTTGTATAATGCACAGGGATACATGCGAACAGGCTTCACCCAGGCTTCACCCCTTCAGCCACCGCCGCATCACGCATTACTAGCCCTTTCTCATGAAGTATTCTTTCCTATATATATGCTCCTTGCGTCCTCCATGCGTCTCCGAGTGATCATGCATCTTCATGGTGAACGGAGTGATCATGGTGAACATGCGTCCTCCGAGTGACCATGCCAATTGTTGAAGTCGAAAAGCAAAAGGAAAGTGGACGCGCAGCACTTGTGTGTGATTACTAAAACGTCCATTCCTTGATTTCGCTGCGAATTTGTACACAACGATAGTTAAGCGTCCTCTTCCCCCTCCCCCGCCCCCCCTAAGCCTTGCGAAATCGATGTGCATTTTGCATCTAGTTGGTCTGGTGAGCCCTACCAGACATACGAACGTCTTAAGCATTTCCGAAGCTGCACTGGATTTTTTAATTCCCGTTCGAGCCATTCTGTTTCTCCTGAACTTGCAGACCATTTATTTTTTCGTGGCCTAATTAAATTTCCTTGGTTCTTGATATAAGGCGTGAGTGGGTACATATTAACCACGCGCACCCTTGGAATATACTTAACATTTTCTCGTGGCTTATATTCACTTAAAAGGCACAAGTTATTGTCAGGCATTGGGTAATTAGCTCCCCGAAGCATATTTTTCTACGACGTATATATTCGGAACAAAGCTTCATTCGTTGTCCGCGCTGCAAAACGAAACCAATCGCTTACTGTGCCAGTATGAGGTCTAAATAGAACGACAATAGAATTCTCTTGTGCTGACGTATTCGGAGGGGACAGTGGTGATATGCTGCTGCCGTCGCCGACGCCCGTAAGAGCGGTTAGGAAGCGCGCAGAACCGCGTCCCCGGATAGCTTTTGTTGGCGTTCGAGAACTTTTCCAAGACAGCTGTTTTTTGAAGTGCCCTAAACATACTATTTGCGTAAAGACGTCACCATAACAAGTTGTTGAGGGCGCGGAAAGGCAAAAAGAAGCGAAAGAGAACCAAAACACTGCATGAGCCCCTATCAGCCACGCCGCGCTCATCCCTTAAACGCCGCCAAGAAGCGGCGGCAGGCGGCGCAGCGATCGCGAAGCTCGAGGCGTATTGGCTTATTAAACAACGTATAACGGTTCCGTTGAAAATAAGTGCTTTGTTATTCTCACGGCACAAATCCAGAACAGACATAAGTGAGGGACAGAAGTAACCTAATGTGGCCTTACGTAACGTAACGTAAGCTAACCATGCCGTCCTTACCCAACTTAACCTAACGAAATCTAACGTACACCACAACCTAAACTAACTCAACACAACGTACCCCATGTTGTAGGCGTGACACGGGTTGGTTGACAGAGTAGCTGTGATAAACTAAATTCGGCACAGACATTAAGAAAACACGAAGCCTCGGCAGACGCCTAACCCAGACCGATTACATCGAACACAACCTGTCTGAGACTGAAGCGTAACTGCGACCCGGCCTAGTTGGAATTGATGCATCTTGACAAATAGCGCACACAAACGGGGACAAGAAAGGACACACGCACAGGCGCTTCTAACAACTGAAATTTTAATCTATACAACTGAAATATGAGGGCAAAAACGAATCTAAGGATGAATGTACCGCACGTCATGACAAAGAGTTTGTTGATTGTGCAAAAAAGGTCGTGTGTAGGGTGCCGATGGCGTGCGGTCACGGGTACGTCGGGCGAACGGGCAGGTTTGTTAATACAAGATTAAGAGAACACCTGTCCAGCCTAAAAGCAAGCCCGTGCACACATTTGGCCTCACATTGCAAAGGGTGTGGAGACACACCCTTCTTTGATAACACTGTCATCCTGCCCAAGCATACTAACAAAACCGCAAGAGAGGTTGCAGAGGCTTCGCACATCTTCCGTCACAATGAAGACTGTGTGCGTATGAATTTACGGAGAGCGAACACGCTTTGATGTATGCACTGTCGAATTATTTCTTGTATTGTTGTGGACAGCGCTGTGGGGTATAAAGTGTTTAAGCGCCTGTCCGTGTGTCCTTTCTTGTCCCCGTTTGGGTGCGCTATTTGTCAAGATCGATCTTAGACTTAGACCCAACCCAACCCAGTAGAAGTCCTGCGCGTTGATCTTGTGATAATTGTAGTAATAACCTGACTCCACAAAAATTATCGTACAAAAGCCCGATGAACAAAAACTTGTCAAAATCTGAAAACAGCAAAAAAAAAAAAAAAAAAATCGCCATCCCGCCCTGCGAAAGTGGATGTCCAGCAAAGCTGTTGTAAACCACTACAAATGGTGGTGGAGGAGGGTATGAAATGTTGTTGATGTTGTTGATAAACTTCATTGGCACACACGCACACACAAAAAAGACCCCCAAAGCCCCGAATTCTGAAAGGAAAAAAATATTTATACAGACGGGAGAATGACGAACGTGAGCCACCAAAGCTCGCCACCAGGCGCGCTCGGTCTGCTCCCTCCGGAGGCGCGAGCCAGTCTTGGAGAGAAGAGGGAGGAAATGAGTTGAGAGTGATGGTTGCGAAGCATAACAGCCATCACTCTCAACTTTCTCGTCGTCTCGGCGCGCTTGTCACTTGCGCTCGGCTAGTGCCACTAGATAAGGGTACAGAGTATCGGAACTATTTTCTCCTATTGTTTCGTGCCGCCGCCATGATCATCGCCAAGTTTGCATCACGTGACATTTGTTTACACTGCTACGGTTCATGGGCGCCGTCATTTCGTTGTTTATGCGTTTTAGTCGGTCGACTCTGGTAGGCTTAGCTTGACCTCCCTGCTCTGCGGCTGTGCGCGACTGGCGTCGTTCCGAATGCGAATCAAAGATAACCCGTGTAACAGAATTTCAGCAGCAGATGTGTGTCCAAAGATGCCGTTTTGCTGCATGTTCGGTAGTCTTGTTAACAAAACACCCGGTCGAAGTTAACGGCGAGGCCCGTAGATGCGGCTGTCTCGCAACACTGATGAAGGACAAAATGGCCGCCGGAGTGCCACAGTGGCGGTACTCTAATACCTTATCTACTGACACTACGCTCGGCTTCTCTGGCGGCAAATGCGGGGTCGTGCCTAGCCTGACGCATGCGCTCGGCGTCTTCGGCAAGAACTGCTCTATTTAGTGACACTAGTCCTGCCTAGCCTTCGAAAATAATCTGCAAAAGTAATATTTACCAGGAACACATGGTGGGCTGTCCCATTGTTCACAGGCACCTTATCATCCATAATACGGTTTAGATGCTTGTTTTGTGATTTCCTTACGAATTCCGAGCTCTGTGCTGTATGCCTGATTAGCCTGACGCATGTGCTTAGGTCTCGGCGCCTTGGCGTTTTTGCCTACGGAGATGAAACCGTTGGGAGGTAAAGGTATACAGCTTTGCTGTAAAATTCAATGCCATTTTACTCTGCGAAGGTGGATGACCAACGGTGCTGTTAGTGGGTTATGAATTGGCCACAAAATCCCGCTGAAACGACGCCGTCGCGCCGGATAAGCGCTCAGCGGGATTGTAACCACACCGATGTGTAGCGTTTGCCGCCTCGCGGTATTCGGGGTGCCAACGGGCATCACGCTTACGCTTGGTGGCCACGGCCCGATCGTCGTCGGTGGTCTTCTTCTGCTGCATTTGGGCCCATTGCTGCCTATTTTCATATGTGTAGGCTTCAGTGTGCAACGCACGGTGTGGGAAAGCCAGCTTACAAAGCCAAAGCCTACACCGATCTCTTTAAAGAGAGTTAGCCTATAACAGCTCCGTCACAAAGAAACCGGAACGCGGGGTTTTCACGGAGTATATGTACCCGGGATACTCTAGGTAACGTGCTGAGTCATTCACAGGCGCTTGCCGGGACGACTTCTATGCCGTGCCTAAGAGCCGCGGGAAGAATAGACACTACCAAAATTTAATAAAAGGTAGTGGCGACAGTACCACCCTCAAATCATTAAAAACAAGTTATCTTTTCTTTATATGGCAAAAATGCGAATTAAAAAAAAAAAAGTTGCAACATTGTTAAATGTTTCACTGGCGAAGTGTTCAACGCTATAGCTCTGTCGTGAGCAGAGCGTTATTCGTCAATTATTTTAACGTATACAGTTGGAACTTGGCAAAATGGTGAGAAGCAACACACTGCGTGTTGACTAAGACAGATTACCTTATCTGACATGCGCGAAAATATCCAACGCAAAGACGACTTCGTACCCACCTTCACCAGAAATGAAGGCTCCCGAACCCCGGACCTCGAGCTCAGCAGCACAGCATATTGGAAAACTCGTGGCAGAATAAATAGTGTCAAGCTTTTGTAAATTTTAAAGCTTATTTTTAGAATCCCTCCTCCCGTTGCCTCTCTCTCTCTCTCTCTCTCTCTCTCTCTCTCTCTCTCTCTCTCTCTCTCTCTCTCTCTCTCTCAAGAAAAAAGAAGAGCGACGTAAAGGAAACTTTCTCTGAGACTAGTAACTGGTTCCTAGCTCTGTCTAAATATTTTCTTCCTCCAGGGTGCTGGCATAGCCAAGAAGAAGCGTGCGTAGGCGCCGTGCGGTTTGACAAGGCATGGCCGTCAACCTCCCTCCGGTTAGGCGCCATCTAAACATTACTGTTGCATACTACCAGAGTCCTTCAATGCTTTGAAGGACTCTGATACTACTAAGGTGACAAACAAGTTTACGCAAACAGCGACTGAGAGCTCACAACGGGTGGATCCAAACTAGCAACCAGGGTGCAGCCGATCGGTGAAAGCCGGCTCCCTTGTGGCTGACAAAGCCTCACCTGCAAGCGGCGCCCTCGGGGCCACCACGTGCGACGCGTACCTGCAAGTAAACAGCCGCGCAGGCATTGTTCCGGCCTGGTGCCCCTTCTTCGGCTAGGACGCTCGTTGCCGTGCGTACTCTTCCGGGCCGAGACCGGACTGTCGCGCCGGTAGTTTCTCCGCTGCGCAAGATCGAACGATAAGAGCCGCTTTACCCTGTTTACAAAGCTTGCGGGGGCCAGTTAGTGAGGAGCGCACGTCATTAGGCGGCGCGAGTCCGCCCGGCAGCCGGCCCGGAACCAAAAAAGCAGAGTTTGAACCATTATTTTCCCTCAAACCAGAACGACCTGCCGGAAGCCGGTGTTTTCCTCTGCAAAGTGGAGCTGAATGACGATTTCGGATCGCGAGTAATCCCACAGAATGGCTCTAGTGAAGGGTCGAGAGAAAAAAAAGTGCGCAAATGGCTGCGTTATTTCACCGCTTGCGTGTTGTTCGTTGTCGGTGGAGCTTGGGACAGATAGATAGGCCTCGAGTTTAACATTACTCGTCCTGATTACAACTTTGCCGGTGCGTGCGAGAAAACCCAGGGAAATGCGAGACCAGGGGACGACAGAAACCGCACAATATCACCGTTAAAAGGTGTCGGTGAGATACGCACGGGAAAATACACGTTTATAACTGGCCCCCGCATACAATGCATCGCGATTACCTGGAGCGTCGTGTAGTCCTCCAAACTGTACATTGCCGCTCCCTACACGAGCGCGCGTACGTGGAGTGCCGAGCGCGCGGTCTATAATCAACCGTCGCGTCGGGCTGCAGTCGTTGCCGCAGCTGTATTGTAATTCCGTAAACAAAACGTAAAAAGAAATGCTAGCCAAGCGTTTAAAGGACGTCACCCGCTGCGCGAGCGAAGCGTCCGTCAAGGTTGCCAATGCGCTGCGGGTGAGCCGCCAAGTGGCCGAGCGGTATGCATCCAACAGCGTGCGGCCATCAGTGATTCCTCTCGCACGCAGACAACAATGGGAGGCGCGTGCACAGACGCCCCACGCGCTGCGGCACATCGCGCCGCCGGAAAGAGAATTGCGCCATTCAGGCACGGCGGCACGAGTCCGCGGACGACCGTTTTGGAGGGCGCCTGCGGCCGAACCCGGAATCGAGCCTCGCGGCCTTTGTAGAAGCTCGCCGAGAAGAAGACTGCGCCCCGCGGGGCGTGCAGAACAAGAGCGCTGCTCCCGCGTACCACGTCTGATCACACGTCTCGGCGGAATCACGATTCCACGACCGCCCCTAATAGCAGTCATGATCTCGTCACTGCCGTCAGCGCTCGCCTGCTTAGATTAGAGTCAAACTTGCGCATGAACCAACGTCCGGAAGCATGTGAAAGAAAACGAACATATATCCTGGCGATGAAACTGGGTGGATAAGAGCGGCGAGGTTAGAAGGAGGAAATTGGAAAGAAAATAACCGCAGTAATCAATACCGCTTTATGAGAATCGTTAACCCGCATCTTAGGCGCAGCGAAAAACAAATAACCGCGCACACACACAAAAAAAAAAAAATCTGACAGCGCATAAAGGGCTTGTCCATCGCATTTTCAAAAAAAAAAAAAACAGATAACAAGGTCCATTCCTCTTTCCAAGAAATCGGTGAAGACAGAATGGGAGGAGGGGATGATGTGTGAAAATGCAAGCACATTTCCTTCGGTATAGCATTCGGGAAGGGAACTCGACATAACAAACCACCCCACCACAATGCGATTGACTTGAAACAGCAGGATTAATTTAAATGCGCGGCGAAGGGCGGAGGAAAGGTCGCCATTGCCAAGACGTGTCGGGATTTTTCGCTGAACGCATCGAACCTGCGCCTGTGTGTTATATAAAGCGCGCGTAGTAAAGGGCTATGGAGTAAATTTTAATCACATGTGGAACGCGCGCCGGAAGGCTCGTTCACACGAGCGTCTTAGCATTTCGCCTGCGCCAGAAATACAGCCAGCTTTCGTGGGAAACGGACCCACGTCTTCTTGCGCACAAGAAGCATCTTCGTTGCCTTAGTGACCACCAGGGATATAGTCAGAATTTAGATTTCGTGGGGGGCGGGGGGGGGGGGGTCGAAATCTTCCTTGGGGGTGATGGGGGATGTTGAGGGGGTGTATAAAACCCTGGACGGGGTGCCGGTGGTTGTAGAATGTCTTTTTTTTTTTTTTTTTTGAAGGGGGGGGGGGGGCGAATTTATTCTCGGGGGTGTTGGGGGGGTGTCTGTATAAATCCCTGGTGACTAGTATGCCAACTACAGGACGAGACGGAGTTGTGGTGGGGGGATTTCGTGACACGTATAGTGCACATTCGGACAGGCACGTTGATTCGAGAGCCTTGCATTGGTGATCTATCGTTGGTCGCACCAGACGGGGTGAGCTCGGTACGTGCGGAATAAAGAAACAGCTGACTGCTGCCCTCCTGCACCTCTTTCAAGGGATCTTTAGAACTTCTTGGGAGCCAGCACAGGTAATAATTGTAATTTGTACGATACATTTGCTTATACCTATTAACAGAAAATTTCAAGGACAAAATAAATGGATTAAATTTTGTCTACTTACCATGCGGTGTTTCTTAATCGCGGCTGGGCAATAACGACGGCTCGGTGCACGCGCGTCCGAAAATCGGCAGGAAGTCGAAATTTCGACTTTTGCGGTGACGCTTTTTCGAACGAGCCTAATTCAGACCAAAATCCACAACTTCTCATTTGTTTTTTTATTTCGAAGGGTGTGTTGAATTCGTATCGTATCAAAAATAGCGATGACGATAGTTACTGCAACATATATTTACATAGCGATAAATAAGTTTGCGAATATAATTTTTTTTTTTTGCCTGCAAGTAAAGCTCTTTCCGGTAGTGTTCGAGGAGGTCCCGATATGTGCTAGGTATTGTCTCTCTGTGCCTTGAGTTGCTGGGACTGGAAAAGCGGTGGCAGGAAGTGCCCGGTGTATGTGTCCGCGGGCTGCGGCGTGGGCCGCTGATTCCTTTGTACCGGCCCATCATGCCCTGGCGTCCAGATGTGGGTGTCTCGTAGCGGCTGGTGACGCGAGGTGAGTACATGCAGTGCAGCTGTCCTGATGATCCCCTTTTTATAATTGAGGCATGCTTGTTGAGAGTCCGTGACTATGGCCACTGGTTTAGTCGCAGTCGTCATTGCTATTGCTATACCCACCTCCTCCGCTGCCGTGGAGTTGCGGGCTCGGGTAGAAGCTTCACCACGGGAATTAATCACACTGAGCTGTTGCGCTGTGGATATTTCGCGGCGTCTACGTCTCCGGTGTGTCGTATTGTTAGTTGTTGCTGTAGATACGTGGCTCTTCTGCGGCGTCGTTCTCTGTCGTATTCTGGGTGCATGTTGCGTTGGATGTTGAATACGTATATGTTTTCTCTGATGGGGGGTGAGAGGCGACTTGGTTGGTGTGAAGCATCTTTCTAGAGGGTAGCCAAGTCGGGTGAGAAGCGCTCTTTCGGTGGGTGTTAGTTGTAGACGGTTCATCTGGCTGGCCTGCTGCGCCTCAACTAGCTCTTCCCATGGGTGTTGCGAATTCCAAGTTTGAGAAGTTTGTCAGTTGATGCGGTTGTGGGAAGCCCTAGTATCAATTGATATTCCTTGCAGATGAGAATATTTATGTTTGCTTTTCTGCATTTTTGAGACCTAAGTACGGCGTACTGTACGAATTAGGCAACTGTATATCAGTGATTGTACGATTTTTACGTCTTTAAGCCCTCGCCGACGGTTCGTGATTCTCCGAATTAGATGAATAACTTGATGAATCGATGTTCGTAAACGGAGTAGTTCAGGTCCTCCTGCTCCGTCTTTGGGAATTAAAGTATCGAAGTAGTTCGTGTATGTATCCCAAGCTCGACCGTGAACAATCTACCACCTGGCGCAGCTGGCAAACCAACACGTATCAACATGGAACTTTACTTCATGCGATACACCCCCGACTCTACCCGCGTCAATGCTGCAGCAGTACTGCGACGGCGAACCTAACACGCTGCAACACATGGTGTTGGACTGTCCCAACGCGCGCAGACAAGCTCCGTGGCCACTACCAACACCTCAACCACCCTGACAGACCCTGCTGTCTAATTCGACCCTGGATGTCCAGCTCTAGCTGACAACCAGGGCGGTGCGGGCAGCTGAAGACCACGGCTTCTTGCACTGAGGAAGCCGACCAGAACTATATACAATGACCGTTTTTTTTTAAATAAATATTTATTCCCGGACTTGAGTGCCCCGGACTTTAGGCTATTCGCGCGCGCCATCAGCACCAAGTTCCGACGTACGAGTACTGGATCTCGCCACCACAGCACACGAACGCAGCCCTAGTCCTGCGTTCCCTCTGGGACTTCGCACGCGAGGCTGACATTGTGAGCCGGACTTAATTTTACCCCCTCCTTTTCCGCCCTACCATTCTTATAGGCCTCTGAGCCAGCCCTTTCCCTAATAAAGTTACATCTATCTATCTATTCCCCCTCCTTCTCCTCCTGCAAGTAAAATGCAAAGATTGAAGGCTGAGAGCCAATCGAATCCAATGTTTTCAAATACGAATATTTTAAGACTATACAATGTGAATGTAGCACCTACACGTGAGCTTTTTATGCAAATTAACTTCGAAAAAACACAATGGGCATAACCCTTTTTACAAACGTGATTTTTTTTTTCTCGCCGGCCCATTAAAGAGCTTTCTCTTTTCCTCTCTTCGTCTTTCTCTTAATTTCAGATTGGATGTTTTGCGCGCACGTTTGTTCCCTAACCCCAGTTGTAATATATCCCAAGCGTTACGAGAGGCCTTCAAAGCACTGGAGGGCAGGCCCGTTGAGGCTGACCTAGAATTTATTTCAACGTGTTCAAGAAGTCGCCAAGTTTCTACCCCATAGGTCGTCCCCGAGAGTACTCATTGGTTGTATAACCATTCTTTTTGGTGACAAACGTAGCCAACTGTTCATTATCTCAATGAGCTTGCCGAATCCCGATTGCACCACAGCACATACTAATTATACGCCTGATTTCCTTTTTGCGGTTTAGATTAGCACTGACGACTTGTCCAGCTCTTGTAGTATTTCATTACCTAGGCAGAAGGAGAGGTATTGTGTCTGTTTTTTTTTTAACATTACTTCCGATTTATTTATATTATCTTCAGCATTACGACGCAACTTTCTGAGTACAGTACCTGAAAAATTATTTGCGGGTATTCTGCGGACTCACTGACTATAGTGCAATGTCATCCGCATATCTCGCGGGGTGCAACTATTCTTCATTTACATGTGTCCCCGGGTTCTCCCACTCAGGCTTCCTAAGCACCCCCTTTAAATTTAGGGCTGTAAATAATTTCATTAGCATGGTGTCTTCTTGCCTGAGGCCCTTCCTGATAAGAAAACGCTCACTCTTCTTATGATCAATTATGGTACCCGTGCATATCTTGTGCATGCAAGACCCTATGTAAGTCTCCTTTATGGTTGTCAGGCTTCCATTGCTGACGCGGCGTCTGCTGATTCAAACGCTTTTTCGTATAACATATGAATGCCACGCAAACGGGCTTATTATATTTTACAAATTTCTACATTGCCTGATTGATTGCATGAATGAATGAATGCCAGTATTATCTGGTAAATCAGCTAAACAGAAGTGAACGTCATTGAATTCAATTGAATGGGATTTATTGTTGTGGAGCCTTTTTTACTATCCTGTTATTTTTGGTAGCTGGAAATGAGGGGTGTAGCTTATGAGGCTACTATTACATTCGTAGGCAACTTGTATGTCATAGATATTAGTCTGATTTGTCTGTAATTCTTAAGGTCTTTGACATCACCTTCTTTGTGTATTAGAATTACGTCAGCGCTTTTCTGGGCTATGGAAAGACCTGCGGCACAATTTTGTAAGCTTTCCTAGTACGATGCCTCTCTACCCTTACTAGATCGACGGTTATTCCTTCATATCCCGCGGCTTCCTATCTCTTCGTTCCCTTCAGCGCCTTTTACACCTTGCCATTCGTAACTTAAGGAACCGGTGAACCAAGCTAGTCGTTTGAGTACTATTTCGTGACAAAACGTTCTTAACGTACAAATGTACATTAGCTCGTCCATTTTTTTCGTTATGTTGCCAATTTCGTCTCTGCGTGTACAATTTCTGTATCTTCCAATAGCCAGCTTCTTCGTCGTTGCCCATAAACGCCATCTTGGTTTAATGTTTCTTCGATATTTTCGCGCCAATAACCTTGTTTCTGTTTCTGCCTTACTGCTGACACTTTCATATTCATGCGTTTCTAAATGAGGCTCTTCGTTTACGGAGGCAGTTAACCAGTTTCTTTTTCGATTACCTTCCTGATTCAGCTACTGCTAATTCGTGGATTATCATAAATAAGCTGTAATACAGTACGTCTACGTTATCTTTCCCTTTGCCGGTTAAGAGCATGAATTTATTCTGAGCGTTATTCGCAACTCTTGAGTCCTATCTCTTGCTGATTGCAAGTTTAATTTCCTGTTTTTTACTAGTTTCTCCCTTTTTCGTTTCAGATAGCCTAATTTCGCTCCTCACTCACCATCTTGTGATCACTGGTTATACCCCATTATTTTATCATGCTTATGTCTTGCTTATAACCCCAACATACCACACAATATTTGGATGTGCATAAAGAGTAAGTCTATTTCATTTTGCTCATTATCGCTGGGAATTTTCTATGTTCATTTCTTATATGTACCTTCGTTTGCGGAAGAATATATTCACTATCCTCGGGTTATTTCTCTCCGAGAATCCAACCAACGTATCACTTCGGCTATTCCGAATGCCTATTCCAAGTTTCCCACTGCACGTTCGCCAACTTGCTTCTCTCATACTGTTGAGTTAAATCCTCCCTACGTAATTTGTTGAAGATTCGACCTCCGCATAGAAACTGTCAACAGCATCATCCTCGTAGCTAGGTGTTGGTCTTTAAACTTGTACTATCACGATACATTTAAATACGAACAAGGGAGCGCGGGGCTTTCAGTGCATGCTGTCCATTGGCGACGGGGCGCATGAGCGCAGTAGGAATAAGTTACGAGAGTTCGTGTCCAACCTCGGTATGGAAGCAGCATCCTCCGACACGTGAGCATTTTGATTTTGTCCAACGCCACGTTTGGCGCCCGTTCATGTCATGCTCCGTTTTCATCCTACGCAGCGACAAAGTAACCGTGGTGTGAACCGGTGCCAAACGCGCCGATACTACAAATTAAAATTATGACACCCCGTACGATGCTGCTCTATCTATCGAGGCATGGATAAGACCGACCGCTGTGAAAAGAAAAGAGGGTAGCAACAGGAAATATTATTCCCGCCGTGAAAACGACGACGGACGTCATTTGATTGAAGAAATTGTACGATATCGGCAGTAAAGGCACGTCTCGTCATTTCCTGCAGTAACGGTAACGAAATACTTTTGTCTGGCAAGGTATCGCTATATATATATATATATATATATATATATATATATATAACCGCTACATCGTAATCATAAAAGTATTTCACTACTGAGATAAAATTTTGCAGATTCCCCATAGCATCCTTATAATACTATTGTAATATTCCAGTTTCGCGATAATGCCGAGCTATGATTCGAGTTCTGCATAGGCATCGTGCAAAAAAGAAAAAAAAGTTGCAAAAAAAAAATCCCGGACCATCTCCACTAACGTGAAACCTTGGGAGGGGCGAAGCATGCAGCGTATTAGTGCATTCAAAGATTGCAAGTCGCGCTCTTGCCACACGGCGCGCGCTGATTGGGCGCCGGAGAAGCGCGGGAGGAGCAATGGCGCGCTTGCTGAGGCGGTGGCGCCCTCTCTTGCGCTGAACCAGATTTAAGCAATTTGCATGGCGCCTATCTGCCCCAGTTTGGAGTAGTGGCAGGGGTCAACGCGATGGGGGCGAGCCCTCGCTGATCAACGAGGCCCCGGCACCAGGGAAGTATGTCTTTTCTTACTTCGACCGACCACCCGACCCGAACAAGCCTAGCGTCCAGAGCCGGTGGGCATTTGAATGTAACACAAGTTATAACCCGTCTGTCTACAAACAGCGTCTGCTTGTGCTTGACGATTGCTGAAGCGGACAGGGAGTGATCCACAAATCTTTAAATCATGTTGGCCCATTTTGAACTGGTTATGTATCTATTATGCACTTTTCTTTTAGTACGCGTTACGTTCTAGCGCAAGACGCTGGAAAATGAGTGTCCCGGTGTCTTATACCCCTGTCACACGGCAAATCTAATGTCATTCAAACTGAATGACATTAGCTGTTAATGACATTCGGCTCGGCCGTGCGGGTCTACACGGCGAAACAAATGTCATTAACAATGTCATTTGATTGTGAAAGCAGTGACGATTAGCGAGCTCGCAAAACCGCAAAATTACATTTAAAGTGCATCTAGAATGTTTTCACACGTAATGTTTTTTAGAAAATGTAAAAAACAATTATTTTTTAAATAAAAAAAAAGAAAACCACCGATTTAGGTGGCATCAGTAGACATCACAAGCGAAGACAAGTCCGTATTAGGGCAGCGCGCGCACTGGGGAAGAAATTTTCTTTTTTGTTAGTACTTGTTTGTCTTTCTTTATTTGAACAAGAACAAAAAGAAGAAAATATAAGTTTACTGACAGTCTTTAGCAACAGTATTCCTTGGTTTATTACTGAATTTTCCTCTCTAGCGACTGCGCTACTGCTGTCGAGGCTACTCATTTGGCCACTAACTGAGGTCCGGGACCTCAGTTAACCGCTAAATGTCATTAGATCTGCCGTGTGACAGGGGTATTAGAACTGTGACTACATGAGACGACGCCGATAGGAGACGCCGACAGCACGAGCCCCTAAGGGGCTTCGCCCCTAAAACTCAATTTAATTGCGTGATAAATACGTGAGCCGCTCTATTGTACACTAGGGCCCTTTAACGCAGCTTCACAATTTTAAACTAATTCATCGATAAAATATGTTTACATTTTTAGTGGCAGTATAAGCTTTCTGGTGTCAAAGTAGAAAGGCCTTTTTATTTTTCACGCTTTATTAGGCACTTTATTTTACGCTTTTATTACGCACCTCCATAAGACCCCATTTATTCCCAAATAATACTACACCATTGAACCTCTGTAAAGTTGGCTTTACTACTACACGTAGTTGCACTGCTGAGAAAACACTTCAAGGTGCAATGTAAGGAGTCTGATATCAAAGTATGACGGCCCTAGGGAATTTTATTAAATACTTCCATAAGGCCCACGTACAGCTATGGAGTGCTATCCGCCGAACCCCTTTGAAGTCAACTTCACTATTTTACTCAAATGTATGGCTGGGAAGACATCTTTGGTGGCAATATAACCAGTTTTGTATGAAAATATGAAGACCCTGGAGTCTTTTATTAATAGCATTTTCGTATGCGGTGAAAATGTGACGCATGAAGCATTGCAGGCTGACAGATGGGCTTCCTCGTTGAGTCGACATAAAAATACTTAGAACTAAAAAAAAAAAAAAAAAGCAGAGACCATGCCGTGCGGCGAAGTCAAGAAGATTCGCATAACTTGCGCCGAAGCCAACCTTCGTTCGTGTCTACTATTCACGAATCTCTAGATAAACACGCATTTAAGGTATCGAAATTTGTTACCAGGTATTCATGCCACAAGGTAGCGAATTGGGCGAGTTGGAGTGCGTTATGATGGTCAGCGCAGACGAAAAACCGGACAGGAAGAGTAAGGACGACACAAGCGCTGTCTAGCAACTGAACTTTTATTAGAAAAAAAAAACGTGTTATATATGGAAAGAAAGTGAGGTGAAAACCACAAACGGCTCAAAAATCTTGTCACGCAACCACTTAAACGCCCGACTTGTCTAGGAAGCCATACGTCAATTTCGCTTACGGATGATGAGATTGTCTTCCTAGACAAGTCGGGTGTTTAAGTGGTTGCGTGACTTAAGATTTTTGAGCCGTTTGTGGTTTTCATCTCACTTTCTTTCCTATGTAACACGCGTTTCTTCTAATAAAAGTTCAGTTGCTAGACAGCGCTTGTGTCGTCCTTACTCTTCTTGTCCGGTTTTTCGTCTGCGCTGACCATCATGAATTCATGGAACCACTGTTGCTTCCATCCGGCCGCGTAGCCCAGAACAAGGCAAGGTTCCTGTAGTACTAAAAGTTTATTGAAGCAAAGTTGTGCTCCGCAATCAGTTAGAAGAAAAGCACAAACGTTGAAGGAGCAGCTACACGGAGTGACGTTCACAGTAGAATGTCGGCAATCGTCTGGTCCGCGTGCATTTATAACTGAGAACGCCGTCCATTCCATAAACAGCCATTCATACCGAAAACATCGTTGATGAAACAAGGATTATCTAGACTAGTGTCGACCGGGTTACGCTCTTTCCATACCAACCAATGCTCGCTCCTTTTGAGACACGGGATAGGAAAGCCGGGCACATTCATGCACCGGCAATAAAACATAAACAAACAATTCCCAAGGGATAGTTCGCGGCAATATCAATACCGCTTTCGTAAACTCGGGTCACAAGGCCGGCATCATCACCGGTCGCCAATGATCATCGGCGCTGAGTTATGCATATCTGCGGCATGCATTGACGTGTCGCAACTCGTCTGCAATAATTGTTTGCTATGATTGACATTTTTTTTTCTTTTTTTCTTTCACCGGAAGCTCAGCGAACATGGCCTTGAAAAATGTCGCGAGTTCGATAGGATCACGGATCAAGCTACAACGATGACCAGCACCACCCGGAAGTGTGCATGTTGGGCGCGTACGAAGGCCCCTCCAAATTGGGGTGGGACGCGCGTGGCATGGGCTTGTGCCCCACAAGAGGGCCTGCGCAACACGGGGCGGATAACTGCGGGCCCGCGGCGGTGCACGTCGCGTCGTCGTCCCCCGTTTTGCTCCGTCGTGAATGCAGATTGATCGGTCTCGACCACGCATGGAGCGAATTTATCCCGCGCTAATTCCATCCCGGAAGGCCTAGAACATCTTGCAGGGCCTGCTCGGCATGGGCCGACACGCATGTCAAATGCGCATGCATTTCTTGCGCGCAAATATTGCGGTGCGCCCGGCGTCACTTAGGAACAAGGTAGATGCGAGATCGCAGGGCAGCAGTGTGTATACGGTGGCCGGAGTGCACGATACACCTTTACTTCATCAATGCGCATTGCACACCGCAGAGTGAAAGCAGGTCACTGCAGCGACGGCGTACTGTCGCCTGCCCTTCTGGTAGCTTGCGCGCTTCGAACAGTGAAGCTGACGTGTACGCTGACAAAATGGTGGCCGAACCTGAGGGACCGTGATAGCGAAAGAACATGATTGTACTTATCTTGGTGTCCAGGCGTATTGTATTCCTACTTTTTTTATATATACAGTATAATATGAAGCACCCACGCATGATGTGCTTGCATCACACAGCCGTCACAAGATCAATTTTAAAGACGATAGTATATCTCGGGCTACCTAAACGCGAAAATTTCGGTCTGTATGTCTGTCTGCCCCGCGATTCAGTCGCCCGTCCAAAAGTAAAATTGCAAACTACTAAATCTGGTGGCAATGTTTATACTGGTAAACATTGTCGAGCAAACAGAAAACATTAGGCCTATTTGGGGCAATACATCAATACATGGGGACATTTGCATTGCTCTTTCAATTAAAAACACGTGGCTGCTTGATTTTTGCGACAGCAAATAAAAAATAGACATTGAAAAAATGTTTTGACCTCAGAATACAAAAAGTACTCGCGGCGCTTCTGTGTGGCGTTGTTCGAAGTTCAACAGAAACAAAAGGTTCCAGTAGATGGCGCGAGCAGAGGACCACAGCAAAATTGAATTCACGTGAGCAAAACTCCACTGTGTTTATTGTGGGAGAAGCGAAACGGGGGGGGGGGGGGGGGGGAGAGCGTGAGAGGTGTGCTGGAAATTTGAGAAGAGAGGCATTCAAGTGTGGCAGAGGTGGCAGAAGTCTATCGTCTGGTTCATACGTGCGCCGAGTTTCCTGTCTGGCCCTCATCGACACATCCTGTTACCCGGGTGGCCCACCGGTTGTCCACATCGCTGTTTCGATTGATCGATCAATCAATCAATCAATCAATCAATCAATCAATCAATCAATCAATCAATCAATCAATCAATCAATCAATCAATCAATCAATCAATCAATCAATCAATCAATCAATCGGCCGATCGATCGAAATCACTTAGTGAGAGTAAAAGCACTAAAGGGTTGACCAAAATAAATGAATCCCAGATTAGTGTTACAAAGAGCACCACATTAGCGTCGCCGTGTATCAAACACTTCATAAGCAGAAATGTGTGCTACTTTCGCCCTTCTTGTGTGGACGGCGCAGCCAAAGCGCGCGTCATTTTTTAGTGACAAAGATAGCCTACCTGAGAGCGTTTTCTGAATGCACCCCATCCAGCACAGTCTCGTCCTCGATTTACAGCACGGCCACCTCGATGAGGAACGAATGGTTGTAGAAGTCAATCCCAACCACGAGCGTCAAAGTAAATTTGCCCGGGGTAGAGGGGGGACCAGGCGGGAGTGGAGGATTCAAGGCGTCGAGACAGCAACTTGGGAAGTTTTCGGAATTTCATTGATTTGGGGGAGCCGTTCGGGCGAGGCACGAGGCGGCCTATGCCAACTTACCAACGGATGGCGTATTTGCAGGTGTGGACACTGGTGCGAAATGTTTCGGAAATTGAGATTTTTGTTTGTATCGCGACACTGTGCAAGCGCTTTCGTGAACCACTATGGAATGGCTGAACACACAGTTACCTTTTTTTTTTCAGAAAACACACACACACACACACACACACACACACACACACACACACACACACACACACACACACACACACACACACACACACACACACACACACACGCACGCACACGCACGCACACGCACGCACGCACACGCAACCTTCTGACAGACACGAAGGCATTTTAATACAAGGCGGGACCTTGTATTAAAATCTCACGGGACACTGAACCCAGCTAGTAAAGTACCGCAGACACTGTTCTAGCCCTGCATGTGTTGTCTAAAAATAACAAAAAAATAACCACGAAGAAGAAAATGGGGTGATTTCCGATAAGATCGAACAAAGTGTGGCTGGCTAGCTCTTCAACTTGGTTGAAACTTTTTATATCATTTCTTGATTATTGTAACGTCGACATTCGGCGATATTTTTCCCGGGAATAACTTTGGAAAACGACAAGGTGGACCTCCGCCGCTACATGCCCATGCACCTCAGCCAATTTTAGCGACGTCTAGTTGCGAAAAAATACCCGCCGTGGTGGCTCAGTGGTTAAGGCGTTACGCTGCTGAGCACGAGGTCGCGGGTTCGATTCCCGGCCGCGCGGCCGCCTTTCTGATGGAGGCGAAAAGCAAAGCGCCCATGCGTGCGACATTTCGGCGCTCGTTAAAGATCCTCAGGTGGTCAAAATTAATCCGAAGCCCTCCACTACACGGCGCACCTAATCGTCTTCGTTGCGTTGGCGCGTTAAACCCTACAATCAGTAGTTGCGAAAATATTTATGAGGGGCAATTAGTAAATTTTCTGAAAAATTTATGCTTGGTTTAAATTCATCTGAAAAATTTTGCTGCTGTCAAAAATATTAATTTTTCGCAATAAAATGTCACATTTGGCTCAGAGCGCGAATTTGCTCTGACGTGGAGGCAAAATATTAGAAGAGCTACTAAAGTTACAACCTTCACATTTTACTCACGTGGGCTCCTTAAAATTAAAAACAAACACACCGAATATTATAATTGTATACTGTATGGTTAAGATGCAATAGCCACGCAAATTTGAAGAAAAAACTGGAAAACACAAAATTTGATGACCTAATGAAAAAAGAGCATATCTTCGATTTCGCTCAAATTCTCCCAAAATGTAGGCCTTTACATGTATGCACCATTTTGTTCCTGGAGCGTGTACAGCGCGAGAGAGGAGCCCTATCCGCCCGGCTCTCCACGACGTACTGTAGTGATAGCGACTTCCTTCAGCTATGTACTATAACATATATGTTTTTGTATAAAAGGCAAATGATCCCTTTACAGATACAATAAGTGAGATCGCAACAGAAAAAAAAAATGCATTTTAAATGGCCATGTTGGCACCATAACAACCAATCTGTGCCCAATTTAAGGTCTACGGATTGGGAGAAAAAAACGACGAAACTCTAAGGCTCAGCCCCATATTTTAAAAAAGCGCTCTTTTTTTGTGAAACTCTCCCAACATGTTGACCGCTATATTTACTTTGGTTAGAAGTAGAAACACCTTGCATCCTATCTATACTCAACTGTGTACAGCGACCCATTCATATATAAAGGCAGCGCCGCTGGAACGTACTCTGGAAATGCACTCGCAATTGTTAACAAAAGGGAGCAATGTTCTTCACGTTTGACTTTTTGAGCTTCCCCTGGATTTATTAAACCGCTGACACTGTTCATTTTGATATACTATTTTGCCTAACCGAGCTAACCCATATCGGCAACACACTGGATCCGTGCACACCGCAATTCTAAATGTGCTGTATTCAATTATGTACAGTTCTGCGCTAAAATATACAGGGACTAGAAAAGACACAACATAACATTTGCACAAGAGCATGCAAAAATTTTTTATCTTGTGTGGCTTCACCTCATTTTTTTTGTTCCTTTTTTTTCTATTTTCCAGTTTTATCCAGCGTGTTTATAAGCGAGGGTCTTTTTTTTTTTGAAGAAAAGCGCTGTTGTGTCATGTCTTTTCCAGTCCCTGTATATGTTTTGCGCTGAACTGTACATATTGGAATACCAACTAGGCCAATCATTTACGGTTCTGTATTCGCTCGATAAAATCTTTTTTTTTTTTTTTCACAAAAGGAGAAGTTGCACACATTTTCGCTTTTTATTTTGCCCGGAATACCGTGTGCTTGACTTCACGTAGCGACCCTTTTTTGCTTACTCGCACGCACGCACACTCGTGAGGCGCTCAGAGTGATTGGGGACTGCAAATCAGGCGCAGCGGGAATACAATTCACAAATGCTAAGCTAAAGTTCTCACCGCAAAGTCAGACAAAACATCATCTGGGTTGTACGTGATGGCGCAAAAATGAAGGAAGCTCACACTAATGCGTAAGACTTGGAGGTAGCGAAGCTGCACGCAACGGTAGCGTTTTTCCTCGTTTTCGACTCACGGCGTCGTTTACGCCTCGCCGCTGTATACCAGCGACCACAGCTGAATGTTCGATCGCACACGGTTCTGCGCTGCACCTGGCCTTCTGGCCTTCCTTCGTGGCACCCGCTTATCGCTGTGGCGGCGGCCTCCTCACCTTCCTCGGCCACGTTCCGCGCACGTGTCCCGCGCTAGTCTCCTTTCCCTCCTCGCCTATCTCTCCCCTGCCGCCTATCTCTCCCCGGTATCGCGCCGCTGCTCCGTGCCGGGCGCATGCGGAAGGGGGTGTGGTTTGACCTCTAGCGATGAAGGGCAAAACTGGTCACCCCGCGAAGACGGCCCGAGGTAGCGTAGTGTAGCTTGCGCTACAAAAGCTTGTGAAGAAACACTTCAGGACAAAGTCAATTCGTGAAGAATTCCGCACGTACAAGCAAAGGTATTTTTACTACAGCATGGGGCTAACTAAGTTTAATGTTTTACTCAACCTGGAGGAGTCAAATGTAATCAACAGCTAGAAATGTGATCCTGCGTGTACTGCGCCAACTAGCATGTTTATCTTGCATACACTGATAATATCAGGAATTTAACTATAGATGCCAGTGGCACGGGCGCTACATCTCCCCCCTTACGAAAGGGGGAGATAGAATAGAATAGAATAGAATAGAATAGAATAGAATATGCTTTATTCCAAGAAAAGATACATAACAAAACTTTGAATGACGCATCTGGGTCCTCAGCCGACAAGGCTAGTGCGGACCCATTACAAAATGGTGTTGGTACATAATCCCTTCAGGATAGCTCAAATAACAAACAATAATAAAAACAGGATAGCTTAGAATTACAAACAAATAATACTCTATGGGTTAGGAGAAGTATAACACTTGGACAAAAGATATTTATTTAATGATGGTGCAAAATTCGGCACAGACTTAATATACAAAGGTGACTGGTTCCATACTTTTGACCCAATAAAAGATATTAGACGACGACCATATACATTGTACACTTTTGGCAAATTGAGGTTATTATGGCACGCATGTCGCGTATCCCGCAGAGGCAATAAAAAAACTGATGACGGGTAAGGTGTATTCAGAGTCAGAACTCTGTTAACAAGAAGGGCCGTTTTATAGCCACGAACTAGATTAAAAGGCATTATGCTAAGTTCGTCAAAAATTGGTGCGGAGGGAGAAGTCCTTGAAGCTGATGCCATGATTCTTAAGGCTCTTTTTCGAAGAATGTTTATGTGTGCTAGATATGATGCATAGGTGAATCCCCATGACTCTATACAATAGGTTAAGTGACAATGAAAAACACTAAAATAGATTATACGTAAGGTTTCTTTATTAAAATGTTTTCTTGCATTAATTAGCGTGTAACATCCGTAAGCTAGTTTCCGACTTAATTCTTCTATATGCGGTGCCCAGTGAAGTGAAGAGTCTAGAGTTATTCCCAAATATTTGTACTGGTCATCCAGATCGAGCTGCCATGCCAGTGAACTGAACTGTGCATTCAGTTCGAGCACGCCATCAAATCAATTCTATTGTGGGATGGGTTAAGAATTACACAAAAGGCGATTCTGTCATGCTCAAAATACCGAATATTCCTGTAGAAAGTAGGGGGGGGGGGTGGAGAGGGGAAATTGTGGTTGTCACGTGAGAGTCAGGCGAATTTGTATAGAAGGCACTTGGTCCTAAGAGGAATGTGGATTGCATTTGCCAGGAATGCATACGACGTAGTTGTAGAAATCTTTGAAAACTGTAGGCTACATTTTACAGCATCACGAAGATCTCAAGAAATGGAATTATTACTTCCAGAAACATATCAACTGTTGTCTAAGAAAGTCAAGCGCGCACACTTCCCATACGCGGAGCGAAATGAAGTTTTCAGATACCGTGGAGGAAAAAAAGGGCTATTGACGACCAGTGAATGCGTTCCCCGGCATTCAGTACTGACACATGTTGCGTAAAATTTAAGAGATCAGCAGCAGGTACATGTGATCTCCAAGCAGAACGGCCTTTGTGTACCCTTTATGGAAACTTTAAAACATATTGCTAGCAACTTTAGCTAGACAGGTGCTACACAACAGTATACAATTTCGATAGGGTGACGATAGTTTATGGCGTGAAAGGTTAACTTTGAAACTGCCATTTTTCTACTGTATTCTGTCTAATTTCATGTCAGCTGTGATATTTTGCCTTTGGTACAGAAGTATCAGATACTATATATTAACGAAGTCGCTAAATATATTTACTGCCCCAGCACCCCACGAGGAGTATGGCTGACAGGGCTCCATCCTAGCGATGTACACACTCCAGTATCGATATGATGAAAGGTGTTTCTACTTGCAATCAAAGTGAATTTAATGATAAACATGTTGAGAGAGTTTCACAAAACTTGAAGAGCGCTTTTTATTTTAAGTATGGGGCTGATCCTAAGAGTTCCGTCGTTTTTTCTCCGAATCCGTAGACCTTAAATTGGGCACAGATTGGTTGTTATGGTGCCAACGTGGCCATTCAAAATGCAATTTTTTTCTGTTACAATTTCACTTACTGTATCTGTAAAGGGATCTTTCATACAAAAACATATATGTTATAGTACATAGCTGAAGGAAGTCGCTATCACTACAGTACGTCGTGGAGAGCCGGGCGGATAAAGCTCCTCTCTCGCGCTGTACACGCTCCAGGAACAAAATGTTGCAACATGTTTTTGATGATAAGGCAAGTACATGCAAAGGCGTACATTTGGTTAGCGTTTGAGCGAAATCGAAAGGTTTTTTGTGTATCATTAGCTCCTGAATTTTGTATTTTTCAGTTTTTTCTTCAAACTTGTGTGCCCGTTACATCTTAACCGTACACATACAATTATAATATTCAGTGTGTTTGTTTATAACTGTAAAGAGAACACGTGGGTAAAATTTGAAGGTTGTATTGAAGTTCGAAGTTCGAACAAAATTGCACTCTGAGCCAAATTTGACTATTGCGAAAAATTAATATTTTTGACAGCAGCAAATTTTTTTTCCGATAAATATAAACCAGGCTTAAATTGTGCATAAAAATTATGAATTGCCCCTCATAAATATTTTCGCAGCTAGGCGTCGCTAAAGTTGGCCGAGCCGCGTGTGCATGTAACGGTGGGGGTCCACCTTGTCGCGTTCCAATTTTTTTTTTTTTTACAATTAGACAAAATTCTTCCCGGGAAAAATATTGCTGAGCTCTGCATTGGAATAATTAGGGAATGATACAAAACATTTTCAAGCAAATTGAAGAGGTTGACCAGCCGCACTTTGCTCAATCTTATCTGAAATCACCCAAGGAATTTTTCGTAAGAAACTTTTACGACACCCTTCAATGCGTGCAACTAACTAGTGTCACTACGATATTGTTATCTTTACCATTAGGGCAGAAACGCTGCTTTTGCTCGCACGAGTGACGAGCAAGCTAATCTCTCTCTCTCTCTCTCTCTCTCTCTCTCTCTCTCTCTCTCTCTCTCTCAGCTTCTTCCTCCGCAGGACCGCATCAGTGATGGATCGACAGTGAAATGCGCCGCAGAAACAACGCCACTTCCTTCTGAGGTGCACTGTGCACTGCCGCGCCGGTAATGGGAAGTCGAAATGTCTCGTTCAGCCAAAGCGGCTTAAAAAGGCGCCGACGCCCGCTCTTGAGAACGGGCACGGAGTCAGCTAAGCATCAAGGGAACGAGCGCACTCGTTACAAGCAGACTTTTCACCAGAAAACCTGTAAAGAGAAACTTGCCCCATCGGCGCCTTTCGGTGGATGCCGCACCTCGAAATCGCTTTTCTTGGGGAGCAGGCGCGCATCAAGAGCAAGAGGGGCGTTCAAATACTCCTTAAAATTTTAATGGTCTCTCTTTTCCCAGACCCCAGGGCCGCCGCTCGACATGGGGAGCCGTGCCACACCCCGAGAGAGGACGTCGCGTTCTATATTAAAAGGCCCAGCTGTAAAAAGTACACCTGCGTCCGCGAAGCCATTTTTTGTTGTACAATAAGAGCGTCTTGGCGAAGGAACTCAACCACGGGCAATATATGCTATGCTCCAAACGTTGCGTTAAGATCGACAGCCAACAGTTTCAAGCAACCATGTTTACGAAAAGCCCCTGCACCGAGGCGCCCTGATTCCGCATGTGCAAACCACTCTCGTGCATGTTCATGCGGAGTGGGCATCCACTGATTTTCAAGCGCGACGTGTTCGAACGTTCAGCGACAGCGACACCAGAGAAGGGGCAGTGTGCGTCTCCTGCAGAGCTTAGCTATGCATCATCGCGAACAATGCTGCGCGCTTCCGCGGTCGCCCCCGAGGCGACGCTCCGGTAGTGCGCGTGCTTTCGGTGGCAGGGTTCCCCTGGGGAAGTTGTCGAACGCCTCCGCTTTCCCGGAACGAAGGTCGTTGCATTCCCGTCCAGAGTAAAGGCCCTTAGGAGACAGGGGGGTCCCAAGCATCCGATAAAGCCGGCTTTATCGGATGCTTTGCGACAAAGCAGCCCTGCGACAAAGCAGCCCTGGCGACGCTCTGACGGGGTGTTCCCTCGCCCTGCGGAAGAGGCGAAAGCGATTCCTCGTCCCTGAAAATGTACGCGGCACAAGACGCCTGTACCGGCTTTGCAGTTGGCCCAAGGAAGCCCCTCATTGTGCCGCTTTTCCTTGTGCGCGCAGCAAGAGCTGGAAACAGTTCCCCGTCGGCAGGCTTTCCCACCGGGCCCAGAAAAGAAAAGAAGAGCTGCCACCCCTTTTGCCCGCGTCATGCGGATGCCATGGACGAAATTGAGATGCCGTGTCAAAAACTTTGCTTGTTCCTTTAATATCCCCCCACTTGTTCCTTTAATATCCCCCCATTTTTCACTACCCACCAAATGTACATACCTCGTCGCGACCTCCTCGTCGTGCCTGCGCGCGCAGGCACGGTCGGGTCCTGTCTACGACTCGAGTGTCTACGACATGTCGAGAGTGGTCGACCAGCGTTGAACCCTCTTAAGC
The DNA here is from genome assembly GCF_048455015.1 of Haemaphysalis longicornis. NCBI lineage: Eukaryota > Metazoa > Arthropoda > Arachnida > Ixodida > Ixodidae > Haemaphysalis > Haemaphysalis longicornis. The sequence continues at coordinate 329,893,032 of NW_027526203.1, forward strand.
TCCCTATGGCACCAAGACTGCCAGAACAGAGGCCCTCGCTATGCATGTAGCGAATCAGAATAGGAAATGAGGGGCTCGTTGAAATAAGACAGAAATAAGGGTTGGCAGTCAAGAAAACCTCAAAAAGAAAAGGGGAGGATATAGTAGGTCATAGAAACAACGCTGGTCGACCACTCTCGACATGTCGTAGACACTCGAGTCACGGCCCGGCGGTTAAAAAGAAGGTCCCCTTCACCCCGAGAAGTCGGAGTGGCGCTGGCTACCACCCCCAAGCACAGGAAAAAAATTACATTGACATAAATACCCCAGAAAGTGGAGGGGAAAAATAGCCCCGCCGGTAGCGTAGTGGTTATCGCACCAGACCGGTTTTCTGGAGGTCGTCGGTTCGGATCCCACCTGGCGGGCATTTTTTCTTCACTTTGTTTCTTTCCAAATTCTTTATCTGCTTCAATGACCTACTATATCCTCCCCTTTGTTTTCCGAGGTTTTCTTGACTGCCAACCCTTATTTCTGTCTTATTTTCAACGAGCCCCTCATTTCCTATTCTGATTCGCTACACACACACACACACACACACACACACACACACACACACATATATATATATATATATATATATATATATATATATATATATATATATATAGAGAGAGATAGATAGATAGATAGATAGATAGATAGATAGATAGATAGATAGAGAGAGAGAGAGAGAGAGAGAGAGAGAGAGAGAGAGAGAGAGAGAGAGAGAGAGAGAGAGAGAGAAGATTTAGGTCGAGGATAATTGAGGTCCTGATTGTGGTGGCGGGCAAGTCTTCTTGAGTTACCTGTGAGGTAACCGGGAATAATTCTCCCAAGACGGGTGGCCTTTGACCCCCGGGTGTTATGTGTTTCACGAAGCCCAAGACAAAAAATGCTTCGACTTTAACGACAATCAACCGAGACATATTCTACCTGGAATTAGAATTTATATTGACCAAGCGAGACTATATCTCCTGCATGGCGTCATTACAGGCAGTTGGAAACTTCACCATCGCCAGCTGTGCGGGGAGAAATGCCACGTAAATAAAGTTCCGGCAAGATTTTGCTGTGAAGTTGCCGTAGATATCATTTCGCCACTGCTGCTCGAAACTCCAGTAGACGGAATTTCTTGCTACCTCGGCGGCGGTGATGGTCGAGCCGAGGCAGCGTTTCTGTCGCAGCGCGCCTCTCTGCGCGTAGCCTTCGCGCCTGGTTGACCTGTGTCTCGAGATGTTTGTTGTCTCTTGTGAATACCGGGAAACGACCGGCTTGCCGCTTCCGTCAAATTGTTTCCTTTTGACGTGTTTACATTTTGAACTCTCTTCTGTCAGAGCTCAACGGATGCATTATCGCTTTGTGTTGAGTTTGTGACCATAAACATGCGTGTTGCAGATGTGGTAGAAGCCTATTAGGGGGGACGATGGTCTTAAAACTAACTTTTTTATTTATGAGTAGAAACTTATGCAAATTTGCACACAAATGTATTTTTCTCTGTAGATTTCAAATATGCAATTATATTTGAGCTGCTGCTGTTAGTTTGAAAGTTATCATGCAAAGTCTAAACCGGAATTAGGTAATTTCTTACGCAGCTTTAATGAACTTTCGCATTGTATTTTGTAGCTTTTTATTACCTGAATTGATAGCCAGAGAGTTTCCATACCCGATGACATTCTTCGTTTTTCTCTAAGGTCATGGCACCCCCAAAAAATATGTCAAGTATACAAGATGGCAGTATTCAATATTTTGGCTCATCAAAATAACTGCAATTCATTAATTATGCATGGCCTAAATAAAAAAACTAAGAATGTCATCGGGTGCCTCAGGTTGTACTGAAAAAAAATGGTACCAAGATTAACCTTATGAAGCAAAAATAAGTTTCCAAAAAGCTACGTAGGGCTGACGTAAACGACCAAAAATATGAAACTGAGAAAACTGCATTTGAAGTTTGGCCATGTGTTATGAAATGAACGGTCAGTAGTGTAACTGCAGCATTTCCGTATAACAAAGACATGTTCTTCCCATTTCCAAATCTGTCTTTGGATTCCAAAAATGTCAACTACAACTGGAGATACCAGAGGCCAAGTAACGTACACCATCAGGAATTCAGCAAAATTTATCGACTTCAAATCGGTTGGCGTCTTGCTGGCGTTGTGAAAACTGCAACAGTCCTTCGTAAACTGGCATCATTCATTACATTGCACTTTGTTACCCAGAATATTGGGTACGGCGGAGGAGGGAGGGATGAAACTTGCTTCAGCTGCCCTCTTTTTTTTTTTTTTTTGTTCTTTGGTGAGGCTATTTTAGTCGTGGTTTTTGCGCAGGAAGTTTGAGAGGGTACAGGGGTCAAACGACTTGATGTTTTTGGGGGGAAAAAAGTAGCCGAAGGGCAAGCTTTGTTGGCCTATGGCAGTATGGCAGGAAACATTCGGGCGATCCTGTGACAAAACACTGAGCTTTGATTTCGCAACACAGAAGTTTTAAGTGGGTGGGTGGGTGGGGGGGTTCACAAGTTGTAGAAGGCTTGCTGTACCACTCCAATGTGTGACGATCGTCCCCTGGTCATCCACATGCCATCAAACATCACATCAACGTTGTTTGGCGGCTGAGCAAGGTCCCTGTACAAGCCCTTGACGACACACACACTAGCTATCTGCTTCAGAGGCTGCTGCAGTGTCCTCGCAAACCTGGACCACTTTTTTCAAGTGCGCTGACGTCTTGAGGTGTAGGCTAGCCTCTGTGGGATAAGTTCATCCCAGCACAAAAATCCGACAGAGCAGACACCCCCTTTCCGATGCTTTGAATACTTTTCAAGGCCGTTATGTTTACCTCGAAAGGAGTGATGTTGTCAGATTCTTCGGTCCTTGGTGACGAAAAACACTCCACACGATGTTCGTAAACCGAGCACGTCACCTGCAGCCTCACGGCGAGTCTGTACTGCCTGTCAGCCGTCTCAAATCCGGCGCCGCCAGCCCGCACTCGACGTGCGCAAAAAGGTGTTTCAGCATTGCCATATCCACTAAGACAAAATCTGTGACGGAATTGTACCTCCGAGTGCGCCAGATCCAGTTCAAGGAGGTCGAATTTCCGCTGCGTTGGTGACATGGTCTCCATGCCGCGCTTGACCTCGTCTGCGTGTTCCGTACGCGCGGCGATCTCCTCCGCCGTGTAATACATTGTGTCAACTCGACAAGACATGCTTGGACCAGGTCTGGATTCCTGAGGTAGTTGGTCAGGCGATGGGAAAGGCGAAGCAATACGAGTCGGCGAACAATTTTCATCCGGCTGAGTCAAGCGGCCCGACGTCGCACTACGCGGGCGAACGACGCTTTCGCTTCCCGTATGCATCACGGGTCGTCCTCTTCAAACGTACGTCTCCTGGCATCAGTCACGAATGTGTGCGATGAAAGAATCCAAAGAAACCGCGAAAATGCCTAGCAAAACTACTTTAAGTGAGCGCTGCGCCAGAAGAGCGGACTCCGTCAGACGCGGGTAGCAGATGCCATGATGGCGACCGAAAAAAAAAAAAACTGACGTAGCAGTCGCGCCGACCAATGGGAGGCGTCAGACGACGAACTCAAACCGCGCGTGCGCGCTACAGCCAATCGGCGGCCCAGACCAGAAGGCGCCTTCGGAAAACTGGCAAGGGCGGTCGTTCTACTAAAGCGACGCCATTTTGAGATGTCGCAAAATACGCACAAAGAAACAAGCTTCAAAACAAGACCAAGATGGCGGCGATCGGCCGGCTTCTTCGCCCGCGATGCGTGCGGGAATTTGAAACAACTTTTGCCTGATTCGGGGCATTTCGTGGCCCCCGAGGCGTTTCAAAACATGATTTTCGAGTACTTCCCGATCGAATTTAGCGTTGATATTTAGAAGGCAGGTGCTTGAAGGTACAATTATTCCAAAAATTAGATTTTCTCAAAATCGACATTTTGGCCATTTCTGACAATTCTAAGACCCGCGTCCCCCCTTAGAGTTTCGCCTGGTTCGCAGTGCCGGCCGCTCCCTGCAGCAGACAGATGCCACACCGGCCGCGAGAGGGCTCGATAGTCGTCTAGGCCACGCTGATCGGCATGAGTAGTCGATCTTCCCGGATATTACCCTAGTGCACAGTTTCATTAAATAAACCTAATTAACACCCCTCCGTAGCCCTTTGCGACATGAATTAGGATGTTGTGGTCAGAAAATTTTGAAACAACCTGTGTATGTTTTTGATAACCAGAATTTCACTTAAAACTATAAACAACATGATCTCATAAGTAGTTAATAAATTAGATGGTGTCAAATGCGTGATCACATTATCGTAAACGTGACCACGGTTTACTAACTATTGCTACAATAGAAAACGTATGCACATTATTCTGAACTGTAGCCCTTATATGTTGATTGATTGATTGTAGGGTTTAACGCGCCGATACAACGCAGGCGATGAGGCGCGCTGTAGTGGAGGGCTCCGGATTAATTTTGACCACCTGGTGATCTTTATCTCGTACAAACGGGTGTCCTTGCTTTTCGCCTCCATCAGAAAAGCGGCCGCCGCGACACGGGACAACGAATGTGCCGTTTTCGTGCAGCACAACTTCTACAAATGGGTTTTCTTTTATGCATTTCTCTGTCATAGAACTTTAACCAGGGTACACTGGCTGATGAAAAGTGCAAGTGGCTTCGGTTATTCTGTGGCCTTCAACTAATGCTCTCCTTCAAGCGCGCACCTACGGAGACTTTTAAAAGAATCTGTCATGAGTATTCGCAACGCTGCAGGGTGTCGTAAGAACGTTGGGCTGGTACACACTAGGTCACCGGTTCAATTCCCTTCCGCCGAATCCTAGACAGAAGGAAAATGCGAAAGCATTAGCGTGAAAAAATATTAAACACGCGTTGAAACCAGTTCGAGGCCGCCCGCAGTCTAGGTGTGGCTTCGAAATGTTTACAACGCGGAAAAAAAGAACGACGGGCGAAGGGAGGTGACACGGACAGGCCTTGTGTTGCTTAGGTACGTTAAGCTCCAATCAAACTAAATTTGACGAATGACAAGATAAGTACAAGCTGTGCACGAAAAACCACCACAAGTGCGACGCCAGTCAAGTTGGAATTACCTCGGAGAACGTGCCCACGCCTTTTAATCGTCTTTTTTTAGGTCACACTCTCTCTTTGAAGTCATTATAAAGTCGATAAAAAAAGGAAGTTCTACGCGGCGCGCTCCGTGAGAGCGCTTGAGGACGAGCTGCCGTCGTCTTCCTGCTGCCCTGCGTCTCCCCACGGTTGGCGAGAAAGTGAATGAAAGCCCTCGCAGGGCTCACGCGGCGGCTAAGCCACGGAGGAGACGGGCCAAGTGGAAAGGAACAATGGGCTCTGCAGTGAGAAGCGATCTCGGGGCACATTGTTCGTCACACGACTGCCTGCGACGACGACATTATTTGGAGTGTAATGGGTTCGGACGACGGTCCTTAAATTGGAGGGACAAGGGGAGAGGGCGAGACGGCTCAGGGGGCGGAGGTCGGCTGTGCCAGCGTCGCCGGTTCTGGCTGCCGTGCGTGCGGCCACTAAACCAACAGGCGCACGAGGGGCGCAGCTGCGGGCCGCGTGAGCGTATCCAAATTAAGCCGCGCGCGGACGCGAACCTACGCAGGCGACGACCAACAATGGCGCCTGCGTCGTTTTTGTCTGGTGAGGTCCGGCCATGAACTCGGCCGCGGCGTGTGCACGCCGGTGGTGCGTGGGCGGCGCGTTAGGTGGTCGCCGAAGGCACACGCTGCGCTATTAAAGGGAAAATACGCCGGGGGCTGTATGCTCTGCGGGCTCACCTTCCAAGAATCGTCCGCCGGTACGGGCGGCAGCTGACCGATTCGAGCAGCGCTCTGCACAGAGGCGAGGGGGAAAGCGGGCTTGGGGAGGGGCGTTACCGCTGCCGCTACATGGAGCTGGGAGAAACGCTTCCTGCGAAGTGGAGCAACGTCTGTTGCGAACGATCTGATCTCGTGTCCTTGTGTTCGACACGGCTTCTCATTCCCCCTTTGAAGAATAAGCGCCGTGGCCCGTTCCAATTGATATCTTACAGGCGGTAACGAAGGTGGGCGATCTTTCGGAACAAGACAACACCTGGGCTTGGATACAGGACAATTTGAGAGCCGAGGCTACCTGAAAACCATATCCGGGCTTCCATGACGGGCGTGAAAATCGAAATCGTGGAACCTACACGCGTTGCTATAGCTTAAGTTGTGAAGGACCGACAGCTTGTGCACGGCCTTTTGTTGCACTGCAGAAAGCTCTACAGCGAACTTTCCTCCCGCAACTTTGGAGGGCTCTGCATTTTAAGCGCCACAAACTGCAAATTTAATGCAAGCGCTATTGCCACCGCGCACGGACAAATATCCCCTGTGCGCCTAAAAAGACCGTCGTGGGCGACACTGCCGCAACAATAGCCGGCGGGTGCAAGAACCCTGTAGTGGAGCCGTGCGCGTGACGATGCCTCTTCCCCAGCCAGCGGCGGGGTCTTCCCTGGCCGGGCGCTACTCGTCAGCCGCGGCTTCTGCCGAGTCATCACGGGTCAGCGCTGATGGGCTTGACGGCGGGGTCGCCACTCCGAGCCGCGGCGGCCGTGGCGCCGGGGGAACAGCCCTTTGTCTTTCACTCTCGGCGGCCCCCATCTTCTCCGTTTCCACGCGCACGGCCCTTTTTGTTAAAGCCCAGCTGAGGTTAAAAGGAGGAGACGCACGGGGGCGAGACGGCGTATTATGCGCACCTGCCGCACTTCTGCCGAGGCCGCCGCGCTTATTACGGTTATTTATTGTCTTTCCTTCGCTGCCTCTGTGAAGTACATGACGCAAGGGAAAAATAAGAGGAACGGGGCCCCGAAGACGCGCCACGTCGCAGGGTCACTGACTCGCTGGTGCTCGGACTGAACGCGTCCAAAAACGTTCACTCGAAGGTATGAACAGGAGTGGGCGAGAAAACAGCGGCCTGCGTGTTACTTTCACGTGCAAACAGCGAGAAACCCAGACTACCGCAACAGTCGATCCGAAAAAAAGTGCAATCCTTCCTTGAATCAGCCTGGGAAAGTATGAATCAGGGGAAACCCAAAGAATGACAAATTTTTACATATGGGACATTCCCCGTGACAACGACCAATTAAAGGACAATGTAATAATGCGATTTACCTTTTTATTTTTATTTTTGGAGCTCCCAGGCCCACCACACGGGACTACCGACGATCGTCATGCCCGAGTTATCGTCGTATTTGTTTCAGTCGTGAGTGATCAGAACGACGATAATACGGGGGACTGGATAGAAAAGCTTAACAAGAGCACAAGTAGAGGAGCACGCCGCTAGGCAACGCCTAGCATTCGCAGAACCACGCGCAAAGCGGAGAGTTGCAGCTGTGGCTCTGAGTGCGGTGTTCGGCGGCGTAGCATGCTTACGTGGCACAGACGCGCAACATCCACAATTACTCGCAGTGCAAAACTGAAAGGAGAAATCAGTGGCGTTCAATTTGACATTAATGCTTCCGCATTTACAACTCATAAGGACTGATTAGGTGTCCTCAAAGTTTTTTCTCCGTGTCCTGACCGAGAATTGAGCGAGTGAGTGAGTGGGTGGGTGAGTGGGCGAGCGAGTGAGTGAGGGAATTACGCCAGCTTGTTTTTATTAGTAAAGTACGGGTAAATTATTTTAGTTACTGTACCAACTTTTCAGAATAACCTTTGGGTTGAAGTAGCTGAGGGGCACAACCTAGGCTGTACGCGACCATTTGGCGTATGTTACCTGGATAACGCGCGATTATTCCTGTTACATGCGTCTTTTCGACAGTTCACTGGACGACTCGAACAGGAACAGACAGTGAGTTTCGACAAGAACCGCGAACGCAGGTGCAGAAAAAGAAAAAAAAGATCGGGAGATGGGCTGAAAAAGAGAAGAGGGGGTGCGTAGTAACGATGGGGGTTTAAGTTAAAGACAGCACTAAAACGAACGTAAAAAAAGGCAAAACCTGAGGTGCCCGGAGTAGGCAAAAGTGACATAAACGGCAACGCGCTCCGTGGCTCCCCCCAAACCAGGGGCAAAATGCTGTCCCCAGCCGCAGGAGCTCCCGGGCCGTGGCCCTTCACGCACCACACAAAATCGCTGCGGTGGTTATGGGCGCGTCCAGCCCGTCAAAGGAACAGGAAACCCATCCTGGAATGCCACCTCTGGCGCCGGGGAACTCGCCGCCCTCTCACTCGCAACCCATTTTTCTCTCCCCCGAGGCTGATGAGTGTCGCCTGGTCGGCGGGAGACCGTGCTTTCGCGGCGAAACTTATCGTTCTCAGTTGCCGTCCCTCTTGTCACGTCGAAGCTAATGAAGGCCGCTTGGTCATGCCTCTCATCCTTTCCCGGGTGCTTTCAGCCTCGGAGACATTGTTTACCACGTCCTGAGGGGAAATCCACCTGCACTCGGCTTTTCCCATCCCGTCTCTGCCGTCTCCCCGAAGGGAGGCAACACGGGGAAGGCGTCTTATGGATTTCATCGCTTCGCCCTCCTTGCGCCTTGCGACCAGAAACAAAATGACATAAAGGAGACGAAGCACAATACAGGCAAGGTTGTTCGTTTTCAGGTTTTATATTATTTCAAAATCGGGGGGTAAAAATAGGGGGCTATTTTTCGAACGGATATTCGGGCAGAAATCGGGTGTTTTTGTGAAACCATTCCGAAATTCGTTTTTTTTTCTTCTGGTTAAATCGAAGGATGTACCAACGATCTAGTAACGTTGGGATGTACTAAGTTTATTTTAATGTACTCAGTTTGTTTTAGAGGGTATCACGAGCTTTTTAACTCTAACGCGTTAGAATTGGCGTTTATTTCAAGCTGGTAATCGGGGGGACTTCAGGATTCTCTTTAAAATGCTCTCCGAAATTTGGCATTTGTTTGGAAACGAATAAATAGTGACAGTAAATAGCATTGGTAGCTTCTAGCAAATGAAACGTTTTGTTCACAAAAAGCTTGTCGTCGATTGTTCCTTCATCCTTGTTTACATACATTATTGTGATCTGCTCGCGCAACTTGTCGGCCTTCATTCGAGACCTGTATACGATCACTGAACGTACCTCGACTGGGAGAAGGTTCTCTCAACAGCACAGCTTCCATTATCTAGGCATAACAACGTCAGAGTAGCATTTGCCGGCCTCAGGTTGTGGGTGGGAGGGCCATTCCCGTACTCAATGAGTTCGGAAGGTGTGTTTGTGCGCTTGCTTCCAGGAAGAACTGGTTGAGAATGGCGGAACGTCAGACCACAAGGGTGCAGATCGCTCCTTTGAAAAGATTAATTCGGGACGAAATTGGGTTTAACCCGAATCTCCTGAAACATGTTTCTGGGAGTGAGGAAGAATCGGGTAAAATCTGGTTTTACCCGAATACGAACAACCCTTAAATACAGGCTGTATAGCCACCGAGGTAAATAATTTAAGCCAATAAGAAACGGTCGTCTAATTTCACGCACGAGTAAGGCCGCTGTTTTGCACTATTTAAAATAACGCAGTGTCTAGAGTTACGTCCGACGGAACCCAAAATTGAAAACTAGGGTTACGTCCGACGGAACTTTAAGCCAGTTTCTACAGTTACGTCCGACGAAACCCAGAATTGAAAACTAGAGTTACGTCCGACGGAACTTTAAGCCAGTTTCTACAGTTACGTCCGACGGAACCCAGAATTAAAAACTAGAGTTACATCCGACGGAACTTTAGGACAATGCTTTGAGTTACGTCCGGCGTTACTTAAAGCACACAAAAAAATTACAGCTAACGGCACCAGCTACCGTGATGCTCTATATGTGTAGTCTATACGCAACACTATTCAAATGGTCGCTTGTACGACAAATGACGTCAAATTCGGAAACACAAATGCTGCTGCTTTATGACCAAACCGGTTCCGAATGAGTAAATCATAGGTAACATGTTCGACAGCGCCGGCTCCCAGTCGGTCGAGTGGATAAGAACGTGATATAAGCGCCCACTCCTCTGCAGCAATGTGGGTTCGAATTCCAGCTGGGTCGATGAAGTTTTTTTTTAATTAAAAGATTCAAATTTTTCTGTACCAGTCCACGCACACTTCTATCCATATTCAACACATGCAAGCAAAGGAGAAGACAGGAATTAACAAAATAGAACCACCTTACGTTTTTCATTAGTCAGCCAGATCAATTACCTAAAATTTATCGACATTTATTTTTTCTGTAAAGAAAAAAGGACTACCAGGACATTCGCTTTATTGCCGCTAATCAATTATTTATTATGAGGTGAAGGTTATTGATCGATTAACCTTCCGGTTAATCGATTAATGCTTTAGCCGAGAATGATTGTTTGAACTGGTTTAAGCTGGTGAGAAAACTCACTAATATTTCATCGACAGACTTTATACACAAAGTCGACTTGTTCGTGTACCCTTAACTCGTGTATCTTCATTCCAGAGGGTAAAATTTTGTATAAAACTACAAATATACATGGCACAAAAAACGAGTGGGCAACCGTTTTGCAGTTGTATAAATTATTTCTGTAGTAAGCAAGGCGCGATTATTTGGCGCCATCTGCACTCATGGCGAGTGCTGACGTTCCCTAATCTAGAAACGTGTGTTTGAAGAACGAGCTGATAAGCGTCTCGCCCGCATCATGCTCCGTGACGATGACCTACCTACACCATCCGGAATGTGTGTGAGCAAGTGTATGATCATATTGATCATTTTTTTGCTACTATATAATTATATTTGGTCATTTGTTCTTCCAAACTAACACAACCGAATAATCGATGCATAAAGATAGTCGATTAATCGGGTCAAACTATTAACCGACACCTAGCCCTATTAATTACATTTGTTAAAACTCTGGACGCATGTAAATTTGTTGTCGGCACCCTGCAGACGCTACAAACTGGCACTGCGCCCACTGCACGAGGTTCAATTTTGTTAATTCCCGTCTTCTCCTCTTTGTACATGTGTTGGATATGGAAAAAAAAATGTACTTGGACTAGCAAAGAAAAATTTGAATATTTTAATTTAAAAAAATCCCTCAACCCAGCTGGGATTCGAACCCAAATCGCTGCAGAGGAGTGCGTGCTTATATCACGTTCCTGTCCACTCGACCGACGGGGAGCGGCGCTGTCAAACATGTTACCTATGAAATATTTACTCATGCGGAACCAGTTTGGCCGTAAAGCAGCAGCATTTGTGTTTTGGAATTTGACTTCATTTATCGTACAAGCAACCATTTCAATAATGCTGCGTATAGATTACACATATAGAGCGTCACGGTAGCTGGTGCCGTTAGCTGTAAATTTTTTTTGTGCTTTACTTAACGGCGGACGCAACTCAAAACATTGGCCTAAAGTTCCGCCGGACGTAACTCTAGTTTTCAATTACGGGTTCCAGCGGACGTAACTCTAGAAACTGGCTTAAAGTTCCGTCGGACGTAACTCTAGTTTTCAAGTCTGAGTTCCGTCGGACGTAACTCTAGAAACTGGCTTAAAGTTCCGTCGGACGTAACTCTAGTTTTCAATTATGGGTTCCGTCGGACGTAACTCTAGACACTGCGTTAAAATAAATACCTGCAAGGCGCACGAAATGGATGCATGAGAGGAGAATAGCCGTAAACTATATTGCAATCCGAACGTGTCGCGTCTTCTCCTGCCATCCGCCGCGGTGGCTTAGTGGCTAAGGCGTTGCGCTGCTGAGCACGAGGTCGCGGGTTCGATTCCCGGCCGCGGCGGCCGCTTTTCTGATGGAGGCGAAAAGCAAAAACGCCCGTGTGTACGAGATTTCGGCGCCCGATAAAGATCCCCAGGTGGTCAAAATTAATCCGGAGCCCTCCACTACGGCGCTTGCGTCGGCGCGTTAAACCCCACAATCAATCAATCAATCAATCTTCTCCTGCCACCGCTCACTTCGAATTGCCTAACAGTATTGCGACGCTTGGATTAGAGAGGCTGTTCCGAGCGTACACCTCAATTTCGTCCTCAGAAAACGCTGATAGCCGCTGCGGCGGCTCAGTGACCAAGGCGCGGTTACACAGCGGGCTGAGCAACAGGTTAGGGATTGAATTCCGGTTGCGACCACGGTTCGTCTGTTAAAGGCGAAAAGCAAAAACTCCCATGCGTACAAAATTTGTCCAAACTAATTCTTTGCCGTCCACGCCTGAAGACAGCCCAAGTATTGCTTCTTGAGCGTGAGATGTACCCTAGCCTGAATTAGAAACTCATGATCACATATATGTGCCTTAAAATAAGACTAGCCGCTACGCACGCTTACAAGAAAGTGGTAAAGATGCGGTGAATATTCGATCGTCAAACTTCGTTGCTGGCAATAAGGATCCAGGTGTCTTCGTAGTGTGGCGAAGCCCCCGTTCAGTTTGATTGTTCTATTTTGTAGCATCCTTCTTCGATCGCCAAGCCCTGTTTTTTTCTAAGAAAGACATGCGGCGTGTGTCTTTGAGCGCTGACCGATCGGAAGACGCGGCTGTTACGGGGAGCCATAGGCCCAGCTTGGGTTACAGCGCGACAGCGGCATTCCACAACCCCCGTGGCGTCTGGACTGGCCGCTTTCGGGCTCCGGGCCCTCGGTGTATGTTCAAACGAACTTTCTGTCTTTTCCACTGTTTACTTTGGTGTGTTTTGACTGAACTACTTTATTTACGTCAATAATTCTCCAAGCGCGCGTTTTCGAGTTCAAACCTTGCGTCTGTGTGTGATTGGTCATTTCCTCTTTGGCGGGAACATGGCTGATTGGTGTTAGCAAGCGTCTCCCCGTTTGGCTGCAGAAAGTTGGGCCAGAGTGCGTTTTTTCCCCCCACGGATCCGGTTGAAGCAAATATAACGCCGCTCCGCCGGCTGCTGGGCGGGCGGCCTGCACCAGGACTCACTTCAGAAACTCTGTCGCCCGTCGTCGGGCACTTTAGCCGGGAGACCGCGAACAAGTCAGCCATGTCCCGTTAAGTACTCTTGTTCTTTTCAAAGCTTTTCCCATTTAATGTAATAAGTGTATTCGTCCATATTTGTATGTTTTAAAGATTAGTCAATGTCATCAGTAAAGTAAACCAGCTAACTTTAAAACTTCTTTGACGTCTCGACTTCTTCACCGCCGATCATCATGCTACCTATAGCGGCATGCAGTTACTGGACAAATTTCGTCGTTACATGTAATAGCGCGGCCCCTGCCAAGAATAGTTAGTGCAAACACACAGCTTTTGTGTAGACAAGAAAAAAAGCACGACGGAACAAATGAATATATGTCAGGCGTGCAGGGCTTGTGGCATCGAGGAATATCTCATTACACATTCTGTAGAGTAATGTCGTGTCTCCGCGTGGCCAATAACAGTAAGGGAGCGGTTTGAATAGAATGAACGAGAAGGCTCTGTTCAAGATGTTTTGGTCTACTTTCTGTCGAAGGACGCACTCCATCCGTAGAAGATTATCAAACTTGCGTCATACGAGGCTCCAAAACACAATAGAAGTAATTGTCAAAAAATGTAATTGTTAAAAAACATGCCAAAATTATATAATTTCATCACCGTGATTTTGTGAATGCGTATCAAGTTTCTTTTTTTACAGACATAGTCGATCCGGGCCATGCGCAGAACAGATGATCACGGACGCTCGTAGCATCGGCTCCCACGAGACCAATCTGTGGGACGCGTAGTTCGCGCACATAGACCCTCCCGCTCAGGCGGAGCGATCGGTGGTTCGTGCGGGGTGGCCACCGCGTGCCGTGACTGATGACTCCGAGCCACCTCTCCACGCCACTCGGCAGTCGCCACCTGAAACTCGAGAAACGCCATCTGGTACGCTGTAGCCAGCGCGCGCTCAGTGTCCCAAAGCCGAACGCGCAACGAGCTTGTGCCCCTCAAGAAGCCCGTGCGTCCGGCGGCAACACATGGCGGAGCACGCGGCTCGGGTTTCAGCTTGCCCAGCTTGCTCCTGGGGGAAACAAAACCGGGCTGGGACTCCAGGGCTGTGAGAATCGCGAAGGATCGCAGCTTCCAACCACGCGCGGCGTTGTGATCGCCGCGCGAGCTCCAGGGTTATTCGGGCCTTTTGCCGGTCATTATAGTTCAACAGCAGCGCGCCCATCAGGTCACGAGTGTACGGGGCAAGTTTGTTGAGTACGCATTGGCGTTTTGATCGACAAGCACGTATAGCCATGGCTCGCGAGGGAGCCATCACGCGACGCCGCTTGTGGTTCACGCTGCGTCGAGTTCGCATCGCAGGGAGCGCGGGAACATGCAAGCGTGCCATCGCTGAAATGTATGTGAGCGGCCCATGGTCTCACGCATGTGAGTCCGACATGACCACCACGACGCGGGAGGCAAGACGAACAACGATCACCAGCGCCGCCCGCTCTTGTCAATTGCCGAAATGAGTGTGCTCTGTTTTCGCGCCAGAAACATATGTACGCATTTCTAGTTTTGTTCGAATTAGTTGATCAACCGCTACTTGAGCCGCGGGCTCATTGAACAGCGAAGCTGTTTAGCAAATCGTTGTTTTTCCTGCCCGCAGTTAAAAATACCAAGAAAATGCTGAGCGCACATGAGCGCGTGCCTCGCGGCGACCGCCGGAAAGTTAAAAAAAAAAGGAAATGCCGAACACTCGTGTGTGCGTGCCCCGCGGCGACCGCCCAGCGTCCCCGGCGTACGTTTGTCAAGCCAAGCATACCCACTTAGGGAGATTGGCCAAGATTGGCAAAAAAAAAAAAAAAAAAACTCCAGTATTCTCCGTTAATCATGGCAACACTTGCTCGGGCGAGAAAGACTCCAAGGAATCTCACAATTATAGCAACAATGATGGAATAAAGGTCGTTTCGGCGACGAAGAAGAAGCAACTCGGGTGCAATCGCGAACTTAAACCATCGTGATGGTCGTAAAGGTTGCGTACAGCTTCGCTACCTTCAAATCTTACACGTTCGTGTGAGCTTCCTTCATTTTTCTTCTAGTGTGGGAAAATACTTTTTGACGGACTTCCTGGCACCGGACCGAAACTATAGAACAGCAAACGAATACTTTTGAGGGAGGAGATGGGTGATGCATCTGCTTACTTTGGTCCAGCTCCTGCTCTCACATTAATACTTTCCCTTGCGACAGCAATGCTTGCGAAAAGTTGCAAATTCCAAAGCGATCAATGCAGGCAGCGTTGAAACGACTCAATTTTTTTTAACCATTTTTAACCTAAAGCTGGCCCTAACTGAGCACATATTTTTCTGAGCTGTTTTCGCGTTGTCGAGAGAGAGAGAGAGAGAGCCTCCTCCCAAAAACGGTTTTCGCGGTAAAATCCCGATTTCGTTCCTGTTGACGCAGTTTGAAAACAGACTAATCCTGAAAATGGTAGGCCAGCTCGATAATACAGAAAAAGGATTGGAGGCACAAAATGTTTTGAACAAAGTGAACTGTGTGCTCTACTGTAGCCTGCAGTTGGTGGTTCATACGCAGTTGGCCACCCAGCCTCTGTTTGCGGCGTCTGACGACCTCCTTTCCTTGCAGCCACGTTGGCCACGTCAGCACGGCGCTCCTGTGGGCTACGCATGACAGCCTTTTTCACTGTCTGTTCTTTTCAAAGCGAAGCTTTGTTGTTCGCACTGATGGCGGGGTCGTTACCTAAAATGCAGTGCAGGAAAGCCAACTTTACACAATGCGAGGGCACATGATGATGAGGAGGAGGAGGACCCCAAAAATTCAGAGAATCTTGCACACACGAGCAAGACTTCAATGGCGAAACTGCTGTAGGTGTGCGTTAGCGGACACATCGTTAAGTTTCCGCATCATTGTTTATTTGCATAGTTGCGGTGCTAGTAATCGTCCTCATCTGAATCAAAAGGGTCGTCGTCTTCTTCACGGTGAGTGGTGGGCAGGCGCCGGGAAGCTATATCGGTACATCCCTTGTTCCCGCCTTATCTCCGAACTGTCCTATCAGTATTTTTGGTGGGACCACTTGAAAGACTTTCGCGGGTTGGTGGCCACACGCGCATTAAAAATGACATTAAGTGCTTAAGGCCTTAAAAAACCGAGTGGTCCGTGCTACACGCCGAAACGCAAAGGCATTAAATGTGTACGACATGATGGTGATAATGCCCAAGAAGAGAAATGCACTCATATTTTAGAAGTTTTAACGTTGAGAAAAACGTCTTAGAAGGGTTGAAAATGTTTTTTTTTTTTGTGAAAGAAAACGTTATGCGAAATAGTGTTTTCGAAAAAATGGCGTGAGACGTTTCTAAAAGTGCCTTCAGCAGCTCCCGTAGCCTGCCAGCGGTAGCCAAATCCGAAAAATTCAAAACGACGAGTAGCATGACGTTCTGCCTTTTGTCGCTGTTTTAGTGAACTTCGTATTCTTCAGAACTTCGCCAGAAAAAGGGCACAAAAAATCGTCTTATCAAAGTTCAACTACGTTTGAACGGCAACACTCTGCAGAGTGTTGCCGTTCAAATCAGCAAACTATCAGCACCATGGTGCTGATAGTTTCGTTGGTTTCATTTGGTGCCCATGCATCGCGTTCGAGAGTAGGCAGATTTAAGAAGTTCGTGAAGGCGAAGTAGTTGTGCGGAACTCCTTAAACCAAAAAATGACATTAGAGCTAATGGCATTAGAGTTTTGCGTGTAGCAGCGAATTAATGGCACCTAATGTCATTTTTCGTATACGTGTGACGCGGGTATTAGTTAAATTAGAATAGAATTAGAATTAGAATTAGAATAACACTGCAGAGCTTCCGATGAACGCTTTCACTCTTTCTTTCGTACCCACAGCTGTGGCTCAATGCCAAGGCGTTGTGCTGCTGAGCCCAAGGACGCAGGTTCGATTCCCGGCTGCTGCGGCCACTTTTCTGATGGTGGCGAAAAGCGAAAACGTGCGTCGGTTCGAGATTTCGGCGCATGTTAAAGATCCCCAGGTGGTCAAAATTAATCCGGAGCCCTCCACTATGGCGCGCCTCATCGCCTGCGTTGCGTCGGCGAATTTATTTTCGAATCAAGCCGAGACATTGAAATATCAAAAATTTGCCAAAATTGTCGCTCTGAACCGCACGCTCCTCGTGCAAACTCCGATTTAGCGTCGTAAACAAAATATAGCGATGATTTCTTTTCTTTTTTTAGTTTTAAACGCGTGTTTCATTTTTCAATCTGAATGAGTTATTAAGCTGTCCCATTATGAATCATCTGCTGAGGTGTTTGTTAGTTTTGGAAAGCACATATAACAAAAATATGACGTCACACATAAGCACTACCAGAGTCCTTCAATACTGAAGCATTGAAGGACTCTGAAACTACGCACCGATCTACTAGGTGTTTTAGTTGCAGCCTCGATGGCTTCTTTTCTGGCTCATTGGCCTTTTATTTCTGGTTTACCGCGTCCACGGTAAGTGATCATGCATTTCGAACGTCGCTGAGCTAACGCTTAACACAACTTTGTTGTTTGTTTCTGCAAACGTCATTTCCTATCACCACTCCCAGTATTTCCGACGTCTGGCACCTTGTCTTACTGCGTGCGCACATCCCACTCTTTGGGCTGCACTCAAAATCAGTTAAAGGTGCGAGAAAAATTCGCAGGGTCTCTCTGTTACCCCCAAGGCAGCCTGAAGGCGAAAGCCTGAGTGGCGACGCATATCAAAGACAGACACACAGTTTACTTTGTTTCACGTTCTTTTTTTTTTTTTCCGCATTCTCGTCCACCATCAGCATATATTTCTTCATCTTCCGCGGGAACTATATTACCATCAGCCCATATTTTCGTCCACACAAGCTCGCTTTATCTTCCATTTTAGGTGCGGAGTACCTTAAGACCGCACAATGTCCGTCCGCGTCCGTGCGCATAGCATTTACAATCGCAAAAAAACACACCGGCACCGGCAGGATTCGAGCCTGTGCCTGGTAGACCAGACAAAGTTAGGGTCGTAGCCCAAATGGTCGTAGCCCAATGGGTAACCATTGGGCTACGGCCATTTTTTTTTATTATTGTTGGGCTACGACCGTGAGTTAGTACCCGAGAGTCAAACGGCTTACTCCCTCCCCTGTAACGGTGCGGAGTACCTTAGAACCTCTCAATGTCCGTCCGCGTCCATCCGTGCGCACGCCACCATCAAGCGAAAATCAAGCGAAAATCAAGCGAAATTCGATTTGAGCCGTGAGTTGCAGTTTCAATTAGGGAATAATCAAGGCGCAACTCCCGGCTCAAATCGAATGATGGTCGGGGCGCAAATCGGATGTCACTCGGGGCGCAACTTGGATGTCATTTCGAGTCCCCGTACTCCACAACCTCGCCATCATCCACGGAGTGGAGATGCTGCCATTTTTTTTCCACTTCATTCAGCTTAATTAGCTCCCCCCCCCCCCCCGTATGTTCTCTCGTTCGGCTGCGTTCTTCCGTTCTATTTATCTGCGGTATGCTGGCAAGACGGCCACCTCTCGCTACCAGTGCCGAGTTTGCGATGTGGCATCCCTCGTGTGTACGGACACTTTTTTTTTCTTCCGAGGGAGAATCATTTTTATACGTGGTGTCGCTCAAGATGTTTACGGTCGACGGAAAGACGAGACATATAAGGCTTCCGCCTTAATAAATCGAGTACAACGTACGTGTCGCCCTAGATGAACTTGTAGTTGAAAAGTGTAGGGTTCTCAATGGTGTTCCGAATGACTTCGGTGCACGGAGCTTCGATAGCGGTATCTCCCGGGCTGCCGTCCTGGGGCGGAATTAATTCTGAGTTGTGTCCGTTTCAAAAGCGTCCGTTTGGCGTACATTTCAAGTCGTGGCGTAGTTCCGTTTACGGTGTTTCTGACGTATTCGCAAAAACCAACGTTCCGCGTGGCTCGTTTTGCCTCGCATCCGTGTCGTCCTAAATCAGGGCAGGCTCGAAGCCGGCGTTTTTGAAACGGACGAAACTCAGCATCCTGCTCCTGGTCGAACTGCCGCCAATACTTTGGGATCAGCATGTGCCCATCAATCACCGTTTCTATCGCAGCGTCTACGCAAAACCTCGCTGGCAACCACGGGATTTTACTGCTACGGCCGTGAGTAGCTTATAGCCCACAAAAGTGTATTTTTTCCGTTGTTACAATGTGAAGGGAATGTGAACGAAAGTTTTTCATCCACCTAAATGCAGCCAAACGGCTACTTACTCCACCTTGGGGTTTTCCCCTAAATCTGGTCGATTAATGCAATGTGAAGGGGTGGGTATCGTGGGGACTTCAGTAATCTCCTTACTTGAAACTTTCGATTCAGGTTTACCTAAGCGACGTTATTGAAAGTAATTATTTAGTGGTAAAAACTACATTTCTTTCTGCTGCGATGGACAGGTGCGAAAATCGCAGACTCACCTATTGCGACGAGTAATGACGCAATGGATGTCCTGATGCGTTGGATGTAATGCCTCGGATGTATACCAAGCGACTGCTCTTCGATGTTCAAAAGTTTCTTCATCTGTATGCATGAGATTGTTGTTGGAGGTTTAATAGTGGCTCAACGAGTTGTGGAGGGGGATGTAACCCCCTCCTCCTCCTTCTCGAGCGTCGACTCGTGGTTTAGCGCCTTCGTAGATGGCCCGCTGGTATTTTCTCCGGCTTCGGGGTCACTAAAGGGATTAGCGTGCCGCGGTTGACGGCCGCATGCTGTCGTTCCACCCTCGTTGGGCGAAGAGTGTGTTGTTCACGGGCTAGTTTCCCAGCGAAGGTGCAACTCTGCGGTGGCGGGGTCTGTTCTGGTGTACGCATGTTTAGACTTGGTTGAGTCTGAGCACCGCGTCTGTAGTGGCTAGGCATCACGAGGAACTGAGCGTGTTTTAAGTAGTGCAACTGGGCGAGGATGTGTTAAGAATAGGTCGCACTAAAAATCATGGACTCCCAAATGGGCTTTTGAAAGCAAAATACTCAGGAAATTACATTGAACGCCCCAAGATACAACGATCGGGTAATCTGCAAGCTTCGTTCAAGCAGCTCAGCAGCAAACCGACGGCCTCTAGAATTAAGGGAGTGAACCGGATTACTACAGGTAAGTCGATAGTGCGAGCTCAGGTGAGGGGGTCACTTTTTTTCTTTCGTAATTTTGACCGCAGGCTGTCTGAAAGAGAAATGTACAGCATACTAACTGTACATCTACATCAGTACACCTACGTCAGTGCTATCTACAAACGCGCAACAGTACTAAACCACTAGGAACTTTAGACTACCAAAACTATAAATAACTATTCTGGAGTTTGCGCCTAAATGCCTATAAATGCTTATAACTGCCTATTTTCAGAATCCACTCTTATATAAATACTATTAATTTAGCCTGAAATTTAGCTTTTCAGTGTAGATTGAGATCGTTATTCACGTGACCGGGCAACGTTGACCGTTCTGAACTGTATGGGGTTCAGCTATAGGCCTCTAGTTCAACCGACTCTCCCGGAAGACAACAGCTAGCAGCAGTAGAATTGGAAGCTCATTCTCAGTGACAAAAGGCACAATTTCGAATCCAGAAATCTGGAGATGGTAGTTTTTTGCTACTGTTTTGACAATTTTTACACTGATTCCGAGGTTCCGCGTGCTCCCCAAACAGATTTCTTCAAACTTGTGCAGTCGCATCCTCGTTACTTCACTTTCATCGCAACAGTTGAGCATCGAACGCGTCTTTCTTACAAGATCAATCATATATTGAAGAGCCAATGGCGAAACATCACTGCGTAGCTGCGTTTTCCTACGCCTTAAAAGCCACACTGCCTATAGGCTCTGAAACGCGAACTTTTCGACTGCGAAACACCTTTGGAAAACGCTCTTCCAGTGTGTGCAAGTGTATTTTCCAGTGTTGGGACGTCTTGATCGTTCGATTCCCATATCACCCGCCGCGGTGGCTCAGTGGCTAAGGCGTTGCGCTGCTGAGCACGAGGTCGCGGGTTCGATTCCCGGCCGCGGCGGCTGCTTTTCTGATGGAGGCGAAAAGCAAAAACGCCCGTGTGTACGAGATTTCGGCGCACGTTAAAGATCCCCAGGTGGTCAAAATTAGTCCGGAGCCCTCCACTACGGCGCGCCTCATCGCCTGCGTTGCGTCGGCGCGTTAAACCCTACAATCAATCAATCAATCGATTCCCATATCATTTTATACGAGAATATTGCTAGGGTTGTACATAAAAGTCATCACGTAAGAGCGTAATAATTTCTTGATATATCGAAGTCTCTCTAGCGTTTATTATTCACGACTGTCTTTGTTGTGTCGTAATTTAATTGCGACAAACAGGTATAGAGCAGCGCTTTTATTATTCAGTATTCCCAGCTTTCAAGTACTCTTTTTGATTGATTGTGGGGTTTGACGCGCCGAGGCTACACCTGGCCTATGGGGCGTGCTGTGGTGGAGGGCTACGGATTAATTCATTTTGACCACCTGGGGATCTTTAACCTGCCTTAAATCTAGACACACAAGTGTTTCAAGTTCCTTTTTTATGCCTGTTTCGCTATATGCGACGCTCGAGCGAGCAACAGTGGCTACTGAGCATGAATGTGGGCAGCGTGCCAATTGTTCGTCTTATGGTCCAGCAGGTTTACGGAATATTTGAACGGCTATGTTCACGTGTCGGCGCCTTTGTGACATCATAAACAGTAACATTTTTGGTTTTTCTGTCGTAGATTCTGTTGGTTTTTCTGTCACAAGTGGCCCACGCCTTCGTTTGAAATTATTTGCATTTACATAAAAAATATATGGTGCCTATATTTAAAACGTCAGGGCCTAAAACGTTGTTTTGTCTTCCCCTTTTTTTTGGATAACGCGCTTTTAATGCCTAAACACTTGGCCTTTAGTCATAACCCATCATTTGATCCCCCTACCAGGGATTTATGCTTCAGAGATGAATAAAAAGACGATGTGACAGTTTAATTGTTGCCGCCAGCTTAAACTACCACCCAGCTTGTTAGTATCGTGTACACGTTCTCATCAATTATCGATAAGTCAGGTCAAATTGATGTCATTTTCCTGGATTTCAGCAAAGCATTCGACCGGGTTTCACATTCAGGCCTTATATTTAAACTAAATCATCTCGAAATTCCCCATCAACTAATTAATTGGATTGCCTCGTATCTAGAAACGCGCAAGCAATTTGTTGACATAAGCGGTCATATTTCAGAAAACTTTCCAGTAAACTCAGAGTACCTCAAGGAAGTGTCCTTGGTCCATTGTTATTTTTGTTATATATCAATGACATAACTACATGTGTCGGCGAAGGCGTTGGAATTCGTCTATTCGCCGACGATTGTCTTTTATATTCAACTGTAAATTCTAGCAATGACCAAACTACTCTAAATAACACCTTAAATGCCATAACTAACTGGTGCGACACCTGGGATATGAAGCTCAATCACGATAAGACGTTAATGATGCGGATAACTAATAAAAAATGTCCTGTTTTATACCAGTACTTAATTATAGATGTCCAAATATCCCAAGATAGCAGTTTTAAGTACCTCGGCGTCACATTTACTATCAATCTTACGTGGTCAACACACATAGATACCATTTGCGCTTAAGCACGACGTAAACTCGATCTTTTGAGGCACAAAATTAAGAATTCACCGTCCCATGTCAAACTCCTTGCTTTTCATACACTTGTAAGACCCCTTCTAGAATACGCAGCTATTGCTTGGGATCCTCACAAATAAAAAGGACATCAATAAACTCGAGCTAATTCAGAGACTTGCTGTACGTTTCTTTTACGACCGTTACCGCCGTAATGATTCCCCAACCAATTTAATGAAAATAAACAACATAATGACACTGCAAGCTCGCCGGAAATTAGCTAGACTTAAGTTTCTCTACCAACTCTGGAACCGCGAATTTCTACTCGATCCTTCATTGTGCTTGCAGCCTCTTTCATCCCGGCCAACCAGGAACTATCACCCTCTAAAATTTACTCCGATTTTTGCTCGCACAAAAAAAACTTCAAACTCTCTTTTTTTCCCTCGTACTATAAGTGAATTTGGAATGCGCTGCCTCCCGAGATGTTTATGTCAAGAAATGTACGTTCCTTTATTGAACGGTTACAAGATTAGTTCTTTCACTAGATTTGTATAATGATCCCTCACCCCAATCCCCACCTTTTTCTTTTTTTCTTTTTTCTCTGACCTGTTTATTCACACTGCGATCTTTTGGTGTGTGTTTTTTTCGCTCACCTTTGCATTTTTGCGCAATGCGCTTCTGTATGTTTACCTTGATGTGTATTTTTACTCTCAATGTAACAATTTGTGTACACCCCCACTCCTGCTTGGGCCACCTATGGCCTGCAGTATTAAATAAATAAATAAATAAATAAATAAATAAATAAATAAATAAATAAATAAATAAATAAATAAATAAATAAATAAATAAATAAATAAATAAATAAATAAATAAATAAATAAATAAATAAATAAATAAATAAATAAATAAATAAATAAATAAAGTTTGATTGATTTTAGGGTTTAACGCGCCGACGCAACGCAGGCAATGAGGCGCGCCGTAGTGGAGGGCTCCGGATTAATTTTGACCACCTGGGGATCTTTACCGTGCGCGCCGAAATCTCGTACACACGGGCGTTTTCCCTTTTCGCCTCCATCAGAAAAGCAGCCGCCGCGGCCGGGAATAGAACCCGCGACCTCGGGCTCAGCAGCACAACCCAGCTTAAATTTAAAAATAGCTGCGGTGCACTATTGGTACTAACACAGTCTTGCTCGCAGAAGTGGCTTTATAAAAGATTTTCACACAAATTAAGTAATCACCGTGTCTGGGTCTCGTCCAACCGCTTCGTTCGCTGTCACTGGGCGCCTCTCAGGTGGTACATGAGCCAACTTTACCTTTTAACATGGCCGCGCATGTTCTTCGGTGCTTGGACATGGCCAGAGTTTTAAAAAATGGCAGAAATTCAGAGAAAAGTGTGCTAATGCGCAGCATTTTTACACCTCTTGTCTTTATTGTGAATTCTTTTATAGTCGGATTTAGCTATATGAGCATCCAAATACGTCTTGTTATTTTATTTTGAAGTGCGGCGCACTGTAGGGGCCTGGCTTGTCGCCGTATCTCGTCCGCGGTCATGGTATCTAGCCACCGCACTTACGCAGCGTCATGCACCCAAACAGAGGCTTCGGGAAGATCGCCGCTTACCCTGGTCGGGATCAAGATCGAACCATCTAAACGCAGCCTGTCTGTCCCTCGATATAGCCGGACGGCCAAAAAAGAAAAGAATTTTCGAACGAGGGATTTATATAGGTAATACATTTCCAAACTACTAAATCCATAGAGTATGCTGAGCATACTTTATGGTTGTCAATATTGTTCAGCAAAAAGAAAACCTTAACTATATTTGAAGGAAAACATTGCGGATATATAGAGAGGGTTCCCGCGAGATGTCAATACGGGCTTCCAAGGTTGTAGGTACAGTGCTGAAACTCCGTGTAGCTAACTACGGTAGGCGACAGCATCCCCCTACATCCCCCCAGAGTCCGCGCCCGGAACAATTAACCATTCGCGTTTGACCCGCCCCGTGTGCGCCCATTCCCCAAACGACGTTCCCGTTTTAGCCTCTTCGCAAAATGCCCTTCCCGTTTGAACTCGTAACGTTTCAACCCATTCGAATTTCTGAAAGTACGTGTTGACACTTTCGAAAGTGTCCCTCAAAATGTGCACCCAAGGAACGAGCCTTGCATTACGGTAAAAACTTTTATGCAGCAATTTATTTGGAATTGAGCCGATATTTCCGGCCTATAAACGTTTGCGAATGCCTGAGGCCGATACCGTGCTCTTGAAGCTTTTTGGAGAAAGAATTCCTTCCGCAGTTCTCGTTTGTCTGGCTTCTGTACGGAATCAAAAAGGTTCGTTCTTTGATTCATGGCTCTCCACAGAAAAGAAATCGCGCTGAAACAATTAATTATGCGCTCGAAAGACTTTTTTCCAGTACCCGTGCTCCTAGCGGTCACCACGCCGAACTAAATCAGTCAGGGCCGGAAATATTTCGCTGTCAAAAAACTTGTGTACGGAACATCCTGCATCGATGGGGATTCAAATCCCGTTCTTTTTTTATTTTATAATCAAGAAGCATGCACCCAAGTCAAATGCAACTATACCGCAAGTACCCATTCGACGAAACTGCGTGCATTGCATGTGATGCATGTCTGTGCTGGCATTTCAAAGAGAAGTTCCCGAGCCGGCAGCTGCAGGTTCTGCAAAAAAATGTTTGAATCATTACATGGATGATTACGCAAATTTATGCACTACATTTGCTTTTCCACGTACTGCGGGCCCACCTATGTATTATTCGTAAAACGCGCACGCGAAAGAACAGAGCTTAGGGTGTTCTTAAAACGCCTTGATGAAACGTGCGCGAACCGTTTCCTCCAAGAGAAAATTTCAGCTTTTGAGTTCAGTGGCCATCTTTTTACAGACATTTAGATATAAAGTGACCGTTAGCCCCCCATTATAATGGATCGTAAAAATCACTGGCTTGGCCCGTAATAGTTTCGTCTTGCATAAAATTCATTTTACATTACTTAGCTAGATTTGGTAATTAAATTTCGCGAGATCTGTTTCCCGCGTAGAAATAAAACCGTAGCTATTTGCTACCCCCCCCCCCCCCCCCCAAAATATTAATTATATTTGTTAAAAGTCCAAACTTCGTTCTCGGCACGATACCAACGCTACAAACTGGCACTGCGCCCGCGGCAAGGTGTTCTATTTTGTTAAAATAAGCGCATGTGCATTTGTATATAAAACAAGCTATACTTCGAAACTCCCATGCAACCGTCGGGACACGAACCCACACTGCTTCCGGAGTACGCATGCAAGCAACAAGCTCCAGACCGCTCGTCCAACGCGGAAGCGTACGGAAGGGTCCGGTTTCAGCTGTAATTCACCAACGCTGCCCCGGGTCGGACGTAACGCAGCAACCTATGTGTTGTTTTTAAAGACGATAGTCTTTCTTGGGCTACTTAAAGGGAAGGTGAAGCGGTTTTAGAATTAAAAGAAAAGTTGACTAGCAGCAAGTACACATTGAATAGTTCATGTGTACGAAATATTTTCGCAATACATGCAATAGGAGCGGCGCAATGAGCAAACAAAAGTGGCCCGATGCCCCGCCCCCATCTCGCCGCGCGATGCCGGAAGACCGCAGAGCGCGGGCGAAAACCGGCTGAAAAACGTCGTACCTAGACATCCGGCCGGATCGGCCGCCTCGGCCATGCTCCTTTCGCCGTGTTTCCTTGTGAATGATACTTGTTGTTGTGGTTGATAGCACTCATTTGTACAATTTTCGTGTTCAAAAAGTATGCACGAACGCCAAACGAGACATACGTTATCATGCTGTATTCCTAAGCAGAATAATGCCACGCCGGGATGCTTGATAACTTACGGAAGCGACAGCCGAGGTGGCTGTGCTTGATGACAGAGAATATACTACACTACGTTAAATACTTTGTAAACCGCTCCAATGCGTTTTTTTTTTTTTTTGATGCGATGGACGTGAATGTTCACATTAGATTCTAGATTTAGGAAGGATGGGGAATACTGCTGTACTTTGGCCGGGGATGTTTCGTTCCATTCCAGAAACCAAGTCACATTTGTTCAGGAAATACTTGTTTCGTTAAACGCGTCGGTTTTCTTTCCCTATGGGCTCAGGACAGTGTTCAAAAAAACATTTTTTTTTGGCGAAACTAAAACAAGGGGCCAATCCTGATAGAAGTTCTCTCCCGGCTAAGAGGTAAACAGTATTCCTACAAAGTAAAAGAACCAATACAACCAGATTACTTATTTTGCAAGTATACATGTCACGATAAGGTGATGTTTGTCTGGAATTAAAAAAAAACACCACTCCGAAACCACCACCGTGCCATAATTTGTGTTGACTGCGGGGGCCTAATTTTTTGCCCAAGATTCCGTGTGGCTGCATATTATAACCTGGCAAGCACTTGTTGTCACTGAACCTCAAGTGTGCTCCAGTGATAGTCGGTGATATATATAATGATGATACTAAAAAATTTAGGAGCGAAGAGTAAATATACGGCCTCTGTCCGACTAGCGCGGTAGATGCTTAAATCTAGAAATGCTGAAACAGGCCAACGATTAATTATCACAAACGTTTGGTGATTGTTACCTAAAGTAACGTAACTACAACGTAACTGCCTTGTCCGACTGGTCTGTTAATTATAACGAGGTGGCCGTAATATTGTAGCAGAATGCGCAACGCACAAGCGAAAATCAAGCCCTACTACAGCCAATAATGCTGAGCAGGCACTAGTATGCTGCAGTGTTTTCAGAATAAATGCATGTGAAGCAGTAAGACGCCACTCATCGAAGGGCAGCTAGCAATCGTGGAGGCGCCGTAGCGCCGCTGCCGAAATGGCGCGCGCGTGTGGGTCTGTGTACGGGAATGAGTAACGGGGCTGGGGTGGGCGACAACGAACAAAGAAAATGCGGAAGCAGAGTCTGCTTGTTGGTTTATGCGTGTACCGGCAAGATGTGTCTCGCAGCGCATGAACGCTATTTTTTCGCGCAGTGCACGTACGTGCTTTTCGCTGGTAGATTGTTTATAAAACGCCCATTAATCTTCGGCATGAATGGTCTTGTGTATAACAAGAAACAGTTTGGGCAGTACCTAATATTAACATAAGGTATAAAATCCCCCTATGCTGGTTGCCTAATTCAAACATATTTTGATGGAACCCACTAGCCGACGTCACAGTCACTGCTTTGGGGTTCTCTGTCATGTAAAGCAAATTTAAGCTCCAAGATAATTGAACCAACAGCACGGGAAATTATAAAACAAACTTCCAGTCATGTGCGAAAATTAAACTGCCAGCTAAATTGCCGCAAAGGCAACCGTGCGATCGTTTGCAATGCTTCCGACAACCCGCGCGGCTGAAGGGTGTCCTCCTTTGACGTCATGACGGGCGCAACCAATCAGGGGCGTCAAAAGACGAAAAGCGCGCGTCTTTCAAACGGGGCCGCGCTTTTTGCAAGATAAATGCCACTTGGACTCATGTACGATAAATTTCAATGTGATATTCGGAATCAGCGCGCAAGAAACTATATAACTGTTAATCTAACTCAATTTTTTTGGAAAGCGCTTCAGCTTCCCTTTAAACCCAGAAATTTTGGTCTGTCTGTCTATGACTTGATTCAGCCACCCCGCCAAAGCAAAATGGTTACTGCGCAATAGTGTCTTATATACTCACAGCCAAATGTAAACGTCTAAGCCCGGTTTATATGTTCATACTTGTCAACTTTGTTGAACAAGAACAAGAAATTACACAAATACAAGACATAAAATTAGTACACAAAGGATATTCACAGTGTTCCATTATTAAAAAATTAATGGATGCTGGTTTTTTGATAGCAAATGATATTCTACATCTACTGGAGAAAACAGCCGCCTGCTGTTGCCCGCGCCACCTCCTGGCGGCATATGAGAAATCACGCAGCAACAGCAACGAAAGGTTCCACTAGCTAGGTTCCACGTTCTGCTTGGAACGCACGTGGGGCACGGCAACGCGGTTCTATAAACTTTTAAGTCGGCCGCCTCGATTGACGCGCATCTCCGCCGTGAACCCAGAATCCGGCCTGTAGCAGTGGAACACGGTAAATTCAAATCGCCCGGAGCAAACCTTTAGTGTGTTTACCGTGGGAGGTGCGCGACGGAACAGGAACAGCATGAGAGGTGATCGGGAAAGCAAAGGGGGGCATTTCCTTAGCAAACGTCTACAAAGACTATCTTTTTTTGACGACATTTGCAACGAAAGGAGCAGATACGCGACCAATTTTTTTTTAATTGACGCCACGTATTGTAAAACACAGACCATGGCAATAAGGTTGTGTAGATTAATAGGGCGTTTTTAGGGGCGAAGTCCCTTAGGCGCTGGGGCTGTTGGCATCTCCTATCGTCGTTGTCGTCGTCGTAACTGTCGTTCGTCTCATGTAGTCACGGTACTAAAACACCGGAAAAAAAAAAAAACACCTGGACACTCGTTTACGCCTCGCGCCGGAGCGCTACGTAACGCGTACTAAAAAACACCGGGACACTCGTTTACGCCTCGCGTTAGGGAGCTTTGTGCTCCGAAGACAAGATACTTTTACAGCAAAGCTGTATACCTCTACCTCCCAACGGTTTCATCCCCGTTTGCAAAAACCCGAAGGCACCAAGAATACGCTTACACACTGCATGCTTCGCCCCTCCCCAGGTTTCGCGTTAGTGGAGATGGCCCGGGATTTTTTTTTTTTTTTTCGGCCAGCCGTAAATTTGTTTTACTGTGGAATACGGTGGACGTAACTCCAACTTGATCCTGAGGTTACGTCGGAGGTAAGTGTAATTTTTGACTTTGGGTTACGTCGGACGTAACTCGAAACATCAGAGAGTTTTACCACTCCGTATGGTCAGTCTGTTCCGTGCGTAGCGTGTAGGTACAAAGAGAGATTTAGGCGTTGATGACAGGGGAAAAAAAAACATAGTCAACAGTTGCAATCAATTACAGTTTTTTTTTATGTTATTATATTTTCTTTGTCCCGCATAACCATAATGGCAGTCAATTTCTTAAACTTTAGCAAACCGATAAACAAAATGAGCACCCAACCCCAAGAAGGACAAGCTAGCGAGGATCTTCCCGTTGGATGTAATGACTCGTTGGATCTAGTGACGCGTTGGGTCTAGTGACTCAGATGGATCTCTTGACTCGTTGGATCTATTGACGCGTTGGATCTAGTGACTCGGTTGGATCTCTTGACTCGTTGGATCACGTGACGTAGTGGATGTCCTGGCTCGTTGGATCTAATGTCCCGTTGGATCTAGTGATCATAAGCGGACCGGGACCCGACTGGGAACTTGCGAATTAATTCCGGTAGGGTGGATTAGTTCCGAGGGCCGGCCCTTGCCGGCCCGCGAAGAGAGCTAGCACTAGTTTTTTTTGTTTTCTATTTCACAAAGAATTAATTCTTTTTGCTCAAGGAGCGCGGTTTCCGCAGAAAAGTACTTCGTAAAGCCATGTGGACGGCGGAAAATTGTGTTATGATGGTCAGTGAATTGCAAAAGGCGGTTGAGAAGTACCTTCTCCAGACCTTTATTACTCACGACATCGTAACTAGCATTGCTTCTTGCTGTTGTACCTTTATTGTTACATTTATGTATGTTCTATTCGCAATTAAATATTTTAATCTTGAGATTTTTATTTTTGTATATTACCATCGGAGGTCTAGCCCGCCACGGTCTTGGGACTTCCTGCTCTATTTGCACTGCCGCGGTGTCGCCATCATTGTCGTCACCGGCTCGATTGTCGTCATTGTAAATCACCACGCGCTTCGGAAGATTCCGCTGTGGAAAAAGAATTTACGCACAATTATGAATCCGCATATTTTTAAAACGATTTAAATTGTAGGATTAAGGATCGTTCATCAATCCTCTTTCATTTAATTACCTTTCCTGTAAATGTTCTTTTAATAGCAGCGCTAGCGACTGAAACGAATAATTGAAATTGCGAATTTGTGGCGACTTAGTTATGCTCAATGTTTATTGTTTTTAATTGCGAAATGTATGCATATCTAATTCACGGTTGAGACCTAATTGTGGCCTGTACAAAATAAGTACCACTTCAATGGTGAAAAAATCTTGCTGTCGATTCGTTCTTGCTTTCACACTTAGACATTTAGAGAGTGCTAGTAGTTCATCAACCGGTTATTTGTGGATGCTAGTAAACAAAAACAAACCTATGAACACAACGACCTGCCAATCCCGGGAAATACAAGCACGCGCGGTTCCTCCCTTTGGATGTAATGGCTCGTTGGATCTAGTGGCGCGTTGGATCTAGGGACTCGGATGGATTTCTTGACTCGTTGGATCAATTGACGCGTTGGATCTAGTGACTCGGTTGGATCTCTTGACTCATTGGATCTTCTGACTCGGGCATCACGTGACCTAGTGGATCTCCTGACTCGTTGGATCTAATGACCCGTTGCATCTAGTGACCATAAGCGGCTTCGGAACAGGCTCGGTATCCGGACTGGAGCGGCACGCTGGTCTCCGCCGCTCGTCTACCATCAAGGCAAGCTACCGCAACCGGAGTAAACGTGGACTTGCCCGACCCCAGCAACCAACTGGAAACATGCAGATATCATTGCAGTGTAACTGAATTGGACAGAACTGAAAGTTTTATAGAAAGGCAATGAGCACCTACTCTAACGAGTGAAAGCACGGACGAACAGACTAACGAACAAACGAGTGGATGGACGGACGGACGAGCGAACTAATGAACTAACAAACAGACAAACGGACGGACGGACGGGTGGACGGACGCATGCACGCACTTATGCACGCATGCACTTATGCACGCACGCACGCACGCAGCACGAACGAACGAACGAAAGAACCGACGGACGGACGGACGGACGGACGGGCAAACGGGCAGCAACGAAAATGGCGCTCTCGAATGGATGCAAGTGAAGCTTAAACGTGAATATGACTTGTGGCTCTTGCGCCCCAAAGCAGAGAAAAAAAGCAGACCTGACGATTTCCGGAGGCGTGGTTGTGTACTTGAGGCAGGAAAGCACAGATACGCGACGCGAACTTTGGAGTTTCTTTGCGGCATCGTGTCGTTTTCAAGTTTAACCGCAGAGGTGCAGGGAGGCTTTGTGTGGGCGAGTGTTTAAATGCATTCCTAAAGGTATGGCCTGAATAGTTCACTATCTCACCCTAATTGGACCTCGCAGATGTCTGCAGGTGACTATTTTTCTTTCATTTTTTCTGGCGTCTCGATATCCAGAGCGAAACACAGATTGCGGTCGATCCGAACAACGTCAGTGTGTGTAAATGCAGCGCAGGAGGAAGACTGTTCTTGAGGCCGTTTTGCTCGGCTGCTCGGCTTGATAGAGAGTGCACGCTCGATTGGAGCGGTCGTCCGAGCAGCGTCGGAGCTCGCGCCGCTCCCATGCATCTTCGGGATGCTAAGTTGAAAAACCTACCGCGGACGGGGTTGGTTCGCAGTGCACCATTAGATTTTTAGTAGCCCGGCCGGCATGCGGTTATTTTTAACGTTGTTTGGTGGAGTTTAGTTTCGGAGAGGATAGCAAACATGGTGGTTGAGTTTGGTCTGTATGAACTGTCCTAAATACGTGCCTACTACGCTACTGGTTGACGTCATTTAGATACATGGCTGGTGACTCCTGGGGCGAAATCTTCGCGATAGGCTGTTGTACCTGCCGCGATCATTTGGCTGATCAATTCCGGGGGGTGGGGTGTAAAGAAAAATGCACGATTAATCTGTCTTTCGAAAGAGTTGGTGAGGAGGCAGAATGTGAAGGTAGTTCGTATCTAGGTTTCTGGCTACACGCAGCCGATTGGTGGTATTTGTCACAGGGATCTAAGGACGCCGCTATTTTCGTCAACTGAGCCAAGTAACGCGTGATGGATGCTCACGCATTAAACCATGGCGTTGCTGGTTCCAGATCCGTGCCGCCCCCCCCCCCCCTTCCCCCCCACAGACATGACGCATACACATACGGGGACTGTCGTATAGATATGCTACACGAACTGAAATCACGAGCCATTCCACTATATGAAGGTGGATTACCAGCGAAGCTTTTTCGCACACGACATAGAGGTGACACATAATTAAGAGGTAACGTATGGGCAAATTTTCTCTTGAGCGCTGACGGCGGTCATTCCAAGAAAGACGCGCACACACTTGTTTTTTTTCTCTACTGATGCTTAAAATGGTGCCTACTGATGGCTAATCTACCCATAATGCACATCCAAGTGACGTAACGTGCAAGCTTGAGGTAGAAGTCAAGTTTTGAACGGCGTGCGACTTTCGTGGTGACCGCGTCCTAATAGCACACACACCGGGACGTTCGCTTTCCAACGCCTCGCACTATAGAATGGTTCGCGCTCCAAAGACACGTAGAGCCTCGGAAGTTAACTTTGTTTTCAGAGATGAAAAATACATGACACCCTAGTCGTGTAAGCTTCGCTAATATATCTGGAGGCACTGGCGTACTCAAAAAGGGGACAAGGGGCCATGCCCCTTTCGAAATTTTTGATCTGCAGGTTGGGAGGGGAGGGGGATCGGATGAGGCCACCAACTTTGCCCATCATCAAGTAATTACTGCAATAATTATTTTTGTGTCGAAAGCTACGCACCACCCGTATGCGGTCTTCTATGCTCAACACCCCGACGATCAACCAGTTTGCAATGTCACTGTAAAAAAAAAAAATCGGGAAGTTATGTATAGAGTACATCACCCGCAAGTTCTTTTTTGAAGTAAACTACTTGTTCTGGATTTTTATTTCTCTTGTTTCATTGTTGTTTTTCAATCACGTTTTACTCCTTTCATCTCATCCTTTTCCGGTTTGCCCCTCCCCCATCCCCCCCTTCTCGAAATGAAATCCGGTGTAAGCTACTGTCTGGAGGCTAATCTTTCCAGGCCAATGACAAAGGGAGTATGTCCACAGCGGGAATATTTTTTCTCGTTTTAAAGCGTCAGCTCTAGGTTGTACGCTACTTTGCAGCTTGTGCCACTTACTTGTGTGACACTTTTCTGGGACCGTTATGTTCTAGCCCGGCCGGGTAGAAGCAAAATGTGATTCTATGAAGATCGGATAGGGAGGAATGTTCTGTTGGAATTAAGACTCATATATGAGCGAAGCTTTGAACTTCACTCGCCCTGCCCAGTCGAAAAACACAACAAGAAATTCTATCGCACAACAGAAAAAAAATCGCCCTGCCCAGTCGAAAAACACAACAAGAAATTCTGTCGCACAACAGAAATTTCTGTTGTACAACAGGATCATCTGTCGTAGAGCAGGGATCTCTGTTGGGACTACAGGATGGTGTGTTGTACGACAGGAATCTCTGTTGTAGAACTACAGAATGTCTGTCGCACGACAGAGTTTTCTGTTGTACAAACGACAGAATGTCCTATTCCCTTACAGGATAATCCCGTTGAAGAATCTGTTGTTTTTTGACTGGGTGTCTATTTTTCGTATTCGTGTCTGTTTTTTTTATTGCGCTATTTTACAAACAATCATGAGCCAACTCGCACAACAGCAAGTTTTACGAGGCTTTGAACAAAACAGAGAGAAAAAAATTGCAGGAACTCCAAAATGGGAGTGCTCGGATA
This sequence comes from Haemaphysalis longicornis, assembly GCF_048455015.1. NCBI lineage: Eukaryota > Metazoa > Arthropoda > Arachnida > Ixodida > Ixodidae > Haemaphysalis > Haemaphysalis longicornis. The sequence continues at coordinate 329,927,125 of NW_027526203.1, forward strand.
GATTGCCTCAGCCATTCAAGTGTCACTACCGCGGCCTCTTTCAGCTCGTCTTTCTGCTATGCGCAACTACAGAGCTGGGAAAACATTTTTTACAGGGGCAATATAAGCCTTCTGATGCCAAAGTAGAAAGGCCCCACAGCCTCTTACAAAGTGTCTTCATAAGACCGCGTGTATCCCTAAAAGCGCGATACTGTGCGTTCTTTTGAAGTCAGCTACACTGCCATTCAAAAAAGTTTCTGCGAGAACGTTTTTCAGAGGCAATATAAGATGTCTTATACTGAGGTATGAAGGTCACGGCGCCTTTTATTAAATACCTGCAAAAGACCTCATTCATCCGTCTATGAAGCGCTATATATACAATGAGTCCATTTAAAGTCGGCCTCACGACTTTGCACACATGCAGTGCTAGGAAGACATTTTTAGGCGCAGTATAAGCGGTCTTGTATATTAGGGTGTAGCCCGAAAGAACCCGTTCCCGTTTGACCCCAGCCCCGTTTGAACCCATTCCCGAAACGACCTTCCCGCTTGACCCGTCCCGTGTGCGCTCGCTCCCGAAAGGACCTTCCCGTTTGAGCGCTTCCTGTTTCAGCCCGTTCCCAAAACGCCCTTCCCGTTTCAGCCCGCTCCCAAAGCGCCCTTCTCATTTGACCTCGCATCGTTCCAAGTTCCAACCCATTTGAATTTCTGAAAATATGCATTACCGTCTTCGAAACTGTCCCCCAATATGTGCTTACAAGAAACGGGTCATGCACTAAAAACTTGTATGCAGCAATTTTTCCGGAATCGGCCGATAAAAGTTTCCGAATGCCTTAGGCTGATACTGCCCTCTTGACACAATATTTGTAGCTGCGAAAGTGTACTAGAAAGATACCCAATATCTAGAGCAATGCACGCATTGGATTTTTATGCAGTTGGTGTCCGTACGTGTGGCTGAAATTTAACAGCAGCTCTTATGCTCATTGTTTGGGGCGTAGTTTTGTCTTCGGGTTCGAGAGATCTATAGATCAAAGATGTCCATAGGAGAGACTTAAAAAACGCAAAAAAAACGATTGAATGTGTAAACTCAGCCAATTACACATTTTGCAAGAACGCAGGCGGTTTTCTGTCTTTTTTTTTTTTTTTTTTTCCAGAAAAGCCTGCGCGGCTTCTTTGGCAGGCACCGCTGAAGTGTTCGAGGGGCGCTAGGAGAAGCCGCGGAAGCGCTTTCCGCTTTTCATTGTTTTTCTGGGGAAGCCGGGTAGCGCGTCTAGCCGATAAAAATAATCCCAGCCAGGGAAGGGTGGTTATTGTCCCTTTGGGGAGAGCCGCACCTTTGTTGTCTTAGGTCTATACGGCGCCGAGGGTACACCATACCGTGTGACGCCGGCGGAGGGTCTCTCTAGTTGCCGGGGGTAATTACCGCATTAGAGCATGCAAAGAGCGGGTGCGTCCTGGTCGGTGGGGTTATCCTCGATGAGGCGTCATTCGTGGGGCTAGAGATGAATAGAGAAAGGCCCGCCGTGGCGCTTGGAAAAGTTGCACCGGCCAAGGTACGCAGTGAGGTTCAGGTCTACAGTGTCACCGCTGCAACGGATATATGTGACGAGGGACTGGCAGCTCCTTTTGTAATGGACACGCCTGGTTGACAAAGACGGGAATGTCTTCGGCGCTGAGCATATTTTCGGCGCGCGTCGTAGGAATAATACTTAGAGGCCACCCGAGGGTCAATGGCCAGCGCTCGGAGTTGCTCTGGGTCGGTTGGTTTTTATTAGTTATTTACTCGTCCTTTGACTATTACCTTGAAGCTTGAGTTAAAGTTAGCTCTAGAGTATGGATAAAATAATTGTTTGCGTATAAACCTTTGGTTGACGTAGTCGTGTGTGTTAGTAGTCCCTCATCACACTATTTCGGGACACGCCCATGATGGCGTCATTCTAATGTAATAAATATTAAGTGTCAGGGGTTTTTGGGGTGAATCTAAAGAAGCTAGAGACGAGGGTCAGTCGACCGAACTAGAGCAAACGAGGGCAGACGCCGGGAGACACTCGCGACCTAAATACGTTTAGCTTAGGTATTTCGCTGTTTTCGTGTAAGTTGTGTGGATTTGTTAATTGGTATGACTTGAATTGTAACCAAATGTCATCGTCTGTAGATTCAAAAAGTGAACCCCAAGTTTGAAAAGCAGCCAAGGACACTGGCTGTACTGAGCATGCTATCGCAGCGGCTGTGAAGAAACGGAAATAAAGGAAAAACAATATGATAATGTTTTTATAACGTTTCACAAACTGGGTACGTTATTCTGAAAACGGGCTTAATAGGAAAATACCAAACGGGAAGGTTCTTTCGCGTCGGGTTGAAATGGGAAGGAACATACGGGAAAGTTGAAATGGAAATGGGTTCAAACGGGAACAGGCGAAGTGAGAAAGGGCGGAACGGGAAGGTCGTTTTGCGCCGGGTTGAAACGGGAGGGAACAAGCGGGAAGGGTGAAATGGGAGTGGGTTCAAACGGGAACCTCCCGTATATTAATGCGAAGGCCCTATGACCATTTATTATTAGCGTTTTAAAGACATCAGGTTTTCTTTGGCCATTAAAACGCAAAAATTTTGATGTGCCTGTCTGTATGTCTGTCTGCCACACGATTGAGCCGCCGGGCCAGAGCAGGGCCGTTCCAAACTAGTTAAACTGGTGGCATGGCCCGTGTCCACGTGCTGGAGCGCAGAGGAACCCTCAGGCATATTTGAGAAAAAACGGAACCGAGAGTTCCAGCGTTCTATTCATTAATAATATCCTTATGCGGCGACGTCTGTGGGCGAAACATACGCCTGGTGTTTTTCTCCTCGCACGACGATGCTCCAAACGAAGCAAAGATCGAATTGCGAGAGTATAGCTTTCCACTCGCGACAATTGCAAGTCAGGCGGAAAGTCAGACCTTGTACCTCGCGGGAATCCGTGCAGGGTGTGCGCAAATGTTTACGCCAGGCCGTGCGGTGCAATCACGTCTGCGCTTCGTGGTTCGGAGTGCGACGTCGGTCCGCGGTCCACGTCGGAAACACGGATAGGTTGCGCCTTTTTGCTTGAGGGCTTCGAAAGTTCTCCCAGGGTCTCCCGTTGCATAGGCTGCATACATGGAGGAATGACAAGTCCCCGCTCACGTCGGTTGTATATATGGAGACGTAGAGAAAAGCAAAACATTTCTTTAAGTATAAACAATTGCGGCAGAAGCAAAAGCAGCGCTCACGTTCGTTGGAGGCGATAAAAAAAAAGAACACATGCACAGACACACATACGTACACATATACCCGCGTATTTTGAGTCGGCCGTTTACGGTGCAGACTCAACAAGTGCGAGTATCAGGTGTACCGCCTTCCGCGTATTGTGTTCATACTAGGCTGGATGAAGTGCAGTAAAGCGCAAACAAAAGCGTCACGGACGGGGCGAAGGCAGAGGAGGATGTTCATGTGTTGTTTGTAGGCGTATGGTTCAACTCCCGCGTCGCCTTACAGACTCGCGCAAACAGGAGCGACGATTGGAATTGTCAGGGTTGATCATGTACTATACAGCCCAGGGGGGGGGGGTGCAGCCTCGCTTTTTTGCCGGGTCGTCTTGCAAAGTAACTGAATAGTCTCTCGCGCCTTTCTTTCTTTCTTTCTTTCTGTCTTTCTTTCTTTCTCTTTTTTTCTTTCTTTCTTGTTCTGCACCACCATAGAGGGGCGTAAGATATGGTGGAGCTAGGTGGTGTTGGGTGGAGGCGGTGAACTTTGCTCACGGGACTGCTGCTTTTGGTTTAGTGTGACGTCACGGAACAGAGGCGATGAGTGCATCGTTGCCGTCATGGCCAGCAAAGCCAAAGCCGTCACAGCAGGCCCGACTTCACTCAGCCGCCTTGTCCCCACATTACGCTGATGTTCTCTTGATGACAGGTCCTGATTCCAGCAGTCACTGTAAGGGCTGCCCAGACTCAACCAGTTAGCGTAGCCATAAATAGGGAAGGTATGGGGATTTCACTGAGGCCTTCTGGACTACTGTCGCTGTCGAGAAGGCGTGGCACAAAATTTTACGACATGCTTGATCGCCCGAGCACCCCCATAAAGTCATTAGTTGAGCGTCATAGACGAGACAAGATCGAGCTGAAGGAGGCGCACTTCGTTTTCGCTCATTGAAGCTCGGCGCAAGATTTCGGTTCAGTGGTGATAGAATGACGTTTTCTGTTCACGGGGGAAGATCTCTACCCTCTGTCTCTGTTGTCTGTTTGTAAAATGCACGAACGAATGAAAAAGTATTTTAACTTACGTAGCTCCTTCCAAATGAACGTCATGACATGGAGACCTCGAAAACATAAAGAAAAAAGGTGAAGCACATTAGACGTAACGTCCAGGTTATGGTGCCAACAAAGCTCATGTGTCCTTTAAACAGTCCGTCGCCCTCTTATCGCCTCCAAGCGCCCCATATTCCAATTTACAGATCTCGAACCATCGAAAGTCCGTTACTATCAGTTCTGCCAGCAAATGTTATGTGTTTCTTTCAATTCGGATGGCGTATACCTGCGAAGCACATGTCTTGACCAGAGCCTGTGAATATTGTAACGGCGAAATTTGGTCAACACCTGCCGCTATGGTAGCATGATGATCGCAGTGAAGAACTCAAGACGTCAAAGAGGTTTTAAGGTTAACTGGTTTACTTTACTGATGACATTGGTGGAATTTAGCACATACGAACTTGAAACAATACACTTTTTACACAAATGAGAAAGGCAGTCAAACGGTTAAGAGTACTTAACGGGACATGGCTGACTGGATCGCGGTCTCCCGGCGAAAAGGCACGACCACGGGCGCCAGAGTTTCTGAGTGAGTCCTGGTGCAGGCCGCCCGCTGCCCTCTGCCCTCTTCCCCTCGTAAACCCGGCTGAGAGGTTTTATATTCACTTCATGCGGACTCGTGGGAAAAAAGCGCATTCTGGTCCCACTTTCTGCAGCCAATCGGGGAGACGGTTGTAAACACCAATCAGCCATGCTCCCGCCAAAGTGAAAAGGACCAATCAAACACAGACACAAGGTTTGAACCCGAAAACGCGCGCTAGGAGAATTATTGACGCATAGAAAGTAATACAGGCAAAACACACTAAGTAAACAGTGGAAAAGACAGCAAGGTCGTTGGAACTGGACCGAGGGTCCGGAGCCCGAAAGCGGACAGTGCAGACGCCACGGGGGGTGTGGAACGCCCCGGCCGCGCTGAAACCCAAGCTGGGCCGATGTTAACAGCCGCGTCTTCTGGTCGGTCAGCACGCACGTTGCATGCCTTTATTAGAAAAAACAGGGCTTGGCGACCGAAGAAGTAGCTACAAAATAGAAAAAGCAAACTGAACGGGGCTTCGCAACGATATACAGGATGATCAAAGTTAAGTCGACAGGTTTCTTTTTTTTTTTTTTTAATTAGACGCTTACCTCCACAGTTAAGTTCTTTCTGCCGTGTTTTTTTTTAATTTTTTTTCAGAATTCTGGGCTTTTCTTGGGCGCACTTGTCAATTGATGTACTAGTCTTATTGGGCTTCCACCCTTCCTAAACTGAAGCGGACGGGAGACTCTCCTGAACCTTCCTTTTCCCCCGTGGAACAAGAAAACAAGACAAGACTGCGCCCAGGAGGACACAAAATTAGGTGGTAAATATTGATGTCGGTGGCCTAATTCTATAAAATTAAATAATTAACTTTTTAGTGGCTGCAGTAAGCAGTCATGTTTGTATTGAAAAGTTAGACGAGTTTCTACGCAGTTTAATTTGGCAGAATTCTTCTAGCAACTCCGCACTCCGAGATATCGAATTGCGAAGTTTAATTGCCGTTCACATGATTACGCATGGAAGACAATGAGGACCGGTGCCTGCTGTGTACGGTGTTTAATTTGACAACGGGTTGGAGGCACAGGCAAAAGCGATAACAGGCACCCTTTCAGTCTTGGTGGCGTTAGCACGATCTGCAGTACTCGGAGCCGCTATCGAAACACAGGACAAAAGGGAGGAGCTCAAGGAACCTGAATGACTGATCGCCGTGATCAAACCAGCAAAGCAGGCAAATGACCAGGCTCATCAAACACTTTGACACTAAGAATGCGGTCTGTTCACGCGACTCAACGCAATGTACGAATGACGTACGAGTTGCGTCACGGAAGACACAGCGCAGATCCATTTTCAAGCCAAAGCGGACTATAGTGGCATCGCTATTCGTCGATTTGGCCCCTTCGGCGCAGCGATGTCGTATGACTGCACCGCGACGAAGCAAACCCACCCACAGTGCCTACAGCGTAGTATTTGACTTAAAAATGTGGTTGCGGTGCGACATCGCTCAGTGCAAAATGATATGCTTGTTTTGGGTCGCGATAACACATTAGTCGGTCGAGCATGCGCTCCCGCGGCAGGCGCGCCCCCCTAGTTAAAATTTACACATTCGTAACTTTATTTATCGTTTCTCAAACCCGGTTCGTTCGTTTCCCTGCTTCCTTCTCAAAATCTGCATACCCGAGATGCGGTGTGCTTCCCGCTCCCCTGGGAATATTTCGGCCGACGCCTCTGCAATCAAGTATACTATTGGGGTAAAACAGAACCGCGAGGTTTTTCGGCGCGTATTCCTACCAGCGCTGCCGCCGAGTAACTATCAACACGCGTTCGCGGTGTTAACAACGCAACGCGAAGACCATTACTTCCCCAAGTATCGGCTGAAACGCCGTGAGGCGCGCACGGCTGCCGGCCTCTGGCGGCGGTCCACCGGCCACGGAGACCTGGCGCGATCGAGACGCGTCGTCGTCCCCCCATCATTGAGGCGGTCGCCAGCCGCATGATAGCCGCTGGGGCGGGCATTAGCGGCCGCATGCCGAACATGCCGTCACGACGTCGCGGATGCGCTCTTGCGGGGCCCCGGGCCATTCGCTGCACCCCCCATTTCCGAAGGAAGAAGACGCCCCGAAATGTGTATCAGAGCGCTGATTACGGGCGCCTGCATGCATGTATAGTATGCTCCCCTTGCCCCGCAAAGGTGAACTGACCTTTGGAGCGAACGACGAAAGTGCGCCGATACAAACATCTTCGCAGATGTCGCCGTACGCTGCAGTCGGCTATATATCGGTCCGTGCATCCAGGCTTGGAAAGTGGAGGGTGGAAGAAAAAACTTGGCACGGGATTCTTCCATGGAGTTCCACCCGCCGCGGTAGCTCAGTGGCTAGTTGCGCTGCTGAGCACAAGGACGCGGGTTCGATTCCCGGCCGCAGTGGCAGCTTTTCTGATGGAGGCGAAAAGCAAAAACGCCCGTGTGCACGAGATTTCGGCGCACGTTAAAGATCCCCAGGTGGTCAAAATTAATCCGGAGCCCTCCACTTCGGCGCACCTCATCGCCTGCATTGCGTCAGCGCGTTAAACCCTACAATCTATCAATCAATCAAGATTCTTCCAGTTCCAAATGTTTGTCAGTAGGAACGATTAGAACACCACATCGGAGTTGTTTTTTCTGACCCTGACCTATAGGTGCGCGATGAGTTCGGTATACCACCGCACCCTATCTACAGCACGCGAAAGTCAGTTTTTCGGGGTGATGGCTGATAGTGTAAGTGGATAACTTTGGCCGCATCGAACGAATCTGTAATGCTTACGCTGAGATATTTTAGATGCAATATATGATGAGTGATAGTTTGCAATAACGCGATAAAAAAACGGCCACACAACAAAGCGCAGACGATTCGCATGCGTAAGTACGAGTGCCAGGTGCACTGACGGCCTGTTTTGAATGCTCGCCCAGGAACTTCGTAGAGCCCTGTACGTCGTAATGTTAGGGTGGGGGTAGCGGGAAATTTCAAATGCGGCCTTTTAAGCGCTTGTTCTCAGTGATGGCACCAACACTGGTCAGGTGGGAGCGGCGCAGTCTTTCTAATAAGGTAAACTTTTATCTCGCCGTCATGGGTCTCTTTAAACGGAGTCGGCATGTATCATGCCTTTAACGCAGCTTGTTTGCTTTGGGATATTTATTCATGAGGCAGTGCGCATCTGTTTACGGACTTCGATGACCAAGTGTCGGATTTCGCGATCAAATTTAATGCTCTTGCAGAATAATAAAAATGTTCGGGGAGAGAAAAATAGATGCACATCTTCATCGCATCGAGCCCACTGATAAAGAATATACATTGTGTCCCCAGTGAAACAAACAAACAAATCCGTTCAAAATTCTTGGACACCAATCATTCGCCTCTTCCGCCTTCAACACTGCAAAGTTGAAAATGAAATATTGGGAACAACCACTGCAAAAGCAGTTCGGGAGGCCTGTTTCACCATAATACAGTCAGGCGACTTTTTTTTTTTTCTCAAAAGCGTACGCGGTCTGCGCAGTGACATCATGCAATGAAAATCGTCCTTCCAGCCTTACGTAATGTCACATTTCACACCCCATCATTCGGAACAAATTGTTACAGTTTGACTACTTTCCCCCTCCATCGCCAAGCTCGGACACTCAGGTGCGTTGTGGTAAAGCGAACCCTTCAGCGTTACTAAATGTGTAGTACTCTGATTAATAACGAAAAAATTGTGTGGAAAAAAAAGGGCCACAGAGGGTAGGAAATACACAGGACGACGCGCTATGTGTTATTTTTTGCTCTCCGTCCCCGTCTTTATCCGCGCCTATTTCCATTCGGAATCGAAACCAACTCGCCGAACTTCCCATCATACCCTGACTCATTTTGTAGCGTAAGCTACACTGGCCGAGGTTGAGCAGTTTCGCGTGGGCCGTGAAGGGCCGTACTGCGCAAGCGCGAAGAGCATGAGATTGGATTGGACTGGATTTGGATTGGATTTGATTTGATTGGATTGGATTAGAATAAATTGGATTGTATTGGAAATCCAATCCAATTGTAGCACGGGTGTGTAGAGAATTGGGTCTCCACATTCGCCGGTCTGCGCATTCCAGAGGAGTGACGTCATAGCCACGGAAGACGCACTGGCGCCGGCGCGTGCCCAGCAGTCGGCTCCGTTGCGCAGTAGCCAAGGGAGCCGTGCAGCGCATGCGGGAGGAGCAGTGACTGGACTGGACTGGACTGGATTGGATTGAATTGGAAATCGTTTTAGCAGCAGTAAGCATGATAATCAGCTAATCCTATAGACAACCAGGAAACCTAAGAATAACCAGCTGAACCTTAGCTCACGCTACGTATATCCTGGCATAGCCGAGCTAAGTGACTGCTATTTTTTAAATACTGCGAGTTGGAACCAAAACAATTTTTTTTTCTTGCCACAGCCATCAAGCGGCGGCGGAATTGAAGCAAAAAGAAAATTCTCGGGGCAGCTGAGTCTGCTCACGTGCTTTGAAGGCGAAAGCCACTGCAACACTTACCAACAACTTCTTTGCTGCAACATCGTAGTTCCTCCTATTTATTCGCTTTCGTTTCTTCGTCCTTTTGAGCGAATTACTTCGACAGGCTTCTTACTGCTACACCGCATTTACGTCTCTTTCACCGCTTTCGTTTGTTCGTGTTTCGAGAGTAAATACTTTTTTTTTAGAGTTCGCTCTGCATCATAAAACGATGTGGATGAGTGAGGCTAAATGTACTGAAACAGGTAGTTCTCAGAACGAAATTCTAAAAGGCCGCAGTGATGCTGCTAAAAGAGTCATCGCCTGCAGTCGGGCGCTAGATACTCCAGCAGGCAGACTGGTGACACCCGTTACAGGTTCCTGAGAATCAGGGTTCTGCACGGTTGGGGTGCACATGTTCAACTCTTGTGCCGTCATATTCACTCGTCACGACTCACGATGCATGCACTGATCAACATTTTCTCCCACTGCTGGCGACGCGCATAGGTAGCGCAGTGCTAAAGCACTGGGCTCTTAGCGTGGAGACCCGGGTTCAAATCCCACCCGAATTGAAATTGTGTTCCTTATTCAGTGACGGACATTTTCTGTAGCGGACAACAACGACAATAACAACGATGGCGGTTTTTCGTAGAATAGGGGCACTTAAAGCTTTCTCTTTAAAACGAAAGCGAAATGCTTTGTAATGTTGAAATGCATTATATGGTAATTGGAACGTAATACGATGCAACTGGGATACGAATGTATTGCGTTGTCTGGGTCTTGGTGTTGCATGACCACGTGTTTTCCACATGGACAAGAAGTGCGCGGTTTTCGCAACAACGCTGAAGCCGTTAACGCAACTTGGGTGTGAGCAATAGAGGAGTGTGATCACTAACATTTACCGAATCTGCTTATCATTACTCTTAGCACTTAACCTTTGTAACATTTACACGCTGCTAGCAAAGAGGCTCAGTCTCTGCCGTAGGTCGTTCCGTCTACTTGAAATATTTTATGAGTGTGTCTTTCGGGCTGAAACGCTCAAGTAAGGTAAACCTAAGGTAAGCGTAAGCAAAAGAAGTTCTGGCTAAAAAGTATCTGAAACAAGAAAGAATTTCCTTCCAAACATCGAACTTTACGCGCGCGACGGCTAGATCAGGAAACGTCCCCCCTCCCCCAAGCACACACATGCACACTAACACTTGCACGCACACACGCGCTCGTCCAAGAGACACCTGACGTTCAGGAACGGTGGACGAGCCTTACTGCGCATGCGCTAACTAGACATAAAAAAAACAAAGAAAGCGACCTTTTCTTTTTGCCGGATGTGACGTCATGGTTTAAGAAAAATGGCAGCTGTTGTGCGCTTGCTGCGCTCTTCTCGCCGTGATTTTTGCTTGCCGTTGCAGCGGTGCATAGGTGTTTGGCTTGCGATTGTGATGAGGGCGCTCTCGAAGAACTTCTGGAGAGTACTTACGGTGGTGTGCAGCGTGTGATTGGGACGCTGAGTGTGTGCGACTGCCTAATTTGCGCGTATATAGTACGTTACGACGGTGACAACGGGCGTTCTGCACCAGTTCTGCCGCATCGATTTGCGAGTGATGAGTGCGCTCCCGAGGAACTTCTGCGATGCGTTTTGTTAGAGCGCCATATTGAAGCCGCTGGGCGTTTCGTCGTCTATGTGCAGTGGCGAGAGGCAGCAACGCCGGTCACACGATGGCAGTGGGACGGCGCATGACCACTCCCATCGTAACCAAGCTAGCCACTGCAAACGATTCTGCGCGTATTGCTACGTACGTATTGCTACGTAGCATATTGCTACCGCACTGCTACGTAAACCACAGGGCTGTGTTTATAACGGAGTTAACCTGTGCGACGTAAGGTATAATTGCGTGTTCGGAGCCGTGAGGCAGGCATGTAAAGTTCACCATTGCGAAGGTGGAGTAACTACCATGCTGAATAATGTCTGCTAATCCCTTCGTTGGTCTATAGGACATGCAGCCCGGTGAGAGGTAGGGCTGTGCACAGGACAAAGGTTTTTTTCTGTTACCAGGTGTAGGAACCAACCCAGGCCTCAAGTAGTGAATGAGAAATGGTAATTGGTTGCGCTTAGCCCTGGTGTCAAGCATTTTTCTTTATGTGGGCCCTCTCAAGTTACCGTTTTTAAAATTATCCTTTCTGGGGGCACGTACAAGCTGGTATAACGCCATGCATTCAACAGATGCTGAACAGTTCACCCAATATGTCCTTGATGTGGGCTGTCACATGCCGCAGAACAATATTGTACTTCAGTTGGTACTTTTAGCCACATATCTTATGATGTGCAATGCGTTCAAGTCCATTTCTTGTGTGTTTAGCACGACTGAGGACTTGTCTGCAGCAATCTTACAGCAAATAAGTCATTGCTTGTGAAACAGCACAAAAGTACCACTACAATTTAAAACTGAAATTAGTCAGGGATGAGGTTTTGCTTGTCAGTTTTCTCTCTCCAGCAGTGATGGCAATGACAGCTGAGTGTTTTATGTCGGGACAAGGACAACTTACCTTTTGTATATATATTTAGAGGTGTGTGATTATCAACTTTACATCTGTCAATTGAATACAAGAAGTTAAACTTGGCTATGAATTGAATAAAATATTTTTGAATATGATTAGTAAAAGCTAGCTGCGAATTGAATATTTTCAAACCACACTATCTTTGTTTTGGTGTTTCTGTAGTGTATAAAACATAACTACATAAAAAAAGACAGCTTAGGCAGTCAGAACTATACACATCTCTGTTCAGGTACTTGTGCTTGATATGCAAAACATTTAATGTAACAGAAAATAAAAAATAAAGACGTACAAAGCAGTGAAACAAGAATTTTGCATACATTGTCATGGAGAAATATGGGTTCCTCAAAATACTGTGAACACAGTAAGCTCCCCGAGATATACATGCGCACTCTGCGCCACCGAACGTATAAATAATCGCTCCCTTTCAACACACCTCTTCATTGTGAACAAGGGGCCCGTAGAAGCACCGAAACATCTTTATTTGCTTTCTTGTTTTTTGACAAGGCAAGTTCCTGTTTGTATTTTATCTAAGTAAGCATATTAAAGTATATTTAATATGATTTGCAGCAGTCCCCCCCCCCCCCCCTCAATCATTGAAAGAAGGCTGGGCATGCTATTTGCTGGAAAGACCTCACCAACAAGCCAGAAATGATGCTTGATTTCTCACTCGTGCCATAAAATTTACAGGAAACCTATTTTCAGATTATAAATTTTGCTATCGTAGTGTTGCACTTAACCTAACATACACCACAGATAGCGAGCACTTGTTTGGTGCTAGGCTTCTACATAGGGCTTCTGGCACAGATTTTGTGTCATGCAGAAAAACCAACCTGTAAGGTCTTACCATGTAGTGAAGCTTGAAAGTTTGCAAGCCTTGCGAAAGAGGAAACATTCGTTGCTCTACTATTTGTAAATTTCAAATATTTGAAACAGAGCTGCAAATCGAATATGAAAAACTATTTGCAAAGTATTCTAAGTTGCGAATGTTCACACACCTTCAAATATACTGCCTGGCCACTTCAGTACAAGTTTATAATAAGTTATACAAATAATTTCATGAATGAAGTTAAAAATGCCGTAAGGTGTTCATTATGCAAGTTTGATGCATTTATTTGAAATCATTGATAAGCGTTGGGTGCAGTTGATTGGATGGTTAACCTCTCTGTCTTCCCTGTACTACCTCCTTCCTTTACAGGGTGGGCGTTTATCGGGGCACGTGTTGGGTAATACGTTGTGTTGTGTTAAGTGTGGGTTTGTAGTCATCTGTACAACGGCTTTGGACTTAGAGGTCGGTGAGGGAATCTGGTGGGTCTTTTCTGCTTTCTACGAATCCCTCGAAAATTTGTGGGAAGCAGTGTGTGCCGGCTCATTCCGTTGTAGTTTAATAAGGCGTGATGTCCAGATGAGATAGATGATGGCTAGCTTTTGTATGCGTCGGAGTGTATTTGACGTGTGATGCATGCTTCTTGATAGAGGCGACATGCTTGCTGGTAAGCATGGTGGAATCTGTCATGGCTATGCTTGCATCTGTTTTTTGCAAAGTTGTGGAAGTGGTAGTGGTGAGTGTGGTGGGCATCAAGGGTTTTTTATGAGGCATTAATGGCACACGTCCCAGGGTTTTGTGCTTAAATATGCATCAAAACAGTGAACTGAATGAAGGTGGCTACGCAGGCTAGTTATGACTTCATCGTGGAAATTTTGGTTAAATGTCAAGCATAACTCAAGGAAAGTATAGAGACAGGAAAGAGCGTCACCAACGAAGCTTCATTTTCCTCTGAGGGTGATTACAAAGTAAACAAAACTCTCATGCGACACTGGTTTAACACCACGTGTAAAAAGCAATTACAGCTGCTGCACACTTATCAGATAGGTCTCAAAGATTTCTCGTTCCTGTTTTGTGCCATACAATTTCAGCACTCTCGTCATATAAAATTCTGGCATGCAGCCGCCTGGCGTGCATTGAGTCTTGGAGTGGAGCACCAAATCGGTTTCTGTTCCAGTCGTCAAAAATGCGGCATGCTCCCACCACCGCCTGTTAGGGCAGTGCCTTGCCTGCCCTATGTACCATCAAGATACATTGAAATACGAACAAAGCATGTGACCTTCAGTACATGCTGTGCATCATGATGACGGGCTATGTAGCCACAGTAGGAACAAGTTACAAGAATTAGTGTCAACCGTTTCTGTGTAAATAGCATTTGAGAATGTTAATTTGGCCCACTGCCGCATTTGGTGTGGGGTCCCGCTACGTTTATCAAACTTTGTCACTGTGTAGGATCAAGCGGCTGATAACAGAAGCATAAACGGGTACCAAATATGGGGGTGGGCGAAATCAATATTTTCACAGACCGAACGGTGCTCTCTCAACACCCACGTACAAGTTGGTCCAACTGGGAGTACACAATGACTTAGATGAACTGCACGAAGCTTATCATCACTCCCAAACCACCCGCCTCAACCACCTACCAGACGAGACACCCTTGAACTCCTCGGATATCCAGTGCCGCCCCAAAAACAGCTACAACATGTGCCCCTCCACATCCGTCAACACATTTGTGCAGCTCCCATACCGCGACATCCGCATCAATACGCTCGTCAGGAAAGCAACCCTCTGGACCTCTGGAGACCAACGAAACAAACGTGGATAATTAAAACCTTTTCATTTCTGCGAGCCAAGAGCCCTCTGCAATGATTTAACAAGAATATGCAGCAGGACCATGTCCTCCTGAATATAACGTTCCGGAGCTTATGACAGCACGCACTGATTACAAGACACCTGGTTCGACAAACCAAAGCGACGCGCAGGAATCACCTTTGGAGGTCGAAATTGTCTTGTCTTGTTATTTCTTAGTCAACGACCGTGTGGTGTGCGACATGAGTTTCGAGCGAACGATCGTTCGCGGCTGGCCACGATAGCAGCGCCGTTCGAAGTTGAACTTCATACGCGCACTCGCACATAGGCGACGAAACGCCCAGCGGCCTCAACACGGCGCTCTAATAAGACGCAGCGCAGAGGATTATTGGGTTTATCGGGAGCGCACTCATCAATCTCGCAAATCGAGGCGGCAGAACTGATGCAGAACGCCCGTGGCCACCGTCGTAACGTACTACGCGCAAATTAGGCTGCCGCACACACGCAGCGTTTCAATCACAGAAGTTCTTCAGGGGCGCCCTTACCACAATCGCAAGCCAAACACCTATGCACCGCTGCGACGACAGACAAAAATCACGACGAGAAGAGCGCAGCGAGGTAACCGCACAACAGCTGCCATTTTTCCATGGAGGCAACAATGGGTCTATTCGATTCAGCCTGCACCTCTTGAACCAGTTCACAGCGGTGCAAAGTGGGTTCCGTCATGGCGGAACCAGCCCTGCACTTTTTTCGTCTGCTTCTGCACCTCCTCGGCAGGCAGTGCAGGCAAAGCCATGAACTCGTCCTGCACCCGTAGGCACCACCGGTGAATCGAACGGCGCGGTTCAGGAGCCGCGAGCTGCACCACTGAAACGAACGGCGAAGTGCTGCACCGCCTGAACGTGGTGCAGGTGAAACGAATAGACCCAATACTTTCCTCCATGCGTTTTTTTTAAACCATGACGTCACATCCGGCAAAAATAAAAAGGTGGTTTTCTTTGTTTTTTTATGCCTAGTTGGCACATGCGCAGTAAGGTTCGTCCACCGTTCCTGAACGTCAGGTCCACGAGACGCCGTGCGGACCACAGACACAACGTTCAACCTTATCTGTCAGGATATTTAAACGTACTTTTTATGCTCTATGTCTCTCTATACTCCATACGTTTTAGTAACAGCAGTAGTAAACCTCTTATTTTTGTCAGAGGAAACATTTCAATATACAGTCGAAATTGAGGAAGGGATCTCTGACCATAAGATTGTCGTGGCCACGGTTCAAATTGCCAATAAGGGCGTAGTAAAGAATCCGATCGTGAAAGTTTACAATTTCAAACGAGCCGATGACACATCCATCCTTGATTTATGCCCAGAGGGAATAACGTGCATGAACTTTAGGAATACTTTACAGGTACTGCGAGTGAATGCTTATTTCGTTTTGTGCCGAAAAGAAACAAACAAAAAACAAACCCGTAGATTAATCGACATATAATTCATTAGAAACGACAACTGCGCCAGGCACGACAAAAAAAACCGAGAAAATCTGTTGCCATCGCTACGCTTAGTATTCAGGTACGAAAGGAGTTAAAAATTGGTAAAAAACTGTTTTTTTCAACAACGTGGGCTGATTATATGAAAAATTCACCTCAGAAGTTTTGGAGATACTTGGTTTGGTCAAAGCCGGCTACAACCAGTGTACTTTTAAATGGAAAGATTTGCAGGGATCCAGTTTCAGTTGCTGAAGCTTTTAACAATTTCTTTAACAGTACATATACTAGCCCAGCGGACATCGATAAATCAAGAACATGGTAAGCATTACGAAGATGACATTGTTATCTCTAAGGAAAGTATAATTGAATTGCTTTTAAAATTAGATGTCAAGAAGTCTTCATGGCCTGATAAAATACCGAACGAGTTTTTAAAGCGCTATTGCGAATGGGTTGCATTATTCTTAGTCGAAATTTATGCCTCCTCATTGGAAACTGGTGCTGTACCGAGTGATTGGCTGCTAGCAAGGGTTGTACCCGTGCACACAGTTGGAGACAAGCTGGTGGTTGAAAACTATCATGCACAGTGTGTAAAGTTCTAGAGCACATAATTGGTAAACATCTTGTTGCGCACTTTGAAAATAACAACCTCTTTTACAACAAACAACATGGTTTTCGCCGAGGCCTTTCAGCTGTGACACAGTTATTTGAAAAAGTTCATCACTTTGCTGCAGCTATGAATTCGAAAGAACAAATTAATGTCATTTCATTAGATTTATCAAAGGCTTACGACAGGGTATGTCATGCGAAACTTCTAAATAAATTACATGGTTACGCTGTTAATTTACAAATAATTAGGTGGATTCAAGCTTACCTGACAAATCGTCAACATTTTGTGGAAATAGCCGGAGAACATTAATCTTTTTTGTCCATCTCTTCTGGTGTGCCGAAAGGGTCGGTTTTAGGCCCAATTTTGCTTCTGATTTACATTAATGACATTGCAAGTGGTGTACATCCCAACATTAAAGCGCGATTGTTTGCTGACGATTGTCTTTTGCTTACACGTGTCAAGACTGTCTCTGATCAAACTTGTTTAAATGATGTTTCAAACATTATTCACAATTGGTGTGCAGAATGGGATATGGAAATCAAACCTAAGAAGTCTGCCTGCATGACAGTCTCAAACAAGAAAACGCCTTTGATGTTTGACTATCCAGTGAACACGAACCAAATCAAAAGATCCACCCAATTGAAATATCTTGGTATGACAATTACAGATACACTAAATTGGAATGCACATATCGACAATATCTGCGGATCAGCTCAGATCAGACTTGGACTACTGAGACGTAAATTAAGAGGTGCTCCTCCTGAGGTTAAACTTCAGGCGTACAAAACTATTGTTCGACCTACCTTAGGATAGTGAAATCTGGAACCCGCACCACCAATATCAAATAAATAAATTGGAGCGTGTTCAGAGGCTAGCAGCGCGATTTATTTTTTTTCCCGTTTATGAGAGGAGGCAGTCAATAACATCCTTGCTCACTGAGGTTAAACTCCCTCAACTTGCCATTCGCCGAAAAATCGCTCGACTAAAATTTTTGTATCAGCTTTACAAAAATAGGCTCAATTTAAACCCTAACCTCTATTTGCGTCCCCCAGGAAGAGTCTCATCACGAACCAATCACACACACGTTATTATGCCCTACAAAAATTGACACATTTAAAAACACTTTTCTTGTCAGACCGATTGTCGACTGGAACTGCCTTGCCGCAGATTTCTTTGAAAATGTAGACACAGTTGAATCTTCTGTTGTTAAATTAGAATTGTCATTGTATGGTGTAGTTTCCACTCTGTAACAGCTCGACAGGGCTTACAGTATTGTGAATAAATAAATGAATAAAAATAAATAAATAAATACCCCCAATTCTGTATAAATCCTTGAGCTGAAGCACATCCTTGGTTTCGAAATAATATTCCGTGTGTTTTTGGACGAACTGCTGTTCGCAGATAAGTAATTGTAACCGTGCAGAGGTGAGCCGCGTTGATGAATCTTTTTGCCTTCTGTTTTGAGTGGAAGAAAAAGCCAGAGTAACTTCCAGTTATAGCCTGTCTTTTAATTACAATTTCTCATTTAAAATATTTCTATAGCTCACGCCAGCACCACGATCCGCGAGGGGTTATGAAGTGGGTGTCCTGAATTAAGAACATGAGCAGTCGGTACCTGGCAGGCGCATATCGCCGCTGGCAATAGGGCTTACACAATATTGTTTTTGTTGTTGTTGTTGAGTGGTAGCTATTAGCCTTGCCAGTGCAGTTGGTGACAGTTGCTTGCCCTAAGCGCGCTCGTAACTTGGTAGGTGAAGCATTCACGCCGCCATCTTGTCGCGGTACTGCGGAAGCGGTTACACAAACCAGTACTTAGCAGGACAGTTCGCGAAATGGTCTGTCGTCACAGTTCGTACGGTCGTACGGCGTAGAAGAATGTAGCAATGGCCTGCACAATGCGGACAAGCGCTGACAACGTTTCCACTCGTAACGCTCAGAGCGCACGTGGCGCATACGCTATTTACCACACAGCAGCGTCGTTCATCAAAAGAATGCACCTCATAGCCAGGCGCCAGTACACGTCTGAGGCGCCTGTCAGAGCGCCAATCTTCCGTCAACCTCTGAAGTCCCTCGCCTCTCTATTCGTACTCTTCACTCGCCGCCGCTCCCATCTTTCCTTCGGGCTAGAAAACCACGCTCCGGCCACGATAACAAAACTGCAGTTTCTCCCCCCCTCTGCTCAGCCAGCTTCCCCCGCGGCACGGCTCTCTCCCGCTTCTTCTGCACGCCGTCTCGAAGGAGCCCACTCGGCCAGCCAATGCGCGAGCGTAGAACAGCATCAGAGCAGTCCGAGAGGGCGAGCCCTCCTCCTCGGGGGGTCAACCTTCTTTCACGGGCACGATGCTACCTGCAACCGGTTTTTCAGGCTCCGAAGGAGCCTCACTGTAAATAGGAATCAGACAGGTAAGAAGCCCACCTGGTAGGGAACAAGCAAAAAATAACGGCGGCACGGCGCGCCTCTTTCGCCGAGCGCCGCCGTCGTTCGAAGGGCGCCCGCTTTTTCCTCTTTCCAAAGCGTCGCGCGGAGGGGCGCTGCTGGTCGCTCCCGCCATTTTGACGTCACGACCCACGTGGGGGAAAGGTCTCTCTCGCCCCATAAGCGCTCCAAGCAAACGTTTCTCCTGAAAGGGAGAGAAACAGTGGAGAGGAAAAAAACGCGCCAACGTGACGTTGTGCGAGCGGCGAGCGGCGTGAGTGCACGGCTTCTCACGCGTCTCCTGCTGCTTGCGTGCATGGCCCATCGTGCTGAACTGTGCCGCGTCCGCGGAACCGACAAGCACGTTGTTCAGGAAAATCCGAAGCAACTTCTGGACCGTTGCTGAGTTTTAAACTGTGTATAGTTCGACTTCCCATTCTTCGTGGACTGTTTATCCGGCGTCTACCTGGTCGGACTACTACACCTGCTCGGCAGCGGCGTCCAAACCCGGTGTCTGGCGACAGCCTCGATCGGTGCGCGCTCGTTTCCTGACAGTTCTGTCGTTGACTTCGTCCGTATTCAGGACACCACAATGTGCGTCTGCCTTTCTGGATACATGTCGCCGTGGGATACAACGCACTGCCTTGACGCGTCCGTTGCCTCAGGTATACATGGTGTTCCTCCACCTGCGCTGACTTTGTAAATGCATGCGCGCGTATTTTTAAAAAGCCACTCCTCCACGCATGCGGCTGCTGAATACGGTTCTCTGTGCCACGATTTTTCGCAGTGGAAGAATGATCAGCACGAGATGGAAACGCCTCATTCCATCTCGTGTTGTAGACTTCCACGTTTGGCAGTGTAGGCTAGCGGGCTCGCTCCGACGTGATGCATTAATTTCTGCTATGGCTGTATCAATCAATGCTTATTGTTTTTTACTGGATGCTTGATGCTTAGCTGCTTCACCGCATGCTCTCACGCGAGAGAGGTAGGCCCATAGAGATTTCGCAGTCCACGCTCTTGTGTACCTGCATGCACATTGTGACCACCTGTTGAACCATGCCTGACGCGAGCAAAACCAAGTCATGATCACGGTAACGGGGTTGACTGCAAAGCCTCCAGGCCAGAAAGTATAGTAAGTGGTAGTGCCCGGGCTGTGTCCATCTTCCGGTCGATGGCGTTGGTGCCCGCGGCGTCTGTAGCCGCGGAGGCAACCTGCTCGCAAACCGGTTTCTGGCCCCGCCGGGGAAGAAGCCACGCCGCCAGGTAACGTTGCCCAGGTGCGGGGAAGCCACGCGACCTGCCGGCTTCTTGGCCCTCCCCCTTCCTTCGCATTGTCACTGCCCTGTATTCAACTGTTTCTCTTGTTTCGTGGTCTCTGGAGTGTCACGTATTCGCAGCGTGCGGATCTTGTACTTGTGCACCATTGAGGTGCACCAGTGTATACGTACAATTGCGCGCTGCGCAAGCAACTCTGTTGTAACCTCCGCGTACAAGTCACTGTTACAAACCAGTGCCGTTGATGACGAATGCAGAACGTCGCAGGTGTTGAGTAACTGTGATGGGACAGACAAGTCTGTGTTTCCTAGACATTTAGCTGCCGCTTAAGCAGGTTTATTATATGCAGAGGAGCCAGATAACTGTAATTGGCTGCCTCACTCATGTCTCCGTTTCCACGCGAAAAAGCTCTGGCGATGGTTTTGCTACTGGTGTGTCGTACAAAATATGGTTTTCAGAACCAAGTGCGGTACCATTTTGGCACGTGTACTTGACTGATAAATAAGGGTCACTCATCCTTCGTGGCCTTTTGTTTGCATACGCGCTGGCACGTGGTAACGGCTAGGGGCGTCGTAATGAGTAGCGATATGGTAACACGAACAAGGTTGGCTTCCCCTAACATCCCGCAGTATTCTTGGCTCAGGGACGTGGCTGCTGGCGTCATCGCTTTCGGCGTCAAGCTCGCTTGCCTGTCTCTTTCGCGCGGCAGGTGGTCCGCGGCATTGTCTGCCCACGCAGTCGACGGCTGGCCGTTACTGCCGGTGACTCACGATCGGCGCACGAGCTCTGCTGCACACGTGGTCGATAGTGACACAGATGCTGCTGCCTTGGAAACGCGCGGCAGCGCAACCTTGGCGATGAGTTTGTCACGGCCTCGTCGGGTCACTTACATCGGCTGACGACGCTAATGATTTGGCTCTTTCATTAGTTGCGAAAATGTTCCTGTCAACTCGGCTATCCTGCCAACCTTCCTGCGACTTTGTTTTTTCTACGACGTTTCTTTTTCTCGGCTACTTATTTCGTATCTGTTGACTGAACGAAAAAAAAAAAAAAGACTACGTCAGTTGCTGGATCCATAGAATTTCGGTGACGTCTTAGGACATGCTACCATTGAAAGACACACACCCTAGAGTGTACAAAAACTGCTTTGTGAATTCGGCCTGTGATTTATTTGTGACGAGCGCTGTCATTGCCTATGCTGAATTTTGAGAGCGAGAGAGAGCCTTTGGTTCAGTAAGTTAAATTGCGTATTTTACGGGCCTCCGTGCAGCCCTCCGTAGGGGTATGTAGAATTAAGCTCACTGCTGCAGTTATTTACCGTTGAAAATAGTAGCCCCACTGCAGCATTTGTGTGAT
Source organism: Haemaphysalis longicornis (assembly GCF_048455015.1). Taxonomy (NCBI): domain Eukaryota; kingdom Metazoa; phylum Arthropoda; class Arachnida; order Ixodida; family Ixodidae; genus Haemaphysalis; species Haemaphysalis longicornis. Next base: position 329,948,743 of record NW_027526203.1, read on the forward strand.
ATCGCCGCCCGCCCTCAAATGTTGCACTTATCAGTTGCCGGATGTTTGAAAGTCACCTGGCGCCTCTATCGTGCAACTCTGATTGCCATTGTTCTCCTAGATATACAATTACACATGCATGACTCTTGCACTCAGACACAGCAATTTTGACGTGACAGCCAGCCGCTTCCTGACATGTTTGTTGACCGCTTCGGTTGAAACACCGGTGTCCCCTATATCGGTGTTTCAACCGGGCGCCGATAAGTCGTCGGCGTCAGCTATGCATGAGCAACGGCGCGTGTTCGCATTGCACCCAGAGGCTCTCCAGTTACATGGCACGCGGCAAGTTTCCACTCGCTGGTGTTGACTTTCATTAGTGCACTTAGAAGACACTTGCAGGTCCCGCTTGTATTACGGTCTGGCAGTGCAGTCTGAAAGTTCTGCTTCTTTTATTTGTTTTGTACGCACACTAAGATTTGCGTACGGTTTAGTGCGGATCGTCGTTTGCCGCAACTGTCATAAATGTGGGTATTATGACGCTGCGTGGTACGCTCCTCGCTTTCACGGGGTTAAATATTCAGAGGAGGAGTGTCGCCTTCCGCGGAACAGGGCCAAAATGAACCAGGCAATCGCGGAAGAACAGCGTTTCCAGCATTCAATCTCGCTAAAGCTTGGGGAGGTCATTATCGTTCCCGGTCCTGCGCTGCTGCTTGTTATTTCATTGGTGAGCGTCACGCCTGGAGCCCCGCGCGACCAGCAGCGCGCCGATCTCGCAAATCGCTGCGGGCGACGAGGCGGCGGAATGCGTTGACCGCTTCGTGACGTCCGCGGGGCGCGACGATGGGGCTGCCGAGGAGCGATTAGGCGGCATTACGTCCTCCCGCTCCTGGGGGAGACGCGCGTCCAGGAATTTGGCCGCACTGCCCTGGGCCCCGCGGGACGCGAGGTGGTCGTGGTGAACCGCCTCTCATCATGATCGGCATGTTCACCGCGCCGACTAGAGTGGAAATGGCGAGACATTTTTGGCGGAGTTTGTAGGCCTGCTGTGACTTCCTTGCGAACATTTTCGACGCTCACGTCAAAAGTGGTCCAAGAGCTCCGCACGGCTTGGTTTCGACCTCGAGACACCTATGAGCAGCGCATGGGAATTTCGTTCAGCCATCAGCAGCGCCCCCGCTACTTTGCCGTTCGTACGCAGTCCGACATTTACTGCTTATGTAAAAAAAAAAAGAAAGAAAGGTGGCGAAGTTTAGCTTTGGCTTTAAAAATGAAGCAAGCTCGATTATACTGACCAAGATTAAGTAGCGCAGAATGTGTTGATTTGAACCGTGCACATGTTATGTCACGTCAAATGGAATGATTTGACTAACCATGTAGATTATAAGGGAATGATATGGTATCCCATAGCACAGGAGGGGTGCGTGGTTATTCCCTGGCAATCGCTTCGCGCGGCCCAATGTGAATGTTAGCGACAGGTAGCGGGGTCTTTTATAATGCTCGTGTGATGTCGCGAGTAAACCAGCGTCTATCGTACGCGCTGCACAAGTATCCTAAATGACTGCTCCGAGCGCTTTCCATCTGCGCACCACCGAACGCCATGCAACGCTGCTGCACACATCTCTGTCGTCCTGACAACCACACCTGCCAGGCATGGCCCGTCTCTCTCGTCCTAGTGACCATCATGGCAGCCGCTATTCTTGGCGCTGTTAGACTCCGCGCCCCTGCCCGTCGTGAAAATCGTGAGACGTTGAGCTAGCCGCAGTCATTGCGGCCCCAACGCCGACAGCGCGTTGAGACCTTTTCATTTTGTGGGTGCACATTGGTCTCTGGTCAAATTGTGGACCCCTGACGCTGACCAGCATTCGGTCGCAGAATTGCTACCGTGCTGTCGGCAAAGCACAGGGACCGTCATTTCTCTCACTGACGGCATTACCCCTCTCCTCTTCCTTGACTCCTTGCCCGTGCGAGGGGGGTTAGCGGATTGAGGCAGCTGACCTATCGACGAGAGGAATCACCGTCCCCTTCTCTGGAACAAGTGCAGTTCAATTTTTTTTCCTGTCGACGACAACGGACACAAAAGATCCCGAGGAAAGTGACATCACCAGCTTCGCTGTGAAATCTTTTATCAGTGATAGCTTTCTGTTTGTTCGGTTCTTTTTCCCATCTCCTCTAAGCTGCTTTTCGAATCGCTGTCACGTGATCGGCAACAAATGAACTACCGATGCGGCGAGGTTCGGCGCTCACTTGTGGTTTTTGCCAGGAAGGCAGCACGGACCGTATTGATCGATTCAAGTGGTTTTACTGACTCTCGGTTAGCCCCTTGAGCTAAGTGATCGATTGAACCGGTTGATGGAGTTTGGATGATGGTACAGGCTTATTTACTGGTGGTGCGCGATGTTTCCTACCCTTACGTTGCTGCACGCTCAGAGAGGCAACGAAACTTGAAGATGCCGCCGTCGGCAGAGAGCGGCTAACTTGGAGAGTTTCTTGGCGTCGTTCTGCTTGCGCGTAGGCGTTCTCGAATTCCGTGCCATGCTATCTCGAAACACTCTTGTTACTTTTCGCCTTGAAGCCCGCGAATAGCTCCGCTAGCCCCTGCGTGACCTTGTTACCTCACGGAGAAAGGCGGCAGCGACAGGGAAGCCGTCTTCCCACGCATCTAATGCCGCGACCGCGCGCGGTGAAGACCGAGGGAACCGGGGGAGCGCGCACACCGTGCCGGGCCTGCCCTCACGACGTGTTTTCGGGCTTTTGCCAGTGAAGTCGACGCGGCGCTGTCACAAAAACGGGAGCAGGTTAGCGGGCGGCGCACATCGTGTCAGCCGCCGGTGCACCCGCCGGCGGCCGAGGCAAATGCAGGTCACCAGGTTGCACGAGTGGCTATCCTCTGAGCACGTCTCTCCATTTCGCTCGACGATGCGCGCACTCGCCGCCCGTCGACAATTTCGTTTCCCATCGAGTCTGACCGTGCCTGCCCTCTTTGTACCCGCACGGACAGGTAGGGAACGTGTTACGGTACACGAAGCGACACTTAGCTTTGTTCGTCGCCCTGCGTGTTACATTTAAGCGCACGTGCGCTTTAGTGCTCAACCTGGCCGCTGCCCGGAAAACCGCATCAGTGCTCACGGAGAAGCCCAAGAGACGGCAGAATTCTCTTCGTGCGTGCCGAGAAAAATCTCACTGCGTCCCTAGCTGAGTCACCGAACTCGGAGGCGGCAAGACGTGGGACCGGCGGCCAACAGGGTGCACCTGAGAAATCTTAAGGCCTCCCCCCGCGCAGCCTTGGGCCCCTTGTGGGAAAATAAGGGGAGCGTGACAAAGGCAACAGTGGACCATTGGCGCTGACAATCGGGACGCCGACTTTCTACCTGGGCCCCCCGCATTCCTTGGAGAATTTTGATGCTTCGGGGAAAGGCAAATCAAATCCTGGCGTGCGAGGGGAAGAGGGGGGGGGGGGGGGGGAATGATGGAACTGCGCGACCCGGTAGCGGAGGTGACACATTCCAAGGCGCGCAGCTCAGGTCAGAGGCGCCGGAGGGCCGTGCTTCGGAAACAAGCCCGCTGGCGTCAAATAAAGAGGCCCCTTGCGACACTCGACCCGCTGCTTGTTTGTGGCCACTTGGGCGATAAGATACGGTCGGCCGCCGGAGAATTTTCCTCATCCAGCCGCGCAAGGAGGAAGGGAAGGAGCGATGCAGCGGGCGTGGTTTCCGCGAAGGGAACCAGTTCTGGAGGACCGTTTCGTAATGCTAGGTAGCCGCGGCGCGTTGCCAGCAGCAGCCCTCCGCCACGAGCCCTGTTTGGCAGCCTGTGGCACCGGTTAGGTCGCGACCCCTGACACTGCGGGGCACACGATACGGCCGCGTTTGCTGCAGCCATCTGTGGACCCGCGACGTGTTAGGGCTATTTTTATTCGACCGCCTCGAGTAACGCTGCAGGTGCTGGCTGTAATAACTTCAGGACAGGAGGGAGGGAAGGTGGATGTTCGCAGTACGAGTCGATGTAAGGAAACATTAAAAAGAGCTGTCAACATTTCCAATCATTTCATTAGGTAAGAGTATGGGGCGAGTTTTTTTTTCTTCGTCCAATCTACACGCTTTTTTAAAGTAGTAGTAGTAGTAGACTTTATTGGAGCCCGAAAAGACGGCGGCAAGAAAGGCATGTTCAAATCTGCCAGTTCCCTTGCCGAACATCCTCTTCACCGATTAGTGACGTCGGCCGTGACGACGCACTCTCTCAAGCTTGCAAGGTTTCATTGAACTTACCGCGAGCTGCCCAATCTTCGATGAACCATGCTTGAAAAAAAAAAGTAAAAAAAAAAGCAAGTAGATGAATATGCAAGCTGAGAACGATTGGATATTGTGACACCTTTGCAGAAGTTGGTAATACTGCCTCGGAGGGCAAGCGCCTGTATTTTCTCTATGCAGCTTTTATCTTCCGCTACTGAGTAAAAGATGACTTAAGATTTAACTACCTAATGCAGCAATGAATAGCAGCTGAATGAGCCACAAATGAGAGTTCTTCTAATCCACTTACATGTTTAGTTAAGCCTGCATTTTCGAGGTCTGCTGGTATTGTCACCCAGGAAATGCAAACTACGCCAATGATGCTGGCCTGAGGGGACATAATTTTAAGTGTGGCTGTTGGAGCGGACAAAAATGCTTGGGTAGGTCGAAGTCGGACTTTCATTTTTCGCATTACAAGCAACCTTTAGCTTTTGAAACCCAGAATAACGCATTGTTTAGGGCCCCCAAACTATGTAGCAAGTGTCGGTTTAATAAAATATCTCCTTTCCGGTGCAAGTCTGCGCAGTAAAAACTTGTTAAGGGACGTTCTTCATAGTTTCCATCACGCGGAACAGGTATGCCGGTACTGTCAACACTAATCCCTCTATCTGGCAGAATATTCGTGGGCGGAGGTCAACCACGCAGATGGCGTTGGTCCCGTGCCAGCGTTGCAAGTCATGCCTGCACCGTTAATGAGGGTTGGCGTGACGATTGAAGTAAATGTCGAAAGAAGTTCTCCGGAAGTCGAAGATACAAGTTCACCGACTCCAAGAAGGTTATCGGAAAGTAATTACAGTTGTTGCTTAATGTTAACTTTCTTGAATTAACTTTCGCTCAGGTCGTTTTCTTGCTTGAAGACAGACGGTCGAATAATAGCTTCCGTACAATTCATAGGAGAAGGCGAAAACAAACTGTTTAATTACTGACTTGGGTTCGTACAAAACTGACAAATGCGCCTGGGCGGCGCCGTTCTTTTCGCTCACATACGCTTTCTCGCGATCCGCTCAGGTCTCTCACCACACACGCACACTCGCTGACGCTCAACGGTCGGCTGCTGGGTACAGTCCGTCTCGCTCCCCGGTGCCAGACCACTTAGCCGCCGGTGTAGGATGTCTTGGCGCTGCTGCTCCGTAGGCCATAAACACAGCACACGGGACGGTGAGCAACGAGGCGACCGTGGGAGCACGTTCGCCAGCTCGACGTAAGGGGAAACAGAGGTCCGAAATATAAACAGAGCACTGAACTAAGATAAAATACACAATGAAACGCGAGATATGGGATGGGGACGAATCGATCGCCTACATTAACTTGCCCTTAGGGCAGCGTGTTCAGTTTGGCGCTAAATTCAAACGCGCACTTCCACACGTGCGCATCGATGTATGCGCGCATCTACCCTTCGCGCGCGTGGTTTGAGGACTGAGTTGGAAGGAGTGGAACATGCGTCATGTTGGTTATGCCATATTAACGAATTCGTGTTTTCTGCACTCCCCGAAGGATATTAGCAGCTGGTCGCGTGCTGTCGTGCTCGCAAAAGAGATCTATGTCTGGGTTCAGCAGGGTGTGTGCGCCGTTCGACTATGGTTGGTTGTATCGGCTTTTTTTTTAAAGGCGACGAAGGAACTTTAGTAGTAGCCAGCTGCGCGCTGTCTCTGCCTGCCGTTGCTCGCGCGCGCAGGCGAAATTTACCAAATACTCCCGCTTGTGGCGTTGTCGGAGTAGGAGCGGCCAATACTCTCGGCGCAACCAGGAAGCACGGCGCCGCAGTGTATAGCTTGTGGCTGTGGTTGTATGCATAGTAAAGGCACTCGCGCGTTCGCAATTAATGGCTGCGACAAGAGGAGGGGTGCTCTTTTCTGCCCTACGGTCTGGTCGTTCGCCGATCCTGGCCGGCTTTGTCGAGAGGGTGAGCCTTTTGGTGATTACCGGCTCTCGAAGAACGGCTCGCTATGATAATTTCTCTGGCGGCTTTGCGAAATGAGGCCGAACGCTGCGGCCACTGGTGGCGAGGGGAAGAGACAATGGCGAAAGTGAAGCGCCGCCGCCGCCGAATGCTCGGCCAAGTGGAACGCGGGCTTCGCACGGGGTGCGCCCCGCTACACGGGTGGCGTGGCGGGCAGCGACAGGGTTGAGCTTACGACAACGGAGCCTGTCGCGAAGGGCAACGAGCGCAGACTTGGGATAGCCTCGATCATGTCGCGCTTTCCGCGTGGGCTGTTTCTCTTTTCAACATCTTGAATTACCTTGGCCGTCTTGCGTGCATCGAATGGAGCAAGAACGCAACTTTGTGTGCGCAGAGCGCCTTAGCCCCTCCAAAATGTTGCTTACGTCAGTGCGACACCTATATTTATGTTTTAAGTTCCCCCTTCTGTTCTCAAGTGAAGGTCCACAGAGCCCCGGTGTTCAGCGAAGGCATTTTCGGGTTCCGCGAAGTCCTCGCTGAGCACGCGCCCGCATTCTTTGCAGTGGCGCCCCCCATCGGGCCTTTCCTTTCGTTTCCTCTTGCGAGTACAGCCTCGCAGGGCGGAAGTGAACAATGCTTGCGCCAATTCTGGCACGGCTGAAGATTAGCGAGCGTCGCCAGGGCCACCCGTGAACGGTGCCGCGGTATTCGCGGTGCTGTGGTACGTAGCGCCGCCTTCATCGCTGATTTTTTTTTTTTAATAGGAAAACGTGGGCGGGCGTGCCGCTGCATTGTTTGCGTCACCCCCTTTCCTCCTCCTGTCTCACAACCCGGGGTTCTGCCGGCACCTCTTGAGACTTCCGGGTGGTGACGACTCAGCCAATGAGCCAATGAAATTTCCGGCACCATCTTAGGCACGCCGGATTTTCGCAAAACGGGGCATATATGGCACTCATCTTAAAATTAACTGTGTGCATGAGGCCTTTCTCGCCACTAGCTTGGCTGGCGTGAGGTCATGGGGGTCTGTGATGTGGCTTTCTGCCGGTGCCCCCAAAACTCCCTCAGCGAAAGCAAAGAGAGGTTGGCAGCGAGAACTGTAACCGTCGGCAATGCCGCGTGTGCCAATCCAAGCTCGCTATTGTATGCCCAAGCGGCTCGCATTGTCTCGATCTTGCATACGAGAGCACGGCGGATGTTGCGCGATTCTGGGGTCAGCGATTGCGGCTGCGCAAGATCACAGAGGAACTTCGCCACTGGTTGAACCGAGTGTGGGCGTGTGTGTGGCCGCCGCAGCAGAAGGGCGGGGACTTTGTTGTGCCCCTGCTCAGCTGCGCGTTTCAAAGGCCCCCTCGCGACGCTTTCACTGCCTTTGTGCCTGGGAGCACTGCGACAGCTGTAGTTATCGCCAGCGCAGAGCGGCAGTACGTGATTTGCTCGTTTCCGTTCTTCTAGTCTCTGCCATGCAATTATTGCTGCAACTAAAAGAACACTGACCAATAGCCGCGACGTGGTTTGGGTGTCATCACTATACTCCTTAAACAATGCCCGGAGAGAGAAAGAGCGAAAAAAATCTTCTGAGCGAATTTCAAAATTATCTGCGGGTATAGAAATATTATTTGCTTGAGTACATTGTGGACACCTAATTTAAGTGCTTCACCTGCCCGTTGACTACATTCTATATAAGAATTTTGTATTCTGAGAGAAGTTGGAAAAAAGCGCCGCCTACGTCCAAAAAGGACTAAAAAAAGCAACAGTGAGGGGGCGTACTTTTGCAGCAAAATATGCATGCGCTAGCAGCATTTGCTGGCAGTACGTGCGAAAAAATAGTGGATTGTTCCACGGAGTGAACCCGTATTTTTTGCGAGCGTACTTTCTCCTCGTTTCTGTCGTCATGGTTTACCTAATTGTTCTCTTATTATTTATATAATTGTTCGCGTTATTGTTTGTCAAATTAAGTCAGCGGCACTCGAGTGGAGCGAGGACGGCTTGGCTATGCCCGCTAGCAGACGACGCGCTTCCGAAGATCCCTCGCGCAGCGCCATGCACCGACTTTTCTGGGTGTCCCCTCCTTACGCGTTTTCTTTCTCGCGCGACATTTCATTCCCGCTATGACCTTGACTGAGAGACTTCTCGCTCCGACAGAACGACGTTGCTTCGCGGCGGCGCGTGTCACTGCAAAACGAATGTGCCGCTGTTCCAGGCAAGCTTCGTACATCCGCGACATTCACCCGCGATGCTAATCTTGGAAGCATGGGCGTATACGCTTACACTTCAAAAGGGCGCTGTGTCTTGTGTCACGTGTATACTTGAAGTTTTTGGAGCATTTTTAAGCATAGTTGCAGGGCCGCTCGATGAAAGGCGTTGCGTGAGGCGCTCAAATGCACGACTCGAGCTCCAGCAAAACGTGTTGTAGCTTAGTAGCTGTTGAAGATGCTCACATATATGGCAACGCCTCCGAAGCGGTGACTCCGCCTCAACAGAGACGGTAATGAAGTTTTGAAGTTTTCCATCATCATCATCATCAGTTCGCCACCAGCCCCAACTGGTTGGCGAGAATCTCCTTGTGTTCAGTGGTGTGTGCTGGCAACCGCAGCTACCAAAGAACAGTTTGAAGCTTGCCCAACCGCCAAATTCATTCGGCGCGTTTTGGTCGACAGTGACTTCAAGCCGTTGAGGGATCTTCGTTGATATTCACTGCTAAGCCAGGAATAAATTCGCACTGCCCCTGCTTAAAAACTCTTATTATGTCCTGATTGTTGGTCACTACTTATTCATAGAGCTGGCGCGCACTCGCTTCCTTCCATGGCTCCTGTCTGTTTGCTTCTATTAACTTTCCTCGGCCGCGGCGAGGTCAGGCGTACCGTACGAACACAAAAGCATGAGACGAAAGGGCAGCCCGGATGCTCGGAGGCGCCTCTGCTGCCACCCAAACGGCCTCTGAGCGCGTAGCAGCGGTGCTGGCCGAATTTCCGGCACCGATTCCGATCACGACCGGGCCCCGGTGGCCAGCCTAATGTCCACCGGGGCAATTATTGTAAATGAGAGGCGCGCGCCGTCCATGCGAACTACGGCCAGCGCTGGCCGCCTCCTCCAGACGGGACCACCGGCATGCATGAGTGAAGTCGGTGATTGGTTTGTGGCAGGCGACGCGCAGCTTCGGTGGTGTCGCGCAAGGGCTGGAAAAGGGCACAGGGCATAATGCCCTCTGCGCCAGCCGGGCAGCCTTTGTGTTCTCCAGGCTGGCCTGCAGTTGGGTGGCGGTGCTTCCCGCTCGGCTGCTTTTCCGACGTTCGCCACTCGATACTCGGCATTTTCTCGCCGTCTATTGATTGCGCTTCCATTCAGCGCGCTGGTTCCGGCTGGCGGCCTTTGCGAAATGGCGCTCAAAGTGAGAAAGAAAGAGCAGCGAGAAGCGGGCAAGGCACCTTGAGGCGTATCAGCGCGCATCTTGAACCGCACAGGTTGAGGAGCCCATTCAGGGGGGCCCTTGTTTGCGTCGGCTTTCGCTCGGCGCCACCACACAGGGCACTCAATGGGAGTGCGTACGGCGGGAACAAAGCGCGGCCGGTGCCACCTGCGGCTCGTCATGGCCGAGTGACTTTCACCGGGAGGGGTCGAAACAAAGCGAACCCGCCGCCGCCTGCGAATGGGCCGCCGCGTCTTCTGTTCTCCGAGAAGGGGTCGGAAGTCGGGCACGCCTGGCCCTCGCGCATCCTCCGTCACACAGCGTCGCCCTCAAGGAGCTGAGACAAGGGAGAATGCTGCCAGTAGGTGCCAAACGGCATCATCTTCTGCGGCGGTTGGTTCGCAAGACCGCCGTTTCAAGGCACGTTTCAGGCCATGCCAGGGCGACCCAGCTTTTCTCCCGGCTTTGCCGACGAATGCGTGCCGAGCTTTTGTTGCTCCGGGAAGGCGCTTGGCAGGGAGCCCTGGCGCCCCAAGAACGCTGATAGTTCAGAAACGCAGTTTTAAAAAGGACGCACACAGTTCGCGCGAGCGACTGTCATTTCCGGCTTTCTGCCCTTTCCCATGTCCGACACACAACTTGTGAGTGGCGTAAGGCACTCAAATACGAGGAGTGCGCAGAGTGTGCAAAAGATTGGAAGGAAGCGAGCCTTTATTTCTCTCCTCTTTGTTCATCCCATGTCGGTGCGGAACTTGTGATAGCGCGCGCTTCGTTGTGAGCTGCCCGGTGCATGCTGCCTGGGCTATCGTGTCTTCGTGAGTGCTGTTCCGCTGCACGGGCGAGCCAAGCTACCGTACGGATCGAGCTACTGCAGCCCAAGATGAGGGACGTTTCCCATGTCAAGTCTTCTGTTTTCTGAGTCATTTCAGGGTTCTCTGAGGGCATGTTGTTGCTCGCCAATATTCTTCATAAATTCGTAGTCCCGCAGCGTGAGCCGCCCCGCATTTGGTGCGTACTTCCCTTGCACGCAGGCGCGCAGTCAGTTTTGTCAGGACCGTCGCATCTGTCGATCATAAGGGCCGCACAAGGCGCGCCTAGCTTCACATCCGTTGCTCACCGCATACTGAAAGTTGTGACGCTGGAGCAGTTATCGCACAAAGGGCGAACTTATCACGCCGGTGTTGCGCGTTTGTCCTCGGCGATGCTTCTTCGCCGAACGAATCGTCACGCCGTCCCTCTCCTGCCGGCCGCACTTTTAGCTGAGGAGGGCGGCGGATTGCAGCGCTGTCGCAAGGTTGGCGCAAGATCAAGCGGCTTGCCTTTTGATGGCGGGCACGTTCTGACCGCGAAGAAACCAGTTCGCGGTGTTTTGAGGGCCGCATAAATCTGCCAGGAAATGGCTGGGTGGCCCTGTGGACATGCTGAGCTTCTTTGAAAGGCATTGAATCGCAGAAAGGCCTTTGACGAGCATTGCTGGCTCGGCTTTGCTGCAGCGCTCCCGCAGACTATCAGAGAGAGAGAGAGAGAGAGAGAGAGAGAGAGAGAGAGAGAGAGAGAGAGAGAGAGAGAGAGAACGCTCTTAAGGGGTACCATTGTATCACGTGCGCTTCTCAGTGCGCTGTCATAGCTTGGCTGTGAGGCAAGAACACAGAAATCACCAACCGTGTGGCCCTGAGGTGTGCGGTACGTCTGCATGTTTTCGAAACATGACGTTGTTTGCTTTATTCTATGCATTTCAATAATGTTATGCATTTAATACATCGTAGAAAAAAAAAAAGCCTTAACAACGCAAAGAAAAAAAAAAGCGAAATAGAGCTGTGACGTGGGCCCCGCACGCGTTTGCACTGTCCAGGTCGCGTGTACACGAGGAATGGGTAGTAGAGAGGACGAAGTTGGCAGAAAAAGCAGGGACGTTGAACCGGCTGAAGAAACGCAGATTGCCTTGGGTCGGGCCGCAGCACGGCTGGGTCGCGCGTGTGATGGATGGCGTCCCATTACATGCCACGCGGGCCGCCTGAATACGCGACGCGTCGGCGTGCCGCGCTCGCGGCGAGATCGAACCTGTTCAAAACTCCTGGGCGCATCATCTCTCGTCTCGCAAATTGCCATCACTGGCTCTTGCGCCACGACGGATCGGGGAAAAAGATCGAGCCCCGCCTTTGGCTTTGTTCGCCTCCCCGATCCGGTGGTGGAAGTGCGGTGAATTTTTCCGGATACATATACAGTCCTGCTACACGTTGCAGCCGTTGTATGGTCGCTGTATACGACAACGGCGCTGAGCTTGCCTAAGCGGTTGCGTCCTTTTTCATCCCAACCCCGTTTCCATGCTGGCTGTTCGAAGTGCAGTAAGGGTGTGCATGATGCGTTGCCGCTTCTCCGCCCCGCGGCCCTGCGCCACAGACACGTCGTAAGTTGCTCCGAGCTGCATGTAATATGTGTAGGCCCATTATTAAATTTCGCCGTTGCTCGGAAGGTTCAGGCGCGCAATGGGTGTTTTTCTTCCGTGCCAGCTCGCGGAATGCGAAAAAGCAGGCAACTGCGCGCTTGCTGATCGTTCTCTTTTGTGCATCCGGACTGCCCCTGAGGTGTGATGTATTTTTAAGCCGGACCTTGGCTTGTGCCAAACTTTTGAAGTCCAAGCCGGGTAGAGAAGCTAATCCGTAAGCTGTCGACAGCGGAGTGTTTAAAGCGGTTTCAAGGTAACGAAGGAAAGCTGCGGCGCGATCGATGAGGGCCGGTTCTACTACTTGGACATAGTTGGGCGCAATCCGTGCATGCGCAAGCAACGTTGCGTCCACGCCGTCGAGCTGCGCGTTTTGGCCGGCGTTGGGCGCCGCGCCGCCAGCGAACATTTCTTGGCTCACGAGCTCGCAGCTGGAGGGCCAGGAACGCGGCCAACGTAAAGCGCGCTGTGGGCGCCTCGTCGTCCACTCTCCAGGGCCGTCCCATTCAAGGTGCGCATCGGGAATGAAAGCTGCGCGTAAAGTACCGCCTTTGGAGCGCGTCTTGGCGCGGCTTCTGCGTGCCTGAGCTGTGCGCGCATCGCCGAGGCGCTCACGCGAGGCCAACGTGCGAAAGCCATGCGCACTTACGCTCGGAGGAAAGGAACTCAACTGTCCATTTTCTCCGTGAACTTAACCTGTGCGCTGCTATAAGGGGCATCGTTAGGTTGGCTATAATGCGATCAAATGTCCCGCCACACCGAACTTGTGCATGCCTGGGACGCATTATTTCCTGCTTCCCACTCGCGTGGGTGTGCTCCAGAGTAAATGACCCTACCCCCCCCCCCCCCCCCCCCCCCCCCTCTTACGCTCAATGAGAAAGTGACAAATGCGTCGCGACATCGTGGCGCGCGATTTGCCGCGAAAGCGCTTCTGCTACTCGCACTAACTGAATGGCGCGTGCGTGTAATAGCGTGTGCCAACGCACTCCTGGCTGCCCTATGGTTCGCATCCTGCCCGTATTATTCGAGGGGGGCAGCACTCGGGCGACTCGCGCCAGTGCGCGTGAGGCGCGCATCCTTCTCGTCAAGATCGCCTTCCGCCGTCCCATTTGCGCAGATCATGGTGCGGATGCATCGTTGCTCGAGCATCGGCGTTCGCGCGTGTCCACCGTCTAGCCTGCAGAGCGCGCGCGATGCAACAAACGCGGGAATGCTTCGAGCGACGACTGAGAGGGCCAGAAACGCGCGTTACCGGCATGATGGTGCTGTTGACCGCGCTGTCCGTGTGGCCTTACGCGAGTCCTTGCGGCGTATCACTCGTGAGTCGCTCTTTATTCGAGCAGGACTTCGTGGCGGAGGTATTCAAACCACGTGCGTTCATCCGTCCTTCACTTGTCAGGGGCTACCCGACCTCGCTGGATGCATAGTCCAGTATATTGTGCGCACTGATTGGGACGAAGCTTGCCACTAAGTGGGCTATTTGTTTCTGCAATTTTAGGCAGGACTGGTTCTGTCCAGGGGCTATCAGCTGATCTGCAAACTTGTCGGCTTGTCGTGTGGACAGTGTTTGAAACAGCTCCGCTACGAAAGCTTTCGCGCGCACACGGAACACCTAAAGTTTGTCTTCGGCGCCTTCCCGTAAAACGTGTACGCACGTGTGCGGGAATGCGAACCTGCCAGGGAGAAACAATTTTTTTGATGCCTCGCAGGTAGGCGCGCTGGTTAATCTGCTTCGCGCCCAGCGGGCGTATGCATATGTCCGGGAAAGTCCTCGAAAAGGCACCGTGTCGAGGAGAGTTTGCCTGTTGACTCTCCATACAGCAGTGATTTCCGCTCATCCATGCATGCGTGCCGACACGCTGTCGGCCAAGCCGGAAACGACAGAACGGGAGGAAATCCGGGGTTTATCCCAGGTTGTTGGTGAGACAGCACTGAGTTCCGCCCTCCCCCTCTTGTGTGCGGGCCTCCGTTCCCCCTCATCGGAGACCTTTAAACCTCGTTTCCTGGCGGCCTGTTGATCCAGCAACTTCCGGCCCAGTAGCGGGGAGATATTTCCGCAGCCTCACCTCCTTTCCCGCTGTCCGCCCGGTCTCCCGGCCAGGGTGCCTAACCTGGAGCCCGAATGGCCGCCCGCTGTGTCGCCCCGTACCGCCGCTCAGCCCCTGCGGCTTGGCGGGCCGGTCACAGAAAGGGAGGAGACCCATTCGTTGCGCACCTTTGTCCGCGTATACCCTCATCCTCATATTTCCAGGTCGGGTGCTTTCGGGGAACAAGGGCGCGAAGTGTCTTAGGCACAATATTAATTATCACAACGATCCTCTCGCGCGTGTCGCTAGCGCGTCAAAGCAACTGGTGTTTTACTCGCAGATTTGATTACATTAATTGGCGTCTCACTTTCCACTTGGCAGTCAGCCTTGCGTGTAACTACGCACAATCGCACGGGTAATAGTAACTGGAATGTGTCTAGGCGCGAACGCTTGATGCTGAATTACCCGACATAACTGAGTATAGCGCGATTATTTGGCGCAAGCGATTCAGCCCTTTGAGGATTCGTGTTACGCCCAAACGCCGTAGGAAGGATATTCGGTTATCTTTTAGTTGAAGGTAGATCAGAATTATCCTTCGGAGAGAGATTCTTTTGCGGAAGCATTTGCGCAATTTCGCCATAGCTCACCCGAGTCACCGAAATATAGGCGACCAACGAAGTACATGCACGTGAAAGGCAACGCACGCCCAGCCTATCATTGGATTATTAAAAGGACATTGATTTTCAGTGTCGCAGCGCAGTTCACATTTTCGCTCGAATCGTGCGCTGGAGCTTGCCATTCACGGGGATTTCTCTGTTGGCCGCCACTGTGGTCACTCAGGTGCGTTGTAGGAAGGGGAGTTTATCAGAGCACACCGTGATGTGTGCCAAGAACGCGCTCGGGGCGCCCGCCCACTTGAGCCTATCGTGGCGTTTGTTTTCTGCGGAGTTATCGCGTTCGCCGCAAGCCGAATGAAGGAGAGCCGGTTTGGACGCACTCGCTGCCGTAGCCGGACAAACCGGACGGACGGCGCGTGCCGCTCGTGGACGCGGCGGCAGGAAGGGGCGCGACCCAGCGGCTTTTCTTCGAGTGGAGGCTCCGGCGGACAATGCGACGAGCTGCCCTTTTCCCCCGCAGACAGCCGCGCCGATTTCGCGCTTGCCGTTGTGTCAAATGGGCCGAAGAAAGGCCTGGCCGCCCTATATAAGGCTGCGCCAACCTAGTTGCTAGAAGGGAAAAAAAAAAACCTTTTGCTGGCAGGAGATTGCATGTGCGTTTGTGATGGACAAATTCTAGTTCAGCTAGTTTGTTTCCTGTATTGAGCTTTTCAATCACTTCCAAATCTTGCTCATGAAGTGTTGTGTTACAAATGCGGGTTAGATTTATGCGCCGAAACATTATCCGGCGCCTGTTTCTCCGCTTCTGTTGTCTTCAGGGACACTGAAGGGTCTTGTCTTGTCGGTCTTGTCTGATTTGTGGCTGCATTGTGCTACTTAATTAATGTCTATTTGACTATTTAGCGGAAGTCTAAACCTTCGTTTATCGTTGATTGACGGCAGGAGACAGCTGTCACCATGCGCCGTTCGCGGCCGCCGCACCAACTACCGTAATGATGTCAGATTACGTATATTCACGCTATTTCAGGATTAAAAATTGTTAGTTTCACTCATTTTATGGTTAATGGCGGCTGTTTTATTCGTTTGAAAGTTTAGCATGTTAGTGATGTGCCAAATGAAGGCCTGCGGACTTGTCACTGTGTCGTCACAGCCGACGTCGGCAAAACGGCGTCAAAGATGGTTCGAGGGAAACGGCATTTTCGGACACACTTTTCTCGTCAAAAAATGCGTGTAAATATTTCGGAAAAACTCAGAGCGTTCCCTCCACGTTCTATACTCTAGTATGGTAATTAGGCAAAGTTTGTAAATAGTGTTCTCCGGAAAATGGCGGACGCCTTAAGCGTGTCGGCTGCGGCGAAAGAAAGAAAACAAAAAAGACTGCTCGCGTGACTAATTTTCAGTAAGCGGCGGTGTCCACGCGCTCCTTCCGCCCTGCGAGAGCGGCCGCGCGGAGTAGCAGGAAATGGCCGCGCAATGCCTCGACCCCGTCGTAACCCGACGGCCACTGCATGCGGCCGGGCCCGAGGGCAGGATGGCGGGTCGGCCATTACGCGCCGGCTTCCTCTTCGTCGTGGCCAAATGAGATTCGGTCAGCTCCTCGGATCTCCTCCTGCTCTGGGCAGGAATTTGATAATTGCATCGCCGACAGGTTCGGCGCGGCCCTCGAGCGCCAGCCACCCTGCGGGCTGCTGAAGACGCGGTTCGCAGCTCCATTGACGCGCATTCCGCCCTGGCCGCTTCAAGACTACTGCTGCGCGACCGCAAAGTGGACAAACTTGGGCGGGACCTTCGTGCATTTTGACATGACCATCGATGATTCACGCAAAAGAGAGCACACCATACAACGCGTTGAGTACCGTAATTATTTGGGTCTGCAAGGTGGCAGAGGATATACAAACGGAATACTATGGCGCACCCTGCTTTCGTCGAAGAACACGCGGCCCTGTTAGGTGTACAACGCTCTGCCTTCTTGTAAACTGTTCCGGTCGTTCGTGATTCAGAGGAGGGATATGGGAATCAACAGCAATATACCATTGCTGTTCAGTCTTTGAAGGACCCGCCGCGGTGGCTCAGTGGCTAAGGCGTTGCGCTGCTGAGCACGAGGTCGCGGGTTCGATTCCCGGCCGCGGCGGCCGCTTTTCTGATGGAGGCGAAAAGCAAAAACGCCCGTGTGTACGAGATTTCGGCGCACGTTAAAGATCCCCAGGTGGTCAAAATTAATCCGGAGCCCTCCACTACGGCGCGCCTCATCGCCTGCGTTGCGTCGGCGCGTTAAACCCTACAATCAATCAAATCAGTCTTTGAAGGGCTCACGTGTAGAGATGTTTTTTTTAAAAAAGTATCTGAGGACGTCCTCAAATACCTTTCGCATTCATAACTCCGAAGATGCACTCTCCGCTTTCCACGTGGCTCTGTGCGTGCCCAGGCGTTGCCTATCAGCGCGGTCCTTTTCCTGTGTTCTACAAACGCGACGCACGCGCTGTCCGGCTTTCCACGCCTGCTCTTTGGCATAATGGGCTGTTCAAACGCTCTTGCATGAAAAGGGCTGCACTCAACAACTGCACTCTCTCGGAACTCACGCCTGTGATGGAATCCTTGGGGAGCGCCCGAAACGGTCTATTCTTGAAGGAAAATGATTACAACAAGATGTACGTGCACAGGAGGAGGTCCCGTCACCGTCGGAACCTCAATCGGGACACTCCTGGCACTGCCGGACATGACTTTAGGCTAAATTAGTACATGTATTCAGCAGATCAACATTCCTTCGCACGCGCACCCAGGGAAATGATGTCGTTCGGAACGCGAGAGAACATCCGGTGCAGTCCCGGAGATTCGGGCTCACTGAGAAGAGCTTGCTGGGAGGCCGCAGCTCCTTGCCGGAGGTTGCGCAATATCGTCCACCGCTGCACAAGAATTTCTGGCTCAGGAGAGGCGCCGCATTGGTTCCGAGAACTTGTGCCGATGCAGCCGGGCTAGCTCTAATTACCCCTCCGCGCTCAGCGCGTAAGATGGATCGCTTACGGGTGTTCTTCGAAGTTCTTTCACAGGTGCCTCCTCGCGACAGAGCGCGTGAGTTTCGGCACGCAAGGCACATGCCGCTTTCGTTTGCGGCGAGACGTGCCGGAGAGCCGGGTTGCGGCTCCACAGCGCGTGTCATGGACGCATATAGTGTCGCTCTACGGGTCACTTACTTTTTCCCATTCCACAAGTGTCGAAGTAAACAGCTCTTTTTCCCCTATCTTTTTGCACTGAATCGTAAACGGTTTTGTTGTTGCAGGGAGCCATGACGGGCAAGCTGTAGCGAGTGTAATCGTTGCTGTCGTGTGTGGAGTGCTGTAGATTCGCCGCCAGCCGAGGGACTGTAAAACTGTGTAATGCATGCAACATGTTAGATGGACGCAAAGGGGGCATAAGCTTGTTGCAGTCTGGTGATCATCACTTGCCGCCATTCCTCCCCAAGAACATTGGTGTTGAAACAGTTGCGAACCTGTAAGGCCAGAGGGTGTAGCAGGCCGATGATCGGCACTCGCCTCGTAGCTCTGTAGCTGGTGGCTGAAATTTTTGCCTCCCAGTAGGGCCAAAACGATGATAGTTGATGGTCACTGAAGGCAAATGACTAGTTGGTCTAGATCGACATGATGGCTCGCCGAGAGAACGTATATTCGATTCTTCCTTACAGATTTTCTAAAGTAAGCCAGCGGATGGCGATAACGTAAATGAAGGTATATGGCAACCATAGGCCCTTACGCGCAGCTTGCACGGGAAGTGGTAAAGAGTCACAAAGGACGCCTTCGCGTGCTTATAAAAACGCCAGTGGAAGCTTACAAAGGTAATGTTTGAGCGTCGACAAACAAAGCGAAAACTGCGAACAATTTGATGCGAGCCAAGCCTGTAGGTCAGACAGCGATACTGAAGATCAACATTCTGGTTGCACGGCTAGACCGTATGATTCCCGTACGGTGCTGCTCATGTGATACGTCCCCGTGAGCCCCTGCTGGAGTACAAACATCTCCTAGTCAACGGTAACTACGGCTAGATTCAGTTTATTTCGATAAGGACCAACTGCTGGCACCCGCTGCAACACAGCGCGGAATATATGCACGCGTGTTGTCGCAGACCAGCAGAAGACGAGGAGCAAGAAGGGACCATGCGCTTATGCGTCTGCAGGTGGCTGCCAGCAGAGCGTGTACCAGTATCAGCATTATCATTACGTCGCTGTTCTGATCCGTAGCCATTAAAGGGGTTCGGTCGGTAGTTTTGCGGCCCCGTTCTCTGGCGGCGCAACCTTGACGAGGTAGGCGTTCCGCGACACTTGTAGGACTTCTGTAGAACACGCGGGGAAAAATTGCCGCTGCGATAGTTGTGTGGCTGGCTTGATCCCCAGGGACATCGTGGGTGAGAATGACCAGAAGAGCAGCGATGAAGGGAGCACGGTACTTGTTCACGAAGCCCCGGAAGGACGTGAGCGTGAATGTGCGACGAGCAAACGTGCGTGTGCTATGCGCGCTGTGTGTCGAGTGACTCGGTTCTTTCAAAGAGCACGGTTAAACGGAGGTGTCATTTCCGTTCTGTATCTCCCATATTTAATTTTTCACGGTGGGCAGTGTGTGCGATATGCTAGCGGTGCACAACGGAGATTGTGCGCGGTCGTTTTGTCATGCACTCCACGCAACTAGGTAACGGTGCAGAAGTATTGGCGAAGTTCTTTTCTGGAATTCCACACACAGACGTGGCTTCTTTAAAACTGGTGGACGTCTTCCGCGGTGCCCCTAATGGTCTACCTTAGGGATTCTTGTTAGTGGTATTAATAAGTGAACTTGGCTCTGTACTTCAGTCTAGGAATAGGTTTTACATTTAGCCCAAGCAGGCCCGCAGGTGGTGATTGAAGCTGAAGCACCCGCCATGGTCCTCAATTCTTGGGCGCACTAGTGCTCATGGGGTTCGCTACAGAACCTAAGGCGACCATTAAACGCTCCCCTTTTTTATTTCACGGTGCCAGTTATTCTAATGCACTTTAGCCGAACGTGTCTCATCCGAAAATAACGCGCCGCGGAACGGTGTAGCCGTGCGTCTTGCAGGCGTTCGGACCAGACGCCACGGGGGCAACGCTGACCAAGCCCTCGTCGCCAACGCGCGGTCCCGAGCCGCTGCGAGACCTTCGCGCATGCTCTGGCAGCTCAGGGATAGGCGCCGCGCCTTCTCGTCAGCCGCACTCAGGGCCAGGGGAACTGCTGCAGCCCCTGCGCAGCCTCGTACGTTACACGCCCATGGAGGCCGGATCACTCGCTGCGCGGTTACTCCAAACGCCTATCTCTCAGTGGCCTGATCGCGCTTTCCGGTCGGAGACGGTTTTGGCCGCGTACGCGCTTTCTCGTGCGCGAGTACGTGGGCACGCACCACGGACTCCGTGGTGGCACGCATCCGAAAGGACGCAGCCGGCGCGACGTCGCCTTGAAGCCTCCTCCCCGCACGCGAGCAAGCGAGCAATCTTGATTATACTGACAAAGACTGGGAGGCACACAGTTCATTTAGCTCAAGCTGAGTGATCTTGCACGTACTTAGCTTTCTTGAGCTAGAAAGCTAGCGAAGTACACACTCCTTGCATTTAGAACCTTCAGAAGGTCTTTCTTGTGCCCCGAGCTTCTTGGCTGGTCCCCTGCGCAGACAAGTGTAGTCTAAGCTAATGCTGAACGTTTCAGCTGTATAAGATTGCGTTCGTTGGCCATTGTCGTCGCCAACACCGTAATCGCAATCGTGCCCTTCCTGATTCTTCTGCTGGTCTGGTGTTCGTTTCTACTCACGCGGCCAGTCAGTTTTCTCGCGAGCATACGTGCCCGCTCGTGTAGGCGTCGTTTGAACTCCAGGCACCGCCCTGAAACTGAGATCGTCGTGCTTCTTTGGTTAGAAGGTTTCCTTCGGTAGACCAAATTAAAAAAAAAAAAAAAAAACGACGAACATTTGTTCCCATTGACAAGAGCTTACTTAGCGCTCTAGGTTGTTGTTGTAGTCCTTTATTAATTGAGGGAAGGCCATGCGGCCAAAATAGAGTAATACTATGCCTCCCGATGCCTCAGCTCTAGAAAAAGAAAACGAAAACCTTGGTGCAAAGTGCAAATACATCCATGATAAATGAGCGTATTTTTTTTTGCCTATTTTTGTAGTCAGACGGTGGTTTAAAGGTTGACGGGAGAACCGTATAAACGATAACGGATTTAAAATGCTCTCGGGACTGGTGCTCCGACGTGCAAATGCAGCAAGGGCGGTTCCCATGGTTGTGCTAGCCGCATAAGAAAAGCGTGGCTCCTGGAAGCGGCGACGGGTCTTCCAGCAGGCGCGTTCTGTGCTCCTGCCGCACGCGAAATTGATGTGGGGCCGGAAGGGAAACGAACCAGCCACGCCCGGCATTGATTGCGTTTTACAAAGCGAGCCTTTCCAGCACGACACGGCGGGGAAATGGGTCGGAGCCGATTGAAATTCAGCGCTGCATACGCCGGCGAAGGAACGACTTGCCGTAGTACTCCGCTTGCTCTTTCTTTTTTTTGAAATGTTTTTATTTGTGGCCAATGTCCTCCGACCGCGCTTGTTCGGCACGCATTCGTTGGCCAAGCAAGACGCAGCCAGCGGAAACGCGGGTGCGTTTCGTCGCTCTCATTTTGCTGAGCATTGTCTTCGGTCGCTGTTACCGTTGCCGCTTTTTGCGATTTTCTCCCCGAACTCGGGGGGGATCACCAACGAGGCTGGCGACCGGAGTGCATGCTTGGAAAACAGAGAGGTTGCGTGTTGACAGGCCCCCGTTTCGGGTAAGAAAATTGCGACGCGAGAGAAAAGCGGTCTGTGGGCGCAGGCCCCAAAAGCAATCGGTCCGAAGTACGACCGCACAATGGGCTGTGCTCGGTCTGCGGTCACGCTTGTCGCCGACGCTGGGCGGCCGAGGGACCGGACATCGGCCAACTGTCTGGGAAAAAGGCCACCGTCTCGGCCGCGCTCGACTCCGCCGAGGTGCGCGTATGGACGGTGCTTGGCCCATCGCGGCGTGACTCGCACGACCGTGAGCTCAATCGAAGAGGGAGGCAGCGAAGGCTCGCTGTTCCTTCGAGCCCACGGTGTATTTTGCTTCGGTGACGTGTCCCAGCAAGGAAGAAAACGCCAACAGGAGCCAAGTGTCACTGCCCGAGAACCAGGTCGGGTGAAAACGGGACCACGTCCGCGCCGAGGCGGTCGAGCCGTCGATCCCAAGTGCAACGCCTCTGGGCGATCGAGTACCGCGCGGTCTCCAGCGCGATGACCTTAACGAAACCTAGTTGTCCACCAAAGTGCTCGTGACTACTATTACTTTTGGCCGTTCTTTCTCTCAACGTCGTTGTTCTAGTGCATGTGTTCGTTTCCGAAAAGCTTTCTTTTGTGCTTTCACCTCCTCCGACGGTGCGAACGTGTGCGTGGACTCGGTTTTTTAGAGGTTTGTCTATGCTCAAAACGGGCGCTAAATGGGCCCATGTCGGTTATCTCGTATACCTTGATCATTTCCAAGGCGTGGCTGGACCTGAGGAAGACTTTTTTTCTACTAGTATGAATTTCCCTTTTCTCTTGGTAACACTCTAAAGCAAAAATAACAATGTAGCCCAGCTTCTAGCCTTAAAGCCACAATTTTGTACTACCCAATGGAATGTTACGTCCGTAGCACACCTGGAATAAGTGACAGGCGTGTTGCAAAAAGCGCAAGTGGGGGGGGGGGGGGGGGGGGGGGTAGTCTGTTAGGCCGCTGTCCGTCTCGGTACACTGGCTCGGTGGTGACACGGGACGTGGCAAAACGGTGCCGTCCCTAAACCAACCGGAAGCGGCATCATGATCCCGCTTCTCAAGGGATCGCCATCTGTCTGCCTCGGCGTTATCTATGGCGCTGCCGTAGTGCAGTCTTACAAAATGCCTGCACGTCTGCTTCATCACAATGCACCTCAACGCCATAACGATTAGCGAAAGTCACTGTTAGCGGCAAGTTGCTCGCTCCCTGAGTGGAACACTCCCTGAGCTTATTTTGAAGGCGCCAGGAGGTCGCCCTGACTCGATTATACTAAGCTGTGGAAGCGCCTAGTTTCAGGGCAGTTTACGTTGAAACCAGACGATCCTGGCATCGCTGTGTGTGCTATTTGTAATGTACGCATCCAAGCGTTTTGTTCGGTTGAACGCGATTAGCAGCATACTCTGGCGTTGAGAGATTTCGTTCCGGGATTGCGTAAAATTCTGCTGAGCTGTGGCTCGGGTCCGTCACGTGTTCCCAAAGAGCGCGGGCTCGCTCGAGTGTGCCGAACGCGTCGACGCGGACTGTGCACTTAGCCAGTGAGTCACCGGCGGCAGACCACTGGACCGTTGGCCGCAGTCAGGTGTAGCTCCGCCGAGACTGACGACCTGCGCTTCTCGCCGGCTCTCTTGTACGGGGGCACTGAGGCGGCAATTTCGCGGCTGCGCCGCAAATGCCCGGGTTCGTTTCGCTCGTGCGGCGTCTGGACGCAGGGCCGACGGTGGTGTGGCCGTATCTAGTGGTTGTAATTTTAAAATACAAAATATTTTTATAACATAACAGTTTCTGAATCAATTGTTGGAATTATTGAAGTGACTGGAAAGTGTGAGAAATACTCGTGCGACAATCCGTGGTCGGTTGGTTTGCCCGTTGGTTTGCCACTACTGTGCTGCGAGGAATGGACGTGCGATTGGACCCGCGCACGTGTAAATCACGTTCTTTCTCCATTAGAACCTATTGTCGTTTTCTCTGCCGCTTGACCGCAGTTCGCTCCCCATTCTTTCGTCTGTGTTGTGTGTAGTTTGGGTTCGGGTTTTGTAAAGACAACGTCTCGTCAAGATCAAACCTGACTCTGACAGAGACACTAGCAGGGACGACTGTCAGCGCAGGGGAAATCCTGTACGCGTAGAGCTTAGTAGACAGACCCCTGAATGTCTTGGGGCCGTAACGGCGATTGGTGGACACCGAAGTCGACCAGAAACCGCTTCATCCGTGCCACTCGAACAAGCCAGCGAACCGGTTCGCAGCAACTTTGCGTGCAGGTGCGCCTGTTTCAGTCGGTCCTACGGGACCCGGAAAGCAGGCTGGCCTTCGTAGAGCGGCGTTCGAGACAACAATCGACCAAAATCCTTCTAGGGACCGTACCACAGAGGAGCCGATAGGGGTTCACAATAGATAATGCTTCAGTACTGCACCGTCGCAGGATGGGGGCCGACGCACAGCTTTGGTGGGACATAAAACAAGGAGTAGCGCATCAGAGCAGCGCGTACACATTCGCGCGAACAGCATTTTTTTTTAAATTTGACGTGAAAGGGGTCCTGATGCAGAAAAAAAAAAATGACATGGTTCTTACCGTTCGAACTGCTGCTCTCAGGGGGAGTGGAGGACTATCTGAAAAATTAAATGGACGACTTGTATTACTTTTGCTGGCAATTAGCTTTTTATTTGTACACGACAGCAGTGACATCTCTATTTCTGGCGCAGTGTCTGCAGCTTATTTTTCTGGGGTTCGCCTACAGACAAAATACTGAGCTTTGACTTAAACTAACTTCTGATCTGTCTTCATTTCCATGGCGTATTCAAAAATATTTTTTTTTGCGTCACCTATCTCGGTGATGCCTTCGGTTCCTCACGAGCAGCAGACTGTTTTTTTTTTTTTTTTTCGAGAACAAAAAAGGCTCACGGAAAGCGGTAATGCAATCCTGCCTAGAATGCAAGCCTCAAAGTTCTGCCAGGAGAACGGTAAATTTTTGCCGCGGTAATAAGCCTGCTGGGAGTTAAACGTTACGTACGTTTCCTACGGTTTCAAAGCACGCTCGGCTATTCCTTTGTCATGCCGGTATCCTCGTGTTGCGTACAACGGGTTCTTTCATGGACTCGTGCCGTGTTAATGCATCCTTGCCCCGTGACAACAAAGGAAAGAAGCATTGTCGGCAAAGTGCGCAGTGTTTCGACCATTCTCCGGTCGCAGCCGTTTTCCAGTGGTGCTGTGCCCACGTTTGCATGCATCCGAAAGCAGCTAGTGCGGCTTCAGTCCAGACCAAGGAGGTTAAAAAAAATTGCTTGGTCCAGACCGACGCATCGCAGCCGTCACACGAGTGGCGGGGCGAGCAGGAAGCTGGCGCCGATATTCGTCTTCTTGTGCACTTCCAGTTAATAAGCGCTCAGTTTTCATCTCCAGTTGGTCCTGGATTTCGGTCCGCATCGAACCCAGGAAATGGTAGCCCAGCCAGTTTTGTCGTGCATCAATCGTGGTTAAAAGGAAAAAAAAAAACGGCTTTTGAGGACCACATGAGTCCGGATGGAGATCCCCCATTCCTTCCGACTGAAAAAAAAAAAAAAAAAATCTACCCTAGAAAGCGTACGCGTGGCACTGTCATTGAATTGTTGCCGCATCGAAGCCTGACTTGTGTCTGGGCGCAGGGAACGTTCTTCAGCCTTGCGTTGGGCTCGTGTGATTGCCCTCGGGCATGCGGCAGGCCCTTGAACAACACGCACGCGGTCTGCGCAACAATTTGATCCCGTGCACGGTGTCGTCGTTCTGCGCGCAGTTGTGGAAATATTTCCGCCGGCCGCGGTTCGCCCACCCTTGGGCGCTGAGAGCAGCCGCGCGTGTCCCCGAATGTCAAAAGAGGAGCGACTGATCAGCTCTCCCGGAAGCCGGCCCAGAGGGCCGCCATTGTCTCCGCGGTGGATCGTTTCCAGGCGCCACACCGGATTTGCCAACGAAGTGATGCGCGTGCGAATGACAGCGCATCAATAAAGCCATCAGGGAGCGACAGCGAGCAGGCACCCGTTTCCGACGGCCGCCGCTCCCGCGAAGCGACGCACGCCGGCGGTATGCGGGCACAGCGACGGGCTCGGTTGACACCTGCTGAACGCGGCCTGGCCGGGACGCCATTGTCCCTCCGGCACTTTACGACGCCGCGCCATTGGTCAGGAAGAGCGGCCGCTTCCTCTTCTCACGGCAAGCCGAGCACCAAGTGGCGCGCCGAGCGTGCTGCTCGACTGCCGTGACGGCTCGTCCGCATGGAATCTGTGCGAGTGCATCGGCGGCCGATGCACGAGCGAGATCCTACGCAGCGGCACATCCAGGTCTCTGCGTATGCACGGGAGATTTCTCACCTTTGATCTGATAATTGGCGAGAAAAGCTGTTTCGCGATGAACCGCAACGGTCTCTTGAGAAGATGCTCCGTTTCTGTGAGGGACCTTCTAGGTCAAAGGGTCGCCGACTGACGGCCGTGCGTATCGGCTGAACAAAGGGCTTGGCGGTGAATTTACTTACGCAGATATTTGCCAATGCTGAACAACCCCAAGATATCCAGTCACAGAGACTCAAAGGCCGGCAATGGTTGGCTAACGATGGTATGTTTGTAGATAGTTGCCGGTTGCTCCCGCTTTCCCAACTGCATTTATGCGCGCATTCTTTTTTTTTTTTTTTTTTGAGGCAGCCGAATTCCCTGTTACACGCCGCGTGTCTTCTTGTTACTTTAGTCTGTGGCAACCGGGCGTTAGCTGCGAAGCTGCACCGACCCCACCCACGTCAGGCAGGGTAGCGTGGCACGCATTCAAAGCCCGAGGATGAAAACATGTCTGCCCATTTTTACAGCAGATCGGGAGTGGCGGGAAGTGTTCTTTTTTCGCGCGCTGTCGTCCACTATTGCTGCCACCCGGTGGTTCCCGTTGTGCTGTCATCCCCGCTGGAGCGCGCTGTTCTGACCCTTTTCCTCTCGGCTCCCCAGGGCCCCCGGGAGGAGCGGCCTGAGCGGTGGCCATGGCGCCTGCCAAGAGCGGGCTCGCCGCGAGCGCGGCCAGCATGAACGTGATGATGATGCCCCGCTGCACCATGTCCATCACACGCACCAAGGGGCTGCTCAACATGCCGGGCCAGAACAACTGCTTCCTCAACAGTGCTGTCCAGGTGGGCATCAGCTTTCTCCCTGCGAGGCTGGGGCTCTCGAACCACACTGCACAAGTTCCTTGCAGTTTGGTGTGAGACTTCCCATGCGCAAGAAGTCACGCAGAACGAGCGCTGTGCATGTTGTCTGAGTACTGGTCTACGAAATTGTTACAAGCGCGGGTTGATATTGGCGTAGCTTTGAGGCCACGGTGCCTCGAAATATGCCCTACGCAGTGAGTGCGTGTGGCCGTGCGCCAGTATGCAGGGCCGTCTAGGCTACGGCAACTTGCTTCTTTTGCTGGACCCGCATTGGAGAAGAGCAGTGGCAGCGCCGTTCTATCAGGTGTTCCAACAACAGGTGTTTGGGACGTGTCTCAGTACTGTGCCTGTTCGGGTGGCTGAGCGTACATACAGATTCACCACTGTTATGTGTTATGCGGCGGCAGGAGTCTCGAGCTGCTGGTGTGTCTACGTAGGAACCACCTGAACGGGAATAACTGTCCGGCGAACGGCACCAGTTCCGCAGGATGGCCGAGTGCCTTGCAGCCTCGTCGTGCCGGTTCGCATAACCTGTTGGCTTGATTAAACACCCGAGGCGCCATTACGGCGTGGCCATCTATGTGAACTCCGTAGCGTATAATCAGCGCTTCCCGAGAGGGAAAGCCGCCGAAAATGCGCGTCTTCCGCACGCAGCGCCGACGCCCCTTAAACCGGCTCCCCGTTGGGCATTTAATCCAGTGACGTCAGAGAACCTGTCTGGAGGGACTGGAAAGGACGGGTTAATACTACGCTGAGACGCCTATCTTACCCCCCCCCCCCCCCTTGTACTCTCTCTCGTTTACTCCTTAATCGGCGAAATACGCTGAAAATTTCTCGGCGGCTGAGGGAGACAGCTTTGACAGTGTAGACAAAGACTGGCACTATAGACCCAATGCCTCAGTTTTGTGGAGGAATCTTAAGCGGTCTGCATGCACCGATCGAGAGCTTCATAGCACCATTAGGATTGGTAGGTGTTTCATAGAACAGCGGCAAACAATCTTTAAAAAAAGAAAAAGACGACTTGCACCGATGGTGTCGTTAGGACTGACATCGCTAGGTGGTTGAAACATGATGGTTAAAGAAATTCACTGGCCTTGATTGTTTAAATTTTAAAGTATCTATTTTGGTCCTCAAACTAAGTGCGGATTTTATGGCCGACATTCGTGGTTCAAAACTAGCTTGCTTGAAAAAAATTCCGTGATCCGTGAAACATGCACGCGATTTCAAATATACATCCAGACGTTGTCGGCACGCGCATTGGCGTTGCTCACGCATGCAGTGTGTCTCAAGGTAGTTATGAACGTTTCGAACCTCTTATGTGTCACAGAACGTTCAAAAGCAGCACTGCCGTAAAAGCTGCGAATAAAATTTTGTAGCTCCCAGTACGCCATTTGAAATTGGGTCATACATAGTATGCGTCAAAAAATATTAATTTATTCATATTAGCGAATTGTATTGAGATTACCTTTGAATGTTCGCTGTTGCTGATATATTATTCTGGAAGCAACCAGTGTTTTTAGTCCAACATACCCCTTATATCTCTGCCCGAGATTTCGTCGGCCATTGGAGATTCTACTGCGACGCCCCCGCCCCCACCCCCCAATTCCAATCTAATCTTCCTACTCCTCTAGCACAAAACCAACTTAGTATCGCTTGAAGTTTATCCCCTGTTCTTAGGAAAGCATATGAAGCCCCACGGCTCCGTGCACGATGTGGCCCTGGTAACGTAGTTCTTAATCACCGTGCGAAATTGTCCCGCTGGTCGTTCTGGATTTAGTGTAACCGTCCTCGCGCATGTAATGGCAATATCTAGTCTCGATAATAAATTCAGTGATCTAATTTTGCGAATTAGCAGCTTTCTCGCTTAAGAATATTTACCGACTAACTGAGCTGTAAAAAATCCCTGCCTAGCTTTCGTTTAATTTATTCGAACCTTGTTTAAATTGAGTCAGGAGAAAGTATAGCGAATTTTGGGTGGCGCTTTAATATTAGGGCTTGTTGTGTCTGACGGACCATCGGAAGCACGCGATCAAAAAGTTTATGCGTTCTATAGCATATTTATTATTAGTATGCAGAGAGAGAGAGAGAGAGAGAGAGAGAGAGAGAGAGAGAGAGAGAGAGAGAGAGAGAGAGAGAGAGAGAGAGAAATTGGCGCAGCTTGTGCAAGGCTGGAGAAACAGCAGAGCTGCAGCGGCCCCTCTCCCTTCGTCGGAGACCCCGCCGTTGCACCTCTCGTGGATTTCCGAACTTGCCGCTGAAAGTTCTCCATTACTGGCAGGCAGGGATCATTTTGTCCACAGCCTTTCACATCTCTCCCAAAGTGGACCGCGTTAGCACGCGCTAGAGCCCGCGGCAACCGGCTTTGCGAACTCGGCGTCTGTAGCGCGAAATCGGTGTCTGTGCTCCCCACTTCAGGCGTGAACTGGCGAGTAGAGGAGCGCGCGAGAAATCACACCACGAACGCTGGGCAGAGTGTTCTCGAAGGTCGAGCTGGCCGATGCCGGGCGCTCCTCACGAGGCGCACGCTCACGTGCGCTCGGTTCTTTTTCTTTTTGCAAGCTCCTCACGTTGCGCAAGCCCACGAGCAAGCCTGGACGACGCCGGGCGCTTCTGACGAGGCGCCCGCTGACGTGCGCTTGGCTGGTCTTAGTTTTCTGGTAACGCTCGACGGCGCAACTAAAAGCCTAAACAGCTCTGCTGTTAAAAGTAAATTAATCGTAGC
The DNA here is from genome assembly GCF_048455015.1 of Haemaphysalis longicornis. NCBI lineage: Eukaryota > Metazoa > Arthropoda > Arachnida > Ixodida > Ixodidae > Haemaphysalis > Haemaphysalis longicornis. Next base: position 329,978,078 of record NW_027526203.1, read on the forward strand.
GCATAGCAACGTGGCTAGTGTACCCCTTCTCTCGAGCGATCAGTCGCGCGTACTAAGAAGTTCCAGAAGTGGCCGGTTACGGTGGTTCCAGCTTTGCCTTCAAGTCCAAATGCAATTTTCGTTACGCGGCGAAATTCGATGTTTCCGTGGGTTCGTTAAAGCGAGCATGTCGCGTGATGCTCGAGTGGTTTATATAAAATCGTATCTCATATCGTAACGGTTGGCATAGACTCAATGAATGCGTGGGATGTGTCTCTGTGTACTCCCATGTGCGAACATCGAGCCAAGAGGAGAGAGAGAAAAAAAACAAAAAATTTACCGTGACCCGTTTGCATGCGGAAGGCAATCGCTGGCTGGCGTCTAATTAGTCTCGCCTCAATCGCAGCATCGGATACCTTTTACGTACGCTCCCGTACACTCGTACTTTAATTGCGCGGTTGGCTACGCAACGCAAGAAAGGAACGCGCAAGAAAGGAACGCGCGCCCATTTTCACGGCACGTCCGCGCCGTGGAAGGACTGCCAAGAATGCTCTCGCCGTGCGGAGTTTGCGTTTCCCGCGCTATTACCGCCTCCTTTTTTTTTTTTTTTTTGTTAACCGCACGGTTTGTACGAAACATCCCAGGGCCGCACGGCTTGTCTTTTAATCGGCATCGGTGCTCACGTCGTCGTGTCGACGCCAAAAGCATTCGTAGTGCAGACACAGCCAGTTGCGACTTCAGTGGTGGTGACTGACGTGGCGCACGCCTCTTCCAACGACAGTTGTTTTCGAGGCGTTGGAAGAGGCGTGCCCCCTTCCCTTTCGTCGAACTCTGGATAGAGATTTTAGTGGCTAGCACACCCACCCAGTGCTGCTACACTACTACGCGCGTGAAATCTTTACGCTGCCGGCGCCGAAACTTTCGTAAAGTCAGGGATATCTTAAAATCGAGAAACGCTAGGCAGGCCATGCATCAAAAAAGTAAACGGCGAATTTATTTCGTAGCAGAAAAGTTCGTCATTTAACCGTTTGTCTATTGTTTCGTAAACAAGGCGTTATGACGTTTTAAAGCGCCTCATGGCGAAAACAGCCTCATCACACTCCTTGCCGGGTCGCACATGGCGCATCTTGTATGTACAGAGAGAACTGCACCCGCCTGTTCTACTATAGTTGTTCGTTCGTGTCTTTTTCCTTCGCGAGTTGCATATCTTGGTCACACTAACGTTACACCGCGGTACTACTTTTCGGCCCGCTTTGTTAAAAGGTCCGTGAGATAGAGTGCGATCGTCAGGGGAGTACATATAACTCAGTATATAGCTGCCGGGCAACCAGAATTTGTTAATAAAATCGGGATATTCGCAAATTTGTATCCAGTAAACTCGGGTTTCAGCTGTACCAACGTCCGCGAGCGTGGGAAGTATTTGGGATGTGCCGTGCAATTATAAACAAACAACCTTGGGAAGAGGAGGGAGGAAAAAGAGCAGCCAAGTGCCCCCCCCCCCCCCCCCCCCCCTACTTTCCAGTTTTTTTTTTTTAATTTCCTGTACCGACAACTTTATGACATCGAGCAATACGCTGGTCAGAGCGACTCGTTCCCGCATGTATGTATGCCTCGAATCGGCTTTCTGGGAGAGGATGAGGCTTTGTTGTAACACTACTGGTACTGCTGATAGTAACAACAATAAAAAAAAAATCGCTAGCCTAAGGACACCGCTGCCAGCCGAAATTCAGGCCGGAGCAACGTTGCAAGCCGGCCGACCGCAAGCGAAGAAGCCTTTTGGAAGGCGCCCCTCGGATCGCCGCCGCGACTGCCACATCCGGCGCAACCACGGGCAAGGACGCCGATCCCCACCTGTCGCTGCCAGCCCCGCGTCTTCGCCCCGCTTCTTGGAGACGCCCGCCGGAAGCTGAGAGAGGTTTAAAGGGACTGCCGAGCAAGAAAGGGCGGGGAGGGAGCGAAGAAAGCGGCCGACGCGCCCCTTCCCACGGAGCACGCACCCGCGCAGCTGTTACCTCCTCGGTGTGCTTCGCTCGTGCTGATTTCCTCTCCTACCATTCTTTTCGTTCTCGCCGTGGCTTTCGGCCGAACCCTGAGAACAGAAACGCAGCTAAAAAAAGAACAAAGCTGCGGCGAAGACCGCACGCTGTCGAGATCGACTGCTCACGCTTTGTATCTCACAGCAGATGACGTTCCGGCTGCCCTGGTTCCACACTTATCCGTGCGAATCAGCACTGGATGCAACACCGGCGCACATTGTTTGCTGAAGAATCGTAATTAGCGTTATGACGGTAATATAACCTTCGTGAATGACTACTACAAGCGCGTTGCAGACTTATCAGCCAGAACAAGCCGTGTGCAGGCTGTCAGCAACGGCCGCCCCTACGACTTCATGTTCAGGCTGACAACGTCGCGAAAAAGACACAGAGAGTTTGGCCTGCCTTGTATTTGTGCGAGCAAGTGTGGTGCCGGACTTGTGGAGGCCGTCGGTGGCAGGCAGCTCGGTTGTCATTCTAGGGCCTCCGTGTAGGAGGCCATCCGTCGCGCTCAAGGCTGCCCCCGCCGCGGAGGCGCGCCGCTTTGCATTCGTGCTGGCACTGGGCAAGAAATGGCCTCGCAGTGCCCGTCAGCCTTACGGAAACGAAATCTTCGGAACGTACGTGTCCTGGGACACCTGAAGCGGTGCACATCCCCGTCTTTCGACTTGTTTCGAAATAGAACGTGCTGTCCAAATTAATGTCTACTTTTTATGGCAACTCGAGTCTTGTTTGTGAGACAAAAGCTTGCACCAGGCTTCAAAAACAAACAACAACAAAAAACAGAAGTACTCTGCGATCTGGACCCGCAAATTTCGGCACTTTTTTGCTCATGCACGGACATTTAATTTGCCCAGGAGGCGGATCTGTCATCATATAGGCTGAACTGAGTAAGCATTGCAAAGGGCCTTTCAAGGCAACGTGCCGTTGGCCCTATGATAACCTAGCACCGCTGAGGTGCCGTATGAATCAACTGGGCGATCTGCACTGGCAAAGCACTAATGATACTTCAGTGCTGATTCGTCTTCTGTGCTCGACTAGTTCCATCGTGCGACGTATGGTCGCTGGTGCGTGCACACCGTGGCCTGCCAGTCGACTGCTTCGCGTCCGAGGCTTTGTAGCTGACCCCCTGGGCGGCAGCAACATATGGACGGAGCGCGTCGTAGAAAAGGCGGCCGCACGAGAGCACGCTCCAAGATGGCGGCCGAGGCTCTCCGGCCAGAGGCGGCCTTTCTTCGCGCGCCGCAAAGTGGAAGAAGAGGAGGAGGGCGAGGGCAGAAAACAGGTCCGTCGGGCGCAGGTTGCTTTTTGGCTGGTTTTGGACGGAGGGAGGAAGAAAGCTTCTTTCTTCTCCTCGCAAGCGTCTCGGAGCGAGGCTGCAGTGGCGCCGAGGGGCTTCAGGTGACCGACGACGGGTTACCGCAGCGAGGGACCGTACACCAAATGTGCTGCTGCCGCATCCTCTGGCCAGTCAGCCGATGCGCGCATTTGGCGGAGCGCTGGACGCAGAATCCTAAGGTTGTTCTGGCTGCCCGCGCCCCCTCTATGACCGGCTTGGTTGCCTCGTGTGGTAAAATTTTCTGCCGACGCATTAATCAGAGGAAAGTGCGCATGCGTAATGACGAAGTGGAGCAGTTTTTTTTTTTTTTTTTGCTAGTCCCGCCCAACCTTTTGAAATGGTCATTAGCAGCGTGCTTGCAAACACGCCCGTGCACAACTGCCTACACTGAGTCAGGGCTAAATGCAACTGCATGTTAACGGCAATAAATGTCGCGCCGCAAGTATTTATTTTTTCTTAAAGGGCTGTATGTTAGGCGCCAACCGTCTGCATCGCCGTCATAACCCGCTCCTCACAAACGGACAAGGATGCGCGGGATGACAGACAGTGGTGGATGAGTAGACTGAATTATCTCTCTTGATCCCGCTCTTGCTGCCGGATGGCTGTCCCTCTCTTGGGAGGCAACAAAGTGTTCGCTCTTCATTAACGTCGTCGTCGAACTCAGGCGGAGTGTGCCCGTGAGGGTATATGAATATATCTTCGAAAGAAAAGCTAACCTGCGATGCACCGTCTACGGCTGCTGAGACCGAGGAAAATCGCATCCTTCGCCTTTTCGTGGAAAAAGCATTCACCTCGCCAAATGGGAGGCGTTCGCAGTGCCACCATGAGCGCTCACTGATGTGGACTGTCCGCCTTTGTGTGACCATTGTTCTTTAAAGCTTTAGGCGTCCGGCACGCTCCACCTGTGCGATTGCTCCGTTTTGTTGTTATTTTTTGGCGCGGTTGTAGCGGCGCAGGCGAGAGTGACGGTGGCAACCCGCGAGGCGTGACGGCAGAAGGTAGGTTAGGTGGGCTTGGACGTGGACCCACCTGCGCGCATCAAGCGTGAAACGCACGGCCGTGCGTGCTCTCCTCTCTCCTGCACAGGAAGGGGGGGGGGGGGGGGGGGGAAACCGCGGAGAAGCATTGCGAGTAAGCACCGAAGTCGGAATAAGGCGGGGGCCGGTAAAAGTGGCCGCCGTGCGCGTCATGGCCGCCCGCTCCACCTCATCGAAGACGACGCCGGCCGGTGATGGCCGCCCGAAAACAGGCGCGCTTCCTCGCAGGCAAGATTGAGACATCAGCGGCAGACGTGACACAGCGCGCCCCCCTCTCCCCCGCGCGTCTCTGGTGGTCTCCCGGGCTTCCAACCAGCCCCGGAGGTCTTATTACCAGACTGCGATGATTAAGGTGAACGGCAGAGGGGGACGTCACTACCACGGAGACGCTGTGTGGCCGGCGATCCATTTGCTGTCGCAGACCAACCCGCGAACAGATTGCCTCGGTTCACTACAGGCTCGTCCAATGACACGGGGGGCCGCCCTCTCTCCCATCTTCGTCCCCCTCTTTCCTGCCCAAAGACGGCAAATGTTGGCTCTATTATTCACGACTGCACTTCTGCTAACAGCCGAGTGGGAGTTTAGAGTGTGATCACGGCAAATAAAAGTCATTTTGCTTCTGCGCTGTGTTTGCGTGCACTTTGAAATGCGTCATTATTTCTTGTATTGAATGCCCGTGTGCACGAGATTTCGGCGCACGTTAAAGATCCCCAGGTGGTCAAAATTAATCTGGAGCCCTCCACTACGGCGTGCCTCATCGCCTGCGTTGCGTCGGCGCGTTAAACCCCACAATCAATCAAATCAATCAATTTCTTGTATGGACTTACAGAAATTTGACCGTGGAATGGGGCACAAGGGATTAGACCCACATCAGTGACACTTTTTGTGTACCCGACTGCATTTATTAAAATGATGAGTGGATCTGACCGATCAGCACAAAACGGGCAGTGCTGGATTACTCTCAGCCCTCAGGCCTTGTCAATAATGTGGGCCTGCTGCACCGTCTGTCCGTCAGGTGAAGGACCTGAAGCCTAGCCTGATCTAGTGGCTCTAGGACCAACTACCATGCCACCGCTCAATACTTCCGCCAGAGGCATATTGAGTAAGGTCCCTCAAAATACAGGATTCTCAATGTTGAGCCTACTGCTACACTGCGGTCCTCAGTTTCCCTCCCTGACGTTGAAACATGTGAAAATAAAATATCTGATTGTGTCTCGAGCAGTCCGCTTGCAATTTGGGACTGATAATCAAGGAGGCCCATTCTCTGACATACTGCTTGGTCTGAATAGATAAGGGAACCCTTTGAAAAAAAGGAAAAAAGCTGTGCAATTTCTAGGGGAAAAAATCTTTTAGTTTTTTATGTCCTTGAAAAATTGGGAAATTGGCTGGTCACACACAAAATGAAAACCTGAGTTTGCATAAGTTTTCAACGTAAAAATGCTGAGACAGTAGGCTACTTACTTACCTTAGTAAATTTCCAAAGCCCAAGAGCGTTTGATACGAGCTAAGTTGATCCCTGAGAGCAAGCACAATTGGTCTCTGACTCGACTGCACCGGCTCAGCTGGTGGGGGCAGCTGGGGTCTTTGATTTGCCAATGCAGATCACAGCTCCAGCATTGCAATGTCCGCACATTCGCTATCCGATTTACTGTCAGTGCCAGCACGGCGAGCGCAGACCAAGTTGAGGGCTTCATTACTTTCTCAGAATAGGAGGTGCAAGCCTAGACGAAGCAACAGTTTCAAGCAGCTCAAGGATTTTATTTCCAAATTTTATGCCCACCCCCCCTCCCCCCAAAAATTAGCAGTGGCTTAGCTCGGCTATGCCAGGATATACGTAGCGTGAGCTAAGGTTCATCTGGTTATTCTTAGCTTTCCTGGTTGTCTAGGATTAACTTGATTATCATGCTTACTGCTGCTTCAATGACACTCACACGGTACACGCATTATGTGACACATATATATTTATCAAGCGGCTCCGGCGCTGCATCACCAATCGCCCCAGACCTAAGCTGGTTCCACAGGTGCACGCCGCTGTTGCTGTGACACCCGACCACCCTTCGCATGGTCATCAAGTGGACCGGGCCGCCACGTGCGGAACTGAGGTCGGCAAAGACACTGGGCGCGTGGGGTGTGTGAGAGACGGCGGGCAGCGAGCAACGTTCTGTGTGCTGTGTGGCGTCACTGCTCCTCGCGCATGTGCAGCGCGGCTCTCCCGGAGCCACGCAAAACTGCTCAACCTCGGCGAGTGTAGCTCACGCTACAAAAGGATGGTGAAATATATTTCTCCCAGAAACACAGTTTCTGAAAATTTCTGTAAGCCCCTGTTTAAATGGTTGTTCACTCTTTCCTACATATGCTTCAGAGATATTCACAATTTTTCGGGGTGTCACATGCAGCATATTGCTCATAACATGGGGTTTCTTTTCATGGCAGCAGTGAAAATGCTAACCATTTTCGCTGTGATAACTATAGCAAAGAACAGTGCTAAAAAAAAAGGAAAGCAGACTATGCATGATGTGCCTGCTGTGTAGAGTTAATCCCAGGGCAGCACTGTCTGCTGGCACAGTATACTCAAGGGCCCCGTCAAGGCATCACCCAGCCACACAAAACGCAGTCTGGATCTACCTGTGCAGCTCGGTCATAAAAATGTTCTTAGAGGTAAAAAATGTGTTGCGCTATAAGTCGTTTAGTTTGAATCTTGCTACAATGGGGTGCACTAGAATTCTTCTAGGTACTTTTATGAATGCTCTTTGAGCTGGACATTTGTTTTACACTTGTTACTGTGCTGTTATTGTAGCTGGGCTTTGGTTGCCCAACCTGACTGCATTCGATTGGGTGCAGCAAATGCCCAACGGACTATGAGAGCTCACCTAAACAATAATTCTGTACATATTCCCAAAGCGGCTCTCAAGGACGGGCCAAAACAATCTAATTCTGCCGACGGACCATTTTACATGGTTTTAACTTTTGTGCTTGTTCTTTTTTACAATTTTTCAGGTCTTATGGCACTTGGATATATTTAGGAGAAGCTTCCGAGACTTGAGTGGGCACATATGCATGACAGACTCCTGCATCTTCTGTGCTCTGAAGGTGAGTTATAAAGGTAGCTTTTGCTTGTTCAGGATGAACACTTATAGGCTTGAAATTGGTATTAAACTTTCTAAACTATGGCACGTCAGGATGAGAAATGGCCTGTGAGCAGGAGTAACAAGTTTGGAGAAACCGCCTGCTTTGTACAGCTGTCGATTATATTTTGGAAAGTGCACACCGGCATGCACAGGCAATGTCGATCAGCAACGCCTGGTTCAGGATGACGTGTGCCTGAGTGACGCAATCCTTTGTTAGCCATTTTGGCTGCCCCTGCCACTGTGGTTGCTTGTGCTGCCAGGAGTGTTGTTGGCGGCACCAGTCCCGGCTGTGAAGTGAACGAAGAGATGGCGTCGCTCAGGGCACGCTGCTGCTCCGTCGTCCGTTTGTCGGCTTTGTTATTGCTCTGTCAACTGCCACATGCACATTGTGCATTTCATGCTTGTGGCCTCTGCGTCAGTGTAGGAAGCTTGTCACCAGCGATGAGGGCAGTCCTGTAGTACCGTCTTCATAGTTCAAGTGGTCATGAATTGTGATTAGCTGAACAACCTAAGCAGGGTGGATTAGTTTGGTGTGAATATTGGATGTGAAGCATTTCTGCATGGACATTGGTGGTGTTCTTCGTCAGTGGGTGTGCAGCTCTACAGCTCCTTAAAAAATGCACAGTAATACTACTAGTACTACCACTACTATTACTACTACCACTATCAGTGGTGGTGGAAATGGTGGTAAATGTTTATTAGCAATACTGGCAGTAGTATTGTTGGTGGTTGTAGTGATAGTAGTAGTATTGGCTGTAGCTATAGTAGTGGTGTAGTACTGGTGAAAGTGGGGCTATTGCTGGGGGTAGTAGGGGGATTAGTAGCAATGGTTTTTGGTAGTGGCAGTAGTAGTCTCAGTGGTAGTGTGAAAGGCACACTGCTATGAAGGCCACTTTGAACCACCACAACTGGGGAGTAGCATTTAGCCTTTGTGGCACATTCAAGGCAATTTACTTACTGGCAGAGCATGGCTTCACCAATGTGGTGCCATGGCCCGTTCTTTTTGAAAGCAAAAGTCCTCACTGTCTGTTTGCCAGAAAAAAAGTAATGTTCTGCCAAAAATGTGTTGTGGAAGCCATTAAATGCATTGCTACTTATTGCTTAGTGCTTCCATACGCAGTAAAGTTACTGAAAGCCCAGAGCGAACCTTATTAAACCACAGTATTGTCATGTTGCAGCAGGACAACTGAGGTGAACAGGGTAGATGAGACAATGATTTAATGGATGGCCATGAGAACACGAGCCTAGGGTTGCGTGCTGGGCTCCACTTTCTTGTCTTCAGAGGATCAGGCTTTGCAGTGTGCACCACTGCCAGCTTCTTCCTCTTCTCTTCACAGTATTAATAGAAGTAATACTTAGGCAAAACTGCCTTACTTTCAAAGTCTCGAGAGATACCCATGCACTGCATTCCATTTTCACACTTAGTGCAGATGAAAGTATATAAAGGAAACACTGGCAGGAGGAACCCATTGAAGGGCATTTTGTGAATGACAGGTTTTCAGCCTGAGCAAAGTAATCAAGAATTCTAATCGTACTATAACTACTTGTGCCAATTTATATCTTCGTAAGTGAATCATGGCACCGATTTTGTGTGGTGTCAGGTAGGACACAGGTGTCTTTGTGTTTTCGGTTGTGTAATGTGATTTCAACTGGACTCGTGACGCTGTTTGCAGGAACTCTTCGCCCAGTTCCAGTACAGCCAAGAGTCTGCCCTTCCACCTGATGCTTTACGTCGGGCATTGGCAGAAACCTTCTTTGACCAGAGGAGATTTCAATTGGGCTTCATGGATGATGCTGCAGAATGCTTCGTAAGTGAATTGCCTGAGCTATACAAGACCTTTCAGAAGGTCAATGATGACCGACTGTGACTGCAGCGAAAGAGCTCGATCAATTGCGCTCTCCTCTTTGCTACTATTGCTTGAAAGCACACGTGAAAGGAAGCTTGTGGCTAAACAAAAGCAGTTCTGCACTGGTCTGCCTAATATTCACACATCTGGGTCCCTAACACATCTTACGGCACCTCTATTTTTCTAGGAGAATATCCTTCAGCGCATTCACTTTCATATTGCAAGCCAAGAAGTTGAAGATATGTGTAGTGTTGGTCACTGCATTCCTCACCAGAAGTTTGCCATGACACTTGTGGAACAGGTGAATACGGACATTGCCAAGTTTCACTGACGTGCATGTGGTTTTCCTCTCTCGAGAGGCCCCCGTTGTTCATGGGCACAATACCTCTGTTTTCAGACTGTGTGTCACATCTGTGGAGCATCGTCAGAGCCACTGCCATTTACTCAGATGGTTCACTATGTCTCGGCTTCCGCATTATGGTACGGTATTAGTGCAGCAGTGTGTATGGTGGTTCACATTCTTGCCCCCGTCGAGGCTTCATCGTATGCAATTCCGCATTTGTCATTTCAGCTTGCAGGCATCTATTGTACATGCTAAGGAGCAAAAGCCAGTATCATTTGGCGAGCTGCTGCGGAAAGCAGGTGGAATGGGTGACATCAGAGATTGCCCGGTAAGACACACACATAGTGTCCTTGCCCTCTGTGTTTCTGTGTGTTGGTGCTGTCCACCTATCTGGGAAAAAGTTGAACATTTCAGTAATTCGGTATGTGCATTTTTTTTTTCTTTTTCTGTTTTCAGAGCACTTGCGGAGCCAAAATTCAGATATGCAAAACCCTCATGAACAGACCCGACATAGGTAAGGTGCAGGCCGTGAAACCAGCCTTTCAGATATGCCATATAAAACCCTTTTGAGTCTGCTTCACCACACTGCACCTTAGTGACAAATCATTGCAACTGAATGAGCAGAGTAGGCCAATGTCAAGGCCCAGTGTGCAATTTGCCACAAAAAAATGGTGTCTGCGCTGTGACAGGATGCAATACAAACATGACATCTTGTATTGCGTGACGCCGCAGTGCAGATCACAGTTTTGGGTCAGGTCATGCGTCTGGCATCAATTATTCGTTAAATTTACTCTCCCCCTGGATGCAGCAATTGGTCACTCAGGTGCAGTGTACCAAGCAGACCCGTAGATTTTTAGGGTTCATGGTGTTACCCCAATGTTCAATACAATACTGAGTGTATGGTATTGCCTCAGTGTTCAGTACTGACGCCTGCTCCCTCGAAACTCGTTACAGTGAGTCTTGGCTTGGTCTGGGACTCCGAGAGGCCAAGTGTTGACCACATTGTGGATGTTCTCGACAGCATCGGGATGACTGTAAATATGGACGAGGTAATTTCACGGTTTTGCTTGCCTGTCATTGGTTTATGTGCTGACTGCCCAATGAAATGCTGTGACTGTGGCACTTTATTGGGACAAACGGTTAACAATAAAGAAGCATTCAACTTGTCCCTCAACACATAGTGACATGAGCCATTGTTTAAAGTTTCCTTTGTAGGTTTCTCCTGTTATACATGGTTTTACAATGGGGAGGTTGTGAAGTGCACATTTTGAAAGGAGTACAGTGCTTTTTTCTGCTCACTTCTGTGAATGCGATACACAAGCACGCAAGGCAGACTTGATGATAAGCTCAAGCGGAAGTACTACTTTTGGTGGATAAGCTAAAACGTGACACTGGGCCAACAAAGGAGCTTTTAATAGTAACCTAGCTTCCTGGTGTGCAAGTAGGCAACCCAGTGGAGCTTGAATGTTACTACCAACAGCTCAAACATAGCCATTGGTCACCCAGTTAAAAATACCTTTATTGCTGACATTGATGTCCTGCTGGAGGAAAAATAAAAAGTACTTGTGTACACTCAGAGGATGTGACACTTCTATGGAATGACCAGAATAATGAAAAGAGCAGGCACTTTCTGTCACTATATGAAAACAGCATCAGTAGTAGTATGAGAAAATAGCAAGTGTTGCATGCCAGAGCAGCCCATTGGGGATGAGCTGCATTATTCACTGCTGCACAACTGCACTCACAGGTAACCTTCGCACCCTTTTTTCAGATGTTTCACAAAGTGGTGGACAGCAGATGGGCCAGTACAGTGACACATCATCTTGTTGGCATTGTGACCTACTACGGCAAACATTACTCCACATTTTTCTTCCACACCAAGCTCTGTGTGTGGATATACTTCGATGATGCCACTGTGCGAGAGGCAAGTCGTCTCTTTCTCATTTTACTTTTATTAGCCAAGGTTTCTTGTATTGTGTATCTCCCACTTCGCGTATGAAAATGTGAGATCCTGTTTTACCATACTTCATAAAGACTAAGCCCCAGTTTCGCTTCCTGTTAGACTGCACCTATTTGAAATAGTAAGCCTACAAGCAGCCAGTTTTTTGTGCTGTCCTTTGAAGTAGTCACAAATTATTGTGAAGGAAGCAATTAATTTTAAATTCATACCTTTGATCACAACTAACTCGGCCGTGGCAGCGTCATTTCCTGTGGTACAAGAAGAGTGAAACACAAATGCCCAATCTTCCAAATGGAGTAAATTTGCCTGTTGTTTTTTCAGTGTTCTATTCAGCCTTCATTGTGCCTAGTTGTGACCCCCACTAAATTTCCAGAGCACAGTTCCAGAGTGCTCGTGTCTGTTTGCCCTCTCTGTCCAAGTTTTTCGCGCTGTTTCCTGAGGTGTCATGTGTACCCAACTAGCCCAAAGTCAAGCTTTAGTACAGTTTACAAAGCGCTGATGTACAAGTTGAAACCAAAGAGAAATTTCATCAGTTGCCTCTCTCAAATTTGGGGCACCAGCATGGCGGTACTCAACTGTATGGTCTGTTATCTAACCATGTTTTCTGCGTTGGCTAAGAATGTTGTGAGCTGTTGGGTCCTCTTTCTGTAGCACGCTGTAATACTTTTGTGTATCTGTTTATTGTTTGTCCAGATTGGCCCTCACTGGCAGCAGGTGGTGGACAAGTGCCGGAGAGGTCACTTCCAACCTCTTCTCCTGCTCTATGCGAACCCAAACGGAACTCCCGTATCCACCGCTAGTGCACCCACCTCTGTGATACACTACATGTCGGAACACAAAAGTGAGCCCAAAGGAATTCTATTAGTATTGAATTTTCTATTTTATAGGGTGCCTGCTTGTTGGTGGTACAGTAGACTCGCGATAATTCAAACCCTGATAATTCGTACTTTCGGTTAATTAAAAAAAATTTGAATTGTTGGTTGGCCCGCTATCCTTTCATTGTATTTCAAAGTTGCTTAATTCAACCGTCATTCGGTTCATCTGTGCTTTTTGCGTGTCCATGTTGGAAAATATCTACTGCTTTCCCATAACTATTTGAAAATTTGCATGCTTACGTAATCTTAACAGAGGAAAAATGAAAAATAAGCACCTCAAGCCTTCAAGGAAAAGAGCGTGGCTAGTGAACAAACGTTTGAAACGATGCACAAGTAAGGTAGAATGTGAGGTTTCTCAACTTTCTGGCCCTATTTACTGTTGTCACGATGCAAATGAGAAACCAAAACAACGAGCAGGCCTCAAAAAACATTCACACATGATTGAGAGCGTACAGTTGTCAAACCGGTGAAAACCACGTGAGCCACTGTCGCAAAAACAAAAAGAAAAACGACACGGCGGTTACGAAAGTGATGCGCATGGTATTCGGCTTGTGGACCTTGTGTGCAGTTAGGGTATAAAAATGCTTATAAAATAAAGAAATGTGATTAAAATCAATGCCTAATCATAATGTGTGCTGTCACTGTGCCCAGAGTTATATATGTGAGAACTTCTGATAATTCAAACAAAATCATGGGTCTCTTCGAGTTTGAATTATTGCGAGTCGACTGTATATGAATAGTGCTTTGATTTTTGATGTTGAGGCAGGCATGAAGTTGCCCTAATGTTCTGATGGCTTGTTTAAATGAATCATTGGGTTCAGTCAGGGGGTTAGGCAAGGAGGAATATATTATTGTGGTGGGACAAATAATTTGCTAACCATGTATTTTTTCATCTTATGAAGTATACTGTGCTACCGCTTGAGGGCACTTGAAGAAGGAATGTTTTTTACCACTTTCATACTTTTTGAGGCCTGCTACTGATAAAAGTAAGTTAAGCTGAAGCTATATACAGTCACACACACTTGACTTCTTGTATTTGTGTACGGTTCTACTTCTCATATTTATGGGCGTGTGGCATTGCAGGTACTCTCACACTTCATGTCAGAACACATAAATAAGTCAAATGTTTCAAGGTACATAAGGAATGAATGCGCAAGAAACTGGCTGCACTTTTGAGCAACCTGAGACTAGATGATGAAAATGCATTCATGTGCTTGCTGGAGTGCCTGTTGTGCAGTGGAAAAAGGAGGGAAGGATTGTTAGCATTTATTGTGGCAAAACAGGGAGGCACTAACTAGATGTGGGCTTTCGAGTTGCAGATGGACATTAAGTCATGGAGGGGTGCTGTTTCTATGAATGCTTGTGCAAAAGTGGATACATGACTCCATGGTTTTGGGCTGCCACACCTGTGTTCTGCAGGAAAGCAGACAGACTCGAAGCGGCCCGTGATGGAGAAGCACCGGTACAGCCACCAGGGTGGAAAGAAAGTCGAGCAGCCAGGAGCCAGCGGCTGCGGGGACGAGCTCTCCTGGGGCAGTCGGAGCGGGTATGGCAAGAAGGGCATCAGCATGGGCGGCCGCTCAGCTATGCAGGAGCCCCTCCCTGTCCTGGACATGGCTCACGGCATGAAGCCGAGGGCACGGACCTACTCAGACACGTCGATCATGTCAGAGCGCCACTTTGAGCCCGCTGGCTGCGACGGGCAGCAGCAGTGCACCGACAGCTTGCGCCGAATAGTCCGGCAGGGGCGTGGAGAAGGCGGCCCGGACCTGAATGGCACCTACATCAGTCGGCAGGCGGTGGAGAGTGTGCTCAGCCTTCAGCACCTGCAGAGGCAGCGAGCGCTCAATGGCACGACGGTGGTTCCAGGCAGCCGCAACAGCAGCAGCAGCCTGGAATCGTTCGAAACTTCTCTGCGGGACAAGGTGTCCGACTTCGTGGATGGTGCCTGCCGCCGCCGGGACTCAGGAAACTGGAGTGGCGACCGGAACAGTGCCAGTTCGGCCAGCAGCACTTCCCTCGACGGGCCTTACTACTACACCTCGGGGGGTGCCCGGAGGTGAGCATCCAGTTGAGAGTTAACAGGAGCGAGGAAGGGGCACTAGCAAATCTGCTGCTTTGTTAAATTATTGGGTTGGTACTGTTGGCTACTTACATGTGGCTTTTTTAGATGTGCGGGATGTCTATTGGCCACAGAATGGAAAGGAATGTCTGTCAGGGTGCCCAGGGGCCGTTTTATGAATGTAATATGAATTCCAAATCCTAGTGCTTGATTTTACTTACTTTCTTGATTTACTTACCGCAGATATATTTCTAATTCTTTGCCACAGTTTTCCCATTACAGCATTTCTGTATTTAAAGGAGTACTGACACCAATTTTCGGCGTTAATATTATTGCGCAGTTCGCTTCCTTTGCTCAACAGTATACCCTGGCTGAAATATGAGTGGCCTGCGATGTGAAGAACATACTTTAATTGGATCTCATTTATCGCGCCGACGGAACAGCACGCGGAGCGGCACTCAGCAAATGAACATCAGCGTGACATCATCCCGTGCTAGCCAAAAGAAGTGACGCGGACAGCGATCGTCAAAAACTCGTGACGTTACTTAACGCGCGCGGTCAACACCCTTTCAAGCAAAATAGAGAGGGTGTTGGCGCGGCTCCGTGAGCGGCGAGTGGGCGCCGGCACATTCACAAACGGGTGCACATAGCCAGAGCTACAGGCATAACTGCTGCCCAGAAAGGCACAGTTGGCAAAAATAAAGTTCCACACACGGGAAAGGAAGTGGTAATATAGCCCAGAATCGCAATAGAAGTCGTCATCAGGGCTTTTATTATTGAAAGCGGTCATCGACTTTCCACTGCAATGGTAGGCCTAGCCCCTTCAGGCAGCTCAGCCGTTCAGCTCCGGCGGCGGCACGCCCAAAACAACGCCCCCACCGGCCTCCGCAGTGTTTTGACGTCCGCACAAAGCGATGAGGTCATGCTGGGATTCTTTCATATGCGCCTTTCGGGATGAAAACGTGGGAATTTGAAACAAACGATTTCCAGGACGTTCAATGTAATTAATTATCGCACACTGGAGTATTTAAAGTGCTGTTTCGGGTTCGCCAGACCATTAAGCATTGATAAAATCAATAAAAGGGGAACATAAAATTTTCGTGTCAGTACTCCTTTAATACGTACTTACAAGCGCACCTTGATGTCATTTATCCTGCATTTAGTGGCACCCATTAGCCGATCAGCACATAGGGCACATGCAGTGGGAGTTGCAGTTTTCCCCGCTTGGTCATGATTTGGACGAAAATCATTTTGGTGTTTTGCACACTGAGGCTGCACCCAGACTATGAGGAGGATTTCATGTTTTGTGCACACATATGATGCTTTACTTGTAAAGGAACCACCTGTGCATCGTGTAAACATTCATTGCTGGTAGCACGTGCATGCTATTATGCAGAGGAGTAGAAAGGGCAAAAAAAAAATCCCTACATATGGGGGCAAAGAAAAATAAGTGAAACGAGTTGGCACACACTTGCATCAGTATGAACATTCTAGCTAAATTGCAAGCTTTAGAGAAATTCTGTGCAGTGCAGGATCCTCGGGGGGAGAAAGTAGTGCATAGTGAGGGCGGCAAGAAGTGTTAACGAGGTATACTGTGAGAAAGGATCTCTGAAGGTGAAAGTAAAAAATGAAATAACATGAACAAGGATCCTCTGAAAAAATTACATGTGTTGATTGACTAACAACAGAGGAAACAGCATGACCAGCAGTGATGTAACAACTGTGGAGTGGATTGCTGCAGAGAAAGATGGATGGATGCTTACAGCAATGCCTTCACTGTCACTCCCCTTTTTTTTTGCTAGCATGGAAGCTTAAGTGAGAAAGAAAGAGAGCTCAGAAATTCTGGATAAATGGCCCAGCAATACTTCCAGCATTAAAAACTGACAGTTCTTTTAATCATTCAGGGTCATTCTGCTGAGCAGTGCTGTAAGCATACCGCCTCATAGAGAACTTTCAGCAGGAGTAACGTTAAGACATTTCTGTAGCTGAAAAAGGCCCACGATCTACAGTTATTAAGGAATTGTAAAAGTGTTTTGCTGAGGTAGTTTTCTTAATGCATCTAAAGGCTAAGGTGATAAATACAGGTGTGTTACACATGATGGGAAATTTGACTTTTGCAGAAATGTTGAGCAGGGTCGTATAAGGCAGGATCATTTTTCTGCAAAGCAGTACCAAAACATTTGTAGCACTACGACAGGGATTAGAGAGCGGAAAGAGCTGAGAACTGGGCAAAGGGCGCTTTCCAGCATTAAAGCAAAGCCACACTGTTAGGGATTGCAAGCAGTAGCTCATGCAATAGCATTAAATGCACAGTGCGTTTTATGATAGGAGTGGTGATGAATGCTGCAAGGAGTTCAGTGAGGAGCGAGGTCAAAAACTCTAGCAAGGCGTTTGAAAAGAAAAACGGTGGCCAGAATATCCAGGGTGTGAATAATGACGAGTCTACGATTTCGCACCCAGGCCCTTGTAAAAACTTCACATCTCACTGTAAACCTACAAGATCCTTCTCTTTGCTCTGTGTACTAAGCATAGTATGGCTACAAACTGAAGGGCGCATAATGCGTGCATGGTTTGAACACGCAAATCTGCACACCATTGATAGCTCGGTGGATGTTGCAAGTCAACCAGTTTCTTTTTTTTCCCCCTACAGAGCCTGTGGGAGCCCTGGCCGTGTCGTCAACAACTTCTCCAAGCACGAGTACTCCAACATTGGGATGCTTGTGGACAAGGGCTACGACTCGTACTCCCTGTCAAGCACGGACAGCTACCCATCTGCGGGTATGCCGGGATCTCCGGCCAAGGCAGACCCACGTCTCAAACAGATACCGGAAGCCGTGCACATATCTAACATGCTTGAGAAGGCCATTCACCACTCGCTGCTGCAGGGAAGCGACTCTGCCTCAGACTCTGTCTTTGATGACGTCTTCACTGGGAGCAGAGGAGAAGGTGAGCATTGTGTCCTCCAGGGCATATCACAGGTGCCGCTAACTGAATGCATAGATGTGTAAACTTGAGAAAACCTTGTACCACCCTGGCTGCTGTCAAGTACAATGTGGGTGGCTGTGCTTTTTGTGCAGAAGAATCCCAGGACTGCGACAAGCTCTGCTCTCAGGCTGAGGGGTGCCTGACAATGTCGTATGAGAAGGAACAGGCAGGAGACCTGAAGATGGCCATCTTCTTCTGTGACTCAGCAGCAGGTAAATACTGGACACGAGAAAGATCAAGGAGCACATTTTTGATTGGCAAAAATTTAAGTTTGTACTGGAAATTTTTTTGGTGGTATAATCCGTGTTATAGTTGAGGCTTTACAGTATTAGCTTTATGAGGCCAGTAAACTTCAGCACCCCTGTGAGTTTGTTGGACTATAGGCCAGAAGTTGCTTTTATGTGGATGTGACTACACAACATTGTTTAATATTTTTACAGCACCTCGTCTCGTGTACATGGGCATAATACACTTAGAGAATGCATCCCTTATTGAGAGAGCTAGCTAATGCGGTGCAACCTAGGTGACAGCCACAGAGCAAGAATATATATTGGAGGCGAAACGGCCTGTTGTGGTGGCCGCAAGCGAACAACCAAATAATGTCACAATGGAAACTAATGCAGACTACAAAGCTTCGTATCTGTGACAGTGCAGGAAAGGGTAGCGGCACCTGATGGATGAAATGATAGCGGCCACAATTCATTCTGAAGCTGCGTGGTGAAATGCTGATCGCGGTGGTTGCGCAGTTTCTTCTGTTGTGACAGGTGCTGCTGGCTTAACCTAGGCCAAGCACTCGTGATGTTATCTGGCTGCCCTGGGAAGTGACGTTTCCCTTCTGTCTTGCTCTTACTCTGTGGTGCTGGCACTTCGCACTACATCTTTTCGTTAACCAGAAAGCACACGCTACCTTCATACAAAAGGTGATGCATTACATATAACGTCAGAGTATTTGATACCCTGGTAACTGATTGGCTACTGTCACATTCATGTAAACGTGGAGAGGGGCCACAGACAGGAGTCCATGCAGGAGTCTACAGACAGGAGTCCTTGGGTCCATGCATTGCCTGGGAGTGGCCGTTCCACTCGATCACTGCATGCCCATCCCCCTTGCTTTCTTGTGGGTCTTTGCTTGTTGGAAAATTATGTGACGCAGCCAGCTACCACTAGTAGCTAATGCATTTATAAACATGTTTGGTGTACTGCCAAAGCT
This sequence comes from Haemaphysalis longicornis, assembly GCF_048455015.1. Classification (NCBI taxonomy): domain Eukaryota; kingdom Metazoa; phylum Arthropoda; class Arachnida; order Ixodida; family Ixodidae; genus Haemaphysalis; species Haemaphysalis longicornis. Next base: position 329,996,876 of record NW_027526203.1, read on the forward strand.
TCAGCTCGTATTATTCTCTGCTTTTCTGGGCTAAGACCTGAGTGCAAAACCCTTCCGGGCTTTTCTTATGCAGCTAAGGCGAGAGCTGCCATGGATGCACCTTACGGCAATGCACAGTCCCTGATTGCAGCGAAGATGAAGCACAGCATGTGTGTGATGCGGTCATCCAACTTGTCCAAAAAGCTGAAAGAAGCAGACGAGCGTCGACGTCTGAAGGAGTCCACTGGCTATGACAGCCACCACAGCCGCCAGGGCAGCCGGGACAGCACGCACAGTCGCCAGGGCCACCGGGAGAGCCAGCACACCCGGCAGGGCAGCAGAGACAGCGCCTGCACCGTCATTGACCTGTCAGAGCCCGTGAAGAACATCGAGATTTACGCCACACTCCCCAAGAAGAGCTCGAAAAAGAAGAACAGTGCCCTGTTTTCTCAGTCATCCCTCCGCTTCAAGGAGGACATTGAGGTGTACAAAGATTTCCTTGCTGACCAGTGGCACACCAGCAGTCAGGATGATTTGGCCATCAAGATGATGTCCGACGGGGAGTACACCGTCACTTCCAAGCCCAAGGCAAGGAGCTCGGCAGGCAGCCTCGGCAAGGCCAATGGCACACCGGCGAGGGACCCCGAGTTCAGTGACTACTCCAGTGAATGGGAGCAATCCAAGAAATCATCCTTGCACCGGACACTGTCCAACCCGACGGGCATGAAGGGTCACGAGACTGATGAGGCTGCCGCTGCTTCTGCTTCCATGAAGAAGCAGCACAGGATAAGGAGGAAGTTGATGGGTGGGTTCATGCGTCGCAAGAACAGGAGCCTGCCAGACCTCCGCGAAGGGAAAGACTCTCCACAGACCGAATCAAGGGCACTTGACGATACCGTCATATTTGACTCCAAAAATGAGCGCGCTATCAAGCAGGAGTCTTCGAATGAAGATGAAACCCGCGAAGATCACTCTGCCACCATTAAACGCTGCGGCTTTCACCAGCCTCACCGAGCCTTTGTCAGCAGGGGCCACACCCAACGGCCACTTTTGACCAAGGTTGACCCTCCACAGGTTGAAGGGATGACCGTGAGCTCCCCTAACAGTATGCATCAGAGGAACATTGTATGTGGCCAGGAAGAAGTCATGCGTGAACAGGCTCTTTCTTGGTCTCAGCCATGCCAGCAGCAACCTGAACCATTTGGGAGCAAGGCTGCTGGTGTGGACGCTGTAAGTTTTAGTGACACTCGGATGCAGAGTCCAGCTTTAGGGCATTCCAGCACCAACGTGAACCAAAGCGCAGCATCTGAACCGAGTGGTTTCCTAAAAGAACTTCAGAGCAAGAGATCACAGATTCTGAATTCACTGCCCAAGGCGCCGGATAGTGCCCGGAACCTGAGCATTGAGGCCTCGATGCAAGTGAAGACGGAGCAGCATTCCAGCGGTATGTCTGGCGGAAGTAGTTGGCTGTGTGAGCTTCAGTCAAAGCAGATGGCGATGCTCAAGAAAGGGGACCATGTGGATGACACCAGAGGTGCATACAACAAAGACCTCTCATGTCCTGGTAAGTGAAGGCTCCCCTTTCTCGCTGCATTTTACAAACTTTGGCGACTCCATAGAAGCGCCTCGCCAGGTCAAAGTGATATGACTTGACTCCGTGTTTATCACTGGATTTCTGTTGGCAGCATTCATTGCCCTTTTATTATGCATTCTTAAAAATAGGATACTGCTTCCTTTTGCTTGCCTCTGTAATGTAAAAGGCTGGAAATAAGCTTCAGAGCAAAGAAATGGGATTGATAGTTATTGTTACTTTATAACAATATTTTAGTTCATTTCTTGAGGCAAGCCCGTTTTTGTAGGAGCTGTTTCTCTAGCTCCACAGACAACTGTAAAGTATAAAAATCTAAATATTAAAAAAAAAATCAAGTGACAATGTTCACTCAACTGACTACACTCTGGTCTGGGGCTTGAGTCTCAGGTGACTGCATGTCTGACTGTAGCAGTCGCTGTACCAGATGTTAGGTGCGAGTAGCCAGTTGCAGTACCATGTGAACGAATTTGTAGTTGAAATACAGGCGAGTTTTTGCCATTAATCAATTTTTAAAAAAGCACCAAGATGAAGTGAAATTTTTTAAAAATAAAACTATTAGCGGCCGTCTAAGTGTACCCAAATGCTGCTTGCTCTTCTGTCTAGGAGTTTTCAATAACACTTGAATAGGTGTACGTATTTGTTTTTATTTTTCAGATTGTTTCCTTTGTAATGTATGACACCATTAATAGTTTGCATACTACATTTTTGTTCTTACAGGAATGGAGGAAGTTCTTCGACAGCCACTTCTAGGTGCCTCCCAGTTTCCCGGGAAATTTGTGAGTAATTTTAAAATGTTGCACACTTTCATACACATGACATCATCCCACAGCCCTTGGCATATAAAAAAAAATGTAATGCTGGCGGTAGTTCACCTGTGGTGTGCGAAAATTGCAATATACAAACAAGGCCACCAGACGACTGTGGAATTGGACGTGTAGTGCGGCTGACCACGGCTGCCGGTACAAAGCTTGGACAGGGTCAGCGTGGCAAAGAGGCTGTATTGAAAGCTTGAAGGAGGGCCCCAGGATGGAGAGGGGCATGGCTGTAAGCACGGCATCTGCCAACATTCTAGTGGCAGCAGCGCTGGGGCTGGCGTTGCGTTCGAAATGAGCCAAGTGCTGTTGTGTGCTTTAATGGCAGCTGAGCTGTGTTCATTGAGTATCAGCTAGGTACCTGAATAAATTTGGGTCTGCCTGCATGGTGCTGTACCCCACAAGTTTGAAATGACCTTTCTACGAAATAGGTCGAGATATATGTGTTTGTGCAAAATACATTACATTGGTGTTTTTGGAATTTTTAGGAATTGAAAAAGAGAAAAGAATAAATCAAAGTGGGGCCCAGGACCTTTAATGTTTATGGTTTTAAAGATTTTGCATGAGTATTTTCTTAGCCATTGTTGGAAGCAAGTGATGATTATTTAGTCTGCTTACTTGCTATGCTAAGCCATGCTATGCAAGACATGAAATATCTTAGTAGGTGTGCAAGACAAGGATGTGAATCAATTTAGCAACAATTTTTACGTACAATGAATAGGGAATTAGACATGTGAACCTAATGGCTGGCTTCAAGCTACAGTATGGCTGGTGTAAGAAAAAACAAGCACCCTCACCCTTTGCTTTGTGAGCGATACTACCTAATGATGGGCCAGGTAAATGCTTAATGCATAATTAACTTTGCAACTAGCATTAGTTGAATAAGTTGTCATGCTAAAATGGGTCAGTTCCTTGTTAATTACCGTAATTACCCGATTCTAACGCGCCCCCGATTCTAACGCGCACCCTATTTTCGTGGCAAAAAAAACCGAAAAAACTGGCACTTCCGATTGTAACGCGCACGGAACTTTCTGAGCAAGAAAAACGAATGCGAGATAAACGGGCGATTTATTTCTCGACGTAATCTCACCCATCTCCCTCCTGGTCGCTCTCCGCTGACCACAACATCTCGTCCTTGGTGCCGTCAACCGTGTTCGCGGTGCCACACTTCATAATGAACATTCAACCATGATCGATGGGATCGTGGCCCACGCCTCGCACACCCATCCTGCGAACTTCTCCAGAGGCGCACGCTTTAGCCGACCACTCGTTTTGAACGCACGAGAGCCGCTGCTGCCAATGCTGTTATCAAGTGCGCAAGTGGAACGATTTGACGATTTGTGTGAACGCCGATAGAAAAGCCTGGGCGCCTATGCTTCCTGCGTCCGAAAAATTGTTGCTAAAAGCTTTGGCGCCATCTTGAGATGGCGGTGGGCGATACGAAATTTCCGTTGTTTCGGCAGTTTCGGTTTCGTATCCGATTCTAACACGCATGCGATTTTTCGATCTATTTTTCCGGGAAGAAGGTGCGCGTTAGAATCGGGTGATTACGGTAAGCGAACAATTTGTACTGCCAAGTGCAGCGGTTCTGTTGGCTTTTCTGCATGGCACCAAGGCTACGCTGAAAAGCCAAACATTTAAGCACTTGTTTTCTGCTGCTACTGCTCAGAAAATTATCTTATGAAAATGCTGTCAATTGTACGTCTTAAGTGTTTTCTTATGGAACACAATTTTAGTAATGCTTTATAGCCTTATACAACAGCTGCCATAAATTCAGTCCTATTTATGCATTGTGCGACATTGCAAAACAGTTGTGCTGTGCAAGGCTATGGCAGGCCTTAGGGAATAACAAGGTGATTGTCCAAGGTTATTCGCTACCGCTTCTGGAACTTTAATTAGTCACGACCCAACCTTCGTTTTTATAAAGGAGTAGCGGCAGCGAAATTTGCCTCCTTCATGATCGCTGTGGAGTTGGTTGTTTGGGGTGGTGGCACTGCTTGGATCACTCGCATGTTTAATAAGCAGTGATGCAGAACACAGGGATTTTTATGGAGCAGCGAACAAGTCCCTGTTTGTATCAGCACATGAAACCACAGAGGCAGGTCTGCGGAATCGCTCAACTTGAATAATGCAACAGCTCCACTGTCCTGTTGTGTGTAGCTTGCCATTCAAAGGCTGTATTTCGTCTTTTCTTTGTTCCTAAAAGCAGACATTGGTGGCTGCAAATTGGAAACCATGGAAGTCCTCAGCACAAATTTTGCAAAAGCGCCATAAGCGAAAATTTTAAAGGGGCACTGACACGAAATTTTGGTGTTACATATTTTTCACGGCTATAGGTGCCTACGAGCCCAGAAACCATTTAATGGCACATTGTAATGTCGAAGGCAGCATAAATAATTGCAGCTCCGTTTATTTATGTCGGTTTCAGTTTCGGTGAAGCGAACACCGAGGCAGCCGTCATGACGGTAAGGCACATTTGACGTCACTGTCCTCGTCGAACCACGGCCAATGCCAATTTGGACGTGTGCACACGCACGCGTCAGAACGGCCCGATTGACTGCAGTCGCACGTGACGTGAGTCCAAAAAACTGTGATGTGAGGCACAAGGCGGAAAAAAGCGCGCCAACAGCACCGCGGTCACCTCGATGCGTCACAGGAGCCCTGACATCGGCAAAGGAAGCATTTTACATAGCTATCTGAGCTTCGAAATTTCGTGTCAGTACTCCTTTAAGCTTTCTATTCTTGCGTGGCTTTAAATTGGTGGTCTAATAACAGTATGAACACGGGCCGCGAAATACCTGCAAATTTCTGAGAACTTTGCCAGCTAAATTCTGTTTTAGCTGAAGGTGTAAATAAGTTTAACAAAACTGCAAACATGTTTTATTGCATTTTTTTTTGTTACCATTGACTTTGAGCACACTTTCCCTGCAGGCACAGTCAAGTGACAGCCAGGGTCATGGTGTCCAAGCCTACAGTGAACCTGTGCAAAGCCCCGAGCATTGTGAAACTGCAGAAGAGCAGATCGAGCTGAAGCCCAGGTCGGTCAAGGACCTTGCGTTGAAGTTTGAGAAAATTCTCCGTCCCGCTATGCCAGACCCGGAACTGTCGGCTGCTCGTGAAGAATCAGTGCTGACCACTGGCAGGGAGCCTCATTTAACCACTAACAAAAGCATGCCAAATGTGATGGAGAACTTAACGGGTGCACCAAGAGATCCTGGTTGTGAACCACAAACAATGAACCCACCGCCCCTAGGAAGTCGCGGTGACAAAGCAGGTGCTCCCTCAAGTGCAAAGTTAGGCGTAGAGGGCACGCTGCCAAGCAGGCCCATTAATGCGGGGCACTTGCCGTCGACGGCCTCCGCTATGTGCCACAGGTTGAACAGCACAACGTGTCACTCACAAATGGTGACTTCTGCCCTGCAAAACTCACTGCATCGTGGGTCAGCAGTGTGCCCCGCTAGCGGCGGCTACCCTCCAGTGTACCAAGCTGCAGTAGCGCCACCAGCTGCCCCCTGCAACCTGGCCCATCCTCATGCCATGCATGCTCGGCCGTTTGTTCCAACGTCCACATTCCAAAATGCCACGTCTGCTCCTAGCCCAATGCATGGTGCCACCAGTTACGACCAGAAGCCAGTCAGAATGGCACCTGTGCAGCAGCACTATGGCCGAGCCTATCAGTACATCAAATCACCGGATGGCGTCGAGGCAAAGTCGTTCGCTGGAGCCCGGGTGCCTCCGGCAGCGCCCAATGAAACGGTGTCGCATGCCATGCAACCGGCCAGCACCGATTCATCCAAACGACCTACGAGACCGCCGGATTACGAAACGGCTTTACAACGACTTGAAATGATCAAGGAGAAACAGCGAACAACATCGCCAGATGGCTTCCAGTTCCCTGCTAAGACAACACCAGATGTGCCTCGCACTCAGCAGCTACCTCAGCCAGAAGTGGAGCTTGGCAAGAAGCGCAAAGCGGCCCTGAAGAAGTGTGTGACTTTCTCTGATGAGGTGGTTCTGGTTGCCTGCGCCGAAGAGGAAGAGGACGACTATGTGCCTAACCCGCTGCTAGAGCGGGTCTACCGTCAGCATGCTGCAAAGCAGGACTACCGAGAGTGCCCCGAGCCCTCGCAGTTGGAGGACATCAGCTCTGTGCACTCTTCCGACTCCTGTGATAGTGTTTGCCATGCAGATGCTGTTAATGACAGCTCCCAAGTTCCTTGCAACCTGTGTCACAAGAAGTTTGTGTCTCCTCCTACCGTCTATTGTCCAGACTGTGCCTTCTACATGTCAAGGTTCCAAAAACGGACATAGCCTTTCCTGAACATTGTTTCCTCCAGCCTGCCGTTCAGTCTGTGATATTTGTCAGGGTTGATAGGCTGAAGTGCCACCTACTTAAATGCGTTGCACTTTTGCACTGTTACATTCACAATGCGAGTTTTGCCCCAGCCAACAATTGTGTGCATGGCTTTAACCTTAGCATAAATCGAGGTTGTGTACAGGTGCCCCGTAAAAACTGGCATTTCAGTTAGTATTATATCACCTGTTACGTTTTCTTGTTGCATTCATGAGGGATGTTTGCACAGTATTGATTATTTTTGTACAAGAAAAAAGAGAAAGCAAGCAGGGCCACATGTTGTTATGCAATCGTTTAGCGCTTAACTGTACTTATTCACATATCATGCACATTTGTTTATAAGGAATGCATATGTTACTTAACGGAGGCAAATCCAACATTTTTTTGCTTTTGCCTGTTGCTGCTTGTGTTCAAAAACATAGCTATTTATATATATCTCTAGATAAACTTCGAGTACCTTGAAAATTTTGTGATAATTCGAACATTTTTATGTGACAGGAGAACACACATATATATATTGTACAGTATTAGCTAGTGTAGAAGATACCCTTAGCCTCATGATCTCAATGATTTTCATTATACTGTAATGATAACATTGTGGATTTGCTGCACCAAAAATTATACCTCAAATTCTTGTGTTCGTATCAATGCACAGTGACCACATTGATACTCCGAAATGTCTATTAGAAAATGAAACGAGATGTTCCTGACTGTATATTATCCTGTAATTCTTTCTGAAGCTTAGTCTGCAATGCAGACTACACATGCAGCCGTTAAACGGGAGAATGCTTAATGTTTGTACCATACCCATTAGAAAACCTTGACTTAGACCCTGCTGTTGGGTGAAATTTGTATCATCCTTGTACACCTGACAGCAAGGTCACACTCTCCAAGAAATTAATAAGAAGCACTCTTTGTGCCTTTATGTGCCAAAGTTGAAAGCATTTTGTAAATAAACATTACTCCTCATTACACTGAATTTCGGCCCAAATGTTTTTACGTTGTGTGCGTGGAAAAATCTTTCCACGTCTGCATCAGTGCTAAGCTAATGGTTTTCTATTTTCTGAATCTTGTCGAAAGAAAATTAGCCATCAGTGATATTCAAGTGCTACTGTTAAGAAGAAAAAAACACACGACACTTTGTTATGCCCGTCAATAGTGGGCATAAGGGCAGTCACCCGGTCGTGATTTTCCGAGCAAGTTTAATGCAGTTTTCGGAGTGCATACAAGTGGTCCAGATTGGGAAGTCGGGGCATAAGCCAATTTGGCATGTACTTGGGGCATTTTTGAGGAAAATTCATTAGCATTGGTATAAAATGCTTCCACGAGCTTTACCATGTCTCTTTTTTTAAAGCTGTTTAGTAGAATCGATCATCATCATCAGGCTATTTTATGTCCGCTGCAGGGCGAAGGCCACTCCCATTGTCTTCCAACTGTTTCTATCCTGCGCTGTCTAAATCCATTCGTTGCCACAAAATTTGTTTAAATTCAGCCTGCCAACAAGTTGCCAGTCTTCCCCTTCTCCTAGTCCTGTCTCTTGGTAGCCACTCAACTTCCCTGGTGGTCCACGCGTTGTCGTTTGGCCACATTACATGTCCAGTTCAACTCCATATTTTCCTTTCAATGTAAGCTAGGATATCGTCCACCAAAGCTTGCTCCCTAATCCAGAACTCTCGCTTCCTACCTCGGAACGTTTTATGTTTCTTCTTCCATGTCTCATTGGGCCATTCAAGTTTTATGCAAGGTTTCAGTAAGTTCCAAAGTTTCTGTCCTATAATTCTTTACTGGGAGTACACATTGCTTGTATTGTATACTTTTCTTTTGAATGACACTGGCAGCCTACTTTTCATTAGTCCACAATTTTTGCAAATGCTCTCCAGCGCGTAGTAACGCTACACCTGATTTTCTTCTCGTAGTTTGGAGTGGCACTCGCAACTTGCCCAAGGTAGTTACATTCACCCACTTCATGTGGGATTTGATTGCCTAGACTGAAAGGGGTGCTTTCTGCATGCCTGTATGACATCACTTTTGTCTTAGTCGTATTTGTCTTTAATCCTACAGTTAAAGCAGCTGTAGGACATATGTTATCAATGGTACAGCCTAGACAAGTGTTTTAAACAAGAAGGACCATTTTGGTAAGTTATTTCATTGCTACACGAACAGTAAATCGGATTTAGCCACTTGTGAATAATTTCAGCATGCAAACTCTATCACGGCAGTGCTGTTTGGGCCATAGTAACACAAACTAGATTTTAGTTCACTATAGCAAGGGACTGCCGCAAGCACATTATTCGTGGCATTGGCCATCTCTCAAGGAGTTTCATCAACAAAGCTGTATGTCAAACCTACAACTGGAAAAAGCCAATGAAAGTAGGCCATGAAGACAAAATACAAGTTTTGTTTATTAAAAATACTGCTTTGTCCCTATAACAACGATACCAATTTTATTGCAAACTTCAAACAAAAAATAATGAGATATTAAAGAAAATATACGAAGCACTGGCGACCTTTAAAACAAGTCCCAAGGTCAGCAAAAAAAGTGACTCCAAGAGGTTGCCATGAGATTTAAGGAGGTGGCACCACTGAATCTGCATTCACTGGTAAGGAAACACCATGGAGTTGCACGCCAGCTAAAAAAATCCACACAATCCCCCCCCGCAAGGTATTATGACCATCAGTGACTGGTGTTGACGTACAGTTATGCAATTATGGTGATTCTCGAAGGACGCTATTTCACGTGGTACGTCGAAAAGTTTGTACAGATTGACGAACGGCATCTTGGAAAGGAAAGGGGGAGGGGCATAGGCAAAAGATGGAGGCACCAAGAGGGCATTGAAAATTGGTTTGCGTTAGCGTGATTGGGAATTATTATTTGCAGAAACACAAACCTCAAGTGGCGTGCAAGGCCAAGACCGGAAGGGGAGAACCCCAGCACATATGCACCTTCCAGCCAGCTGGCGTAGTGTTCATGGGTTATGCTGGGTACCCATCAATGCAAATAAAAAGCACGTGGTACAGCCGTGTTAGGCTTCCGTATTAATTGTTACTGCATGACAGCTGCCTATGAGTACTACGGGGAATCTGCTGTGCAGTATACCTTTGGCTTCGCTGCTCCCTGGTGCGCACGTACCAACTTGCTATCACATGAGTGATCCAGCCTATTGCAGCTTGGTGGAACTAAATAGTGGAACTAAAAAGGGGGGGGGGGGGGGAGACTAAATAGTGTGCACGCACCCCCTCATGTTGGCCACGGCAACATCTTCCTAGTTTTAATGCGCAGCACTTAAAGGGGCCATGCAGACAAAATGCAAATGTGGTTGATTCGAAAGATTGCCTCAGAATAACACTGACACCACTCTTAATGCTAACTTCAGTAAAATAAGCTATATACATAATGGGGAAAAAAGTGAATGGTCATGCGACCCAGTAGCTCATTTCCTGCACCAGAACCTATGACGTATTATAGCCAGCAGTATGATTGGCTGAGGCCGGCAAAAGCAAACACAAGTTAGGCAGGGCTTTTAAGCTTGCAAAACCAGCTATTTGCGCTTGAATTTATGCATATTCGTTTTATAGCAGTAAGAATGGTGGGGTAAACAATGAAAGTTACGAAAGTACATGTAAACATAGAAGCACGAGTGCGTACTGCTGTTGGTACTGCGTGCACAATGCTTGTTATAGCTGAACAGCAGTCCGGCACTTTGGGGTTGTTTCACAGCACTGGCCTATTGGCGTAAGCGCCATTGTCATACGTGACCCTGTTTGCCGAGCATACCCAATGTTTCACGAAACGATTACTACCAATCGTAACAAACACAAGCCAGGTGCGAATACGGTCAGAAACAAAGCGAGTGCGGATAGTGGTCCTGCGCGGTATGGTGGTGCAGTCGAGAAGGACTACGGTAAACAAGACGTTTCGCAATTGCTGCCGACTAAACAGCACACTAAAGTTCGCTTGAACCCGTGCTCTGTACACGTCATCGCCGACACCACGAAACGCACGATTTAGCGGGAGAATGAAAATTTTGGCTTAAATTGTTTGATTTCTCAGTGAATAAAACATTGTTTGCTGCGGTACAAGCGCTGGGGCCGCTACAAAGTGCCAAATCTTCCGAATAAAACAAACTTGTATTTTGTCTGCATGGCCCCTTTAGGCGCCCGCTCCTGTAGTTTCACGGCGCCATCGTACCTCATAACCGTGCGAACAAAGGGGACACCAAGGACGAGCACGTAAGCGGAGGAGGAAAGTATGGTGAAAGGCACGAGACATGGTGGTTCCCCGCGGTGCCAGTGTATATCACGTGCCTTCATGCGTGCGCTGATGCGGCTGAAGTTCCCGTGCTCACAAATTTCGCATTAGGGGATATCGTAAGTCTATGCGTAACATATAGGTATCCATTGTAAATAAAATAAATGCGTACGTGTTACCACCACAAAATATTTTTATCATTGTTCAGCTGAGAAGGAAAGAACTTTGTAAGTTCAGCCTCAACATAGTCTGACGGAACTTCCAGACTTAAGGTGGAACTTCCAAACAAACATTTTATAAAACTTCAGATCTGCCTCGGCAACACAAGTGCTCCGTTTTTTGTTTATATCCCGGCCATCACTGGTATTGCCTGCGCCGCTGCACGTGCATGACGTCACATATCGCTATTTGCGTACACTAGAAAATGTTGTCCCTATAACTATTTATTTATGCATTTATTGGGGCTCAATTCCTCAGGCAGATATGTGCAGTGTTGCTGTTTCTAGTTGAGGTGAAACCTACAAGACATAATGACACCTTGCAAACAAGTGCAGAAAAACACGGGACAACAGAACTGCACTGGTCAAGCGGTCTATCGCTTGATATTGTAGTAAGCACTCATCCTGTGCACTTCTTCTGTCGTCCCGTGTTTTTTGCGATTGTTTTATTTTTATTCAAGATACGTTACAGGCCCGTGATAGGATGTAGAGTAAGGGGTAGGACACAATTATAAATGGAGGCAACGACAAAACGTAAATATCCTTGGGCAAATAAAAACACAAATAAGGACAACCAAAGAAAAGGAACAAGCCGAGGAGCACCACAATGAGTCAACAAAGCAACTAGAAGGGGGTGTCAGAACTAATGCAAGCTTGTACGTAATAAAAAGTAAACAAATGAAAAAAAAAAAAATGAGCACTTCGAAATTGCAAATATTTGCCAAATGCGAAATACAGTTCGAGAGTAAACGTACATGAAGGACTTAAGATCTGTGAAAAGTAGTAGCATATAATGTTCAGGTATATAGGAGCCAGGCATTACAAGGTTTCGTGGCACGTAGCAGGTGCGATATCGTCGAGGGAGAGGGAAGGGTTCATTCCAAAGATGTGTTTTGCACGGGAGAACTAATGAATTGAAAGCATATGTGGCACCATAAAAAGTTGAAAAGAACGACGTATATGTAACTGCTAAGAGAGAATTTACGTTTATAACCTGTGTGACGCTAGATTGTCAGTTATACTTACGAGATATGAAATGCACAGCTTGATTTTGGATCGATTCTATCATGTCAATTCGCTAGTTTTGATGCGGAGACCATATAGAAGAAGCAAATTCCAGTGGTGCGAGAACAAAGGTTGAAAAGCAAGCTTGCAAGATGTTGCCATACCAATGAGCCTGCCTGTTGTTACTACTGCAAGGCAAGGTGAGTTTTTAACTCGGTTCCATGGGCCTTAAAATAGGACGTTGAACATCATGTTCCTGATTTCTGTCGACTAAAATTCGAACCCAAATATGTGTTTCTCTTTCGCCGCATATGTCGGCCAGTTTCTGTAAGTCTTCTGCATTATCTGATAGTAACACCATGCCGTCTACATACAACAGTTCCGGGATTCGTTACTTTACTTTCCTTCGGTAAGCTAAGTCAAAGTCCATTTTTAATTTCCTCCAAATGCCTTTCCATTTCTTTAATTTAAAGTGTGAGTAGCAATGACAGAGGATATATCCAACCCTTTTTGAGTGTACACAGGCTCTGGGCCGCTGCGCCCTTCCCAGGAAATGTGCAGCTTTTTATATTACAGTAAAGCTCGTTAATTCGAACTCCAAGAGAACCATAAAATTGCTCGAATTAAGCGGAGTTCGAATTAGCGGGCAGGCGCTAGAATGAATGGACATCGCGCCACACTATACGCAGGCAGAACACAAAGAAACCACCTCTGGTCTCACTATCGATAATTAGGCGCTACTACACGTTCGTGGCAGGTTTGTCGCCATATGATCGCAGGTCCAGACCAACGACCACGGCACAAAGAAAACCTTCAACGGCATGCGCCGGAGCACTGGCGCCGGCGGCGCGGCGCGCTGCAGAAACGAAATAGGCTGTCACAGCAGCGTAGCGCGCGCACTACGCTGTTGTTTTGCAACTCTAGTAAATTTGGTTTGGTTATGATTTGCAACACATGCATTGTAATCACCCTGGGCCAACTTTTTCTCCGAGGAGCGATGGAAATTAGGGGATCCCAGTTCGAATTAACCGTTCAGGATACCGACGCATCAGCATTATCGGGAGTTTTCTGTAAGTTCGAATTAACAGAGTTCGAATTAACGAGCTTTTACTGTATTATATTGCCTTGAGTAATCATAGAAACTCTTCTTCAATACCCTCCTCCCCTTCCAGAATATGCCACAGCAATTTCTTGTCTGCGTCGTCATAAGCTCTTGTCAAGAAACGTTGGCCGTATTGGTCTGTCCTGGGCTGCCGAAATTTCGATACACTATGTTGTCTTCTAAGCACGGACCTGGCCGAAATTCATTTGTAGTCCTCCCAAAAGTTGGTTCTTCTTCAGCAGCCCGGATTAATTATGGCTTGCATAGCAATTCTATAGAGCACTGATGTCACTGTAAGTTGGCCTGTATGAATACACTCTGTCCTACATCTCCTTTGCCTTTATAGACAAGACTGCCTCCGTGCCCCTGTGCCAAACAAATATATTTTTTGAAATTTATAGCGTGTTCGATGGCGCAAAACAAGCGCGTTTTGCCCGCTGAATCCAAGTACTTAGGTCCATTGGGATTTCATCCGCTCCTGTTGCTGCGTATGCACCGTCGCCGATAAGACGGCAGTTCGCGCCGCCGACGCAGGAGCTACGGTCGCCGTCCAAACATATACGTCTGTCTGAAATTCTTCGCCTCAATATATTTTGCAAATTCAAAACAGCTAAACAGCTGCGCTCAAACTTTGCGTTAGGGAATATTGCAATCGTCAGCCATTTTTTTTTCTCGCTGCATGCAGTGCACTTCCTTCGAAAGAGCTCCTTCGAAAGAGCTTAGGTCTCTAACAGCTACCATATTCGAAATGAAAACAAAAAGAACGCTGTCATTTTTTTTTTTTTCACACCACAGGGGCCATCTCTGCAGGATTGAGGTAGCTCAACTCATACTCAGCGGTTTTATCTGTTGTGGGCAGATGGGACCTTGTCATTTGCGCTAATCTTTTCTCGCATTTGCAGTTGCAAGATCTTTCTGCGCCTGCTTCTTGTGTTTAGTAGGCCTAGCTCTTGAACATGGTATGCCGCGTAAATTTACGCTTGTGCTATTTCGCCCTACGTAAAGTTTAGAAATACAATGGCTATGGGTTCGCTGATCACTGCAACCTCCCCGCATCATAAGATGCCCCCCAAAAAAACCTCCGTCGCATGCCCCCGCGCGAGGGACACGAGTAAATGCAGAGCATTGGGGGTGGTCACGTGGCGTAGGTTGTGGTAGTTGGCGGTGGTAGTTGTAGTTGTAGTCGTACGGGTGCGTCGACGGCGCTTGAAGGCCAAGTACGACGAAATGCACGAGGCGTTGGAGCACGGGGAGTTTGCGCGCTTGGACGAGTTCCTGCGCGCCTTCGACGTGCGGTCCGGGGAGGAGTACTCGGAGATTCTGCGGGCTGGCGCGTCGCGTCCGTGCGTGCTTCACGCTAGGACCCCCGCCGAGAAGCGTGTGAACGCGTTCAACCCGTGGATCGGAAGGGTTCTCGACTCCAATATGAACCTGCAGATCATCCTCGACCACTACGCGTGCGCGGCGTACGTCGTGGACTACTTCAACAAGGCCGACCGCGGCATCTCGTTCTCGTAACGCGGGGTCCGCCGCTCGCCGCTGACGTTTCGAAGCCGTCTCGCTCTCGATTCGATGGATCCGCAGCTCGACGCTGACGACTGGCGGCGGCCTCTCGTTCTCGACGCTCGGGATCGGCCGCTCGACGCTGACGCTTCGCCGCTGCCTTAGCGCGCGCAGTAGAGGGAGAGGAGGTAGCACCTGCTGCTGCAACGCCTCTTTCAGCGCCGGAGCACGTGCATGCGCGCCCGCACCTGTTGTTGAGAGCGAGGAGGAGCGGGGGAGGGGCGCACGTGCTGGCTGGCTGCGGACGCCGATCGCCAACGGACGGGTGACATTGTGAGTTAAAGAAATGCTCTGCATTTAAAAATTGGCTTCAATCCACGCTGTGAAGGTGGTTGGAAAGCAAAGCTTTAAACGACACCCACAACAATTAATCAAGCGACGTCACTTGAATTCACACACGTGACTCTACAAAGAGTGAAACCAGAGATTCTGCCAGCCATTACCTGGAATTCGCGGGGGCGGCGTACCGACCGCAGCACGGCCGGGATAGAGCGGCGGACGCCGCCGCTGTAGCCAGGCCGTGCGTCCGCGGAAAGAAAACGGAGAGGAGCATTTTTCGAAGGATGAGACAGCGGAACCTAGCCATGCTAGCTCGGGGCTACACCACCGCGCGGCACAAGTGCAGACACCGAAACAATTTGGCATGTGAGCTTAGTGATTCCCATTTATACAGATTTAAACTAAATACTTTCGTAAGTTTGAGAATTGCGAGGAAGCTGAGGGAACTTTTATAATCGCTATTTATCAGATCCCGTTGCTCCTTTCGCATTTTGTAATACCTCTTAAAACACAACCGATCTGGTATATACCTAATTAGAAAACGGAGTCCCATTCATGGCAAGCAGTGAGCAGAAGGTAGCGTTTCTCTAGCGGCCAGATGCCTGTATGTGGTCTCTACATTTTGTTTTCCCGCCCTTCAAACCAATTCTTAACGTATGTTTGCCGTACAACCACTTAATTCCGTTGGGTGCGGGTTACGCTGGAGGTGCTGTCGAACAAGTTAATCAAGCTGTGCGAAGAATTAAAGCGCGCAATGGACGCCAAAGCAGACGACAAAGCCGTCCCGCCGACCTGCCCGCCAACGCGAGCAGTCACCTGAGTGCGGGGAACGCTGGGTAATAGCGCCCTATCGCCGCGACATTTACACTGTGCTCCGTGAGTAAAAAGAGCGCTCCCCATCCCAAGTGGCGTTGGGAGTTTCTTGTTCCGCACGCCACGAAAGAACCGTGGGCAGGTAGAAGGTAGAGAGCTTTGCTTTAAAACACCCGTGTGTTCGAGATTTCGGCGCACGTTAAAGATCCCCAGGTGGTCAAAATTAATCCGGAGCCCTCCACTACGGCGCGCCTCATCGCCTGCGTTGCGTCGGCGCGTCAATCAATCAATAAATCAATACAATCAATCAATATTCTAACAAGGCAATCTGCGAAACACGAACCGCACGGGCCCTTGCGGTCGCCGAAGCCATATGGGCATCGGCCACCCCCCCTTAATCTCAGGGGGAAACTAATGTCTGTCTCTCTCTCTCTCTCTCTCTCTCTCTCTCTCTCTCTCTCTCTCTCTCTCTCTCTCTCTCTCTCTCTCTCTCTCTCTCTCTCTCTCTCTCTCTCTCTCTCGAAATAACCAAACCTGCATTTTGTCTGGATGGCCCCTTTAACAAGTTTTATACGCCTCGCCATAACCGATATAGGCGTGCGCAGAGTTCTCGATTAGGGGGGGGGGCAAAGTCTTACCGCTGCGCCACCCCCCCCCCCCCCCCCCCCCCCTTCTTACAGCAATTCCCGACCTCTTCCCACTGAAGGCCTAGCGGTCCGAACGCAGTGCAAAGAGGGATGGTTATAAAATTTTTATTTCAATGCGATAAAATTGCAACACATACAAAATATTTCTGAGCAGAAATTTTTACTTCAATGTGTTACATTGGCAAAATATGGGCCAATTTGGCGCCCCCCTTCAGATGATTAGGGGGGGCGGCCGCCCCCCCTGCCCCCCCTGTGCGCACGCCTATGATAACCGATGCCTCTTTTACAAGTTGCACAATCGTCTGATAACGGTGCTATGAGCAGCTGCTCTTTTTACTTGCTCGAACGGACGTATGTCGTTCACTAGGAGGGCAGTGGGAATGGAAGGGGTGCCGGCGCGCAGACAAGTGCGAATGGGCGCGAAATAAATGAACGAACGATTTTGTTTATAAATCGGACTCAGGCCCTGCGGGGTTATTGGAAGGCGAGAAAAGAGAGGAGGCGCATGTCTCACCCCAAAACAATGTACGGAAAGCCGCTGCCGCAGAACGCGAAGCCACGGCCATTGCCGCCTCAAGTTCCACCTCGTCGGGTAGCTGATGCGGATTCCTCCCGGATGAAGAGAAACTTGCCCGCTTGGAACGCCAATGTTTGCCAATAATTCCTGTAGCTTGAAGGGCTTCCGGAACGACATCCTTGACGATGTCTTTCACGCGTAAGCATGGCACATCAGCGGTTGCTAGTCTATGAGTGCACGAGCGGGGGTGAAGGGAGCGTGGTACACGCGCAGCTAGGCTTCATACCCTCACCGATAACGTGACCGTAGTGCTGGTTAGAGATTTAAACGTGCAGGTCTCACAGCCCAATGCGACCTGTCTGCAGACCTCTGTGCTTCGACGGTTTGGGCTGGTGTGTCTCACAGCGTTACTTGGCGAAGGCGTCCCCGTACCGAGCTCCGCTGCCCCCGTCATCCAGTGGTAGCGTGCATGGTGAACGAGCGGCGAGCTGCAGGGTTGCCTTGGTGTTGACGACAAAGAGCTGAGAGTAAAACTAAAAATTTACTGCATGGCAAGATGAACAGCGACGATAGAGGAACAACATGGAGTCGATGGGCAGAGCGGCGCTCTTAGTTCAGCACCCAATGTCGACTGATACGAGCCACCGAAAGGGTGGAATTTGTACCCAGAAGCGGCAACGGTTCCGCTGCCTTCAGCGCTTTGCGCACGTCTCGCACAAAGGGCAGACACACAAGAACACTTTTTCCTGGTCTCGTGATAGCAGGCTCACGTTGATACTGAGAGAGGGGGGGAAGAGAGAGAGAAAGAGAGACAAACATTTCTTGATGTTCTTAGGGCCTCCACCCAGTGAGAGGCATCCTTATTCCAAGATGCCTTGGTGATGGCTGGCAGTCCGGGCCCGTTCCACCAGTCGGCGCTGGTCCGAGAGCTCCGAGCTGGTCAGCTTCTCCACCCACTGCTCATAGGTATGGCTTGGATTTGGGGTTAGAGTAGGGGTTCGTTGGCATTCCCACACCACGTGGTATAGGGTGCCAGCAACAGGGCAGAAGTTACAGGTACCCGGCGTCAAAATAAGCCGGGCACGCGAGCGCGTGGCAAAATGCATCGCCGCGACATCTGACGTTGCACTTCTGGCGTCGACACACCGATGTGCACGTGCGCGTCCAACCACGCTCGCTAGCCTGTCTTTTCCTTCGCTTCAAACGGCAACGCTGGTCACATTTAGCGCTTGGCGCCAGGGGTCACTTTCTTTGCTCAATCCGTCTTCCTCGCACACGCTTCAGCGGCCGCGGGCGAGGGTGAACGTGCGTTGCTCGCTCTGCCCTGCTCTGACAGATAACTAATATTGCCCGCATCGCGGTGACAGAATTGTTCCCCACATATGCTCTCCCATTTCGGCATTTCCAACAGCGGCGCTGTTCTTGGGCTTGGCTTGACTACAGCCTGCTTTGTATCGTTTTGCGCTACCTCCGGAGTTCCCAGCAATGCGTTTGTGTTTACAGGTAAAGCCGTCTTTATGAAGATCGGTGGAATCTTGGGTTTTGTAAGATGGCTTTCCCACACAGCTTGTTGCGCAGCGAAGAACGGAAATCTACGGAGGGAGTATGATTAAAGAAAACGGCTTTAACTCATGTTTAATGGGAAATGAAAGCGCAAATGAGACACAGACAAAGAAAGGAGACAGCGTGACGAGACAACAGGAGCGCTCGTCCTGTTGTCTCCTTTCTTTGTCTGTGTCTCATTTGGGCTTTCAGTTCCCGTTATGTATCACGAACAGGCCCAAACCATGACCCTTTTTAACTCATGCGTTATTAAACGTAACCAAAAACCAATTTTATTAAAATTTGCTGATAAGTCGACTATACCGCTATGCCGAGTTTCGTTCACTTGTCGTAATTAGGTAGTGAAGTTGTCAACGATGGAGAATTAGGTTGTTGTCATGATAACGCAATCTACGGAGAGAGATTGCCATGTATTGGAGAAAACGGTTGTAACTGCGGCTACGCGCTTGTTCAGTAGGTATCAATCACAATCGGTGGAACGAGTTTTGATATTTTTTCGTAAAACACGCAGTTGGTTGTTAACTAAGAACGACCACACCAAAACAGAATACTAACTGAAGAGAGAAATAATTTATTTTATGAAGGTGTGATGAGACTTCACCTTCCACACGTTCTGAAACAATTAAACAAGGGAAAATGGGAGAAAAGACCGGCCTGGTCGTGGGTTTTACAAAAAATTGGGCCCATCTCCCCGCGAGGGGGACTCGAGTAAATGCGTCGAATAGGGAATGGGTGTATTGCGTTAACGTTTAGTGTTTGGGGAGTTGGTGGTAGTGAATGCGTTGTATCAGCAGCTTCTTGACGTAGTTTGAATGAGTCAAGGATATAAGGCGCGTTCGTAGCCTTTCATTCTGTGTCGGTTTTGTGGCGCAGTGGGAAGAGCACCATGTACCTCGCGTTCCGCCCACGGGTAGTGAATGCGTTGTATCAGCAGCTTCTTGACGTAGTTTGAATGAGTCCAGGATATAAGGCGCGTTCGTAGCCTTTGATTCTGTGTCGGCTTTGTGGCGCAGTGGGAAGAGCACCAGGAGTAAGGAGTAGGAGTAAAAGTTTATTGGCATAACTTCCATACAGCTGAGAGCCAGAGACAGCCAAAAGGCAGGAGCCCATACACCAGAGTGCTGGCCGCCTCCTAATACCTTGTACCTTGCGTTCCACCCGCAGGGTCGTGGGATAGAAACAAGGGCGTCCGCAGAACTTTTTGCAAGGGGGCCCCATCCATTAGCGGATGGGGGGGGGGGATACGGTTGGATAGCACCAAAAATGCGCTAATAGTGGTTTCAATAATTGCAAACAGCGAATTAGAACCAGACTTGGAGAATATACATTGGATTTTATTACCGGACCAAAAAATAAAGTTAAATAAAATGCGAAAAGTTACTGTCACTTTGTAAAGAAGAGTGGTCAGTCTCGCTGCGTGAGGGTTCTCGACCCACGCCAACTGATCACCAGCACACAGCACAATACGTTGTATGTATACATACAACTGCACTCCGTCAGTCTTCCTTGAATAACAGCTGCAGACGACTCGGGTTTTTCTGGGCAAATTGCGAGATGAGATGTGTGATGAAGTATGTTGAAATGGCTCACAGAATAAAGATACTACTGGCCTCCCTGACTTTCAATGCACTAGAGGCGTACAAGCGTTTTGAGGGGCTCATTTATAGGTTTTGTTTCGGGGCTTGGGTGGTGCCGACATTTCGCAATTTCGAAGGAAAGGGTATACAAGGTGATGCGACGGCACGGGAGGATGTTACACGCTTCCTACTAAGTGTAGCGGTGAAGATTTTAAGCTAGATATAGCTTCAAATTTGTCCGAGAACTGATGTTCTCGCGGTAAGACTGCATAAATCTAGAGTTTAGAAAAAAAAAATCAAACCTTTCTGAATTGTTCGCTATTTTCAATAGCCAGCACACTGAGCACAGGCAGTCTGTTTCACTGCCGTCACATGACCGGCAACGTTAGTCAGTGGGGCTCTTCGATTTACAGTCTCGGACTCACCGCGGAGAGTCCGTGGGTAGTCCTAGGATTCCCCGAAGCCATAGGTATACATGGGAAAATCGAATGCCGGACTTCTTCTCGGGGAGTCCGCGGCGAGTCCGAGACTGTAAACCGAAGAGCCCCACTGTCTAAAGTGCAATGTTGACCGCAGTCCTGAAGGGCGTTCCATACTGATACGCAGGACCTGAGTGTGCTAATCATTTGAGTAGCGTGGATTGTTGGGCTAGTTGGTTCACGTACATAAATAAAAAAAACTTTGCGCTAAAGGACGGGACAAAGGAGAGAACGTCGGTGTCATTCTCTCCCCTCTTCCGCCCTTAAGGGTAAGGTATTTTAATTATGGACCAACCAAGCTGTGCAGCTTTTTTGTAATGCATAAAAATATCCCAATCTCCAAGGGGGAGCAGCTGCCCCCCCTTGCCCCCCCTTCCGGACGCCCATGGATAGAAACCAGGCGCCGATAAGTATTATTTTTTTATATAGTGTAGGGGGAGGGGTGCGGACCTGTTGTTGAGAGCGAGGTGGGTAGCGTGATGCGGGAGAGGAGGAGTGGGGGAGAGGGCGCACCTGCGCGCTGAGCTGTTGCGGACGGACGGCGGACGCTACATGTGAGTTAAAGAAATGCGCTGCATTTAAAATAACCAAAACGACAGCCGGTATTCTACACCAGCTAAAAATCAAGGCACCGCTCAAGGCAAGCAATGAAAAAAAAGCATCTGTGAAGTACGCTGCTGTGCTCCTTCCCATTACCCAACTTCCGTAGTGGGTGAAGTGGCCGCCTGCGGAAATGATGTCGCTCATCCTTCTAGGCATCGACTCGTAAAGCGAAACCACAAACTCGTGGTTTGCGCGAAGGCTGTCCCATTCTTCCCGAATGGCGGTCCAGAGCGCGTCCGCTGTGCCTCCTGACAAGTGGCGTCTGGAGAGGCGCGACTTCATGACCCCCCACACATTCTCGATGGGATTTGCATCCGCACCGTTCGGAGGCCACTGCAGAGTGTGTACGCCCAGATCCTCCAGCAGGATGGTCACCTGACGTGCCATGTGCACGGGGCTTTTGTCCTGCTGAAAGATAAAGCACCCGTCGGGGAAAGGCCCATCGAGCACGTAGAGGATCATGGGGTCTTGCAGTAGCGCACTGTAGCAGGACGCCGTGAAGCTCCCTTCAATGCGGACAAGAGGTCCTAGCCCCTCCCGGCTCATGGCTCCCCACACAGAGACTGCGCAGCGGCCGCTTGAAAGGACACTATGGATATAGTCCGGGTTGTACCTGAAAATTTAGAAGAGGATTTACAGCTAAAAAACACAAAAAAAAATGTAGCGGACCATGATAAAGGTTACGACACGCGTTGTGTATTATTTCATGCAGACAGCCTGAAAAGCATGCATTACATATGATGCTAACAAGAAATTATTCCAAATTACCCTGCACCATGACTACTTCGATATAAACTGGCATTACCAAAAAGCCTTCACGGAAATGATTTCTAAAACTTTTTTGGAACAGTTAATCCCCGAGAGCTTTCGCCATTTCCGAACAAGTAAACGATGCTGACATGAGAAAGTGAGAGGAGCCGTTACCTCGAATTTAAGGGCCTCCATACCCGCCGCTGCTGGTCCCGACGAGTACAAAAGGTGGATTCGTCAGAAAAAATGACAGTGCCCCATTCTTCTTGGCTCCAATGCTGCGGTGTTCCCGTGCAAATTGCAGCCGCTGCTGGCATTGTCGCCCAGTCAGGAACGGCTTTTTCGCAGCCACACAGTTCGAAAGCCCGGCTTCCTTCAAACGCCGGCGTATTGTCGGCGTCGACACTTCCAAAGACAATTCGTCACGGATTTCACTCGCATTCAGTTTAAGTGGTCTGCGACAACTGCCGCAACAATGAGTTCGTCCTCGACGTGTTGCGTGACCTTTGGTCGGCCAGGTTTCGAATGGCACGAATGATTCGGCTCACCGCGGTCTTCGATCGGCCCGTCCGTTGGCATATGACTCGCTGCGGCAGCCCCTCCAGGAAAAGTCTCGTTATTAGCTTGCGATCTTCCACCGGAACACGTGGGGCCATTTTGCTATACTGAGCCCCCTTGTTCTGCCCTCCAAACTGAAATACGTTTTGCAGGGAAGCAGCGGCCAATCGTAAGCTAGAGCGCATGACAAGAAACAGCGTCACTGCTGCATCCGTGCCGCACATTTGAAATAACATGCTCACTATGCAGATAAATGCTCATGTTATCGGGTACCTTTGGCGCCAGTCTTTAGTAGTTTTTGTTATTTTTTCTTCGGGGCTTTACTGGGATATGTTGCCGCGAAAGAATGATCTTGGCAGCCGGTCGGCTAAAATGTAAAATCTGGTCGCGATATTTCAGAGCAGTATGCTCAAGTCTAGATGGCATAATAATTATGTCGCGTTTTGCGTGGTATATGGGAAGTAACATGACCACGGGGTCGAAGATGTCGCCAGTGCAACGTAAAAAATTACCCGAGTATTCACCCGCTTCACAGCACATGTGTTCGAAAGACGACTGCAGCCAAAACGCCCGTGTGTTCGAGGTTGCGGCGCACGTTAAAGATACCCAGGTGGTCAAAATTACTCCGGAGCCCTCCAGTATTGCGCGCCCCATCGCATGTGTTGCGTCGCCGGGTTAAAACCAACAATTGGGGCTATTCAAGCTGTTTTTACGGCTTTTTTCCCGGCTCCCTTTGCGCGAAAGTGATTTGTTTGTTGTTTTTTCGCGCAAGAATAAAAATCAAATCAAATCAAATCAATCAATCAAAGACCACTACCTCCTGCAACCCCTGCAATATAACACTATCTCCACTCCGTCCCTACCTGCCAGGTTCTCCTTCCCTTTCACTTCTCCTTTACTCAATGCAACGAACGTTCCCTCACCTAAATTTTTTCCCCGTTCGCAGGTAGCACTCACAATTTGTTGGGAGTGCGCGAGTATTTCTTTTTTTAAATTTTTTTCAGGAGGGTGCAGCTCAAGCAGATCATAGTTTTTGTTTTAATTCTTGCTATTGTCTCACATTTCCGAAACATTATTTAACGCGTTGATTTTTATTCGATGTCGTAAACACTAACCCAGCGTGTATACTAGCCACGAAAAAAGACTCTCGCACTATCGTTGTGTTATGAACCTGTATGAGCCATGGGAGAAGCTGAAGTAGTTTGCAACGGTTTTTATATTTTTATTTTGCCTTTAAGAATTTTTTCAACTGTTCTTGGTGGTGCAGTTAAATTGATTGACACGCAGGCAGACCGACATTTTTTCTTTTAGATAGCGAAAAAAAAAAGAATACAGCATTTAAAACTAAGATAGCAGTCCCGTTGCAATGCATCCTTTGTCAGAGTAGGGCAGAGCGAGCAACGCACGTTCACCCTCGCCCTCGGCCGCTGAAGCGTGTGCGAGGAAGACGGGTTGAGCAAAGAAAGTGATTCCTGGCGCCAAGCGCTGAATGTGACCAGCGTTGCCGTTTGAAGCGAAGGAAAAGACAGGCTAGCGGGCGTGGTTGGACGCGCACGCGCACATCGGTGTCTCGACACCAGAAGTGCAACGTCAGATGTCGCGGCGATGCATTTTGCCACGCGCTCGCGTGCCCCGGCTTATTTTGACGCCGGGTGTACGTGGCAGGGTGTTGGGTGGGGTACATTATTACATAGCGTTTAGTTGGGTGTTATAGGGATACGAATTGGTTTGTATACGCGCCGGAAAGGCGCACCTTAGGCGCACGTAGTGGAGGCTTCGCCACACAGCCGAGGAGTGTTCACAAAGCCCAAAGCATTGCGGCCCGCTGATTCGTAACAATGTATAGAGTGTCGTGTTCGCGAAGTCCGAAGCGACGATTGAAGACGCGGCGGATGATGTACATGAGTTGGTTGAGTGCGCGCTGTAAGTGTGGTAGGGTTTGTAAGCCAGATCCGTCTTTAGGTATTATGAGGCCCAATATCCGAAGGTGGGGGACATTCGGGACAGGGTGATTATTCATATATAGTTCTGGTTTTGGTATTCCCTGCGCGGTCTTGCGGGTAGGTCTTTTGCTGACCGTAAGTAAACCGGACTTTTCGGGGCGCACTCCAGTCCTCTGGATTGGAGATATCGTTGGGCTGTGTCGATTGCCATTTGAAATGCCTCTTCCTGATCTCCAGTTGAGCTAGTGGGTGTCCATGTAGAGTGAGGTCGTCCGCATAGAAAGCATGTCGGAGATGCGGAATATCTTAAAGCAGCGGTGCCTTGAGGCGTTCCTTTGGGAATTGCTGAGAAAGTGTCAGATCGGAGATGGCCGATGCGCACAGTGGCGGTTCGGATGGTAAGAAATGTCGCGACGCAGTAGTGAAGTCTGTGCCCGCAGTTGGTAGTAGCGAGCCCTTGTAGGATGACTTGGTGTGTGACATTGTCGAATGACCCTTTTATATCGAGTGCAACAATAAAGTATTTGTGTTTGTTTGAGAGTTTCATTAGTATGTCTTCTTTAAGCTGTACCAGGATGCCTTGGGTAGAGAGATGGGGCCGAAATCCGTACATGGTGGTTGGAAAGTAGTTATTGTCCTCTATGTAATGGGCGAGACGATTGTGAGCCATATGCTCGAGACGTTTGCCTACGCACGATGTGAGAGAAATGAGACGGAGGTTTTTGAGTGTAAAGGGTTTACCGGGCTTGGGAATTAACGTGATATCTGCATGTTTCCACTGTGGCAGGAGAGCTCCTTTCATCCAGTGTTCATTCATGAATGCGAGCAGATTTTCGAGGGCAATGGGGTCCAGATTGCGCAGAAATTTTGTTGGGGATCTTATTCTGTCCAGGAGTGGTGTTCCTTGTTGGGCCGTGTATCGCGGCTTCAATTTCTTGAACGGTGAAAGACGTATCCAGGTCTGGGTTCAATTGGCCAGTTTACTGCAGTGGCGGCTGTGCCTGTGTCGTGGGCTGAGCTTCGAATGATTTCTGGTGCTCTTGCAGGCCTTCATCTGCTCTGGGTGGTTATGAATTAATCGTTTAAGCTTGTGTGCAGTCGTAGCTTTTAATTCTTTGGAGCCCATAAGATAACAGAGAAGGTGCCAAGTTCTCCAGGTGACGAGGGTTCCCTGCAGCGTATTGCAGAGTTGGTTCCAATTTTGCTGGCTTAGTTGTCGAGCATATTCTTCTGCTTCTTGTGTGAGCAAGGCTGTACGAGTGCGTATAGTCTCCGGCTAGTCTTGCGCCTTTTCCATCTCTTCAGCAGGCCGTTTCTGGCGTCCCATAAGCGCTTGAGGTGATTGTCTATGGCTGGATTGTCTATGGCTGAATTGTCTTCGGTAAGAGGAAGTTCTTTTGTGTGTTTGGCGAATGTCGCGGTAAGCTGAGCGGCCCAATCCTCAATCTTTTGGATTGACTCAGTAGGCGATTGTTCTCTGAAGGTCTTCCGATCAGTAAGTCGGGCTGTCCCAATTCTTTGTCTGGTGTTTTTGTGATGAGGGATTCGGAGTTCTTACTGTTGTTTCGTCTAGGCAGGCCTATTCGTTACTCTTGACGTTATAAGTTATATTTAGGTCGGGTGAAGTATCGCGAGAGACGCTGTTTCCAATGTGCGTGGGTGTGTCTGGGTTGTTGAAGACGAAGACGGTGCTGTTGAATTGCGTCATGAAGTTGAACGCCTTTTCGATCGTTGCCCCACATCATGCGAGGGGCATTAAAATCTCCTAGTATTATTAATTATGGCTTTAGTGCGTAGTTTTACTTCTCTGAAGAGCCTATCAATTTCGACAGGAGGGCAGCGGGTGGGCTGTAGATGTTTAGGACATATAGACTCGATTGCGTCTTTTTTCGGGGGACGACCTCCGCGAAGGTGTAATCGATGCTTGTGTGGAGGGTGTGGTGTTGGGCCGTTTGATCGGTGCGGACGAGGATGGCGGTGCGGGCAAGGGTGAGATTTCCGCACGCGGCGTCCGCTCGCAGGCTCAAGTCTCAACACGATCTCCGATAGAACAGTTTGTTCTGAAGTTGCCGCGGGCGTGATTCACCCCCAGAAAGGGCACGCGCGGCGGACACTCTCCTGCGTGTCGTAGCTTGTTTGAAGAAAATGGGCTTTGCCACCAAGCACACGACGCTTTCCCGCACTACACAAAACTTGTAGCACGCGTGCACAGGGTAGCGGCGCGCTGAATCGTAACAACAGACGCTAAGATGCCTACGACGCGGGAGGGAAACGTACAGCCCCATGTTTCTCCGCTAGAATAAAGCTCGCGTCCTTCCAGGTTTCATTCAGCTAGCTGGCTAGGAGTTATGCTCAATCGCAAATTACAAACAAACGTGTTTTGTTTCGTGCACTCCTTGGACTGCGCTCAGCTTCGCTGGCCGTCCTTCATAGAGTGACGGGCACTGAATTTTTTTCCACCAACATTCTAACCTTCTTTTTCTAACCTCTACAGCTTTGCCATTCACTTTTACATTAAACTTAAACAGGCCCAGTTTCCGATAGCTGAACGCCTCCCTCACGAGCACTGGTCGGATACCCTCGCACTCTGTTACAATATGTCCCATGGTTCCCGGTCCCCTCACGTACACAGTTCTTCGTGCACCAGCTCGTGGAGAAGCGTCAAGCCATCCGCCCCGTCTTTAAAGAGCAATGTACTCCGGTCAGTAATTATCGAAGAACTTTTCCCTCGTTATCTCCCGCTTCCCGATTCTGTAGACATCTAAGTATTTCTTTGCTTGCACCCTTTTTTCCCCGTTCGAATTGTCTCGGGTTCTTTCCCTTTCTTTTTGATTGTTTCGCCAGCGATTCCAGATTTCATATACTTTGTGATAAGCCTCAGTCTGGTTCTTTTTCTCGACTGCGTGCCCACGCTTTTCACGTAAATATATTGCAACATCCTGCCTGCCCATCTTTGGCCATCCATGTTTCTAAGGTTCAATATAATTGCTGCTGATTGTGACGGTGGCGGTGAATATATATTGAATTGTTCAAGGGGGATACAAGGTGGAAGAGTGCGTCGCGAAAAGCAGGGAACAAACCACTGTTGCAACCGTGTCATCCGAGCGCTGACACCAGTTGTTGCGACCGGGTGGGCCGAGCCGAGCCGAGCTCTGTCGCCTCCGGCATACGTGTGGTAGCGTAGTGAAGCGAGCGGCCAGCCGCTGTTGCAGCCGTGAAGAAGTCCAGAAGCCGTAGGCTAACGTAACTGTTTACTTCATAGCGAGAGGTGAGCCGAAGCCAAAAAAAAAAAAAAAAACAATGCCCCCATGGGCGAGGTAACAGTACAGGACTCGAGCAGAGTGACAGCATGGATTCACTGCTCAAACAGGAATGGTCTACAGCGCTTGGGCGGCTCTATTTATACCCAAAAGCGGTAACGGTCAAAACGCCAACAAGCGGCAACACGCCACGAACGTCACAGACACACACAACGCTCTTTCCAGAGTTCGTGAGCAGTCGATAGCATCAGCGCACGTTGAGTCCGAGAGAGGGGAGAGAGGAGGACTCCGCTGCGATCGCGGGCCCTCTGTGTCCTTGGAGAGCGTTGAGACGAGCCTCGCCGGCAGCCGCCGAAGTTTTGAAACGGAGGCCCAGGCTTGTCCCGGCATGAAAACATGAGTCACCGACACGATGGTGCCTGTTTTGGAAGGCGCACGTAGTGGGTTCGCCGCACAGCCGAGGAGTGCTGCGGGAAAGTACGGTGGCGGGCCGATTCGCAACACCACTCGCTCGTAACCGCCAGCATCTTCCTGTTTCCTACTTGATGATTTCACCTCCGCACAGCGCATCTAGCGTTCTCTTTGTAGTGAATGTAATACATGTTCCGTAACAATGTTGTGGTTGTTGTTATTGTCATCTTTAAATTTTCAGATGGCCCATAGCCCTAGTGGCCAAAGAGCACCACGCAAACATCATATGGCTTGGTCTATCTGAAATCTCCTTTAATATTTGCGTTCAAAAACATGTGGTAACTTCAAAAATTAATATTGTAAGTGGAAGTTTTATAAACCTTAAATATTAGAAAGAAACAAAAGTCCTGTTGAGTCTTGGGATCAGTGTATGCATCATTCGGGCAGTCCGAGGGGCATTTCTTGCACGAGAAGGAAACGTTGAACTGCGTACTCCACTAAAAATCATTTACTCCCTCTTACAGGCACAACAAACTCTAATGATATTAATGTGCCGGAAACACAATATAAGAAGAAAAGAAACGAGATTAATGGAAAATTAAATAACAATTACCCCCTTGAGACGGAACCTGTGTTATGGCAAAGTGACTCAGTCGTATTGGGTTCCGACTCATACCCCCACAGAGATGGCAAAATTACTTCTTAAAAGTAATTAAATTACAACACTCATTATTTTCCTATAATTTTCTATAATGTAATTAAATTACATTAGAAATTACAGGTGGCCGGAAGTAATGACATTACATTACTATCAGTTTTCAAAAGTAATAAAATTACTTTGAAATTGCTTTAACAAAAATTCATCACCGATACACTACCAAATCATATACACTCTATTTACACTCATATACATATACACTGCAATTTCAAAAATATTTGTTTTATACAGCAATTTATGTGCAGTTCATTTACAGCGCTATGCATTGGTATGTTATATTACATCTCAGCGGGAGCTACGATTCACAGCGGGCATCGGAAAGGTGTCCCCGTTTGTACGACAGAGTGTCTTTTAGCGTGGCAAGAGACACTTTGTTGTACGAACGGGGACACCTTTCTGATGATCAATTTTAATCGCAGCTTCTGCTGAGAAGTATTAAAGGTATCTAACATACCAATGTATAGCGCTGTAAATGAACTGCACATAAGTACGCTCCGCTGGCACGGATGAGGGCAGGGTTGTTCTGAACATAATGAATAACTTTTTCATCCAATGCCCAGAGACTCTCGGGGAATTGGAACTCTACTTGGTCAACTTTTCTTGGTCAACTTCTTATGCCGTTAGAGAAGCGGAGAGGCTATATCGTAGTCAAAAGTAATTGGGAAACTAATGAGTAATTTACATGAAATTACTGGCCTTAAGTAATTCATTACATTACTAAATTACCAATACTCAAAATCAATTCATTACATTACTCATTACAGCAAGAAGTAATTTATATTTCTGTAATTTAATTACTGTAATTTCATTACTGCCAAGTCTGCCCCCACCGTACCGCCCTCAACAAAATCTACCCTTCCCCTGGCCCCTTATGCCACCTTGAGTGCCAGCGATGCCCGTCTTTGTAACCCATCCCCAACCCTACCTACGAGCAGTGGGCGGACCGGCTGACCATCTCGGACCTTGCGGCGCAACAAGTTCCGTTAAAGCCCGGGCGGCCAGCCAGGACCAGGACACGCATAACTAAGGACGCCCTCCCACAGGGCCCCTGCCATATCGTGCGCAAAATGTTAATCTCTGAAAATGATTGCTCCTCCTCCTCCTTATTGCGGCTCGGGCTTTGGACCCGTCCAGCCATTGTTCCGAGCCGGGAAAGGTCCGCGAACAGAAATGGTGGTAGGTAGGTAGGAGAGGAGGGCGCAGCGAAAAGGTGCAATAGCACGAAACATTCCGCAGCGCGAGCTTAAAATCGAAAGCAGTGAGAGCTGGCCGCCAACTCCAGTACAGGGAGTGGAAGAACGCAGCCGAACAAGTGAGCAGACAAGCAGCAGAATCCACCATCGCCATCAGCTCCCCCATTAAACGGAAGCTGGAGCGAACAGCGGCGCAACGCGTGGGATACGGATCGAAGCCATCATAAAGCGGACGGCAAAGTAAAACGCGCACTCTCCAGCCATGGGCGTCGGCAGGATTTTGTCTTGACGGGAGTAAACCCATTGCATTGAGGGGGAAGAGGGAGATGGCGAGGGGGCGGAGCAATGGTGCTGGGCCATGGCTTGGGTGAGGGGGGGGGGGGGCAGTGCCCCTTTTGCACCCCCTGCCCACGCCTCCAGCGGCAAGGTTACAAAGCCTTTCGACAACGCCAGGCGGGAGCATGCTTCCGCATTCACAACTTATAAGATGTACTTAGGGATCCTCGGACTTCTTTGTTTAGTGAATGTACAGAAACCGAAACAGCCCGGGGTAATCCGTCACCATATGAATGGTTCGGGACCTTGAATTTTTGTTCTCGTTTTGAAGCCGTGACTACTCCAAATCGTGCCAAGATCAGCGGGGATGAGCTCCTTCTTTTTTTACTACAAGGAGGAGGGAGGGGGGCTTCTTTCCTCTTTCCTGAGCCCCTGATCCTTGGCAGCCGTTTTTCTGCTGGAGACGAAAAGCGAATTCTTGTGTCGAGATTTCGGCGCTGGTCAGAGCGCAGATTTCCTCACGTCGGACTCTATTGGTCACAGGTTGTCTAAATTAATCTGTAGCCCTTACATACGGCGCGCTTCGTAGACCAGGTCCAGCTTCATCGCGTAAAAACCACGGAATCAAAGAAAAAACCTGACGAAATCAAACGACACATCGGAGATGAATTCTGATGGAAATTTCGATACATTTTGTGTGAAATGTTCGATAGCTTCGTGGCTGTTTTTCTTTTTTTTTTTGTATTTCGTTAAACTACAGGGAGTTGTGTAAGAGATTATGCATGCCTACGTCGCAGATGGCTTACGTAAAACGATATGAAGAATCGTTCAGAGGAAATTCACGAAGTTGAGCCCGTAACCTCAAAAGGGAGAGGGGGCAAAATGCATACATACCTTTGTAAAGTTACGCCCAGTGTGTGGGACCGGTGCAAAGTGGTGATCAACATTTGCCACTACAAGTTTGGGAAGCCACTACTGAAGAGCAGACAAACAGCACCGAAGCTTATCGCGCCGATTTCATGCCGAGATAGCGTGCGATCGGCTGCGCCCGAAATGGCATGCGCGAAGAATAAGCGGCCCGCCCATACCAGATTCGCGATCTGCTCGAGGCAGCTCGTCGTGACAAGAGCGCGTTCGCCGTGCGTGCCGCGGGCGCATCGATGAAGTGCCCGACTGATGCGGCCGCCTTCTTCAGGAACCTGTCCGGCCTGGCTCACGGGCTCGTGGGCGTCGTCCAGTGCACGTTCGCAGTGTTGTTCAAGATCAGCAGACTGGACAGCTTTGAATTTGGCATGAATCTTATGTTGGGCGCAACGGTAAGGAGCATTCGACAATTCCTCTTGCTTCCATATGCCACTCCCATTTGGCGCTGCAGCCCGATCGCCGAATCACGCTGTATTGCACCTTTTCCAAAATCATCAAGCAAAGGGACTTCACGCGAACGGACCCGATGCTGCGCGTTACTGGCATGCTTTGTGAATAGAACGCTTGCGTTAAGGGGCGGCATATTTCGTCAAGCTTTGTTTTAAGGCGAAAGCCTTAGATCTATCTCTGTTTTGTGGAACGCGTGAGGCGCACGGAATCGCACAGAGAACCGGAGCGCGCAGCACGACACAGGGGAGGCGCGCTGGGAAAGTAAAGCCGGAGGAGAGGTGAAGGGGGGGGGGGGGGAACGTCTACTAAGACGTTCGGCGAAGGGGGGGGGGGGGGACGTCTACTAAGACGTTCTGCTGAGACCAACGATGCGGGTTCGATCCCTGCCACGGTACAGATGGAGGCGAAAAGCGAAAACGCCCATGTGCCGAGATTTTGGCGCAAGTTAAAGATCACCAGGTGGTAAAAATTAATACGGAGCCCTCCACTACGGCGGGCCTCATCGCCCAGGTGTGGCTCCTAAGCGTAAATCAGCAAAATTTGAATCTGCGAAGAGGCGTAACAGTGCGCGCCGGGACGAGGGAAACAGCGGGGCCAAAGGCCACTGCCGCTTGCGCAATGTATACGAGCCGCCTCGAGAGGTGAAGGCACCGACAGGGGTGAACAAGAGGCTCCTGGCGATGGCGAGTGAGCGAAACGAGCTTCGTAGGGTGCTGTCCAGGGAGCTGATCCAGTGGTGACTGGCGCAGCTGCAAAATTCAACAGGAACTTTCAACAGCAGATCAACAAAGTCCAAGTACGCTTTCGCCTTCACTTTCTCATCCCTTGTAATGTTCTATGGCTTCCTTGCCACGCGTGGTGATTGGGAGATATAAAAAAGAATACAGGACTTAGTATTGATAGTAATAACATTAATTAATAGTATACCAGTAGAAAGTTGCAGTGACATCTAGGTTTAGGTCTGAAGATGTACAGGTGTCGTCAGAAGTAATTGGAACACGGGAGCTGTGGCCGAACCACATATATGAGCGCCGTGTACCTGCACCGGCGGAAAACGAAAGCAGCAGATCACGCATGCATGCGCGCCTGTCGACGGTGATAGCGCATCTATACCTCTCGACCCACTTCTTTTAATGTGGGCAAGATCATTCTTCGCAGCATACTGGTCTCGGCGATGGCACTGTTAGCAGATACACAACTGGGAGCGTCTTCCGCAGACTTCCAGCGCACGCGAGCTGCTGGAGAAGCAGCGCAATCACAGGGATCTGAGCCATATAAACTGACAATTTTATTTTTTCTGGCCTGTCTGGTATCAGCGCCACCGCCGAGACCAGTATGCTGCGAACAATGCTCTTGGCCACGCTAAAAGAAGTGGGTCCGGAGGTACAGACGGGCTATATCATCGTCGGCAGGCGCGCATGCGTGTCCTCGTCCTTTATAGTTTACCGCCGGTGCAGGTTCACAACTCTATGTGGCTCGGCCACAGCTTGCAGTTACTTCAGACGGCACCTGCATGACCCGATAGCCTTATGCATCGACGCCGAAGGAGCGTTTTGGAACGGAGTTGCTGCGTTTACGATTTCCACTTTCCAAGCATTAAGGTCAGCCATGAGTACAAGACTAGCCTCAACGGTTTTAAATCACCGTGGCACAGGACAGACAGATGCCACCTATGCCTGTGGGGCTGAAGATGCGGGCGCGAAGAGTCGCGGCTGCTTGGTGTTGGGCAATTTCATCGAAAAGGCGACACTGTCAGTGGTTCAAAGTGCTTATTCCTTCATGTCGTGGCCAGTCTGAACATTCTGGATTTTGCTTAGAGAGAGGTTGAAAGAATACATTTGTTTAGTAAGAAAGAGTGCGAGTGTGTGCAGAGGGGGAGGCGAAGTCCAGAGCCCCGGATGCAGCAGCTTGTTTCCTGCTCCTTCAGGCTGATCTTGAGGGGACGAGCTCGTTCAGGCTGCCTCCCATTTCTCCACAGAAATCGAATGTACAATGTCTGAGTTGCTCTCCCCTAAGCATGCCATCTTGTAAATGACTGTGTAGCGTGGAAGGTGGTGCATGTTTGCCGCATTTAGCACAGTTTTAATTTTCCGTCGGATGTTTCCTATCTGCACCTAAATGGTTTTGTGTATATATAGAATTGTTTGTATCCAGCGCAGAGTTCGCGATTCTTCAGCCTTGGAGCCCTTTGTGGCACGTGAAGGATCGTGTTTGTACGTATAGAAAAAAGAGACGTTCTCCGTATTTTTCGGGGAGGGGAGTGTGGCAGACGGGGTTGCAAGGAGCGTGGTATGCGAGTTAGCGTGCTTCCTGCAGTAACCTCGGTGTCATTAAAGACCCTCGCGTTCGGGTGTCCATGTAATTTGAACATCTTTCATTGGAAATAGGAGAATTTTTCGCGAAAGTTTATGCAATCTGTCTGTGATCATGTTTGAAACACTGTAATGACAGTCTAATAATAGTGCTTCTATTTGATAATTTCGCCAGTTGGATTGCAAAGAGGATGGCTCCAGTCTCCACTTCTTCCTTTCCTGATTTGATTGATTGAGGTTTAACGCGCCGATGCTACATAGGCGATGAGGCGCGTTGTAGTGGATGGC
Source organism: Haemaphysalis longicornis (assembly GCF_048455015.1). Classification (NCBI taxonomy): domain Eukaryota; kingdom Metazoa; phylum Arthropoda; class Arachnida; order Ixodida; family Ixodidae; genus Haemaphysalis; species Haemaphysalis longicornis. Next base: position 330,031,310 of record NW_027526203.1, read on the forward strand.
TCCGAATTAATTGACCACCTGGGGATTTTAAACGTGCGTCTTCCGTTCCTGTGTGTAGGGGAAGGTAATGCAGTCTCAGATTGCCAGGGTAGTCCACTGCGACGACTGTTTCCTCGTTACTTTAGTACGTTCGAGGCCGGTATATGCTGCGTTTACGTGGTTTTGGTATTTTAATGAAAGGAATTTGAGTCTAGCTTCTTACCTGTCCTTATTTATGTATCGATACAATGGAAAGTTTTTATGAGGACTCGCTTGATCGCTGTCATTTCCATCATGGTATCCAGGGAGGGGGGTCTCGCATTCGACAGCCCGTCCCGACTTTTTTTTTCACAGCCTCTTCCTTTGCGCCAGGAGCGTTGCTTCCCTAATGTCTACAAAGATGTTATAAAGACCCGATTTCAGGACCTTTTAGGCGACCATGAAAAATGGGAGGTTGAGGGCTGCCGTATACATCTTGTCCAGGTGAAGGCGTTTATTTGGTTTTCTCTAGTGATGGTAAGTTTCTGGTACGGTAGGATGTACGATATTCGGTTCTTAATCAGCGCCTGCATGCGTCTCATCGTTTCCTCTTCCCTGTTCCCCTGGTTATGCGTTTTACAATGTGGCCTAATCCGTTAAAGATTTTTAACAACGGAGCCACTGTAGCTGGCCGTAATGCGTAACGTGTAATGCGTTAAAAATATCAAGAAAATGCCGTACACTCCTGAGCGCATGCCTCGCGGCGACCGCCGAGCGTCCCTGGCTCGCGCAGTGGCTTTAGCAAAAAATAAATATGGCGAAAACACCGAGGAGCGAGGAAATGTCGAGCGCTCGTGAGCGCGTGCCTCGCGGCGACCGGCTCGCGTCTCCGGCTCGCGCAGTGGTTTTAGCAAAAAAAAAAAAAAAAACTGGCGAGAACCTCGAGGAGAACCTCGCGTTGCCTAGCAACAAACAACGCTACAGCTGGCGCAACACCGGCTCCACGGAACCTGGACGCGACTCCAGGAACGCCCCACATACGTCGTGAACGTACGCGCCGCCGCTACGCCACGAGGGAGTGTTGTCACGATTACTGAGAACGCTGGAGTGTTTTTTGCCAATCTTGGCCAATCTCCCTAAGTGGGTATGCTTGTCTTGCAAACGTGCGCCCGCGACGCAGAGCGGTCGCCGCGAGGCAAGCACACACGAGCACTCGGCATTTTACTGGTTTTAAAATCGCTCGTCATCCCGCCTTGCGAAAGTGGATGTCCAGCAATTAAAGATGTTGTAAACCAGCAAATGGTGATGGAGGAGGATATTAAATGTTTCTCGTCGTCTCGGCGGTCACTAGATAAGGGTACAGAATATCGACCTTCTTTTCTCCTATTCTTCCGTGCCACCACCATGATCATTGGTCAGTTTGCATCACGTGACATTTGTTTACACTGCGACGGTTCACAGGCGCCGCCATTTCGTGGTCTATGCGTTTTAGTCGGTCAACTCTGGTATAGGCTTAGCTTGTCCTCCGTGCTCTGCGGCTGCGCGCGACTCACGTCATTATGAATGCGAATCAAAGATAACGCGTGTAGCAGAATTTCAGCAGCACAAGTGTGTCCAAAGATGCGGCAAATGCTGGGTGGGTCGGTCCTGCATAGCTTGACGCATGCGCTCGGCGTCTTGGGAAAGAACTGCTCTAAGTTAGTGACACTAGTCCTGACTAGCCTTCAAAAATCTGCAAACGTAATCTCAACCGGGAACACAGGAACACATGGGGATGAGTCATTACTCTTATGGCCTATCCTCGAGAAAGTCTGGAATATCCAGCAAGTACGAATTTTTGTAGTCCGAAAAAACTATCGGTTATGTCTGATTAGCCTGACGCATGCGCTAGGCGCCTAAGGCCTTGGAGTTTTGGTCCACAGAGATCATTTTTGCCCACGGCGGTGAAACCGGTGAGGGGGGGGGGGGCGCTAGAGGTATACAGCTTTGCCGTAAAAAAGCACGCTCGATGTGTTCGTCACCTCCGGATGTTATGCCGTTCCGTGCAATCTCGGCTACACGATTTCGCCGAGTGTGCGCTTTCTCGAGCTCAAGGCCACGCAGAAATTCTTGCTCCATGCCCAAGGCCCTCTTAGTGTCTTTCACAAACTATCGGTTGGTCCACCCTTGCGCGTATGAGCGCGCCGTGATAGCAGTCCTCCTCAACAACCAGAAGTTTGTGTTTTATTTGCCTATAATCAAAGCCAGGCAATAAAGAAAAGCGGGGTTATGGTGGAGTGGTCCGAAGCACTGGTTGTAGGGCGTCACCATGTTCGAATCCCCGATTGGACGTGTGCTTGTTTGTTTCTATACTGCATTCACTATTTTGCGCTGCAACCTTCATTGCTCCACGAGCGAGTTGGCAGACTGCATGCAGACTGACACTGACGCGCTGGCATTGCAAGTTCTCGTTGGCGTTGTTGACATGAGCACCAACAGCTTGCGGGAACAGTGCCGAATCAGCCGACTCTCGGCCTGGTGCGAACACGGGTCTTACGACACAGGCGTGAGCCAGTCACGTTCCAAAGGGGGTGGTAAAAGCGGCTCGCTGTTGAGCATCTCCGATGGCTCGGAGGGCCTGCAGCCGCTGCGTACGCCTCGGCTAGTGAACGTTGCGATTCTAAGCGGGGCTGGCAAGCTTATCTGACGCATTCTAACGCCGACAACGTGACAGAAGCGCGGTATACGCCGATTCTTGAGATATCGAGAATTCTCAATTAACAATAACATCGGATGCCAAGCATATTGTTGCACAGAACCGAAATAAACTGCTTAGAACAACCCCAGTCTTTGACATGGTCCAATCACATCGCATTTCGAATGCTCGTCACTGCTGTTAGTTGTTGCGGCCGCCGCAAATGTCACATGGTATTTGTTCTTCTTTCAGGCTTTATGAATTTAATACTGCTTTATCGACCGGATAAACGAAGAAAAGTGTGTTTATTCGAACCAGTCTATATGCAATGCAAAAAGCCAGAAGTTTGACTAATTCACTTCAGGGCTAAATGCTTTCGGATTCACAACTCGTAAGGGCCGGGTGCTTTGGTGTCCTCCAATTTCTTTTATTGGGTACCATTTCAAATGTATGCTTCTCAGAGGTTACTGATGCAGTTCTCAGAATTACAATTTAAGCTGCTCCCCAACACCCAAAGTTCTACTCTCATCTTCAATGCTCTGTTACAGAACATTCTGCTGGGTTGCGCTGCTGCAACCGTGGAGACGCAGCGTACCGAATGCCGAAATCCGCGCGAGTACGTGAGCTTGGTAAGCCTTTTCCTTCTCCTAAAGGAGCGAATGGGGCTGCACAACAGATTTTTAGCATTCCGTATGATCCGTGTCTTCCGTGCGTACAGTGTTGACCGGGACCCGACTGGCCACTTGCGCATTCGTTCCGGTAGGGTGGATTAGTTCCGCGGGGCGGCCCCCGTCATGCCCACGCATTAATTCGTTACGGTGAGGACTAGCCTACTCACTGTGCCCGCGCGCGCAGGCGCAGTTGAGTCCCGGTATTAGAGTTTTCGCAGCCCGTCTGTTCCGTTGTGTACGTAGTTACCGTGCTGACCGGGACTCGTCTGGGCACTTGTGCATTAGTCTCGGCAGGGGGATTAGTTTTGCTGGCCGGCCCTCGCCATTCCCGTGCATTCGCCATGGTGGAGTGCGCCTCCTCGCACTTCCTCCTCGCCCTTCCGCGCGCGCATGCGTAGTCGGGTCCCGGTAATCACGGTAACGACGTATACGACGGAACCGACGGACTGCTAAAACTATCTATTGATGGTAAGCACGGAACGGACGGAGCATACGAATTGCTAAAACTCCGATTCCACACTGTAGGCAGTGTGCGTGGCAAGAAAACTCCTGACAGTAGCTAGGTTACTAGGGGGCTTGGGTCTCCAATGCACAGAGCCGTTGCGTGAGTGTGTGTGTGTGTGTGTGTGTGTGTGTGTGTGTGTGTGTGTGTGTGTGTGTGTGTGTGTGTGTGCGCGCGTGTGTGTGCGTGTGTGTGTGCGCGTGCGTATGCGCGCGTGCGTGTGTTTTGCTGACTTGCGTGCCTCAGTGGTGATACTCTGATAACATCTAGTGACACTAGGTGGATAAATACTGCTGGTTTTTGGCCGGATGCTTTGAGCCAATGAGCGTAAAAGGACTGTGCCTATACTGAGTTGCGTTGGCGTGAAAGGTAAAAAATGGGTGGCAGAACGTTCTGCACCAGTTTTTAATGGGGACATGGGTGAATCTCGCGATTTCAGGGTGAGGTGATGAAAACTGAGTCTTTATATTCTCCAGAAACAAGGCACAACGCAAGGCACCCCGCCGAAACTTCGTTTCTCTTGGTTCCATCCGCCTTTTTAGACGTTAATCAGTCCTTGCCTTGTTGCGGCCCAAGAACCTTGCTTCTGGACGTTAATGTACGCAACACCGCTAATTATATTTGCTCAAAAAAGCAGTCTGTAATCTTGAGAGCCAGTATCAGTAGCCATGAGTACTTCTTGCCTTTAGACGCGAAGCCCTAGCAGCGTTGTTTGCTTATGACATCAGCGTCACTGCGATGATTTAGAATAATACCGTAAACCTATTGCCGCCTAATCGAATTTTTCGCACGAACTGAGCGTTCGTGACATTTTTTTTTGTTTCTTCATTTTTTTTCGTATCTCGTCTGTAGCCTGTAGGGCGACCTTTTGTTTACTCTTTCCTCCTCCCCCATCCAGTAACATGTTATGGTGTTGACATTCTGGCACAGATCTTGGTTTCTTCCTCCAGTAAAGACCCGTCTCTTCCTCTGTCTTTGCTTTCTTGGAGTGCTTTTTTTGTGATCACAGTTTTGGCCTTGTATATAGTTGTGGCCTCTTTAGTAGATAGCTTGAGTTTCCTTCCCCTTTTGCGCCTTACCACGACCCCTTTTCCCCTTCTTGCCGACAGAATCGCCTCAGCGTGGTCCTCTTCTGGAACTCGGCGCTCTTCAACGGCATCTGCAGCCTGGTGCTCTTCCTGCTTCCCACGGAGCTCAGCCCAGCGATGCGGTCCGCGCCCACGCAATTCCACCGGCACTGGTTCATCTTTATCGACTACGGTAAGCGCGTATATAAGCGACTCGCTGCTTGAACAGTCACAGAACGTCAAGAAGCCGAGGGCGACTTGGTATACGTACATTTGAGCTGTCATTGGGGAGGAAGGTGTCGCCGCCTGCCACCCTTTCCTTTCAGGGCATTTTCGTCTTATCATAGGTGGACCTTGCTGTGTTGAAATAGCAGTGAACCTGCGACTCGCGGCCGTCGCGCGAGTCAAGAACTTTTAGTTTCGCGACGAGACAGTGCGACTCTGTGCACGCGCAAAAAGGGCTCGAGTAGCAAATGCTAACGCCCCTGAAACGGTCCCCGAGCACCTGCCTGGGACATATACAGACGACTCTCGATAATTCGAAGTCGCTTAATTTGAATTCTCGGTTAATTGGGAGTGATGTTCTGGTCCCGGCAATTTTACATGCAATTCAGTGGAAGAGATCGTTAGATAATTCGAAGCTAGAACCCATTAAATCGGTTAATTAGAAGTTATTTCTAAAAGAAAGCATCAAGGCGACCGTCCTTTCTCGATAAAATACAAAATTTTCGAGCGCAAAAACAGCGCCGTGTTCTGTACTAATGTTAGCGCCATCGCAATTGAGGCAGCGCACAGTTTATAAAGCACCAGGACAGTTGGGAGTCGCGCCAGCGTATGCGTCTCTCTTTTTCAAAGTTCTCAAATTTTTGTTGTTGCGCCCAGCGCCGTGCGAGACCTTTGTGTGGGGGACTCTTCAGGCTTCGATTGTAGGGATCAGCCTCAGCTATCATGACAACCAGCGTCGTACGCTTGACTGGGGGCGGAAGTCGAGATTCTGAACGGAACCATGAATGGAGGCGTGTCGCGGACTAGTAATAATGCGGCTATTGTGCCTTTTCTTTAATTGGATGCTCGGTTAATTCAAAGTTTTTGCGATCCCCGTAGACTTCGTATTAACGGGAGTCGACTGTACGTCCGTTCAGCAAGTAGAGGGGGGGTTGCTGCAACATATCACACCTTAGAAGTCTTACCCTCAGTCAGTGTCGTACGCGGTTTTTTTTTTAGTTTAACGTGAAATTTATAAAGTACATCGGGATTAAAGGGAAGGTGAAGCGGTTTTAGAATTAAAAGAAAAGTTGACTAGCCGCAAGTACACATTGAATAGTTCATGTGTACGAAATATTTTCGCAATACATGCAATAGAAGCGGCGCAATGAGCAAACAAAAGTGGCCCAATGCCCCGCCCCCATCTCGCCGCGCGATGCCGGAAGACCGCAGAGCGCGGGCGAAAACCGGCTGAAAAACGTCATACCTGGACTTCCGGCCGGATCGGCCGCCTCGGCCATGCTCTTTTCGCCGTGTTTGCTTGTGAATGATACTTGTTGTTGTTGTGGTTGATAGCACTCATTTGTACAACTTTCGTGTTCAAAAAGTATGCACGAACGCCAAACGAGGCATACGTTATCATGCCGTATTCCTAAGCAGAATAATGCCACGCCGGGATGCTTGATAACATAAGGAAGCGACAGCCGAGGTGGCTGTGCTTGATGACAGAGAATATACTATACTACGTTAAATACTTTGTAAACCGCTCCAATGCGGGTTTATTTTTTTTTATGCGACGGACGTGAATGTTCACATTAAATTCTAGATTTAAGAAGGATGAGGAATACTGCTGAACTTTGGCCGGGGATGTTTCGTTCCATTCCAGAAACCAAGTCACATTTGTTCAGGAAATACTTGTTTCGTTAAACGCGTCGGTTTTCTTTCCCTATGGGCTCAGGACAGTGTTAAAAAAAACAATTTTTTGGCGAAACTAAAACAAGGGGCCAATACTGATAGAAGTTCTCTCCCGGCTAAGAGGTAATTAAACAGTATTCTTACAAAGTAAAAGAACCAAAACAACCAGATTACTTATTTTGCAAGTATGCATGTCACGATAAGGTGATGTTTGTCTGGAATTAAAAAAAAACACCACTCCGAACCACCACCGTGCCATAATTTGTGTTGACTGCGGGGGCCTAATTTTTCGTCCAAGATTCCGTGTGGCTGCATATTATAACCTGGCAAGCACTTGTTGTCACTGAACCTCAAGTGTGCTCCAGTGATAGTCGGTGATATATATAATGATGATACTAAAAAAATTTGGAGCGAAGAGTAAATATACGGCCTCTGTCCGACTAGCGCGGTAAATGCTTAAATCTAGTAATGCTGAAACAGGCCAACGATTCATTATCACAAACGTTTGGTGATTGTTACCTAAAGTAACGTAACTACAACGTAACTGCCTTGTCCGACTGGTCTGTTAATTATAACGAGGTGGCCGTAATATTGTAGCAGAATGCGCAACGCACAAGCGAAAATCAAGCCCTACTACAGTCAATAATGCTGAGCAGGCACTAGTATGCTGCAGTGTTTTCAGAATAAATGCATGTGAAGCAGTAAGACGCCACTCATCGAAGTGCAGCTAGCAATCGCGGAGGCGCCGTAGCGCCGCTGCCGAAATGGCGCGCGCGTGTGGGTCTGTGTACGGGGATGAGTATGGTGGGCGACAACAAACAAAGGAAATGCGGAAGCAGAGTCTGCTTGTTGGTTTATGCGTGTACCGGCAAGATGTGTCTCGCATATACGTTTACAGCGCATGAACGCTATTTTTTCGCGCAGTGCACGTACGTGCTTTTCGCTGGTACATTGTTTAGAAAACGCCCATTAATCTTCGGCATAAATGGTTTTGTGTATAATAAGAAACAGTTAAGGCAGTACCTAATATTAACATAAGGTATAAAATCCCCCTATGCTGGTTGCCTAATTCAAAAATATTTTGATCGAACCCACTAGTCGACGTTACAGTCACTTCTTTGGGGTTGTCTGTCGTGTAAAGCAAATTTAAGCTCCAAGATAATTGAACCAACAGCACGGGAAAACATATTACTAACTTCCAGTCATGTGCGAAAATTAAACTGCAAGCGAAATTGCCGCAAAGGCAACCGTGCGATCGTTCGCAAAGCTTCTGACAACCCGCGCGGCCGAAGGGTGTCCTCCTCTGACGTCATGACTGGCGCAACCAATTAGGGGCGAGAAAAGACGAAAAGCGCGCCTTTCAAACGGGGCCGCGCTTTTTGCAAGATAAATGCCACTTGGACTCATGTACGATAAATTTAAATGTGATATTCGGAATCAGCGCGCAAGAAACTATATAACTGTTAATCTAACTCAATTTTTTTGGAAAGCGCTTCAGCTTCCCTTTAACACACACTAATTTGGGCATAGTAGCCACCCTCTACATAACCCCCCGGTTGTTCTCGTTATCTTTGTGTTTAGGCAGTGGCATCGAAATGGCCTTATCGTGATGGAAGCAGACATCAAAGTCGTGTCGCCACAACGCATTGCTTGTGACGAAAGATGGATGATAGGCAGTCTTTAGTTAATGACACACGGAGTCAATATCATCATCAATTCCACTCGTTAACTTAAAGCGGAACAGATTCGATTCGTCGCAAAGGATAGCTTTGAGGGCGAGTCCGTACTGGGTCGTAATACCGAAGTGGAAAAATGTCTAAACAATGCGGTAGTGAACAGTCGCGGTACTGGACTGCGCCGAAACATCACTATTGTTGCATTGCACCTGAACGACGTCAACACACGGAGTAAAAATCAGCAATAATCAGCGCAAACACAGATAACAGCTTCGCTGAAACACCGGTTCACCCACGGCGCGATATCTACATGATTCTTTTTTTTTTTTTTTCATTACTGCATCTTTTTTGCCACGAACAGACCTACTCGTTATAAAATAAAGCAACAATTACACGAAATTCCATCTTAGGTTGAGTAAAGTTGCTCCAGTGAAAAATGCTCAGAAATATTCCCAGCTCATTTCGATGTTTGCAAGTCGGAGTTCAAGGCAAAACTTTGTTGGAGCGAAGCATGCAAAATAGCTTGTAAACGAGTGGGTCTCGAGAGGAGGGAGTGAAGGAGGAACATAAAGCCGGCAAAGACACAAACGTGCCAGCGGCGTAGATGGCTCTAACACGAGACATGGCGTCGATGCGTCAGCGCGACCGTGGAACTAACGCGAGGGGAGTGTCATTATGCAGTAACGGGGCTGCAGCATGCGGGTACATAACGGTAATATAATTTATTTGCCTAGCCCCAATATCCTCCAGAAAAGACGATCCTGCTGTATCGATCGATAAGTACGAAATGCTACGAAATCAAGTGTTGAATAGCTCTGCGCAGAGGCATTCTAGACGAAGTTCAAACCCGTACGAAGTTGAAAACTTCGGTTTTTGAAAAACAAGTATTTCACAGAGAAATACCACCAGCTAGAGTTAGTAGTCGAACGAGATAAAAAAGCTCTTCAAGAAGCTAATCAACAGACTTTTACTTTGCGTAATACGCTCTTTTGTATAGTTCTCATGTGCTTGGTCATGAAACCAAGCCATTATTCATTTTTAAACGAAGAGTAATTAAATGAATCACAGCTTTCACCGGCGAACACAATAAATTATAGCCCTGAATGGCAGTTTACAATGCACGCGGCAGAAGATTATAAAAAAATTCTGTTCCCTTCGCCAAGACACTATAAGAGATTAGGACAAAAATGCCTACTGTTTCCATTTGGTTTTTCTGCATTTACCAATTCGGGGTGGTCCACTGATGCTTTACCGCTGCTTTTCAACACTTCCGATAGCTTTTCCTTGTCAGCAGCTGCCTTTTCCGCTTCAGGAACCGATTTTTTTGCCTCCGCGTTCCGCCACAACCGCACATCGAGAAATTTTCTTTTGCCTGCCCCGTTAGCCACGTTACCACGGCTAACGCTGGCTCTGTTACGGCCTCCCTGGCAGTGGCTCCTCGGTCAGGTCGTGTGGCCGGTGTTGCGGATCTGCTAGCGTGTGCGTCCGTTGGTCCTGGGTTGGGGCAAACATTGAGGCCGAGTAGATCGAAAAAAGAGACATTATGTACAGAAATTTACATCGTTTGATACTGAGTGAACAGAGCAGTGCGCTCCTGCGCGCGACAGATTAAATAAGCAAATTTGGTCCATCCCCTTTCATCCTTTTTCTCCGCTGTGTTCATTAACGCACCGATCAGAACATTCTATGGCACTGAAATTGACGCCCACACACTCACATAGAGAGGGCAGCTTTCCCTCTTACACAGGTGGACGTCATGTTGGCTACAGACAGGAAATCTGCCTAAGGTCGAAGTCCTTCGGACCACCCAGACAAGCGTCAGGGGGACGCCTGGGGCCCCCTCTGGTAATCCGGCGTTGGGCGGCTCGTTGAAGAGCGGTAGTGTTATTGGTCATAAGCCAGCCTTCTTTGGAGGGCGCGTGGGTGCCCGCGAAGTCGCCGAAAGCGGCTTACGTCCACAGCAGCATGGGTTGCCGCAAGCCAGGTCGTATCCCGTCGATGGGGGAGGGCACCCGAACGACGGAAGGCTTGGGTGGTCGAACCCGAGAATATCGACGGCGAATTTCTCAGCACGCACGCTGATCTTAACTCACAAAAACAAAGTACAGCCGCCTATTGTGAGTGTAGAGGTCGGAAGTCGACCTCTGCACAAGCAATGCACCCTTATGTGCAGGATCAGGGCTGTTTGAAGCAGGCACGAGAGAGGAGAAAGACGCGGGGAGAAAAAAAAAATTAGTGCCCTTCCACTCTGTGAAGAAGGATGACCTGCGAAGCTGGACGCAATCCACGGAGTGCACGATAGAAACCAGGTTTGTTCGTAATTCGGGATTAAGCATATTTCCTAGCCAATTAGCTGCATGAAACTTGGAAGGACCCGAGCTTCAGTCTCGCGGACCAACATGGAGTTGTATGTTTTACTCCCGCGTCATAGGCATCTTACTGTTTGTGTGTGTAATACACCAACAAAATTTGCTCGACCACTGAGACGATACCGGACAAGTTGCATTGGGCCGTTTGGCGCTACGTTTAAACTTCCCGCCAGCAAAACGGACATGTCATCAGTAAGGGCATGAAACTCATAGCCTCACGTGCACTGTCCCCCCCCCCCTTCCCCCTTCCCCCAACCTGTGCACGCCGGCAACCGGTTATGTGCGCGGGCTTAGGAGTGAAAGAAACCGTCGAAAATGTCGCTCTAAAAGCCCTTTAAGCAGAACAAGTAATATTGCCCCACGTCGGCGTTCCAAGTGGCAAGTTGCCGTTCATAAGGCAGGGATTCGCAGCAACTCGACAGAGCTGGAACGAATGGCCGCAGTTTTCTATTGTTTTCGCGCCTATTCGCGCTTCTGTTCGGGAGCGCGAGAGACATGCGAAACATGGTTAGTTGATGTCTAACGCTAGTCCTGTGTGGTCTCTACTTTTGTCCCGTCCTTACGGCGCTACTTAACCATGTTTCACAGTTCGAACCAACTAGCCCACACTTACGCATTGATGAGAGACATGCGTCCGTCCCATAGCGAGTTGAAGCTGGAAGGTCTCGGTTTTATTCTAGCGGACTAACATGCGAGTGTCCGTTTCTCTCCCCCGTCGTACGCATCTTATAACTGTCTGTAACAAAGCAACCCAGACCGAAACCGCTCGATTATGGACAGGACAGGACAGGACAGTACGCATCCAGCCATGAGACTTCCACATCCAAATCTCGAACCAGCACAACGGCCATTAGAAAGTTTTAGCAGTCCGTCCGTTCCGTCGTGTACGTTGTTACCGGGTTTACCACGACCCGTCTGCGCCTGCGCGCGCGGAAGGGCGAGGAGGCACGGACATGGCGAAGGCCTAGGCCCGCGGAACTAATCCCCCTACTGCGACGAATGCCCAAGTGCCCTGACGGGTCCCGGTCAACCCGGTAACAACGTACACGACGGAACGGACGGACTGCTATATAGGTGGCGGCATGCAGCCGAGCTGTGCGTGCACGCCAAACTCCCCCCCCTTCCCGCCTTAACCGTGTACGCATAAACCGGCAACCGGCGATGGGCGCATACTTAGGCGTGAAATACACCGCCGAAAATGGAGAGATCTAGCTGACCCTTTTCGACGGTTCGCTCCGGTACGGGCGACCCGCTCAGCGCAACCGTGCATTCGCGGCCAAGCGCGCCACGCATGCGCAGTGGCGCTCCCGCTTGCTATCGGAGCGTAGCGGACCGGGATAAACAGTCAGCTATGTCGCTCGGAAAGCCTTTCAAGTTGAAGAATTATGGACTCACGCCGGCGTTGAAATCGGGCAAGTGGCTCTTCAATTCACACCTACTCGGCAAGATGGAATGTGAGGCGGCCATGGCGGCGGCGGCTTTCAGTTATTTTTACGCCCATTCGCGCCTCCGCAATCTCCACAATCATCTGTTAACGGCGCTACCGCCGTTGTAAGCCGATAGCGCAACTTGTAAAATAGGCGTAGGGGGCAGCGAGGGGAATAGCAGTTGTGATAGAGCGGTCGGCTGTGGCAAGGAGCCCCGGAGAGGCACCGAGTAAAGAGGCTTCACCGGAATATAAACGAAGGGGGGAGGAGGGGGTTATACATATAATGCGTCGCAGTAAACATTCCGCACGCGTGCATGGGTGATGGGTCATATCACAAGCTCTTAATGGTGATATTTATAATTTTCACTTTGCTATAGATGTCTTTATTGTCCGGCTTAGTCATCGTGTTCGTACCGTTTTACTTCAAATGAAACCAACTTTCCCAGCTGCCTGTTCTTTTAAAGGTTCCAACTTCCACGGTATGCTGTTAAACTCGTGATTCTCACTATTTATCGCTGCTTGCAACCTCGGCGGCCGGCAGCTGTGCGCAATGCGCTTTGGTTCAGAGCTTGTGCTGGTCGCAGTTGTGATGGCGTCCCTGCTGGCTCCCGTGGCTGTGGTCGTGCTGGCATGCTGCTGCCTGCTGACCCTGACTAGGAGCCCACTGAGGGATGTTCTCCCATCCAGGGGAGCCGCCACTTACACTCAGGTAAGCGGTGCACTCGTCCTCGCAGCACCCTCTGCCGCTGTGGCGCTGTGCGAGGCACCGCCATATATGCCGTACATGGACCATGATGCCGTAAGTGGTCCGTGAGGCCTGCTTCGAGGTATCTTCCTCTGCGGCATCCTGCAGACAAAGAGAGGTCCCTCATGCTTTCTGATTCCCTCGAACTACCTAGCCATAACGCGGAGCCAGCGCAGGTGGCTCACCATTCAGTACATGTGCCGTTGCGTTCAAAATGGCTTCCTGCGAAGCTTTGAGCCTCTCCTCACAAAGCGATCTGAGGGGGTCTCAAGCCGTCACTGTTAGCAGCTGCGCAACGGCAGGGCTGCCAACCTGCGAAGCCACTTTTCCCCTAGCTCAGATGAAAAAATTCCTTAGATTTCCCTAGACTTTTGCTGAATGCGGTTAACAGGTGTTTTCTCTGATATTGGGTTCCAGTTATGCGATATGACTGCCGCATTTACTTTTAAGGCATAATTATGAATTCGTTTGAAACCATTTTTGAAGTAACGGAGACGAAGCTGAAAAAAATGTTGGAGCACAATTTGCAATGCTTTAAATATTTTATTTCATCAAACCACAAAAACAATAGAGGGTCATTACGTGGGGGGGGACATGTAATAGTGAATAATATATATAAAAATTACCTAGAAAGTAAAAGCAATCGCTCGGCGCACACACAACAATACCACATTCCAAGAAGCACTACGTGTTACCGCGCCTTGTATATAAGCCGAAGACATGTTAAATTATAAAAAATGACATAATCAAGAACACCGCAGTTCAATGCAAAACACAAAAATCTTGTACTACGACACAGAGCACTTCTAATAGCATCCAAGTATATATGAAAGAAGGATAATAGGAACGAGCACAGACGATGCGCAGTGCATGAGATATTCGAGCGAGCAAGTTTATGAACTTCATCAATCATGTTCTTTTGCTATTTAAACCAGCAGTGTCAAACGTAGGAGCGATAGCTTCGCTCGATGCACATTAATGGGAAATAGATATCTGCGCTTCGAGAAACTTAAATGCGTAGTACATAAAAAATTATTAAATGTTGAACTTAACAAAGGACACCATTACACGAGCCATAAGTCCATGTGGACATAAAAATTTCCCTAGATTTTGACAAATTTCCCTCTTTCCCTAAAGACAACCCAAATCCCCTAGATCTAGGGAAATTTCCCTAGAGTTGGCAGCCCTGCGCGACGGTAGGATTGTCATTTTTTCCTTCGTGGCTACACAGGAAGCCAAGGACGACTTCTCGCTGCGTCCATTCAAGTGGGTTTACCCGAGCTCCGACTGTAGCTCGCAGCGTGACCCGCGGCCATGGAGGAAGCCGCTGTCGCCGTGCGACGCCACACTTCCGTATCCACCGCCCAGGTAGGTGTGCTCAGAGGCGCGAAATTATGGTCGCCTCGTTTGATTCAGCCCAGATTTCACGCACAGAGGCATTGATTGCACATTTAGGCCATCTCCTGAGGGCCCTCCATCGGTTGACATGCAATCGCTTTTTTTTTCTCCCCGAGAAAAAATACGCTCAAGAGTGCCGTTTGATTCACATAAGCCTGCTCGCAGGTATGCGCTTGCGTACACTACACGGGCGACACATTAGCAAGTCCACAGGAAGAAATTAACCGGTTTGCAGGTACGTTTAATTAACCTGTACTAGCTGATCAAGAACAAAACAAACAGTTTACCGTGAAACGGGTGAGAATCGAAATTTTTGAAGCTGAGGTTGCATAAAAAATTGCACCATCTTCCCACGTGGGAACCCTGAGGGGATGCAAAGCCGTCGAGTAGTAGCGTGTTAGAGTAAAGACACGTGTAGTAGCGTATTAAATATCTTCTTTATTTATCGAGTAGTGGGGAACGTTTTGCGGCTTCTCGTTCTCGAAGCGAGGAATCCGCTGTTCGACGCTGGCGTTTCGAAGCGTTGTCACGTTGCCGAACGCCATCTGGATCAGCTACTCGCCGCTGGCGTTTCAAAGCGGCTTCTCGTTCTCGAAGCGAGGAATCTGCTGCTCGACGCTGCCGTTTACGTTCGGCGTGACGAGCTCTCCTCTGTGCAGCCTTGTCTTCGGAGGTGCTCGCGGTTTTGACAGTGTGGTGGCTGGCTATTTGAAGGTGTGCCAGCCAGTTCGCTGACGGAATCGTTGGCGTCCATTTGCAGTCATCGTACGGCGCAGTACCGAAGAAGCAACTGAGCGGAGCGCGGACGGGTTTATTTGCAGAGTAGTGAGTGGAGAGGAGGAGCAGCGCACATGCGCGTGATTGGACAGCTGGTGTGCAGAGGGGAGAGGAGGAGCAGCGTGCGCCGCACAGATGTTGTGGAGAGGAGGAGAGGTGCGGACGCCGGACGACGGAGGGTCGACTAAGAGATGCTTTGCATCTAAAACATTTCAAACCATGACGTCACTGCGGTAGTTTGTAAAGCAGCCGCTAGGGGGACACGGTGTTTTCTCTCCTTCCATGCCGGATATGCTAAGGTTCCAGAAGGTTCCATACTGATGCTAGATAGTGAAATAAAGAATTGCGGTTGCCGTACCGCACAATGCAGTCATAGATGAGAGTTCGACAAATCTTCAGCAAATCTTCGACAAATCTTCGCCGTGCAGTCGGCGACGAAAGTTAACGTTATACGCGCTTTCCGCCTCCGTTTCCAGACGGCCGATCTTTCCCCAGGACAGTATCATTGTACCCGCAGGTTCACTTTCCACCGCTGTTCGGGTGCCGGCCCTAGCCAGGCTGGACCGTCCCGAGCGAATGAGTCGCGCCTGAGTCAGCCTGGTGGCCCCCGGCCGTCCCGACCTCGGTCCAGCGACGACGACGACGACGACATTCTGGACAGCTTCATCAGCGACTCGTTTGACGAGGGAGGCGCCGCCACCGACGACCATGCCTTTGACACCGACATCCCCAGGCAAGCCAGGTCCGAAATATCAGTTCTCCTGTGGCGTAGTGCTCAAGACGCTCCCACATAGGCGGTTTTTCTTCTTTTTTAAATCCCGAATTTCCCCCTCTCCCGTTTCTTCCAAGAAAAAGTGCACCAATAATTTCGTTAAATGCTTGGTTCACTGAACCGCAAGATCTGCGCAGCGAACCAGCAGCTGCTGATTCGCTACGCAATCGTTATGCATTTATCTACCACTGCAAGGTGCTCAAACGGTACCATAACTTCGGATTCAGATATTGCGGTAGTTTTCAAATCGTACGCCATTTCTGCAGATCAATTGACACACGGTAACTTCACGGGGTCCTGGGGTTTGCTTTGCCAGCCCAAGTCCATGAAGAGCTTAATTGTAGCATGGATGTAAGCTTAATTCGCTGCAGCCCGGCTCAATGTTTAATTCAGCAAGCGCTGCACACTTGGTTATTGCCACGTGTCCGAATTCTTGGCACTAAAATTTCCAATTAAGCCTAAAGCTGTTGCTAATTCAAACTAATCGTCCAACGCCTAACGTGGGCACGAAAAACGCAACATAGGTACTTCGAGGAACGTATGCTCTTACAATAGTTCCGCACACTTTGAACGGGACAAGCGCCTTAATCTGAACTCAGATTACTATACGCGTACCTTGCGGGCCATCCCTCCTCTCGTACAGTGCCCAAATGAATCCCCCTTTACCCTCCCACCCAGGTACCTCTAAGCCCACCCCTGAAAATCGACAGGTTGAGTTCAAAAGTTTAAAATTTCTGCTCTTTGGCCCTGCTTTGGGCTTCAATTTATTTTAAATTTGGGGGGTTCTGCAGGCCGAAGCTACGACTGGGCTCCGGATTAACATTGACCACCTAGGTATTTTTAACGTGCTCCCAAATCTCTACACACGGGTGTTTCCGTCTCCTCCATAAGAAAAAAATGGCTGCCGTGGCCGGGATCGGACCCACTTTCTTGGGCTGAGCAGCGCAGCCACCGCGGCGGGTTTCATTGGGCTTTCGCTTGCTGCGGACTTGGTTATTGAGCATGCTGTCATCTGTGATCCCCCCACCTCTTTCCTCTTTTTATTTAGAGAGCCGTTCACTAATGATACAAATATCTTTTCCTATGCAGCGAGGCCTTAACAAGCAATTAAGGTTTTTTGCTGACGGAGGAAGAAATATTGTACCCATACGTGTTGAAAAGTTACGCGTCACTGTATAATAAGTGTAATAAGTGGTGCTATATAAAGGGTTGGTAAAAGGATCGATACTAACTTTTGTGCAGTTTCATGCGCGAAACAGTACAAATGCTCATAAGAAAACGGACCGACACAAGTTCCCTTCATACATGAGACCTGACCGGGCGAAGAGAAGACAGACAGAGACCGGAGGCCACCGTTCCCAAATTCTACTTCATCATCTTTTTCTACACCTTGTATTGAGTGGGGTCACCACCACTGGTCACCACCACTGACCCATATGGTGGTGACCATTTCCCTACCTCACTTACATATATAGGTAAAGGCCCAAGTAGCCCATCTTCCCATAAGAGGTTCAATGAAGCAAGAGCAAAATGGAATACGTTTACAGAGACATCGAAGCTATAGTACACATCCATAAGACACCAACACGTTGAAGAGGCAACCCAACTCCTCACGGCGCACATCCTCGACGCCGCCGAACAGTCCATTCTCCGCGCCTCTGGCGTCCTGCGCAACCAGAGGAGGCCGCTGTGGCATGTAGGCGGGCGCGAGAGACCCAGAACAAGGTGTGGGGCATCCTTCGTCGGTACCCCACATCGGATAATCTCCTTTTGTTCAAAAGGGCAAAGGCGTTTGGAAAACGTGTGCGCCGTGGGTCAAAACGAGTTTTTTGACATCCATAAACTCATACACCGACACACACACTAAGTATGGCCAGGTATACGAAAACTCAAAGAACATCAGACATGCCGCCTGCCCCTGGTTAGTACAACAGGGGACACACTGGAGGCTAACACACTCGCACAACACTTCCAATACGTGTCCAGTTCAGCGCACTATACTAGCACTTTCATGCAATACACCACATCCTGTGAAAAGAAGTCCTTGCGTGGTAATAATAAGTCGAACACCTCCTATAATGCTCCCTTTTCACTTCATGAGCTGAAGATAGCTCGCGGCACTCGTAAGACTTCAGCTCCAGGCGCAGATATTATATACACAATGATACAACACCTACGCGCAGACACACTTGAAACACTTCTACACCTCTACAACAAAATATGGCTTTCGGGGCACATTCCAAAATCTTGGAGGGAGGCCATAGTACTGGCTTTCCTAAAGGAGGGGAAGGACCCAACCTCTAGATGCTTGCGTACGCTTCTCGAGAAGATTGTAAACCGGAGGCTTGTGTACTTTCTTGAGTATAATGGTCTAGTCGAGAGGTGCCAGATAGGCAGGCTTCAGGGCGGGGCGATCCACGAGCAACCAACTCGTGGCACTTGAATCGTATACCAAGGATACCTTCGCGTATAAAAAGTTTTGCCTGACGGTGTTTTTCGACATAAAGAAAGCCTATATGACACTGCTTGGCGTTACGGCATTCTTAGTGACCTGTTTCGGGCAATATGTTAAACACCCTTGCCAGTTACTTGTCACACAGAACGTACCACCGCGTTACAGTCTGTCGTGCACTCTCAAGGGTTCACGTGCAAGAAAACGGCGTGCCTCAAGGCGGAGTGTTAGCTGCAAAATGAACTTTCTTGGAAAGACATTGCCACCTACAATTTCTCACTCTATGTATGTAGATGACGTCCAGATTTCTTTTAAATCATGTAATATGTCAATCTGTGAACGTCAAGTCCAGCTTGGTGTAAAAAAAAACTTGCCGGCTGGGCAGAGAAGAATGCTTTTAAACTCAATCCAGAAAAAAGCTCTTGCGTGGTGTTTTCCACGAAGCGTGAAGATCCATCCGGACCCTGGCATTATTCTCAATGGCGTTTCAATTCCTGTGAACAAGGAGCACACGTTCTTAGGCTTAATACTCGATAACAAACTAGCATTTGTTCCACACTTGAAACAGCTTAAGCAAAAGTGCCTTAAAACTATGAACATTCTTAAAGTCCTCTCCCAGCAATCCTATGGTCCAGACAAGCAACTCCTACGTGTTCCTGGTAGGATCTCGCTTGGACTATGTCAGTGTCGTGTATGGGTCCGCAACAAATACGGCACTAAAAATTCTGGACTCAGTGCTGCATTTGGGCCTTCGCTTTGCATGTGGAGCCTTCCGCACTAGCACTGTCCAAAGTCTGTATGTAGAGTGCGATAAACGGTCCTTACCTCACCAAAGGGTAAATATGGACGTGTTGTATGCCTAAAAAATCATGTCTATGACAAATCATCCTTTGAATTCGACCATTAATGATACATCCTCACAGCAACTCTTTTAAAATCATCCATCTATTCCCATGCCGTCTCTTTTCAGGGTGAGAAAAGTGCCGTCCCACTGTCAGACATCCACAAGACAGCCATCATTGATTCCATTCCACCATGACATCTTCGCCATTTGTGACCTATTTTTCACGCAACTCGACAAAAACAGGTCACCAATAATTGGGATTCTGCAGTATTTTTTGTTTCTCTAGGATAAGTACCGGTGGGCTGAGTTTTAAGCGACGCGCCCAAGACTGCTACTGCTGTGTTTTGTGCTGCGCATGGACCACACTTTCATGTCAGCAAAACAATGAACTTTCATAAAAGTATATTCAGTGGAAGCGTGCGTTATTTTAATGGTCTTAACCCGCCGCGGTGGCTCAGTGGCTATGTCGTTGCGCTGCTGAGCACGAGGTCGCGGGTTCGATTCCCGTCCGCGGCAGCGGCTTTTCTGATGGAGGCGAAAAGCAAAAACGCCCGTGTGCATACGAGATTTCGGCGTACGTTAAAAATCACCAGGTGGTCGAAATTAATCCGGAGCCCTCCACTACGGCGCGCCTAATTGCCTGCGTTGCGTCGGCGCGTTAAACCCTACAATAAATCAATTGTTTTAATGATCTTAAATCACATTGTCCAACTTCAAATTTTGAAGTCCATTGTATACACGGACTATCTTAGTGTTGTACGGGTGCTTGCTCCAGAAAAGCTTTCTAAAAACTTTGTGATCAGTCTTGCTTTTGAGGCCATTACGTCTGCATATGCATCAAACCCTGAAACAACTTTCTGCTGGGTTCCAGGCCACTATGGCATTGCCAGAAATGAGACCGCTGATCAAATGGCCGCTGCTGCTACACTCACGTATACACTACACACCACAACAGTACTGTACACTGACCTCAAGCCACACATCAGACAACACGTTCGTAAAACATGGCAAGCAGAGTAAGGTGAACAGACAGACAACAAATTAGACGTAATAAAACCACACTTGGCACCATACACCACCGACACACGCAACAGATACACAGAAGTCGCCTTGGATAGATTACGGATAGGCCACACACATGAAGCACACTCCTACCTGCTCACTGCATCTCCAAGACCTTTGTGTAGCTGGTGCGGAGACGGCCTATCCGTGATCCACATCCCCATCCAATGCAAGGCACTAGACACAACATGCCACAAACACTTCTCGCAACTATACAGACAAAACATTCCACTAAACCCTTCATACTTTTAGGGGACGACCCCATAATTACCCACAAGCGTACTCTTAAGTTTCTTAGCGATGTCAAGTTTTTACACCTCATCACTTATCATGCATGTTGACAACCTGGCCCTTTACACCAGTCGTATTTATTGTCTTATGTTTTTTATATCAATTTTTAGTTAAATGATTTATATTTACTGTCAGCTTTTCCTTGGCGCTCTTTGCCAGTAGTCGGCCTTGCGCCATAAAAATCCAATCATGGTCAGTATATCCATAATTATTTTCTTCTCCAAGTTGTGCACGAGGCTTACGCAGCTTCGACATATACGTCGGTACTCCCCACGATAATCGCCGATTTGGCCATAGCCCTAAATAAAAATAAATATGAAGAAAACAATCGCCAGGTCACATAAAGCACAATCGCGCCATCTGTATTTTTTTCAGTTTTGAGTTCGTTTCTTGAAGTTTTCATTCATTGTTCGTTTTAACTCCATCTCTCATTTTGGGAAGGCCCGGCCCCCAGTGAACGGAAATCCTGCGTACGCCACTGCCTTGACTGGCTGCCAGGTTATGAAGAAACATAGGCTGGGCGGTGGTTCTGCCTGCCTGTAAGGCTTGGTATAGCAGCATAACTGAATAAGAGGAAGAAAACGCGCCTGGCAAGAGTGTGTGGCGCGCGTTGGCCTCGAGTGGGATGAGGAATGGCTCTCGGAGGTTGTAGAAAGCGCAGAAATGGCGTTCGTTTCGCGTTTCCCCTGGCTAGAGATTTGTTTGTATTTTTAATGCAAGGCTCGAACTACATGACCTGTTCATTTCGCTGGCTTTCACTTTCGAGTTTTATTATCTGGCGCTGTCTTCTGCAACATCGCTTGAGTCCAGCGGTGAAATTATGAAGTCAGGAGGTGCAAACCTTTTTTCTTTTTTTCCCCTGTATAATGCATTTCATGCTCTGCTAGTACTTCAGTACGTGATACCCGTACAGTATAGGTTAATGGCAGTGTATCTGCAACTAATATTTTCTTAGTACAATAACTGTCGTACTGTGCGAAACGGTAATTTACTGATGCTAACCATTCCTTTGCTCGAACAGCATCATTGAAAGTTAGCTCCACAGTAACCGTGACCAATTGCTTCGTTTTTCTTTTTCATATTCCAGTCATATTGACGACAGCAGAGCAGCCACATCCAAAGGTGAGTACTGACATGGCGAACGAAAAATATCGGCGAGTTGGGTGTAGGAGACAATACCCCTTTTTTACGAGACCGCGTGGTGCATGCGCGCCTCCCCTCCCCTACCTTATATTTCACACGCTATGGACTTCGACCGTAAATGCATAAAAAGCAGGGCTGAACCCAAGTATAATCGCAGAATGCTCGCACGTTGATCAGGGCAGTTAGCACCGCAAAGGTGTGTTTATTTTTCCCGCAGCTCTTCCTGCCAGATGACAATTTGGGCAAAAGGGTTGAAGCGCCACATAAAATTAAAAAGGCGGATTGCGTGGCCAGATTTTGCTCTAGAATTGCCATGCGGTCACCGTGCAGCTGTCGCACTTTGAGCGAAACACATGTGCCGGTAGCGATGCGTTTCCCCACGCGGTTTGCCGCTCCGGGAACGGTCCGGCAGCTCTCAAACTATCGCACGGGGCTAAATTGTTTTTACTTGTATACACTTGCGGTCGCCACACGGGTATGGAGTCGGCTGATGGCTGCAGCCAATAACAGCCCGGGCCGCGGGAACGCCATCAATGACGTTGCGGGCGGGAAACGGGGAGAACCGGGGTCTTCATGCTCCCGCCACACGCCGCCGCCGCACGTGCAGCATGCCAAACCTATCGCTCGTGGGGAGAACGTGTTTTTCGGGCTTGCGGAGCTCGCTTACGGGATTCATCGTCAGTGCTGGTTAACCTACCTACCTACCTACCTACCTCCCTCCCTCCCTCCCTCCTGAAGTTCTTTCAGTCTCTCTTGATTCCACTCGGCGTGCTTAAGCACGCCCAGTCTTTTCCGCCGGTTACAATCGCCACATCTACCGCAACGCCCCTGCTGCCGCATTATTGGGATCGAAATCCTACTACCTTGTTCATGCAGGTTGGGTGCTGTTTTGAGCTGGCCAGGATTACGTCGCCGAGTGGAATCAACTGCACTCAAAATTTCGACCTCCTAAAAACGTTATTTCAGACTAGTCTGCCTAAAAAGCTGTCGGAAATGCAGAGCAGTGATTCGCCATAGTGGCCTGTACCGCCGTTATCCGCTTACTGCTACCACCCCATGCAATTCAAATTTCCCGCCTTCGCAGTGCTCGCGCGCCCCCTGCCTGAAACTGCGCCAGCGGGAGTTCTGTTCTCCTTGTTCTTTTCTCCCCGCACGTGCCGGCGTTGCACTGCAATCGTAATTGGGCCCATCTCCCCGCGAGGGGGACTCGAGTAAATGCGTCGCATATGGGGTGGGTGTATTGCGTTAACGTTTAGTGCTTGGGGAGTTGGTGGTAGTGAATGCGTTGTATCAGCAGCTTCTTGACGCAGTTTCAATGAGTCAAGGATATAAGGCGCGTTCGTAGCCTCCCATTCTGTGTCGGCTTTGTGGCGCAGTGGGTAGAGCACCATGTACATTGCGTTCCGCCCGCAGGGTCGAGGGATCGAAACCAGGCGCCGGATAGTATTTTTTTTATATATAGTGTAGGGGGAGGGGTGCGGACTACGACTACGGACGTCAACGCGGGTGACATCGTGGGTTACTGAAATGCTCTGTATTTAAAAGACTGCAATACACAAAATATGACAGCTGAAATACGCGTATCCGCGGCGCAAACAGCCATCAAAAATCGGAAATTTTGGAAGTGGAGTGGAAATCGGAAATGGAGCAGAGCGCGGCCATTACGGCCAGGCTGAAGTGACGTTCCAGCCGGCCAGCCGGCGAGCGAGCGGCGGCACGCGGCCGGCCGGTTGAGGCAAACCTGCGCGCAGCGCTTCGCCATCGCCGCAGTCCTATTCGCCCTCGCCGCCCTCGCCGCAGTTTTTTTTTGTCTGCAATTTCGGCAAAAAGGGAAAAGAAAATCGTTAATAGATGCAGGGAATTTTAGGAACCGTGGAGTAGAAAGGAAGAAAAAAAAAACCGGATCTCGCATCATTTGTTACTTTGTTTTCTTTTGAAAAGTTCCCTTAACACGTCGTCGGAGTTATGTTTAAAATATCTGCAGTCGTGTTCGCGCAAGCCAGACGCGCATACCAGAAGCATTCAAGACAGCTTCCAATCCAGTTCATAAAGCAAGAGGAACCATAGAGTAAATGGTACTCCACGAGGAAGAGCTAGTAAAGCGTGAAGCAGCGGCGGCTGAAGGGCTGAAGCCTGTTCGCATGTATTCCTACGCAATATAGAAAAAAGTATTTCGGGTGCGCCTTAGACCGCGTGCTGCCAACAAGAGATGGCACCAGACGTCCCGGAACTGAGCTAAAGTTACCTCATTTACTCAACTATGTCTTGTTCCTTTTCACATGGGCAGTTTTAACTTAGAGCTTTAGCATGGAAAGTAAGCATTCTGTTTGGTATAAAACGTGAAATACATAGTCAAATGCTGCTCATAAGCATATGTAGTGGAATGTAGTTCACTGTGAAGCTCTGATTCTCTGAACGGCGTGCGCGTCCGGAAGGCTACGTAAAGTAGACATAGGCGGCGCTGACTAACTCCCAAAACCGAACAGGAATCGATGTAATGATCTATCAGCTGCAAAAAGACCATGCAGGGAAATTTGCAGGGAATTCTTGAGAAACCTGAGGAAAAAAAACGCTAAAAATAGCGAATTTCTGAACCTAGGAATGGGAATTTTTCTCCCCAGTGCGGAACCATCACTGGAGCTCGACCGGTTCTCCTGGCTGGCCGTAGGAAAAAGCGCAGAGCCGGCCGCAATGTCACTTCCGCTTCAAGGCTGTTTGCGCGACCCGCCGGCAGGTGCACTGTCGCCAGCAAAGGAGGCTTATAACTAATTAACAACGCATTTCACTGGGCTACCAGTCATGACCCAGTTGGTTTGGTGGCACGGACTGTAAGGTCAAAGTAAATTTGACCGAGGCGAAATTTGAGTGCAGTTGGCCATGGCCTGCTCCGTGGGCATCGCATACAAATAGCCGTCGCTTGCGTGGTGCCAGTGTTTGTTTACCACTTGTCCCGACAAGTTCGTGTACAGTGCGCGTCAGGCTTGTCTATAATAGGGCAAGCGAGCGCACGGCTCCAAAGCATGCATACATCTGCTAGTGGACATTGTGTTGGCGATAGCTGGCAACTGCGCGTGCGCGGATCTCGGACAGGGTCGGGACGATCGTCTTTTCGCATGGGCCCGTCTAATTTGCAGGCGCCACCTCCCGAGAGAGGGGCTTTTCTTCCGCGTCGTTTGACGCGATGTAATATCACCGCAGGCAGGGAAGTAATGGCACAAAACGACTTGCGCTCGCGCGTAGCAAACGAACATGATGCATTGTTGCGACCGTGTGGGCCGACCCGAGCCGAGCTCTGTCGCCTCCGGCATACGTGTGGTAGCGTGGCGTAGAGCGAGCGGCCAGCCGCTGTTGCAGCCGTGAAGTAGTCCAGAAGCCGTAGGCTAACGTAACTGTTTACTTCATAGCGAAAATTGAGCCGAAGCCAAAGAACAATGCCCCGACGTGCGAGGTTACAATACAGGACTCGAGCAGAGTGACAGCATGTATTCGCTGCTCTAACAGGAATGGGTTATATATGCGGGGCTTCTATTTATACCCAAAAGCGGTAACGGTCAAAACAGCCCCTTTACATTTTGCGCACGCTACGCACTTCACAGACACACACAACGCTTTTTCCAGAGTTCGTAAGCAGTCGATAGCGTCAGCGCATGCTGAGCCGAGAGAGGGGAGAGAGGAGGACTCCGCTGCGATCGCGGGGCCTCTGTGTCCTTGGGAGGGTTGCGACGTGCCTCGTCGGACCAGCAACCGTCGAAGTTTGAAACGCGCCGAAAGCGAAGCGTCTGGCCCGGCTTGTCGAGGCATGAAGGTATGAGTCACCGACACGGTGGCGCTTGGTAGAAAGGCGCACGTAGTGGCTTCGCCGCACAGCCGAGGACTGATGCGGGAAAGTACGGCGGCGGGCCGATTCGTAACAGCATAAAGAATGCGATGCACCGTTTTACGTGGAACCTTTTGTGCGATTACGTAACTGCCTGCGGATATACTGCGCCGCGCCAAACCACGAGCTTATTAAAGCGAAGGTTTCTATGTCTCACTGGGATGTAGGCCCGTTCGTCGCATGGCGTTTCGTCATAGGCCGGTTTGTAATAGGCCGGTTGGTCACATAGGATCATTCTTCATAGGTCAGCTTGTCACTGAGGAAAGTTCGTCACAGGGGCGGAAAAACGGAGTTCGCGGTGTTTTTTTTAGAAGTGTGTAAGCGGTGTGATGACACACTAAACTTTTTACACCCTTTTTGACCGAAAAGGGTGTAAAAATCTTGTCCAATGGCACACATCTTTGAAAGGTGTTTTGTCTAAAAAAGGGAGTAAGGATTAAAAAAGGGTGTGCTTGGGAACACCCTAAAAAGGGTGTAAGGTTGCTTAACACCCTGCTTAGCACCCTGTGTGTCGTCGTCTGTGTTCCTGTCCTAGTCTGCTGCGCTTCAATACGCCTCAAATAAGGGCATGGGCAGCGCAGCTACGTGTGACAACGTGGATCGGCTGAGCGCGCAGCATACAGGCACATCCAGCGCACACAAGTCACACTTGGACCACAAATGAATTGAGCGAGAAAACCAACGGGGTGAATGGGGAGAGGGAGTTCATACTTACCTTACTACATTTGCTGTTCTTACTTTAATAGCCGGGAGAGGAAAGTTCTGTGATAGTCAGTGGGCTTGTCACTAAAATGAAATATTTTAGAGCTAACTTTGGAATTATGCATTTTAATGTCAGCGTACGCAAGTCAGCATGCGGATTTGCAAAATCTTTTTAATCGTGAGTGGGTGTGGGAAAAGTGCTGTAGTTATGTTCAATCGATCATGAAATTTTATTACATACCAAACATTTATTCCACACCCTTTCGACGCTCTCCAAGAAGAGTGTTCATTATTTCAACACCCTTCTTGCCACATGGGTGTAAGCTATCAATTAGGGTGTTGGAACATCAGAAAAAGGGCCTAAAAAACCTCAAAATTTGGTGGTCTTGTCTACCTTTTTACAGAGGTGACCTTTACATTATCTACGGGCGGGGGGGAGGGGGGTATGTTTTGTACTTTACGGTGTTTACGGTGTTCAAAACAATGCCAATTGGCAACGAAATTTTCGGCCCCTTAAATGTACTGCCGCCGGTTTCCGGAAGGTATATATCCGGAAGGTGCAAATAGTTGAGGCCCAAATTAGCGTCGCTGCATTGTAAACGAAAATCAAAAATGCTCTTTTCCAAACCGGAACTGAAAAAAGAGGCCATTACGGCCGACCGAGAGTGACGTTACACTCGGGAATCGAGTGGGCGCGGTCGACAGATTCGCGCACGGCTGCCTGCGAGAAGACGGCGCGGCGCGCACGATGTGTTTCAGGTCGTCCGTTTCTTCAAAAACTCAAAACTGCACGAAACGAGCTTGGGAAGTGAGTGGACACATTATTGCTTCACTAGTCTGTGTGCGGCTGAGACGCTCCGGAAAGGTAAGCACAGGCATCGCGAGGCGTCGTGGTGAAGCTGAGAGCTAGGAAATCGGTACACAAAAAGCAGTGTTGAGCGCTAGATGGGTGCTGGCGCAGGGAATATTCGCTGTGCTAATCGAACCACCGTACGTTTGTGAGAGAGGGAAAAAAATGCACCAATCCACCCTGTGGATGTGGTTGGAAAGCAAAGCTGTAAACGGCACCCATAACGATTATCCATGCCGACGTCCGTTAAATTCAGTCACGTCGCTCTACAAATAGTGAAACCAGAGAGAAGTGAAATGCACTTAACCACACCCTTTATAACTTCAAAGAGATATTCTTGGTAGGGTTCAATCAATGATGATGCATGAACGGTGGTTGGTTGAGTTGTATTGGTGTAGCACATGAGTGGAAACTTTTTTTATAAAATTAAAGGAAGCTTAAACCGGTGTTCGACGATCTCACTTCTCCATCTCTGCCGCCGCGGACGGAGGCGACGAGATCGGCGGCCAGGATTGTGGAGGAGGAGGAGAAGGAGGAAATACTTCTATTCAGACTTCTGAACGGCCCAGAGTGCAACCCAGGGGAGTGGTTCTTTCTTTACTGGAGCCCATATGCAGTCCGCGCCGCCTGTGCTCTGTCCACCAACCCAAGCTGGGTAGGCAGACGGGGGCTGTACATCAGCATCTCCCATTTCTCTTGTTGTGTAGTTGACGGAAAGAGAGGAGGGTGCTCAGGGCTAAAGTCGCACACCCCGATTATGTGGCAGAGTGTTCCTACTTCTGAGCAATATCAGAGTCCTTCAATGCTTTTGAAGGACTCTGGCAATATTTACATTCAGCGTCGTAGCGATTCGGGTGCATTAAGTGCATGGGATGGAGCCGGATTGTATACGCGCCGTAGGGTAGTTTGTTTTTCTCTGGAAAGGTCAGGGTAAGGCAAAGGTAGGGTCTGTCTCTGAAGGCGATAATGCTGGGTTATGTCCCTGAACGAAACAAGCGGGTGACTGTCCTCGTGCAGCTCCATAACACGGGGGGTAAAAGCGCAGGCTTGTTGGTAGCGCATTCGTTGCCCTCCATGGAAGCGTGAGCGGGTGTCCAGATGAGCTGAATGGAACCGTTTGGGGAGTGGTTTTTTAGCGCGCGCAGTGCAGGTCAGGACACCCAACCCGACTGGTAATTCCGGTAGGCTTGTTGGGAATCAGTTACTACCTTCTGAACCCCTGGTTGAGTGAGAGCCAAGGCGATGGCTGCCTCTTCTGCTGCCATCATCTCTTGGGTCCAGTAGCGGTCCCAGAGATTGGTTTTAGGGGGGGCGAATTTTCTTTTTTTAAGGGGGGGGGGGGCGTTATTATTATTTTTTTTGTGGGGGCGAATAAGAACCGCTCCTCTTTTTGCGCCAGTTCTTCGGAGGAGGTGACAATGCCGGCGTGTGTGCGTATGTGGTGTAACCCGCTTGCGCACAAATCACTTAGCGACACAGTGGTTTTTGTCTCCCCGTAGGCGGTGCAACGGCTGACTCGAGCCCGTATTTCTGACGGTCGCAACACGTTTGCGACCTTGCACAAGTGGGATTTAACCTCGCGCAAGTGGAATGCCTCGAAAAAAAAAAAAATAAGAAGCTGAGGACCTCTTTGGGGGGGGGGGGGGGGGCGATCGCCCCCTTCGCCCCCCCCTTGGGACCGCCACTGCTTGGGTCTTGAGTGAGGCACACGCAAGGAGGTTGGTTCTGGAGGTAGCCACGATGATGGCGTACTACTGCCTTCGATGTTGGGAGGCGTCTGTGTAGATAACTGCATGGTTCCCACAGAGGGTGATGTTTTGCGCTTGAGCCCGTGCTTGCGGCGACCCTCGTCGTGAGAGGGGTTCCTATCTCTAAGCAAAGGGAGCATCTTTAGTTCTTGTCGCCAAGAGCGGGAGTACATCAAACGGACTGACATTCTGTGCTGCTCAGCCAATCTGGTGAAGGATGCGGCGACCCACCGCAGTTCTGCTCATTCGGCACTTCTGGTTAGAAAGATGACCCTCTATCAGCTCTTCCACCGTGTTGTGGAGCCCCGTGCTAAGCAGCCTCTCTGTGGACGCACTCAAGGGAAGACCAATGGCCTGTTCAACCGCCTTTCTAATCATTATATAAAGCATCTTTATGTCCTCCTTGCCGAGAAGAAGACAGGAGGTTGACGTGATTCTCGAGAGGACAAAAGCTTCAATTAATGGAAAGGTATCGGATTCCTTGAGGCCTCGCTTCTTGGTGGCAACTCGCCTGATCATGCGTATGATTTGATTGATGCTGTGTTTGAGGCGCTGCAACGATACGTCACTCTTGGTGCTCGCCTGGAGATGTAGGCCCAGGATCTTGATGCTGGGGCTTGGAGTGATGGCCTGGCCATCAAGGAGTATTTCAATGTGTTCCTTGATGTGTCGTTTGCCGTAAGGGCAGACAAGGATCTGTGATTTGTTACGTGAACACTGGAGGCCAGAGGCTTTAGCATATTGGCGTACTAGAAGTGAGATGTCATGCGTTGGTGTGAGCTTCCTTTAATTTTTGTAACTCCTAGCACACGCGCAAGGCGCGCACAGGGCCTCTAGACATGCCTTTGATGGAGCGCACAGCGGCGCGTGAGGTCGCGTGACGCTATCACGTGGTATTCAGCCAGAATGCAGGGGGTAAACCCGTAGATGTGCTTGGTGAGTCCACCACCTGTCTTCCCCGTCTCCGCGTGGGCTCGTAGCTAAATCGGTAAGACAACGGGCTCTTGCTTTGTTACGCTATTAGTTCCAGGTTCGATTCCTGGCGGTGCCAGTAAATTCTTTATGTTCGCGGGAGTTGTCTGTTGACACCAACGGTCGCGAAAGAACCCTTGGGGGATAGAGATATAAAGCTTTGCTTTAAAAAAGCTACCCACGCAGGAAAGCGCCGAAATATGCTGGCTGGTGTGTAAGAATTCGGTTTCAGCGCATGGCCCCGAAGTTAAAATTCAAATTCTATTATTTTTGTTTACACGGGCAGTTTTGTTCCTGTTAGCAGGGAGGCCGCGCCAAATCTTTAGCTAATGATGGCCGCCTGTATAACAAGCATGATAAAAAACCATGCAGCGGCGAAAGCACTGAAGTGTCTTCGCTGGCGTCGTGATCACCCGAGGCTCGATGTTGCCAACTTTGTTATTGCTCGTTTTGCCGAAAATGCCCCCCCCCCCTCTTTTTTGGGGCGCAGCCCTTCGTCGCCCGTCTCTGGGCTGAGCCGCGTCGCCGTCGTCATTACCGAGTGAACGATATGGCAAGACCGACGAGTGAAAGAAAAAGCGAACGATGAAAGAAAGCAAAGGAGGAGAGAGTCACGAAATTGGGAGGGGAGGGCGGTTCGCGGTGGCGGCGCGATCCAGCGCTCTCCGAAAGTATGCGGTTGGGGAGGGGAGGGGGCAGTATGCTGTGCCCGCACGAGGCGCTCGACGGCGCGATGCTCGGGGAAAACGTGAGGGGGGCGTGCGCGTGACGATGATGTACGTTCGCTTCCTAAAGGCCCGTTCACACTGCGACGAAAGCGACCAGAATTCTGTCGCTTTGTCGCGCGACGACAAAAATTGGTCCCGACCATTCGCCAAAAACGGTCGTCGCGCGACAAAGCGACGGAATTTCCGTCGCTTTCGTCGCAAGTGTGAACGCGCCTTAAAGGGACCCAGAAAAGCCTTCTGTAAAAGTTACAAAAGGCCTGTATTGTCACGTAGCACCAATATAGCGATGCAATGCCGTTGGAATTATTGATCTACATTCAGTATTAGCTGCGCCAGAAGCAATTAAATGCACCTCTCCCCACTTGCCGATCGACTCCTCCTCCCTCTCTGCCTCCTTCAAAGCAGCTAGCTACATTCCTCCGCCTAGGCTCGCGTCAATCACTGCGGACCCGCCTTTGCCGCCTTTGCCTTGGGATCGCGCAGGAAGGAGGAAGAGCAGCCGAAAGCCAATGGCAGTGACGCCGCCGGCGGCCGACCTTGCCGGCGATTGGGCGAATCAGGGGGCGCCTTCGCCGTTGCGTCAGCAGCGATCGCCGTTGCGTCACCCGCGGTCGCCGTTGCGTCACCCGCGGTCGGCTCGCTGCGGCGTCGCGCTCATCGGTTGAGAAAGGCGATCTTCAAAAATTGTTTACAAATTATCTGTACAACGTACGGGGCTCACACTTGGCTCAAAAATCCCCCGTTATGTGTTCTACCACCTGAATGCATTTGATTGCCACCTTCACAAAGCTTTTCGGGGTCCCTTTAAGACGAAGTTCGCGGTCCCTTCCTGCAATTTGCGCCGCCGACGCAGAGGCTCATCATCGCTGCCGTCGAGACTCGAGAGAACCCATAAGTGAGTGCTGCCTCAGCGCACTGCTGCTGCGCCCAAATATCGCTTTAGGGAGTATCGTAATCGCCAGCCATTTTTTTTTCTTGTTATAATCGGTGAGCGAAATGTCGCAACAGCGGTTAGTTTCTATTTTTTGACGAAGTTGTTTGAACTGGATCCCTTCCGTGCAATGCGCCGCACAGCCGCCGTACTCGTTCGCGCGCCGACGCAACGACCAGCCGCGCCAACAGCGCATCGTCTCGCGTAGGCCGTACTCGCGGCTCGAGTGCTCGTAAAGTCAACCGAGAGCACGCTGCCGCTGAAGCGACCACGAAATCAGCCGTTGTGCAACTGCCGCGTTCGCTCGCCGACGGCGGATCGCCTCGTCGACCGTCCCCGACACTCTTCGAATTTTCTGATTTTGTTTCGGCAACCCAGAGCTTCTTGAGCTTTTCGCATTGAGCAAATGCGTGAAAGCAATTACTCATGCAAGATGCCCGAATACGTACGCTGCGCACTCGCGTGAGGCCGCGCGTAAAAAAGCTACCACAGAACAGGGAGGGGGCTACTGCGGAGAGACGACGGCGGCACGGGAGTCCCGAGTCTAACGTCACATCCGCTGCAGTGGCGGCCAGTTGTGGCGACACTCCGCTAGGTGCTGCGTCGGCTGAAGTGGCGTGTTTTCAAACGGTTTTAATAAAAATGCTGCGTGCGTGTGGAGTTTGAGGTTAGGTCACAAAAGATTTTAGTAGTGTGTATATACAACACGTTGAAACAGAATTTGGGGCAGGTAAATTTTATTTGCTGTTGGTCGTTAAGAGCGGAGCTGTTGAAGCTTGAGCTTGGTCCGGTGGCGTTAGCAACAAATTAATAAGAAAAAAAAACCGCACCGCATGTTAAGTGGGTATACCACTGCGAATAAGTATTCTAACAGTGAAGCCGGCTTTCGTGCCGGCTTGAGTGTGAGCACAAGGGGCATATGCGTATCTGCACCCCTTGCTATACCATTTCAAAGGTGATAGTTTTTCTTGGGCTACTAAAACGTTAAAAAATGGCGGAGCTTGCACTAGTGGTGCAAGGCTGGAGAAACAGCGGATCTGGGGGTCGAACTAGCCTGTTTACCGCCGGGGATCCGCTGTCAGTGTGGGGGAACGACCCGAACGGCCGTGTAAAATCCGGCTAAACTTGGCCTCACACCTCAGCACTTAGCCTATAGCCTAGCAAGAACATCACAAAGCCTAACAAGACTTAGCAAAGCCTAGCAAAACCTAGCAAAACTTGGCTAAACAGGAAGACACAAGTTCGACCCCCAGCTCCGCTGTTTCTTTTGCAACTGAACACCGATTTCACACCCTTTCAACACCCTACAAAAACCGAGGGTGTTGCAGTCGGTCAACACCCTTTTTGCCACACAAAAAGGATGTAAATCTACAAATTAGGGTGTTGACCACTAAGAAAAAGGGTGTAATGACTTCCCAACACCATTATTCCATCTATACACTTTCTTTAGGCGATAAGGGTGTAAAAAAGTTGTTTATGTAAGAAACCATGTAATTATAATTTGCCCCCTGCTTAATTAATCGATTACAACACTTGTAATAAACCACCAATGAACGACAAGGGAATGACCCATGATTACACGTGAGAAAACATTTATTAGTCCAACTTTCTACAACTCAAAGTACAATATTCCAGGTGGCTGCACTCAGATTTGTTGCAGCGGCTGTTCACTGTGTAAAGGCGTTGTTGCAGTCGGCGTGATTTTATGCGCTTTGATTCTGTTTGTTCCCTTTTCCGTCCAAATCTGGCGCTAAAGGCAACACTCAAGGACGCACAAGCCGTCCTCAAATATAAAGGCGAAGGTTCCTCTTCGTGGCCCCTCTTCCAAACGGTTTTTTTTGTGTGCCTGTGTGTGTGGTACATCCCTGCTTCCATTTTCTGTCTAGGGTCGTAATCATTGTATCTACATTTTGGTTCCAACCACACCGCCATAGTTGTCCACTCTGATTGGCATTAATTGATGCAGTGTCAGGCATGTGCAGCGGAAATGAGAAACATGTTAGACTGAAACCCCGTGATTCTCACAATCCTTTCTGAATAGCCTGTACTGTAAAAGTGGCGTACTATATTTATCCGTCCTCGTATGGGAATGAAGGACACACAAAGGGGCCACAACAGTGAAGAAGGATGCGCAGGTTCTTTTTCCTGGCCCCTCAGTTCAACTGACATTTCCTTTATCGCGCCAGCTGCCTTTCTCGCTGCCCCTTCTGAATCGTTAACCGCCATATTTCCTTCGCCGAGGCTCATGTGCCCTTAAAAAAATAGACGTGAGAACTTATTTTGTCGCACGTATGACGTCCTTTCCCATTTATCTAATCGGGCTATGACGAAAAGACATGTGCCCAACGGACCGAATCCCGTCTCACTGATGGCTTATGTACCGTCCAAAACGCACTGCAGGAAAGCCAACTTTCTCTGACGATGATGATGATCGTGGGTGAAGAAGAAGAGATCTCTTTCCGTGGTCTGAATTTAACCCATGGGTCCCTCGCCTTGAGAAGCCGACGTCTATCCGATTGCGCCATTCCGACACGACGAAACTAGCATTAGCCCGGACGTTAAGAGCTGTTAGGGAAGGGGAAAAAAAAAGTCATGCACCCCTCCGTTTAGCGACGACGATGGTTGGACGCGAAGCTTTCTTCGTTCGAAATCAAAGGGCGAATGGTCAGACGCTGCGACCAGAAGATCAAACTGCGTGCGAGTCAGTCAAAGCTCAACGAGTGAAAGTTCAAACCATCTGCGATTCAAAGTCCAAGCTCAGACGACAACTAAGCGATCCCTCACGAGAAAGCTTCGCGCTCAACATCGTCGTCGTTGCATGATTTCTCCCCGTGCCAACACTTACGGCTGGCACTGTGGGAGACAAGCGCTTCTTCCTTATGGGTAGTGGCGCCTGCAGATTAGACGGGCCATGCCAAACGACGACCGGCCTGAGCCTGTTCCAGTTCTGCGCACGCACAATTGACCTTTTCCAGGCCAAGGAAAGCGCTGTAGCGGCGAATACGAAAATCAGGATTGGTGGTCTTTTGAGCCTTGGTTGCCAGTGACGCTACCGCTATTGCTAATCACGGTACACGTACATTATGATAGCTAAGCTTTGCATGCACGCCACGCTCCACTTTTTTTAACCTAATGCGCAGAGGTCTCTCTTTGAGTGCGCTGTTGACAAAATTTAGTACGTTTTCTTATGCCGGGTATTGAATGTAGAATAACTTAGCGCC
This sequence comes from Haemaphysalis longicornis, assembly GCF_048455015.1. Lineage (NCBI taxonomy): Eukaryota > Metazoa > Arthropoda > Arachnida > Ixodida > Ixodidae > Haemaphysalis > Haemaphysalis longicornis. The sequence continues at coordinate 330,066,068 of NW_027526203.1, forward strand.
CCTGCAGCGGCCCCCTGATGCCAACCAGCATCTATTTGGAATTGTACCCGGTGTCCCTACGGCATCTGCCAGAAGCGGTATCTGCAATAAGAGCCAGCCACCAAAAGTAATGGCTTCGCCTGCAAGCGCATGCGAAGGTTTAGGTCGGGGAAAAGGCCCATTGCGATCTATAAACGCAGCAGCCACCAGTAGACGTCGCCAGCATGCTCCGGAACCGCGCGATCGCTTGCCCTATAGGACCTAGACAACCCTGACATGCATTGTACATGGATCATGCCAACGTCCCCTGCAGGGTATCAGAGACCGCAGGTACGTCGCATGACGCCTGCAAACCGTGGCGAGGACTCCCTGGCCAACCTCACCAACCTCGAGCTTATAGCCAGGCAGTGGAGGACGTCCGCAATGCTCAGGGTACATCCAACGGAAATTTAGAATTCCCGCTGTTTTCTGACGTTGTTGGTTTTTTTTTCTTTTTTTTTTCTTTTTTTGGCATGCAGAAGATCTGGAGAAGCTCCGAGCGGTCCACTTCCAAGCAGCTGGCTCGCCTGGACCATCCCTTGGGAGCACGAGACTAGGGGCTGTTGTGAATAAAGTTTCTCTTTTGCTGTTGACATTGTTGCAGAACTTTGCAGTGCCCACATTGCGCTTTAGGAAATTAAAATAAAGCTGGAAGAAAATCTGCTGCTGCACCACCAGCCGCAAACAAATGGGCCATGAACTTTCATCGTTGTTCTCATAAATCGTCGCGGGCCGTCTATTCGGTTCACAAAAACAAAACTTTCGAATGTAACTGAAGTGGCTTGCATCCGGTGGTTACAGATTTCGCTTCACATGCCGAGGGCAACACAACAAATGGAGAACACGCATTTGTTGCACAAAACAATAATGCAAAATTGCCAAAAAAAATCGAAATGACTTACACCCGTCAGCAAAAGAAGCCGGGGCACGCGAGCGCGTGGCAAAATGCATCATCGCGACATCTAACGTTTCTCTTATGGTGTCGAGACATTCATGTGCGCATGCGCGTCCAACCACGCTCGCTGCCTTGTATATATTTTTTTTCTTCACTTCAAGCAGAACAGTTGATCAGATTCAGCGTTTGGCGATAGGGGTGACTTTTTTTGCCAATATGCCTCGCTCGCGCACACTTCGGCGGCGAACGGCGAGGGTGCAGTGTGTGTTGCTCGCTCTGCTCCGATCCACCAGACATGATTTGCCTGTCTCGGTGACGATCTTGTGCCAATTATGTCCCATCGCGTCTTTCTATTTTTCGCCTAAAACATGCAGTTCCTTGGTAACTAAAAATGAGCACACCAAAATGCAAAAGAACTGAGGCGAAAAATAGATTACTTGAACAAAGTGTGATGAGAAGTCTCCTTCCACCAGTACTAAAGCAGGTATTGGCGGGAAAAAACGCGAGCGTGGTCGTGGGTTTGTCTACAAACAAAAATAGGTTGCAATATGCGTTGAATTAATTGACACAGACAGACCAAAAGTTTCGCATATAGACTGCGAAACAAACGCTATTGCTCTTAAAACTAAGATATCCAGATCTCGCTGCAATGCGTCCTTTATCAGAGCCAGGCAGATAGAGCCAAGCACGCTTATGCTTGCCACCGAAGCGTGTGCCATCGAGACGAGTTCAGCATAAGAAGTTACCCATAACGCCAAGCGCTCAATGCTATCAACTTTGCCGTTTGAATTGAAATGCATGACACTTATTAAGATGGGGGAGACCACATGGCCGTAGTTGGGGAAGGGGAAGAAGGGAGTAGAGGGGGGAGGTGATCACTCAATCGTTAAAGATGACCCGTTCGAGATAGATGATTAGTGATGAGATAGATGATTAGCTATTTCTTTGGGAGGGTGAGTGTAGACCCTATCTCGCACTACACAGACACGGCCAAAAAAATTACACCATCTTCCCGTAGGGGAACCCTGAGTAGTATGCGAAGCAGCCATGGGGTCGACTGAAGTTCCCATTAGTTTTCAGTTCGTCGTTTCCGTTGACGTTCAGCTTCGCGTGTTTTCGTTGTATCAGTAGCTTCTTGACGTAGTTTGAATGAAGGACATAAGGCACGTTCGTAGCGCAGCCTCCCGTCTCGGTTTGTAGCGCAGTGGGAAGAGCGCCACGTACCTCCCGTTGTGGCCAGGGAGTCGTGAGATCGAAACCGGGCGCCGCCTAACTATTTCTTTTTATAGTGGACTGCGCTGACGTCAGCCCAAACGCTGACGGGGCTGAAGAGACGCGCATGCGCAGTGGAATGCGGACGGCGGACAACGACAACGAGGGAGGGAGGGACACAGCCTCGGGCCCCGAGCATGAGAAGCTTCGCATCTAAAACACAGCTACCGCACGGAAAAAGGGCATCTGGAGGCGCACGAAGGATGGTAGCCAGCAACGGGTTCCACACATCGGCACGATAAATGGCAGCCACCGTGCAACTGCGGCCACCATGGGTGCGTTGCGTGTGGCCGCCGGTGATGGACACCGCAAAGCGGCAGGAAGAATGGCTATCGAGAAAGGAGCGAAACGCTGCCGTCGATGAGGCGCACCGCAAGTTTTGATGAGGCAGTGCTGCCAACCTGCGAAGCCACTTTTGCCATAGCTCGGATGAAGAAATTCCCTAGATTTCTTTAGATTTTCGCTGAATGAGGTTATTGGATCTTTTCTCTCAGATATTGTAGTCGTGTTGTGCGATACGACTGCAGAGTTTACATTTAAGATATAATTATGAATTCGTTTGAAAGCATTTTTGAAGTAGCGGTCATGAAGCTGAAAAAAAAAATGTTTCAGCCAGTACAATTTGTGAATCTTTAAACGTTTTATTTCATCGAACCACAAAGGCAACAGTGTTCATCACGTGGGAGGGGGGGATATGTAATAATATATAATACACATAAAAATTACCAAGAAAGGAAAAGCAATCGCTCTGCGCACACACACAGACACATTCCAAGAAACAGTACGTGTTACAGCGCATTGCACATAAGCAGGAGACGTGTTAAATTATAAAAAAAAATTCCATAATCAGAAACACCGCAATTCAAGGCAAAACACAAAAATCTTGCACTACGACACTGTGCACTTCTAATAGCATGCAAGTATATAAGAAAGTATATAAGAACTGCAGTGTATGAGATATTCGAGCGAGCAAATTAATGAAATTCATCAACCTTGTTCTTTTGCAATTGGCACCAGCAATGTCAATCGTAGGAGCGATGGCTTCACTCGATGCACATTTATGGTAAATAGATATCTGCGCTTCATCGAGAAACTGAAATGCATAGGTATATAAAAAATAACGAATGCTGAAATTAACAAGGGAGACCATTACACGACTGAAGGCATAAGACCACATGGACGCAAAAAGTTCCCTAGATGTTGACATATTTTCTATTTTCCATAAACACGACCCAGATCCCCTAGATCTAGGAAAATTCCCTAGAGTTGGCAGCCCTGTGATGAGGGGTGGCCGCCGCGGATACAGGCTGGATTCGTTGACTATCCCTCGTTTCACTCCACGCCGTGGAGAGGTGGGGCGAGAGGGAGCGGGGACAGTGAGTCCGGTGACGGCTGAGTGGAAGACGGGCGTGACTCTCCGGAATACCGTCGATGCTTCCGTTTCAACGAGGAATTTGGGGAATACCGCGTGCTTTCCCTCGACGGCTTTCTTTTTTCCGGAGAGGGCTGTGTCTCATCCGGTACTCGTCCTTTTCCTTTGAAACTGACGTGTGGGAGTTCCCCGGGAGGCTCACACAGGACGGTACCCAGCAGCAGTGGGGTTCCCCACGACTCGGGCCGCAATGTGTGTTGAGTGCAACGTTTTTAGATTAGCTAAAAACGTTGGTTGAGTGTGGCCGCCGTTGGGGCGGGGCAGCACATTGCGGGAGTCGGGATAGCCGCTGTCGTCAGGTGTGGGAGACGCCGCCGTCGGCAAAGCCGCCGCCAATGCGCGAAGCTCGATGGCAGCCAGCCGCTTGGACGCAGGGTGGCCCCGGGGAACGGAACCACGCCATGCGCGAGTTGGGACAGCCTTCCCCTGGGGAAGGCAGGCAGCGGTTGGCACTGCAGCGCTGCGAAGTGACTGCTGCTGTGGGACGCATGGGCTGTTCGAGGCGGGGTGGCCGCCGATGGTGCTGGGGTCCCTCAAAAGGCCGGGCGGTAGGACCACCTACGGATAAAGGCCCGACGATCTGCAAGGTAGAACGGCCGCCAGCGATCGGGGCACCAAAGAAGTGTGAGGTGGAGGGCTTCCGGCGATGGGGCACCGCGAGAGGCTGAGGTTGATCGGTGGCTGTGATGGCGTGTCTGCGAGCCTTGGTCGTCGGAAATATGCTTGTTAGTCTTGGTAGGCTGCATGTCCCAGATAACTTCGTCGGTTGCACAAGCTGCCCGAATCCAACGAGCTGTATTCATACGTGTTCTGCTGCGGATGTCTCCCCAGCGATTAGCTACTAGTGCTATTACGCGGTGGCATCTTGTGATTGGTTGGCGGTAGTGGTGTCATGGAAAGAAATACCGCGTACCACTCAGGAAGATTGGCCAGTTCGGAAAACTTTGATAACCCCTCAAAAACAGCGAGATCTGGGCAGACCTAGTTTTTCTGCTTCCCACTAAGGAATCTTGGCATGTAATAGGGGTTAGGAAGCTCGAAGGTACAACACTTGAGCGCAGTCTCCTGAAAAAAAAAAAAACCTTGTTTCCCGCGCGACAAAATTTGCATAAAGTAATAAATGCGCAGTTTTTCTAATAAACCAAAGTTGCGTACGTGCCTAAGGATACTCGCGTTAAATATTGCATAGCCTTTTCTTCGAAACCCAAGCAACCACGGACAGATGGCGTCGTTTCACCAGTTTTAAAACCATTATTCTAATTATTGTCAGTGGTACAGAATGAGATAAATGATCGTTGTCATAGGATCTTTGTAGGAAAAATGTGTAAGATAGTAGTAAGTAGTAGCAAACATTTTTTATATAAAGTTAAGATTAGGGGGAACATCATTTTCTGAACATCATTTTCTGATGTTCAGAAAATGAACAGAAAGGAAAATTTCTACGATAATTCCCAGGGCAGTGCTTTGCTTTTTGAGGCTAGAGCAGGTTGCCTGCGAACTAAGAGTTTTGTGGGGAAGTATTCACAAAATGATGGGGTATGTGTGGTCTGCGGAAAAGAAACAGAAACTATGAGGCACATAGTGTTAGAATGTGAGGGTATCCATCCAAATCTACATGAAGGGAATATTGGGCTTCAAGAAGCCCTAGGATTTAAGGGTATCACAGAGGAAGTTAACTTCAAGGCTGTCGAGGGGACGAAAAGAAGATTAGAATGCTGATGGACGAAAAGCAGAGAGGGGAATATTGCCTAGGACAGTTACCACCTGTAACAGGGAAAAGAAAGTATTTTGTGCCTAATAAGCTTTTTGTGCCTGCCCTAAGCAGCGCTAGTATTGAACCAAAAGTGTAAAACATAGGTATATTAGTCTTTTTTGGTAAGATGACATGTCATCACCCCGATACAAAGGGGAAACCAATAGAAATCATCATCATCATCAGCACATTATACTTCGGGTTGTTCGCTTTCGGGTTTTATATTTTAACACGAAAGTGTTTTATGCCGGGATCCACCAAGATTTCACTAACGTCAGATCCGTCACGGATATGACACCAGTACACCTTTGCCTAAGCGACCCGCTAGCAGGACGACGCTCGCCAAGCACACACACAAGACAGCAGGCTGACCCGCAATGATCATGCTCAGCTGCAGATTTCGCTGCACATTTCACTTTCGTGTTTTACCAATTCCTATGACGGATGAATCAACCACAGTTTTTTTTAAATGCGGAGCATTTCTTAGGCTCGCCTGGTCCTCCGTCGTCGATGGCGGCGCCGTCCACACGCTCACTGCGCATGCGCAACTCTCCTCCTTACACCCACAGCTCCGCGATACTACACTATAAAAAAAAGAAATAGTTAGTGGCGCCCGGTTTCGATCCCACGACTATCTGGCCGCAACGGGAGGTACGCGGTGCTCTTCCCACTACGCAACAAATCCGGGGCAGGAGCAAGTGCTACGAACGCGTCTTATGTCCTTGACTCATTCAAACTACGTCAAGAAGCTACTGATACAACGAAGGCACGCGAAGCTGAACGTCAACGGAAACGACGAACTGAAAACTTTAGAGGGGGATGCTGAATTTTCCGTGGGAAAGCTGTGGCGGGAAGCGCCACGCGCCTTGCAGCTCAACCAGCCCCGTCCGCAGCGCCTCTGATGCTGATTGTGGCAGGATGCCCCTAGGGATTGGCCAACCAAAGAATCCATCACGAGATAGGTTCGCGTTCAACCACCGTCGTCATCTTCCCGTAGGGGAACCGCCGAAGAAGAAGAAGAACGAGAAGACAAAGCTGCGAAGAGGAGGGCGTGTACATTGCTCTCAGCCGGTGCACCAATGTCAACAACCTTTACCTCACCAAAGCTGACGGAGACTACCGATTCTACCACAGAGACAACATCGACAAGAACATGATGGACGAGTTTCGGCGCCTCGAGAACCGCCGCCAACTCACCGTAACACAACAGCACTTGCGTGTCTTTGCCACCGGTGTGGACCCGGACGCGGAATTCCCTCTGGCGCTAGTAAAAACCAGATCACTCAACATAACGGCAACACAATGGAACCGCACGGAACCGCCACGATGCTTCGCATCCTCATCAGGGTTCCCCACGGGAAGATGGTGTAATTTTTTTTTTTCAATTGTCACCGTTACCATACGACTGAAGCTGTTTTAGGACACTACTAGAGCGCACGAGATTTTCCGAACGCGTTTAACTTTACTGGGAACAAACTACTCATCAGAAAACCATAAGAAATAACAAAGCCGAGAACCGGTTCCGGTATGATACCATATGCGTTTCCTAGAGCGCACAGCAAGCCGTATTTCAGTTCGTGTGGTTTTGTCATAGGAATTGCTGTTATATAACCCCCATTAGCTCAGATGACGGCTGGCTGTTCTCACTATGAGAAACGCCTATACGCCTCAACGGTCATATACCAGAACAAATGTACTGTCGCTGGTCGAAACCACAGTTGTATGTATCTCAAATGGGAAATAAGCGCACGAAATGTCTTACTACCTCGCTATAGACATTAGCCATTGACCAGAAACGCATGAAGCTTAGCAACGTAACAGCAAGACGTGGTACAATTTTGTTAGAGACCTGCGGTATAGAGCCCGTGAAGTTTTGGCGACACAGCAAAAAGTGCCTCATGCATGTGTGACGCCCCCGTAGGGGGATATAGTCACGCTTAGAGATGCAAGTGTGCATAAAATTTTGGAGAGGCGTGAAAAAAAATTAGGTTCTTTTAAGGTTTTTTTTTTTCAGAACAATATAATTAAATTTAAAAACGACGATTCCGAACAGATCTATAAAAAATCCCAGATACATCTCAAGGCGGTTGCCTTAGATGTCTTAGCAAACGCGAAATAGTGACCGTAGTTGCTGGGGACTACAGGAATGGAACCACATTACGACCTCTGTAAAAATAGAAAAAAGAATATATACATAGAAACCTATTTGGGTTCGAATGGGATTTGAACCCGAGTCGCCAAGAGCCGCAGCCAGGTGCGGTAACTAGAGCACTAACCCTGTTTTTTTTTTCTTTAATGCATGAAAATTTTAGAAAACTTTAGAAGACAGGACACTTAACACACAATAGAAACACTAACAGACAGCAAAGGGCAAGGACACCAGTCGAACAATGATCAAAACTCAGGCAAGCAAACACACGCATCCAAAGGAGGCAGCCACTCCATCACTCGCCGCAGACTAAACGCTCCGCACCAACGCCACCTGTTCCCGAAAAATGCACTTGGTCGGCCTAGGGGGTTCCGCGTGCCGATCAGTCATGTGGCACTTCCACAAGCTAAACAATCCTAGGAGAACAAAAACGTCATATGGCACCCGATTAACATCTTCGAATGGTGTACGGGGTGATATCAATGTCCTTTTTTAGTGTCCGCTGCAAAACGTCCCAGAAGAACACAGCGTCCCGGCACAACACAAAACAATGATCAATTGTCTCTGGTTGACTACAGAGGCGACAATTGTCCGACCAAGGAAATGACATTCCCTTTTCGCGTAGCCATGTCTTGGGAGTGTGGAAGAATGCAACTTGAAGAAAAACGTTTTTGCATTTGGCGGAATACACATACTCATTACGCCTTTTAAAACATTGCTTTTCTGCTGGCCTAAGTAAGACTGGCGATAAATAGGCACCGGGAATAGACTTTCAATAAGAGTGCTCGTCATAGTTTTCCTTGACACGCTGAACAGATATTCCAAGGAAAACCGCGCGGAAAGAAAGTTAAAAGACTCCACGACCTCCTTGAGAAATCCCCATGGAGGCTTCGTATTAACTTCGCCCGTACATATAAGCAAAAAAGGCAAATGGAAACCTATGTGCTGCTGAAGTACAGTTAGTAAAAGTGGGTGATCAACCAATTTGTAGAAGAAAAAACGAGACAAGTTGGTGCACAAACAAATGCATGAGCCCAACACCCTCTGCCTTTAAGGAAGAAACAAGTTGTCCGCGCATAGGTTCCTATTGAGAACCCCACACAAATGTTGCAAAAACTCTATGTAGGGCCTGAACTTTTGCTCGCGCACAGTGAAGCACTTGAAGCACATAAAGGAGCTTTGTGGCAAGGAAGACATTACACACTCTTGCACGTGCAAACACAGAGAGGTCTCGCCCATTCCTGTGTTACGTATTTGATGTAACGGCACGCCGAGGTACTGAAGTGGGGCGCTATCCCAAATAATACCTGTGAATCTAGATAGTTTCGTTCCCCATTGTCCGATCCAAAATCCCTTAGTTTTTTCCATATTAACATCCGCTCCAGACACATCGCAGAACTGCTTACGTCACTGTAAGGGCTTCCTGGGCGCTCACGATGGGTGGTCAGGAAATACCTCGAGAAAAATGTCACAAGTTTCTTGGGATATACATTGACACATCGCTCACATGGTGCCGACATATGGATTATCTGCAGGAAAGGGCATCACGTGTAGTCCACGTTTTGCGTTACCTCACAGGCACCCGATGGGGTTGTTCGTCCGATTCTATGCTTCGACTGCATGCTGCACTTGTCCGTCAGGCCGTTGCCTATTCTATACCTGTTCTGTATGGCCTGTCAAATCGTCAAGAGCAGCGACTGCAAGCATTGGTAACCAGAGGCCTCCGTCTCTGCCTCGAAGTGCCCAGGCCAACGTCGGGAACCATGGTTCTCGCGGAAGCAAGAGAGCCGCCCGTAAATGCTTTGCGCGTGTAGGAGGTGCGCCGCCATTACCTGCGCCTGACTACGCAGCATGACTCACACCCTTTGGTTTCCCGTCTCCAACAGCGTTCAGCGTCAATGGTTCATCAGGCCATCTTTGGTGATGTCATGTCCCTGCCCGCTGTATCTCAATGGCAACACAGCACTGGGTCGCCTCCATGGACTGTTCCCTGCATTGACACCAATGCTGATATCCCCGGGATGCCCAAAAAACAATCTATATCTACAGTGGCAGCACGGCAGATGACGCTGAATTACATGCATGAACGTTATGCTGATTATGTGCATATATATACCGATGGATCGTCGACAACTACCTCGTCGTCGTCAGCTTTCACAATACCGAGTCTTCACATCGATCAAGGGGTCAAGCTCTCGCACCCTACATCGTCGACGGCTGCAGAGCTTTACGCAATATATCTTGCAGTCAAATTTATCGCTACAATGACTTCACCGACTGAATGGACACTTCTCACAGATTCAAAAGTGGCTATTCAAGCCCTAAATCCAATTGCGGCTTACAGTCATCCAAATATCTCGGCAAAACACATCTGTGATGTGATGGCAACTGAAATAGGAAAAACTCAGAAAATAACATTTCAGTGGATTCCCGGGCACATTGGAATAAGAGGAAATTCACGAGCTGACCGACTAGCAGCAACCGCTCATTCAAATTCCACATGTAGCGCCGTGCCTTTTACCAGAGGTGATGTTAAAAATTATTTGAAAAAACTAAGGACACACATTACTTTGGAAACCAGGTTGACCGATAAATATCGTTCATCGCTGTTATACCAAGTGGATCCGTACCTTACATACCCGTGTGCGTCTCATCTGGGTCGTTCGGTCGACACGTTAATACATCGCCTTCGCCTTGACGTGGCCTACACCAAGAAATTTCTTTACCGTATTCGATTCGCTGATGACACCTGCTGTGCTTGTGGACACCAAACTGAAGATGTGCATCATGTCCTGCTTGAGTGCCCTCTATATGCGACCGAGCGGAAAAAATTAAAGCTTAGCTTGCTATCTCGGACACCCCTATCGTTGCCGAAACTGTTGGGTCCGTGGGATAATGTACGCAACCAAACGAAAGCCTTCCTTGCCTTAAGGGAATTTTTTCAAATGACGAAGATGTGTGAACACTATTAAATGCGTGCACATTCCTCTGAAACGCTCTGAAATGGGTGTGGAAACACACAAGGGTGTTATGTATACTGGCGAAACTATCTGTGTCGCATCGTGGGTGTCGTCTGTATATAGATGTGTATAGTTCTCTTGTTTTTTTTACTATATTCCACTGCTGTAAGGAATCATGTATATATATATATATATATATATATATATATATATATATATATATATATATATATATATATATATATATATATATATATATATATATATATATATATATATATATATATATATTGGTGTGCTTGTGTATTACACAGTGCAAGTAGTTACTGAGTGCGCATCTTTCATCCGCTGCTGTCTCAATGTACTTAATCTAACCCCTTGTGGTTCCTTAGGGCAAGTACTGTACCTTTTGTATACTCCAATGCCTGGAGTAGCCAGCTGAGCCAGCTCTTGTTTGTGTTGGAGCGAAACTCTCCAATAAATAATTATTTCTCTCTCTGTCAGCGCAAAAATACGCTATATCATCTGCATAAGCAAGCACCTTAACTTCGCACGATTTCAAGCAAAAACCTTTCACTCCTTGACTCTGCTGAATGCTGAGAAAAAAATTCCCTCGCACTTCCCCGAGGGGGAGAGTGTGTAAGTGCGAATGCATGGTTGTTGATTGCGCGATTACGGTGGATATCGTGATCTTAATGAGTAGTCGAGAGATTGCACACACGCACACAACTACAAAGAAAGATATTTCACTCGTTATTGCTGGTACCGTTGCCCGGTCCGCCATCATCGTTATCGAGATGCAGGAACAGCGACCGCTCTCGACGACGGCGCGCGCTCGACTAATACCCTCCCGCGCCACGCGGCCGCTACACGAGCGCCCTCACGCGTCGGAATGCGGAGCGCCCGCTACGCGAGCGAGAGCTCTCCCGCCCGAAGTGGAGAGGAGGCGCCCAACACCCGCAGTCACTGAGCGGAGAGAGGAGGAGGAGAGTAGCGCGCGCCCATCTCCCCCCGTTGCTAGGGAAGACGAGGAGCGCGCGCACCCGCAGCTGTTGCTATGCGGACGACGGCGGCGGACGATTCAGGCTCGCTTAAGAAGTGCATTCGCACTTAAAAGGCTCGAGGTACAATGCGAACAGCGACGGTGACAGGGGGCAGCCTTGTCTGACAGACGACTTGATCGCAATCGGCTTAGACAGAATACGATTGACGATAAGCTGTGTAGTGCACCGATTATAGCACAGCTTGATGCCCTTATATAACACATCACCTAAGTTGACTGCTGCCAGAAGTGCGTGCCGGAATGGAACAAGAATTAGCCGGATACGTGCCGCATGACAGGTGCACGTGACGGCACGACAGACGGAATGTAACAATGGAGAAGACTTCAATAATCGCTGGCTTTCGCCTTGAAACCACTTAAGATCAAGATGAAGTATTCAGTTTACACTGAACGGAATATAATTATTTTATTCTGCATCACAAAAGTTCCATCAGCGCTTCCGCTCTCAAAATATGCGCACGATTGCACGAAAAATCGTTGATTTCAGAAAGCGTTTCCCGTACTGCAGATTGATCGCATCACAACAAATTTCCCCAGACAAGCTTTGTTTTTTTTCTATGTTATCCTGGTTGAAAAAAAAAACGAAAAAAAGAACCTGTTTCTTCCCCAATGCTTTGTTATTTGTTTCAACCGCTCACATCTCTGGTCACGCTACCACTAGGTGGGTCCACACGGAGTTGAGGGAAAAAGAGGCCACCCAGGTTTGGCTAAAGAAACAATCAACCTTTTGTAGTGCCTGTTTTCCTATAGCGGCCGCCACGACGAACCTAAACTGGCAGTAAGGCATGCCCCCCAAAATTTTTAGCTTTCGGGGACTCATGCACGAAACGTTGTCGTCCCGCACCCACCCGCCAGCGGCCGGAGCGCCCCTTTTTCTTCACTTTTTTTCATCGTCGTTGCTCCCTGACTGGTAGCTCGCAGAGTGGTCGGCCTCAAACATTTTTGGCCCTTCCTTTTGAAAGCCTTTTTTGTATGCACGTACGAACTCACTGCGAACTGTCCGAAAAGAGGAAGTAAAGACGTGCAGCCCTAAAAAGCATAAACGCTCCCCAAGCAGCAAGCTAGGGGGGGGAGACGGATATCAGTTTATTTCGGCTGATGCTACTGCCAAGAATGGCGGACCGGCAGCCCGCGCATGCGCAGATCGCTACTGGAAAAAGGTCCATTTAATTAACAATGAAGTTGGGCTGGGGCCGACGCGTTCACCCGGCGAGATGCTGTGACTTGTAGGAGCGGGTCAGGAAGGCGGCTGGCGCTGGACCTCGGGGACGGGGCCTCTCGTCCGGGGGCCGGTGTGCACGAGGTGCACTGGCTCTATTCTCCCGGGAAGGTCGGGTCTCTCGTTTCGGGGCGCGGTGGTGTTCACGCACGCTGCAGGGCCGTGGGGGCGAACTCAAGGTGCTGCTGCGGGCACGCTGGTTTGCGTAGGTGGGTACGACGGAGACGGCGATAGCGTCGTCTCGACCTCGGTCGGGATGCGGGAGCGAGCTCGTTCTCGGATGTCTCCTATCGGGTTTTGCTCCTACACCGGTATTCATACGACGGAGCCTTTCAGGGGATAAATTCGAGGGAGATCGTGACGTCACCTCAGGCGGACTTCCGCTCGGCCAGCTCCTTCGCTCACACCAAGGATACGACTGTCGGACGGATATCAGTCTGCAGTCGCCTAGAGCTGCCGTAGCACCGCCCATTCCGCTACGGCGTCAATTTCTGCTAAAGCCCCTACGTACTGATCTTATCAGCCGCGCAAATAATTGGCCGTGGACGCGATACAGGCGCTGCCGCGTGTAGAGAACGGCGCCCGACGCGCGAGGCAGTGGGTGGGGAGACGCGCAATGGGAGCAGCCGGCCGGTCCGCCTACAGGCCCACATACAAATAGATGTTAGGCTTAACACTGCGGCGAATATTCGATTGCCGCCCTCGCAAGCGGCGCAGATGACGATTTTTAGTGCAATTTGCCATCACACCATTACCTCCTTGCTCATATGTGCAGCTTTGCGCTTTAGGGAGCGATAACAAGCTATCGCTCGAGCTACCTGCGCCGGCCTGCGCCACTTCGCGGCCGCGGCCTGTCGTGTGCGCGGCGCATTTGAGCATCCAGTGTAATAAAAAGCAATACAAATAAAGCGCCTGTAACCGCTCTATAACTTGAGTCGCGGCCAGCTTATAGAGAAATATTTCTTTCTCTATGGCCAGCTTCCCGACGTGCAGACGAAATCCCGCCGCCTACGCCGCCAATCGTCGGATCGTTTGTAGCTCGCGAGCGACTCTCCTCCTCCCGTGCTCCCTAATTGCGGCGTCTTGCTGCCTGCCGCCGCAAGTTGGGGGTGGCGGGGGTGGCGCTGCTAGACCACTGTTGCTAGACCACTGCTGCTAGACCACTCAGTGGTATCGGGCTTCCGGAAACGCTGCTGCGGACGGTCCAACGAGTTGACGAGGGAAACACCGTCACATCGCACTTTGGTCAGATTCAGTCAGACCACATCCCTGTCACAAGGGACCTCCGCCAAGGCTGTCCGCTCTCTCCGTTTTTGTATTGAGCGGAAACTACTTCAATGTGGTCTCGGTTTTCGGCTGATACAGCACCACTGGGGCGGACGAGCAATACCTTCTGCCAGGGCTTGCATTTGCCGATGACCTGGTACTCATGGCTGATTGCTCGCAGGAATTGCAGACCTTGCTGGACATTTGCTTCGCTGAGGTAACACAGCTTGGACTCCGGTTCAGCGCCAAGAAGTCTGCGGTTCTTACCCTCGCGGGAACCAGCGGGGGGAAGAAATCAGCAAGTGTTCGTCTTACAAATACCTGGGCGTAGTGCTTTCTTCCGGTGCTGCCATGTACTCACACCATGAGGCAAAGGTTCGTCTGCCGTTCGTGGCCAGTGCATTCTTCGCCGCCGAAGTTTGTGGGGCTGCAACCGTTTCCTGATGGTGCGTGACCTGTGGAAGTTGGTGCATTACTGCATGTGCCGGCTCTCACGCTCGCGAACGCTGTTGTGTGCCTCTCAACATCCACTCGGCAATGGCTCGAGAGACAGCAGCGCGCAGTGGGACGCACCGCTGTATAGGATGTCATAGGTATGTGGCCAACGAAGCGGTACAGGGAGACCTCGGCTGGTCGTCCTTTGAGGCACGTGAAGCGGCTGTTTTCTATAGTACCGCCTTCTGTGGGACTCGTACGTTTCCCTAATGCCTGCACATGCTTCCAAAACATCTTCGGTGCGTCTCTACCCCTTCCGCGTATTTGCGCTACCCATCGCTCGCTGTCCCCCTTTATTTTCACCTGCACTAATTGCTGCACTTCCTGTTTCATTTGCTTATACTGCTCCCATTTTAGGTCCACCTCCTCCTGATGTCTCCCTATCCTCTTGGCCTGCCTGTGCTCTCTAGACGCCTGTTTACGCCTCTCTATCGCCGCCTTGATTTCTTTGTTCCACCAGCTTTTGGGTGTTTTTTTCCTCTCCATCGATTGGCCCCTCTGCCTTGACTATTTCTTCCTGGATAGTCTTGATGAGCCTGTCATATTCCCACTCTTCTCCAGGATTTCTTTCTATGTCAGCCTCTATGCTTTTGGCTATAACCGCAATTTGTTTGCTGTTTAACTTTGTGCTCTGCCCCGGTCGACCCGTTTTTTCGCCCCCCAGTTTCCCGAAACTCAGGTTTATGCACTTGTGGTCACTGCCCAGACTGTGGCCCCCTTCCTCATCTATGGTCATTCCATCCAACCATTCATAAAGTCCCTCTGAAATAAGGCAGTAGTCAATACTCGACTGTCTCCTACCACACTCCCACGTTATTTGACCCTCGCATTTTTGTTCCCTATTTACTATGATCAGCTTCTGGTACTCAGACATATCTAGCATTAGATTTCCGTTGAAGTCTGTGTACCCGTCTAGATCTTCAATGTTTGCGTTCATGTCCCCTACCAATATATCCTCCCCGGAACGTTTCAAATCTTCGATGTCCTTTTTTAGATACGCCACCAGTTTTTCGTTTTGTTCTTTGCTATCCTTACGCGTCCACAGGTATGACACCCCTAAAGCCATCTCCCTACCCTCCACTATCCCTTTCATCTACACATGTTCTTTACAGTCTTCTTTCACTATCTTCCAATTAGCCCACTGCCGTACAAGCATACCTACTCCTCCGCCTTTTCTCATTCCAGAGCTCCTGTTACAACCTTCCCATAGATACTCTTTGATTTCCGGAGGTTCCTCCAAGTCCCGTAGGTGCGTCTCGGTCACAGCGTATACCTGGATATCGTCCTCTTCTAGCTGCTTAGTAATCTCCATCCACTTCTCTCTTTTCCTGCCCCCCTGCATGTTTATGTATGCGATCTTCAGTTTCCCCCCTCTCTTCTTTACACGCCGCCGTCGTTCCTTTCGTTTGCCTGCACCAATCTGCACTGACCCCGCTATCTCCCTTTGCTCCTTGCATTTGTCTACGCCATCTTCGCAGAGGCCTGTGGGCCCCCTAAAAAAGCCACAGTTCGCGCCACGTGTCGTCTTCCGATGGCTGCTCCCACCTGCCCGTTGAAATGCACTCCGTCACGCTGGAACGCCCTTTTCCGGCCCACCCATCGGACATCCCTGTTGATGTCTACGACAGCGAAACTCAGCTCCTTGCCCAGCTCCGGTATGTCTCGGTTTACCGCTACAACTTCCCTTTCCACATGTACCCCTCTCCCAATTATCTCTGGTACTGTGCTCACGACCAACGTTTGTAGATACTTTTTATAAACGTTGCTCACGACGACCTGCACATGTGGGCACAGCGCCCTAAGTTCCTTCACCCCCTTTTCTAGTTGCTTGCGCACTCCCGTGCTCCTTCCTTGCAGAACGTCATTGGTTCCTCCTGCGATAATCACTAGGTTCTGCCCCTGTATATTTTCCCACATTTTATCCTATGCCTTTTCTAACACTACAATGGAAAGCAGCGCCACTGTGCGCCAGGCATAAACCGGCGCATCGCTTTTGACCGGACCACGGCCGCTGGATGAGAGCATTCAGCGGCCGTGACCGGACGTTGGCGTCACCTCCCCCTAATCTAATTTTTCGCTGATGTACGCATTCAAACCCGGCTATAACGAACCCGGATAGAGCGAATTATGCTATATATCGAACAAAAATATTTCAGTTACGGAAATACATGGGAAACATATATTCCTTATAACGAAGTTCACATCCGATATATCGAACTCTGCGCGCCGAAAATGGCCGCCGAAATGTACGGTCTCGGAGCGGCGATTGGGATGCGGATTGGCCGCGACCACAGAGCAAGTTTCCGACTGAGACATTGCGCCTTGCACGGACGACGTGACGCCAGACACTTTCCGTAACTGTTTCCGACGCGCGGGACTCACGACGGAACCCGCGCAGTCAGCGAGTCCGGACCAAGACAGCAGCATCGGTGAACTGCGGGAAGAGCTCCCCCATGTTCCTGATGATGTCTTGAGTGAAAGCCGTCCGACGCTTATAATGAAGCGCTTTCGGGAGTCGATGTGCTCGGCCAATGCGTCTTATATTTTGGAGGACGAGTACTCGAACTAGTGTAACAATGTTTCGTGTGGAGAATGCTATGCTAGTTGAAGCCGCCAAAACGAAAGTGAAAACAAAAATCACCGCTTTTTTCTTTGCAAGTAGGCAGTTCAGGCGGAAAGTAGATTACTTGCAATAAATGGATTATTTTGGTATGGTACTGGCTACTTTTATGTTCGTTTCTGCATGCGGGGATGGTGGAGTTAGGGAGGGCGAGAACGGGAAAGGGGGGGGGGGGGGGCTCCCTCGGATTGCGAACTTGTAACAATAAGTTCGTTATAGGCGGGTTCGGCTATATCGAACTATTGGATATATCGAACTAATCCCGGTGCATATTGCAATACGCTATAAACGGGTTTGACTGTATATGAGCGTTTTTACGCATAAATGCTGATCGATTATGGGGTTTAATGCGCCGACGCTACACAGGCGAGTAGGCGCACCGTAGTGCTCCCGATTAATTTTGACCACCTGGGTATCTTAAAGGGACCCTGCAACACTCTTCGTGCAGTGCAGGTAAACCTGCGCGACGTTTAGATTAGACTTCCAGGAACACCCGAGCCAAATATTACGCGTGCACGTGAAGCGGTAAGCGCGCAAATCGCCGTGAAAGACACGGAAAAACCAACCGCTCTCTCTTCAATTCTCCTCATTATGCACCCCTGGCATGGCCTCTGCGACGTCAATCGGGCCATGACTGTCCTGGCTGTCAACTTCGCGGCTAAATTCTGGCATTTCCTGTGACGATCAGCCGTCGTCGGCGCTGTGTATGAACCTCTTCTATGTCTGAACCTGTCCGCATGCTTTTGGTGTTTCTTTTGTTTTGAGTACGCGCGGAGTTTGAGTGACGAACTAAATATTCCACTTTCAACGAGCCCACTCGACAACAAACGTTTATTGCTCCAAAAACGCCCTACCAGCCTGAGCGCTTGCTTGCGAGCAGGCCACCATGCCTGCTTTTTTGTGGCACCAGACCGGAAATAGACCCGTCTACGTTGCCAGGAAAAGGACGAAACTCCCCAGCCTGTGACATATCGAAGGCCGCCGAACAGAACGCCGCGCGCCGCCTCCCCTCTCCGGGAGAGAGCGCGCAGCTTTCGTCGCGTTGTCCGCGGTTGAGTTGAGAGGGAACATTTATGCGCGATTTTTCATCGCGCGTAGTTTCAGTGATATTGAACAGATTTTCATAATTCTTGCGGGAGGAGATTGCTGGGACAACAGACTTTACCCCAAAATACATTCCGAGTAGTCGATAAGTGTTGCAGGATCCCTTTAAATGTCCGCCGAAATCTCACACACGGGCGTTTGCGCTTTTCGCTCCATCAGAAAAGCAGCCGCCGTTGCCCGGAATTGAACCCGCATCCTTAAAGGGACACTGAAGTGAATTTGTCAAGCTCCCGTTTTTGCTTGCACTGTGTAGACTGGCTCAAATTAGCACACTTTTCATCGTTTATCCGGTTGACAAATCGGTAATTATTTTACAAAGCGCGAAAGAAGAAAAACTACCATGCGCGGTTTGCGGCGGCCGCACCAACTAAGCTGTGACGTTGGGAGGAGGGGGCACCGTGATTGGACGATGCCCAAGGTTAGCAATCAAACAAGTTTCGGTTTCGGTTCTGTAAAACAACATGTTTGACATTCAATGGCGTCGTTGAATGGGCATTCTCAATATCCCAGTTATCGTAGTACCGCGCTTCTGCCATGTTGTCGGCTGTAAAATGCATAAGATAAGCCACCCAGGACGGCTTGGAATCGTAGCATTCACTATCTGAGGCCTACGCAGTGCATGAATTCACGCCCTCCGCGTCCCCGCAGACGCTCAAATGCATGCGCTTTCCCCCCATATTTGGAGCTTGCCTCGCTCATGCCTGTATCGTAAAAAGCGTGTTCGCACCAGGCCAAGGGTCTGTTGATTCTGGCCTGTGCCCACTGCCCGCAAGCAGTCGGTGCTTATGGCAACAGCACGCCAACGAGAACTCGCTAGTGCGGCAGTGCCAGCCTGCGCGAGTTCTGTGGACTAGTTCGTGGAGCAATGAACGTTGCGGCCCCAAAAAAAAGGTGAACTCAGTATAGAAAACATCGGCGAAAAACGAAAAAGTTAACTCATAAAAAAAAAAAAAAAGCATGTACCTGCGGCGATTCGAACTTGTGACTGACAGAACACTTGCGGTGACATACCTAGCGCACCAGACGACTAGGCCACACAGAGCCGCTGGCATTAACGGAAAATATTAAGTATATAATGTATAACCAGTTTACACTTTTATTTAGTTTTAGTATTTCAAGCAGCTTAGGTGACTATTTCATGTATTGCGCTCGTGCAGTAAGCGTCCCCCGAGATTCCACAATAGCTCAGCATTTCGTAGACGGGAAAGCGTTCGCAGATGCGTAGTCGTGCTCCTGACCGCTCTGCTTGTTCGCCCAGCGCAAAAAAGTGCTTCCCGCACCCTAGTTTTACGCTGTACGGTAAAAATATCAGCTGATTTTATTTCCTTAGTACCTATATTGAATTCGCTCACTCTTCTCCCCCTTCAAGAGGCCTTATATTTTTCTACTGGCGTACCAGTCAGCGAAGCGTCGGATGTGCGCTTGTGCAGCGCTTGTGTGAAGCGACCTTGACTTGGAGCTAGATACAGTGTACAAACTAACCAAGTAAAGAAAGGCGCATTCTTCCATTCCCAAACGTGTTGTGGCTTAGTTTCAACTGGTCGAACTAATTGCGACGACCCGTCGGCGGCCGGCGGACTAGACGGTGGGCCGACTGACTCGATCGCGGAAGGTCGGCGAGCCGTGCAGTAGCGCAGCCAATTGTCAGCTCCTCTCCTGCTGACGTCACACGAAAACGCCACAGAAAATGGGCGAGCGTAAAGAGAGGAGGACAGCATTTTCGAATTGATTTTTCTACTAAATAAATTCGCGTAAACGCGCACAGAGTGGTCGAAACAGGGCCCAGGGACTCCGGACTACAGTTTGCGCTCGTAATCCCGCATTGTTTACAAATCACTTCAGTGTCCCTTTAAATGCTAGTTGGAACTAGCGCTTGTCTCTGTCGTCCTCCTTCGTCCATGGATGGTGTAATTTTTTGCGTTTTACACGTCTACATTAGGCAGTTCTTGTGGGGTGTGTTGCTTTTTTATTCAGGTATAGTCATAGGGGATATGCTTCTTTCCCAAAACTGTATAAAGCTGGCCATAAAATAAATCTTTATGTGTCACGGTGCGCCTCAAGTCAGGAATGTTGCAAGCAAATATAGTACATTCACGAACAACTTTGCTCTGATCTTATTGCGTAAACAACTGCCTGGCGTATGTATTGTTTATATACCAGAACAAAAAATCTTAGCCATATCGGTTACACTAACTGCCCTGTTTCATGCAGAAATGCCACTGCGAAAGCTCACTGGTTATGTTATCGACGCTCAAGCTGCCTTGCTCTTGTCTTGCGCGAGACGCGGCGACATCGAGCTTGCAGTGAGGTGGTGCTGACCTCGTGCGGTCAGCCCCTCCAACTGCGCGTCAGAAAAAATCCCATGCACCGAGCCGGTTTTGCGAAGGCCCTGAGAGCGGGAGGAGAATTGAGTCCGGCCGTGGCAGAAGCTCCGACCTCCGATCGGAGCGGCTCGCCGGAGAGAAACCGTGACGTAGAGGTCACGTGGAGCGCACTCCTAGGAGCCTAGGAGCTACACGGCGGATTTCTCCGTCGTGTGAATACCACGGCGGCTCTTCGACTGCGGCGGGTGGCGAGAGAGCGACCTAGGGGTGTGCGGTCCTTCTTATGCCCTCCGCCGGTGTGTGGAGGGAAGGCAGAGCTGGGTGCTGGTTCGGGGAACTGGCGGCTGGCCAGTCGTTGCACGCTACGCGCGCCTGTGCGACACCTCCACCAGGGCGCCGGGGAGTCGGTATGGGGATGTCTCCCAAGGACGGTCGTTGCTCGAACGCAGAGTGGGACGCGCATTGGCCCTTTCGTGTTTCGGTGCACGCCGTTGGCTGCCGGTATCAACGTCCGAACGTCACACCCGCCTATACACAGAGAAGACTCTTGTCCCTGCAAAAGTCTCGTTCACAAATACGGACCCAGGGTCCATGGCTGGGTCCCCACGCATGAGGAGAAACACCACACAACAACGCCACAACACCATACCGAATACAGTTATATCACTCGGCTAGACGCTTCAGCACCAGTAAAGTTTAGGCATAAATGCCCTATGAACTCGTATGAATATGGCCTAAGCGAACGTTGTCACTTCACCTCCGCCTGGCAACCATTATCTCTAAGGCAGGATTGGGCGCGGTTGGGGTAGATGCTCCCAACTGATGGGTAGGCGCATTACCCCTGCTACGGAGCGCGTAGCCATGCGTCGGCTGGACGAAGCCGCCTACAGTCACCTGGGTCGGCGGGGAAGAATTGTGTATCATTTCCTCCATGAGGGCCCCGGGAATCGCGTCTGCGAATGGGCTTGCCGCTGGGCTATCACTTTCATGATGAGCTGTTGTTGCAGCGTTCATTCCCAACCTTTCCTGAGTGCTGCGTGGGCAGATCATCTGTGTTAGTCGACCTTTTCAGTTTGGCGACGCCGACAGATTTTTTCATCCTCACGTCAGATCCCTTTCACTCTGCATGTTACATCCGACAACCTCTCAATGACACGGAAAGGATCCTTCCATTTTGGGGCTAGTTTCCTCGCGAGGTCAGGGGCCTGGTATTCTACTTTCACATATACGCTGTTTCCTATATATTGTATGGCGCGTCTTGGCTGTCTTGTCAAAACGCTTCTTTCGTCTTAACGCTGCTTCATTCAGGGCCTCAGAGACGAGCTGATGGGAAACTGAGAGACGGCGAGCTAGCTCTGCGTGGTAACTTTCGAGTGTGCTGTAATGTGTCTCGGGAGGCGTGCCTATGAAATCTGGCACTGATGCATCGCAACCGTGAAGGAGGAAGAAGGTAGTCTTGTTAGTTCCCTCATGGATGTTGGTATTGTGAGCAAACACTTCAAACGGGAGCAATTGATCCCAGTCCCTCTAATCGCAGTCCACGCAGTGAGATAGCATTGTTGATTGATTGTAGGGTTTAACGCGCCGACGCAACGCAGGCGATGAGGCGCGCCGTAGTGGGGGGGCTCCGGATTAATTTTGACCGCCTGGGGATCTTTAACGTGCGCCGAAATCTTGTACACACGGGCGTTTTTGCTTTTCGCCTCCATCAGAAAAGCGGCCGCTGCGGCCGGGAATCGAACCCGCGACCGAGATAGCATTGTTACCTGAGTTTGGTTCAGCCTCTCTACGGCCCCATTACACCGAGGGTGGTATGCAGTGGTATGTTGCTTCTTAATGTCTAAGAGGTCGTACACTTCCTTCATGACGCGTGACAGGAAATTCGTGCCCTGGTCCGTTAACAGCTGCTCGGGTACCCCGTGCCTGAGAACAATTTTCTCTTTGAACTCCAAGCAAAATGTAAGAAACAGCGCAAAGGACAGGACGTAGAGTAAAACACAAACACCCAGCGCTGACTGACAACCAAGTTTTATTGCTTGCAGGCGGCTTATATACACATCTACAAAGCAATGGAAAGGGAAAAAGGAAATTACAGATAGCAAGGGAGGAGAAAATTAGACAAGTTATTGTCACATGGTCCTCGATAAGTAAGGCCCAGTTATACATTTGAAAGATACGAGATTTCATTTTCATACAGAAGCACGGAAGGTTTGCGTACACATTTATCGCCCCTCTGACTAATGCAAAATGCTTCAAAAATTTCTCGTGTGCGTTTGTTTGCATATCTTCGAATAATACGACACTGATCAAATTTTGGTTGGCACTTACACTGGCGACAGTGCGCAGCTAGGTGACCGCCAACATTCGATTTTAGTGAATTTGCATGCTCCTGGAGCCGTAGATTAATACATCTTCCCGTCTGACCCACATAGCTTCGTTTGCAATCCAGGGGGATTTCGTAAACGACATTCTGACGGCAGCCTACATACTTCACACACGAGAAATTTTTTAAGCATTTTGCATTAGTCAGAGGGGCGATAAATGTGTAAGCAAACCTTCCATGCTTCTGTATGAAAATGAAATCTCGTATCTTTCAAATGTATAACTGGTGCATACTTATCGATGACCATGTGACAATAACTTGTGTAATTTTCTCCTCCCTTGCTATCTGTAATTTCCTTTTTCCCTTTCCATTGCTTTGTAGATGTGTATATAAGCCGCCTGCAAGCAATAAAACTTGGTTGTCAGTCAGCGCCGCGTGTTTGTGTTCTACTCTACGTCCTGTCCTTTGCGCTGTTTCTTACATTTTTAAACATGCACCAACCAGCCCACTTGCTCCTCATTCCGAGCAAACGTTCTGGCTTTTTGGTCTGGGAGCGGGAAAGCCTCAGCGTAACGACTCAAGTGGCCTACAAAGACCAAAATATACTTGTTCCCTGCCGAGGACGTCGGTAAGGGGCCCACTATATCCATGGTTGTCCGCTGGAAAGGGAATTTAGGCTCCTCAAACACCTGCAGCGGCGCCCGCCTTTTGTTTTTCGGGCTCTTTTGGATCGCTGCAAGGCTGGTGGCATTCCCCGTTGCAAACCGTCGGCAGGCTGTGTGTGAGTCGGTGAGCACGGTAACGTTGGAGGTCGGGGCGTGCACCACCGCTAAGGCGATGGCCGCTTCTTCAGCTGTGCTTGTAGAGTCGGGAAGAAATATTGCTGTTGTCCACCCACTGCCTACGGTAGCACTCAATGCGATAATAAAAAAAACGTTTCCCAATCCAATCTTTTGGACAGCTAAGGAACGACACTATCGACAATACTCCACGACATCCACCACTTTCCGAGCGTGACATCGAGGCCGCTCATCATATACCATCCAAGAACGAAAAGAAAAGTGATAAATCTTAGATTGTGATATGTTCTCGTCTCGCCTTACGAAAGAGAGATGGCTTGAGAAGAAAAGCGAATTAAAGGAGCCATGAAGACAAAACACAAGTTTGTGTTATTCAAAAGATTTCATGTTTTACAGTGCCCCCAGCACTTGTCCGAACGCAAACGATGCTTTCTTCACCGAGAAATTAATTTAAGTCAAAATTTTAATTTTCCCGCTAAATCGTGCGTTTTCGTGGTCTGCAATGACATCACAGGGCCATGTTTACCGTTAGTGAACCTAGATGGCGTCACCACACCGTGGCAAGCCGTTTTCTACCTTTGGTTTGTTTGAGAACGTATTTGTACCTGGTTTGTTTTGTTCATGGAGACAATCGTTTCGTGAAACATGGGGCTCAAATACGGTCACGCAAGACATCGTCGCTTGCGTCAATCGGCAAGTGTCGTCTGAAACAACCCCAAAACCCCGCAGTTCTAAACCAAGCATAGTGCGCGCAGCACCAACAGCAGTACGCATCGGTACTTCTATGTTTACGTGTGCTTTCGCAACTTCGACTGCTTGTCCCACCATTATTAGGGCTTTAAAAAGAATGATCCCTAAATTTAAGCGCAAATAGCTCGTTCGGCAAGCTTATAGCACTGCCTAATTTGCGTTTGCTTTTGCCACCCTCTGCCGATTGCAGAGCTGTCTCGTATGACATCATAGATTCTGCTGCGGGAAATGAGCTAGTGGGTCGCATGGCCATTCCCTTTTTTGCTAATTATGTAGCTTATTTGAGCGAAGTTTACATTAAAAGTGGTATCAGTATGATTCTAACGAGGCAATCTTTTGAATGAACCAAACTTGTGTTTTCTCTTCATGGCTCCTTTAACCTAAAATACTTGATCAAGATGCTGTTCCCTCTTTTCTACATCCACTTCAAGCCCTATCATAATCTTTTTTGGCCTCAAATACATCACTTCATACTTGCCCACCGCTCATGCTTTGATTGATTGATGGTTGGATTTTTTGTTTTTGGCGCAAGGCCAGCTGGGGCAAAGAGCACCAAACAAAAGTAGATAATAGAAAAAAGTTGGTATTAAAACGTGTAAGCCAGAATAACAGTAAAATTAATTAAAGGCAATGGTGATGGCTGGTGTATAGAGCCAGTTTTGGTTATGCATGATAGGAAATGAGGTTTAAAAGCTTAACATCAGACAAATATTTAAAAACACGTTTCACAGAAACCATGGCATTGTCACCCAAAAACAAGGATGGGTGTAGCGGAATGTGTTGTCTGTATAGTTCTCTGAAGTGACTGCTTGTGTTGAGTGCCTTGCATGTGATATAAATGTGGACTACGGATAGGCCCTCCCCACACCTGCTACACACAGGTCTGGAGACCCAGTGAGCAGGTGTGAGTGCGTCGCATGTGTGTGGCCTATCCATAACCTGGCCAGGGCGACTTCCGTGTGTCTGTGCGTGTGTCCGTAGTGTATGGTCGCAAGTGTGGTTTTATTAGGTGCAACTTGTCTGTCTCGGTATTCCAGTCTGTTGTCATGTATTTGCGAAGGTGCTTTCTACCGTGTTGGAGAGAATTAGCCATTTTTGGAGGAACAGACAAAACAGTGTTAGCCATAAAACTGTAATCTTTGTATTTTTCAATACTGTGAACCCTGGTGAGTGCAATAAGAGAATCTGTTTTTTGATGCACTGCTTGGAATTAATTTTACAGTTCATTAAACTTCGGTGTGTGAAATGGGCACTCAAAACTGTTCCTTGCCAGTGGTGCCACCAAAGTTTAATGAGCTGTAAAATTAGTTCAAGTGGTGCATAAAAAAAAACCCGATTCTGTTACTGCACTCACCAGGGTGCATAGCATCGGAAAATATAAAGATTACAGTTTTACGGCTCACACTGCTTTGTCTATTGTTCCTCCAAAAATGGCAAATTATCTCTAATTATCTTGGGAACTAATTGGCTGACCCAAAAAATAATGCAATATTTCAAATCAGTAGAAAAAAAAGCAGCAAGACTGACAAAGAGTTTACTTCACAATTAAAGGAAGCTGTTTTAAGAGCAGTGTCCTCCCTTAAAGGATGTTTTCTCCATTTGGCATTGCGCACCAACAGTATTTTTCACGACTGGGAAGCACTCGAAATTGGTGAAGCACATGGCTTCATTAATACTTGCAGTTTTCACAGAAACTACAATATCAACAGAAGCCATATTAAGATGAAGCCTGCTACTCCTAGGAATGAATTCTGGCAACCAAATAAAATTTGCACACTTTTACTGGACCTATCGCAAAAGATGCAGCCTCCTAAGTGTCATACTAAATAAAATACTAACACGTCTTGAGGTAGGCATGTTTCATTACTGTACAAAGACGATGTTTGATGGCACAATCACTTCATTTTCTTTGTTACATGCGAAAACAAGTTACCGTTAACCATTATATCAACACCAACAATGTAAATACAAGATGGACTATAAAATTTCGATTTATAGCACACATTTGCGTACACAGAAAAATTGTAAATCTCCTATGTGTTTGTACATACAATGTTGTACAGCAATTAGAAATTTATTAAAAACACGTACACTCGCACAAGTTACTGCAAGCTTTGAAGTAGATCCGCATCTTTCCCTAAACCCCTCCACGCAAAGGCACACTGGCAGAGGTAGCAAGAGCTGCTTGTGCTACAACTTGGATGGCTGTGAAAGCTTGAGGCAGTCGTGCATCTGAGTCAAGCTCTCACTTAAGGCATCCCTGAACAGTGCAGTTGAAGTCGAAGCACAGCTGTTAAAAGAGGACAGGCCGAACGAGATGGAATGTGCTTGCGGATTGTAGCAGCAGCCATAGCCGTCCTTCACAAGCGGGCCATAAAACATGAGCGCATCGCACTGCGTTGCCACCTGCACAGCAAAGAAAGTTCAATTCACCAAGAGATACGCTAAAAAGCTTTATGACCACAGACAAATGCAACAGTTGAGTGCGTATCAACCACTGTTGACTGGGAAGTGGGAATATTTATTCTCAGGTCCCTGCCAAAAACCAAATGAACTAGGATTAAACCCTATTAAAAAATAGATCCAGCTCCTGAAAACTGACATAAAAGCAACATGGCAGTTTCCTATGCAACACACATTTTTGAATAAACTATTCTATGACCCTTTTAATTCCTAATTTCAGCAAGAAGTCAGGTCCACTTATAAACGCCGCAGTTATAATGACCGCTAAGCTATAACAAACAAGCGTGGCATGACCGCTACCAGGGGTGTAGCCAGGGGGGCACACTGGGCCTGTGCCCCCCCCCCGACATTTGTCATGCCATGTTTGCGTGTGACTGAGGTTGCCCGAAGAACCTCCTGAAGTTGCCTGCAGGCACAAAACCAGTTTTAAAGACATGCTCCCAAAGCCAACATCTGATCCCCGTGGCCACTATGCAAACATGCACACCCACATCACCCGGATCCAAAAAGCTCCTATTGCATTTCGCCCCGAATGTGCCGAGCTGTGCGGGGTTTAGCAGCCGGGCAACCACCACGCTCCGATCAAAGTGTGCTGTTTCGTGAACGGTTCCACAGTTTCCCGACAGTGAATGCAGCGCATACTTCACTTACTGTGCATGCGCATCTCTAGTTGCAATCGGCGCTATTGCGCATCGCAGTTGGACTGGTAGAAGAGACTCAGTTCAGCTGATTAGCGCTTCGCGAAGCATGGCAGGTGGCTCGCGAGCTTTACATGACGAAACGTAAACGTCTTGCGCGTGGGCACTGTCCTAGGGCCCAATTCTCTAAAGAAGGGCTGTTGTTTTTGAAGCGACACGGTAGTGCTATGCAAATGCATGTCATGGGGTTAGGGTGCCGCTTTGAAGGCCGGAGACAAGAGCAAAAACCCCTGAGGGGAGCCGTGTAACAAGGGCGCAAGCTGACCTGCGGCACTGTAAAAGCGGCACGCTGTATTGCGTGTCGCTTTGCACTTTTGTTACAGCTTCATTTTTATCCTTTGTGTGGAAAACGTCGGTGGTAGTTGAGACTACTTGAAGCCATTGCGCAATGCTAGTATGTTTATACAGCGTGGAATTGGTCCCTGCGCTTGTACAGAACTGGTTTTGTCCAGAAGGGTTTTGCCTGTCACCCTCGCAAAACTCTTTGATTTTATTGAAGTATTCGCCTGTCTGTTCTTATCACGTTATGACAACAGGATAGCAGCCATTCATTACCATTTTGCAATTTCTATCGCGTTGCAACAATAAAATAGCGGTCATTCGTTTTCTCACGCTGAATTCGTCCCGTGCCAAACGCGATGCCACGGGACGTCGTGGTGCTCCCCGCAAGCCCCCCGATGGAAGAGGAGTTTATGTATATATTTTTTTACACGGCGCTGAACACACTGCAGCAGTGGCGTAGCAAAATAATACAATTATTATTGTAAACACTATTCCGTTTCAGGATTTGGTATTCATCAGCCTCCAATGCGCAAATTCGACATTGGTCTACATGACTGCACCAAGGTTGACAACGTCACAAGGCACCAGCTGCTGACCTCTCCATGGCGCCCTTCTCCAGACTATCCATTCGTACCGCAACGAGACTCAAAGAAGACCGGAAGCTTCAGCTGACGTGGCTCGACCAGTATCGGTGGCTTAGTTATTCTGCTTTTAAAGAGGTGGCGTATTGCGTGTTTGTATGCTTTTCTGTGGAATGGAAGTTGGCAAAGGGCAACATGTTCAGACTGGAGCTCTTGTGGCAAGACCATTTTCGGACTGGAAACACGTGCTGGAGACGTTCAACCCCACGAAAATACAAAATATCATTGTGACTGTCACGTGGCAGCTGATGATTTTTTGAAGACATTTTCAGGCAGCGTTCTTTCCGTCACTGACCAGCTAGACCAAGCAAGACGATCACAAATCAATGAAAACAGGAGGAGGTTAGTGCCAATTGTTGAAACCGTTTTGTTTTGCAGGCGCCAAGGTTTGCCGCTTCATAGCCATAAGGATGTTGGGCCGTTTGACCTTAGCACTGTTCCCGATGTGAACGAAGAAAATTTCAGGGCACTTTTGCACATGCGAGTCCACTGCGGTGGCATAGCGCTTAAGAACTCATGACGTGTCCCGGTTACGCCTCTTAATCAGCCCAACCATTCAAAGCGCAATTGTTCAAATTTCTGCAGATCTTATTGGGAGCACCTTGCCTCCAACATCAATGCTTCAGGCTGTTTTGGGGTATTAGCGGGTGAAACAACTGACATTTCTGGCATCGAACAATTGAATATTTGTGCTAGATATCTAAACAAAGAACGCAACTGCATTGAGGAGGCTTTCCTACGTTTTGTTCCCATGCAAGACCAAACCAGTAGGGGCCTCACTGAAGAAATCATAAAATGCCTCATTGAAACCGGTATCGACACGGATAATCTCCATGGACAGGGATACGATGGCGTCAGTGCAATGGCCGAGAGAATGAATGGTGTACACGCTGCTGCGTGTGAAAAGTACCCATCTGCCCTACACATGCACTGCACTAGTCACGTGCCCAACCTGGTGCTTTGCGCTGCCTGCTCGGTCGGGGATATACCGAACTGCTTTGGAACACTGAAAGAAACAGCGATTTTTTTCAGAAAATCAGCTATGCGCTCTGCTGCTGTGCGAGACGTGATTGGCTCGATGTACCCGCAGTCGCAAAGGAAGCGGCTCCTCAGTTTGTACGAAACACGCTGGGTAGAAAGGCACGACACTCTCCTTTCTTTTGTAGATTTGTTTGAAGCGGTGATTGCTACTCTGGAAGAAATCAAAACAAAAGGAAATTTGGAAAGGTCAACTCAAGCTAACAGCTTGCTGCGTGCGTTCTTATCACCATCGTTTCTCGTTAGTCTGCACATCGCTGAGCACGTACTAGCAATGAATGTGCCACTGCCCAGAAAGCTCCAGGCGAAGGACGTAGACATCAGCGTGGCATTAAACGACACCGGCATTGTTCAGGAAGCAACACAAAAAAAAAACGTGAAAAGGCAGATGAATCCTTCGCAAAAATGTTTTCCAAAGTTGTAGGTTTGGCCACCAAACTTGATGTAGTAATATCCAACCCATGAAGTGGTACTCGCCAACTGCACAAAGCAAGCTCCCCAGCCGACAGCCCTGAAGATTATTA
This sequence comes from Haemaphysalis longicornis, assembly GCF_048455015.1. NCBI lineage: Eukaryota > Metazoa > Arthropoda > Arachnida > Ixodida > Ixodidae > Haemaphysalis > Haemaphysalis longicornis. Next base: position 330,096,157 of record NW_027526203.1, read on the forward strand.
CCAAAGAAACGTGTTTATACCTTTCATTGATTCTATACTGGCACAGCTGGATGAACACTGTGCGCTACAGGACAGTGATTGAAAGCTTGGAGGTTATTATTCCTTCCATGATTGCGAAAGAGCGAGACACCAGGGAGGATAGTGCGGCAAAGCTCGTCCAGGCGGTTGGTTAGTCATGACGAGGATGAAGGGGCGGTAATGGGAGAACTAAGGCTCTGATGGTCCAAATGGGAGAAAACAGAGTCCAACATGCGCCCGAGCACAGGATCCGACGCCCTTCCACAGTATGAGGAAAAAGTTTGTCCCAATCTTCACAGGCTCATTCAGATATTGGCAACACTCCCGATCACCACCATCTCAGCCGAGAGGAGCTTTTCGAGCCTTAGATTATTGAACAACTACCTGCGCTCGACAATGTCAGAAGAACGTTTGACAGGGCTCGCGCTTCTGTACTCGCACAGAGACATAAGTATCAGCGCTTCTGACGTAATCGGTAGTTTTGGCCAAAATCATCGCTGTTTCGATTTTATCATTTAGCTTTTCCAAGTTTATCGTAATTTTGCCACTATTGTGTACATATTTACATAGTGTACATATTGTGTACATATTGTATTGTGTGCATATTGTAATAGCATAACAGAGCATGTCACTGTATTTTGTTGTCAAGTAATAATTTTTGATATGTTTACTCGCCTACCAACATCGCCTTTCACTGAATACTGCAGCTGAATAAAATCTGCTGCATGAAAAACACTGCTTTATGCCCATCTTTTATTGCCTTGCACAAAACTGTAAAATTCACTTTATTTCAGAGCTTTCCCTTTTTCGGCACAACTCCCTTGATCCCTTGGTCACCCTCTTGGTTTGAATCAGCATTCTGTGTTTGCCTAACCACAATTCTACTGAAACAAGGACTGCTTGACTAAACAGCTAGAAATGCAATGAAATTTAAGAAACATGCAATAAGGTCTACAGCAGTGCAATAAAGGGCTCTGCCGAGTGTACTTAGTGGCGTTACGCGTACAGAAGACTAATAAAAAGGCGATTTCTTGTGGAAGAGTATGCACATTTTCTTGCTTAACTGCCATATTATGCGAATGGGCCGCAAGTACAGCCGAGCACGATTTGGTTATCGTGAGAGGGCCAGCAAAGAACAGCAGTAGCGCGCCACGGCCCAGAATCCTTTTTCGTGGAAAGGGAAGTATCAGGCCAGCTCCTCTCACTCTTCATGTCATTCCTTATAGGTTGGGCTCACTCCCTTTTTATATGCAATGTTTATATACTATATTATGCAACTTAGCAACTCATCCAAATAAAGCAGACGGGACACCAGCTTAGCAGATCTTTCCTGCCAATTTTGTTATCGTCGCTTTATATATGAGGCAACAAAGTCTGTTTGATCACAACAAATGTAAAGCCCAAAACAGGAGAGGTGACAAGTTGGTCGTAGGGGCCATTGCAGCAGCATGGATCAGGCAACGAGGGAGGGAAGAGCACGAAATCTTGATTTTCGTGGTTCCGAAACAAACTGCTAGGCCCTGGGCACGCTCGGTCGGTCGATGCTTGTACGATAACCTTCAAATCGTGCTCGAATGTACTTCATGGCTGGTTAAAAAATGACGCGAAAGAAGCCTTGCCTATCAGCTCCCCACACCCTGTCTTTTAGTGGAGCGCCCCCAATGAAAATAATTCCTGACTACGCCACTGCGCTACAGTATGCACTAAAGCAATGGTGTTACATTGCAGATAGAACGAACATGTGCAGAATGCAGCTTGGGTACAGCGAACGTCCAACCAAGGTGTCTGCAGATACCACTTCAAATGGCTTTCAGGGTACGTGAAGCATCAGATGTACTGTGTGGAGTCAAACCACCTGTTCCTAACAGCACACTCAGGGACAGGAAACGGGCCTCCTGAATCGGAGCAAACTCGAGTAGAAGATATTGTCACACGACGAGGATGACGCAAGTGGGACATAGCGCTATGCTATCAACGTCCAAGGAGAAAGAAGCTGCGTGTGGCGTGTAGCCTGCGCGCACTCTCCAATCGGTGACATTTTGTAAATACCTACATCGCTTTACTATCACCCATGGCTCTCTTTATCACTGTCCACCTGCCACGTAACATCTTTGGTGGCTGCCGGATAGCTCCCGGAGTTGACGCTGCATCAACAAACCTCGAAAACCCTTTGTTGACGTTGCAGACTAAAGACAATTTACTTGCAGTTGAAGTTCATGGCGTACCTGTTGATGCCCTAATTGATACTGGTGCTCACATCTGCTCTCGCCTGCACAAGGTTCTCACTCCTGCCCTTTCCCATGTTTGCATTGCTGACGGCAGAGCTTCAGCTGTCGCCGGCATGTGCCCTGCCCGAGTGATCATTGCTGACCACACTGCACTGTCCTGTTCTTTGTTCCTGACAAATGCCCTCATGACATCATTCTTGGTGCGATTACCTCTCAGACCATTCCGCATTAATCGACTGTTCGATGGGCCTTCTTCGCCTCGAGCCCCCACTTTCCTCCGGCAACTGTGCCCCTCCATCCCTCCGCTTACACTCTGGTGAGCACAATCGCTTGCCGGCTCAAGCAGCCACTTATGCCCCTCTGTCTTCAGCATGCCTGTACCAGGCAAACACTGCATTGTTGCGCCCGTCCTTGACCTTCTCCTCACCTGCAATGTCGTACTTCCCCACACTACTGCAACCATACGGCACAACCACGTGTCCTTACCTTTTCTGACTTCGCATTCCACACCCAAGTTCTTCCACAAGGAATGACTACCGCCACTCTTTCTCCGGTATCCGATTTGTAAATTTCTGCTGTTACAGTGGACCCCATATCCCATCTGCCTGCTTTACCTGCTACATCTTCGCTCACCACTAAATTTGATGCTACGATTAGCCCTGACCTTCTCACAGGCCAGGTCAACCTTCTTCCTGAGCTCTTGGCTACGTACAGTGACATCTTTGACTTTGAAAATCGAGAGTTGAGCTGAAATAACCTAGTCACTCATCGCACTGACACAGGTGATGCCACTTCAATCCACAGGCACCCGTATCGCGTGTCTCGCGCTGAACGGGACATCATCCAAGCCGAAGTAGTAAAGATGCTCTCGAAGGATATACTGAGCCTTTGTGCAGCCCCTGGACCTCACCAGTCATTCTGGTAAAAAAAAAAAAAAAAAAAAGATAGCACCTGGCAGAATACCGACATCTTAATCACATTACAACAAAAGATGTCTACCCCCTACCCCTGATCACAGTTCCGGTTAAGAAAACGAAATGGACTTGGGCTGGCCATGCAGTGAGACGAAGTGACAAACGGTGGACCACCAGGGTAACAGAGTGGCTATTGAGAGACGGGTTTAGAAGAAGGGGAAGGCCGTTTAGAGGGACGAAAGGAGAAAATTCGGAGGCAAGGAGTGGACTCGGGCAGTGCAAGACAGGAGCGGGTGGAGGTCAATGGGAGAGGCCTTCGTCCTGCAGGGGACCAAAATAGGCTGATGATGATTGTGACTGGTAGCAGCCAGCGAAAAATAACAAAGAAAAAGAAAAATTCAACAAAAGCGTGCACTTCATTTCAGGGTCACAAGAAAAAGAGAGAGGGGGGGGGGGAACACTTATCCCATACAGTGCATGTTTCCCGCTCCCCTTTAACTTGGCTGCGGAAAAAAAAAAAGAAAGAAATGTTAAAGTACAAACGAACCTCGTTATAACGAAGTGGTATAGGGGCAGTAAATTAGTTTGTTATATCCGATATTCGTTGTAAACGTAGAGGTAAAAATCGGCTCTAATAAATCGGCAATCTGGCTCGCGCAAGAATCCTAGACAAAAAACGCATGTTCTATGCTTTGAACCCACTATAAAAGGGGTAATCCTTATCTGTCTCCTTGTGGCATTTCAAACGGAACAGCCCAGGACGTGAGACCGTGAAATTACAACAGAACAAAGTTTGTTCGGCAAAACAGGCCTGCGTTCTTATTTACTTTAAGGTGGATATGGCCTTCGCCTGGTGGCTTTTCACAGTCTGAGAGGAATGAAGTTTTTCACGCTGTCCACGCAATAAAGGGCCTTTTTTACTTGCACAGTTTTTCAAGCTACTAAGAAATGGCTGTTTTGTCGCACTTTTTTTTTTTATTTTCCTTTTAATATACTAGCTGTCGAGTTTTGAGCCTCACGGAAAACATATTTCTTCGTTATAGCCTATATCGCGCGGCTCTCCAGGTTTCGGTTTCATTATAAAAAGAATAGGCGTCATTGAAATGAAGCACGACCAAACAAACTTCGTTTAGTTCACTATATGCGATAATTCGCTACATCAGCATTTGTAATAACGAGGTTCGACTGTATTCCATATGAAGTCATGTGATAACCACAACTGTCCTTTCCCTTGGTGCACCACTAGGGACAGCGAGTGACATTACCGTGAGTTGTCCCTACTAGAACATTGTGTTGATATGCAACTGCCTTCAGAATTGCCAATGAATGAGGTAGTGTACAAAAGTAACAAAAGTTCTGATTATGTTGTGCCAGTGGTATTAACTGGGTTTCTGCAAATAGTCACAAAGTGACAGAAATTCTCCCTCAAAAAAAAAAAAATCATGCCTGCCATTTCAAAAAATCGTCTAGCAGTGGCCGACGTAAAAAGAGACAGGAAATAAATAATGCCTCTGTTTAAAGTCATGTGCGTTTCAGTGATGGTAAATTAAAAATGCTTAAAAGGTAGATTGTGCACGTGGCCTTGGTTTGTGCAGATTTTGGTACCACACTTAAGGTGCAGGTTTTCATGGCTCCAGTGACACATGTTATAAACAGTTATAGTTAACCTTTATATAAAGCAGTCATAAAAAAGTGGCACTTTACTTTGTTGTAATAACATTTTGTTGCATTGAAATACTGCACCTAGCATGTAGATGCATTTGCCAGTTGTAAGCAGTCATTGAGAAGGTCCTTTATTAATACAGGACCTTTGATATCAATATTAATATCAAAGGATATTAATAAAGAGTCTCTGAAAGTAATGCGTGACCTTATTTTGTGCCTGCTCCATTGCCAAAGATGGCCTCACAGTGTGTTCACGGGCCCATCTTGTTGCTTAGCGAGGGATGTGTTAATTAACCAGATTTGGAGGAAAGCTAATTAAGAGGAGGCCAGCCGTTTGTAGTGTGAGATCAAATTGATCGACCACTCAAAGTGAGGGACAAGTGTTAATCGGCCAGAAAACTGGGCAATTAACACCTGTCCCTCACTTCGAGTAATTGATAAATTCGCCCTCCCAGTACAAACGGCTAGCCTCCTGGTTAGCTCATTTGGTAGAGGGACTGCCCTAGACAGGCAGTGGTGCCGGGTTCAAACCCCTAAACCAGGACGAATTTTTCTTAAACTGCAAAGTTTCTGAGAAAGCTGTATAGCTTTCTTTGTTTAGCTTTCCTTTGTGGTTGCATTTCAGGTGGATGTCAAATTTTCTTTCGCAGAAACTTGCTCCACCTTGGGTATTTCCCCTAAATCTGGTCGAGTGACTTGATTATGGATCAAAAGAGAGCCCATATAACGTGCGCATTATCTGCTTCCTTTCTCAAGCAAGTGATGCTTTGCTTCCAACGCAGGAAACACCAGTAGAGCACGTCTTAATGCGAGTGGTGTGCGACACCATCGGATGTCCTGGCAGCCCAAGGTGAAGGTAGTGCACAATAGTGGGTGGTTTGCAATAAGCAGCAGCCAACCTGATCGATTGATTGTAGGGTTTAACATGCCGACGCAATGCAGGCGAGGAGGCGCGCCGTAGTGGAGGGCTCCGGACCATCTGGGGATCTTTAACACGCGCCGAAATCTCGTACACACAGGCGTTTCTGCTTTTTGCCTCCATCAGAAAAGCGGCCGCCGCAGCCGGGAATCGAACCTGCGGCCTCGTGCTCAGCAGCACAATGCCTCAGCCACTGAGCCACCACGGCAAGTAGCAGCAGCTTTGTCAACAAAATAGGGCGTAATTGTTGGAGAGGCTCAGGTAATTTACAAGCACAGGAGTGTTTCTTACAATGGTGACTAAATGATCTGCTAGACTGCGAAGTTGTGTGCGGAACCAAACTCTTGTCATCATGGCTGTGCAACCAGAGCCTGTGCAACCAGAGTAATTGGCATGTGCATCTGCAACGGGCTCGGTAAAAAGGGGGGTCCCTTCGTGAGAGAGGGTGCTGGAGGAAGACCAATGAGAGGACTCGATTCCTGCAGTGCCCTCTTGGCGAAAGAGCCGAAAGCTTTAAATTCCCTCACCTAATCATAAATGACTCGGTGATCGAACAAGCCAGGAATTTGGAATGCAGCAACGCTGCATGCTCTCCTCCCAGTCCCTTTAAACTGCATGTGCAACAGGACTCAAAATGCTACGCCTGAAGTTGACCACAACATCCTGGATAGAGAGGGTCATCCCATACGAGGGCTCTCTAGGCCAACATAAATTCTGGCTTAAATTAAATTGTCAGGCAGTGAGATTTCAGGGTGGATACCATATCTGAATGAAACACGAGCTCACCTGACTGGATGAAATCTTGAACTGGGTGCTGACAGTGTATGCTGCATCTCGGTACAATTCAGGCAGTGGAATGTTGTTTTCGGCAGCAATCATCTTCAAGCCAAACAAGAGCCGGTCCACACCATGTCCATTGATTGCCTTAATGAAATGCGAAAGTACAAAGTAAATGCCAACATCGCCCAATTGCCTCCAAACTTAAAGAACACGGGTCGGGCAGTACATTTTCACTACGTCAGCCTCAAAGGAACCACTGCGTGCAGCACACCCCAAGTGATAACTCCAAGCAAATATTGGATGCCTACTCCCACACTACACGTGCTGCTGTGGCTGTTGAGCTGCATGTATTGTGGCGTGGGTCATACTCGGAGAATCTTCTTCCACTTCCGGCAGCCGTGGCTAGGGCGCCGAAATGGGAGGTAGGCAAGAGGCAAGGCCATTGGACGGAATTCCTCAAGGTGGTTTGTTATCCAAACCACCCAAGCGCTCCCGTCTTCTGCATCGTCGATAGGACCCGCGTTGCTAGAGCAGCCAGAGTCATTCAACTCTGGCACTACGGGTGGACGATGTTGGTCAAGGCTAGCTGAGAAGGGAGTGGTTCCCTTGGCTCCTGTTCCTCTGGCCGCCGCCTCATCGAGTCCCCCGGCGTCAGCTTACCGCGCCTCTTGTCACCTCTCCGAATGACATCCTGTTGGTCACTTCGCCATCCCATTGGACGACTGGATTTCCGCATGACCCATGATGTGACCTGGCTGCTGAGTGAAGGCAATGGCGCCTCCTCGCCAGCCGCTCGCAGGTTTACGCGATTCCCCCCCTCCACAGATTCAACAAATTAATGTTCTCAAATAAACAAGAATACATACTGGAAACAAAAACCACACACACACAAGAACAACCTTACAAGGGCTTTCTTCGAACCCAAAGGATTGCTAGATAAAGCTCCTTTGTTGGGAGTTGGAGGAATAATAAACATGGCCACAAAATCTAATACATATAAAAACTCAACCTTCATTGCAAACACAGATTTCAGACAATTACAACAGGTGTCACTGCTAAAGTTCCGCAAAGTTTGTAGTGGTCATAGTAGTAGCAGCAGTAGCACGAACGGACATACTATATGTATTTTATTAGTGCAAGGCCACCGCATAAACCTTGTGCCATTAACGATTTAATGTAACCATGCTATGGTAAGGCAAGCCATGCAAGGTGTTATTAGAAGAAATTTGCAAAAAGTTGTTTATTTTTATACTCTGACTCTTGAAACACTTTTTGATCAGTTTCAGTGTTCAAAAATTTAGAAGTGCTTCACAGTAATAGGGATGGTTGGGTTGCTTTTTTTTCACTAAAAAAATGATGCATACTATATATTAGGGGTGCGAAAGCAGCCAAACAAGGCAAAAAAGAAGAGAGGAATAACAAACAACAAAGACAATAAACAACAGGAAGAAAAAGGAGGGCTCATTTCCATTGGCACCAGGAAAGCCACTGTGTGCACACCCAGCGTGCCTGGCTGTTGCCTCGCAATAGAGATGAGCCCCCCTCTGTCTCACTGGCTCGATATTCCTTCCTCAGGCATTTCGCTCAGAGGCTTTTTTGAGGAATGGCGCACCTAGTGCTCTCACACTACACAACCACTAGTGGTTCGTGCAGGGCGAAGAACAAAAAGAACTCTGCACTCTCTCTCGTGCCTACGTGCTTGGTGCATCTGTGCGAATTGTGACCTTATAATTGGCGTGTATACAAGCGTGATATCAAAAGCCTGGTACTAAGAGCTGCCCCTGATATCAGACGAAGCAGCTCTCGAAGACAGTCATGGTGCTGTGCACTGGAACCAATGCTGCTCTGTCCATCGGAACCAAGAAACCACTCGTGATCTCGATAACTGCTTCGCATCTGTTGATGAACTTGCTCATCAACTGTTGCTCTTGCTGCAGCGACATTAAGTGGTCAGTTGGGTTTTCACTGCAGTCTTCATGGCTGTAGCTGGTTACTTTTTTTGCATTGTTTAAATTATTTGCTTTGAATTATTCCGAGCACATCCTCATTCACTTGATGTATTCACCTTGAACGCAAAAGTCAACGCTGGCACATGTGTAGTTATTAAACTTCAAGCAGCAGTACAGATGAGAGTACCTAATTTATGATGTAGTGACAGCAATGCCATGGATGCAAATGTGACTCCCGCAACTGAGCGAGCTTCTTTTTTTGTTTGTTTGGACGTGCCCACACTTACCAGATTTGTGTAGTCCTTGTGGTTTTGGACAGCTTTCCGCAGGCTTTGTACTTTTTCTGCAAGACCTGAGCTTGAACTTTCAAAGCTCTTGCAAAATGCCACGCTGTCACTAGAAGTTGAACGAATGGTTTCAGTACGACCATGAATAAACTTTCGGGTGGAGGCACTCTCGTACGTTGCACCAGGCTCCTTGTGGATCCTGTTGGAGAGCAGGTGGTACAAGTTATTTACTCAACAATACAGTGCTAAAGTTTTAATGAGAAGAAATTCTTTAATGATTTTTTAATTCATCATCATCATTTATTTACCCTTAGGGCCCCTGACGGGGTATTACATAAGGGGGGGGGGTCGAACAAGCATACACAAAGGCAATTGATTGATTGATTGTAGGGTTTAACGCGCCGACGCAATGCAGGCGATGAGGCGCGCCGTAGTGGAGGGCTCCGGATTAATTTTGACCACCTGGGGATCTTTATCGTGCGCCGAAATCTCGTACACACGGGCGTTTTTGCTTTTCACCTCCATCAGAAAAGCGGCCGCCGCGGCCGGGAATCGAACCCGCGACCTTGTGCTCAGCAGCGCAACGCCTTAGCCACTGAGCCACCGCGGCGGGTACAAAGGCAATTGCAGACCAAGAACATAAAGCAGGATACAACTCAAGAATTGCAATTACAGGGCAATAATAACAACAAAACTCGTTATACAACTAATAGCATGATTCAAAGTGGCATAAAAATGTGAAAAAAGCAGCTGGTTACAGAACTAATACACAAAATTTACAATGGTGCGATTGTCAAATGAGTTTCGAGTAAGCTTTTAAACTTTAGAGCATTACGCTCATTGTCTATTGCATTTGGAAGCCGATTCCAATCCTCAATTGTTAACGGAAGAAAAGATTTGTTGAAAGTGTTAGCTGAACCTTTTAAATTTTGGACACTCAAAGAATTAAAGAGACGCGTGCGCAAAGTTTGAATTGGTGGAAGAAGCAGGGAGCCATGTAAGTAATTAATATTGAAATACAGTTTGTGAAATAAACAAACGCGTGCTATTTTTCGTCTAAGATCCAGGGAGTTGAGAGACAGTGATAATTTTATAGTAGTAACACTTGTGCAGAAATTGTATTGGGAGGTTATGAATCGAGCCGCACGATTCTGAATGGCTTCAAGGGTGTCAATTAAATAAGATTGGTGTGGATTCCAAATTGGAGAAGCATATTCGAGTTTACTACAGACGTAGCTTTCGTAGGCGAGTTTACGAACTGAGGCCGGTAAGGAGGACAGGGACCTTCTGATGAAACCTAATGTTTTGGAGGCATTGGCCGAAAGCTGTGCGATATGGTCAGTCCATGTTAGTTTGCTGTTGATGAGTACACCCAGGTATCGGTACGATTCTGGGTGGGGGTTAACGTGCCGATGCTACACAGGCGATAAGGCGTGCCATAGTGGAGGGCTGCGGATTAATTTTTACCGCCTAGGGATCTTTAATGGGCACCAAAATCTCCAACACATGCGCGGCTTTCGCTTTTCGCCTCCATCAGAAAAGCGGCCGCCGCGGTGCCCAGAATCGAACCCGCATCCTTGGGCTCAGCAGCACAACGCCATAGCCACTGAGCCACTGCGGTGGTTTAATGAGAAGGAATTTACTGCATTAAAGGGACCATGAAGACAAAACGCAAGTTTGGTTCATTCAAAAGATTGCTCGTTAGAGTCATGCTGACACAACTTTTAACGTAAACTTCACTCAAATAAGCTATATAATCAGGAAAAAAGGGAATGGCCAAGCAACCCACTAGCTAATTTCCCGCAACAGAACCTATGATGTCATACCAGCCAGCTCTGCGATTGGCAGAAGCAAAAGCAAATGCAAATTAGGCAGAGCTTTTATAAGCTTGCCGAGCGAGCTATTTGTGCTTAAATTTAGGGTACATTCTTTTTATATCAGTAAGAATGGTAGGACAAACGGTGGAAGTTATGAAAGCACACGTAAACATAGAAGTACCGATGCGTACTGCAGTTGGTACTGTGCGCATTGTGCTTGGTTTAGATGCACAGCACTGTGGGGCTTTGGGGTTGTCTCAGATGACACTGGCCAACTGACGCAAGCGACGGTGTCTTACGTGGCCATATTTGTCGAGCGAGCACTATGTTTTACGAAACGATTATTTTCTCTATCAACAAAAACAAGCCAGGTTTAAGTACAGTCACAAACAAACCAAAGGCAGAAAACGGCTTATCACGGTGTGGTGGCGCCATCTAGGTTGACTAACAGTAAACAAGTCTCCGCTCCACACCAAGTTTAGCTGAAAGACCTGTTCCTATGATGTCATTGCAAATGTCGTTCAAACACACGTTTTGGTGCGAGAATCAAAATTATAGCTTAAATTAATAAATTTCGCAGTGAATAAAGCATCGTTTGCGTTTCCACAAGCACTGGGGGCACTATAGAACACGAAATATTTAGAATAAAACAAACTTGTCTTGATTGTAGGGTTTTAACACGCCGATGCAATGCAGGCGATGAGGTGCGCCGTAGTGGAGGGCTCCAGATTAATTTTGGCTACCTGGGGGCCTTTAACGTGCACCAAAATCTCGTACACATGGGCGGCTTTCGCTTTTCGCCTCCATCAGAAAAGCGGCCGCCGCGGCCGGAATCAAACCCGCGTCCTCGTGCTCAGCAGCACAACGCCTCAGCCACTGAGCCACCACGGCGGGTGCAAACTTGTCTTCATGGCCCCTTTAAGGCAAGTGCAAGACATTTCGAAACCTGATACTTTTTTTTTTTTTACGACATGTACTGCTACTTTCGCACCAGAGGTAGCGAGATGTGGACTTGGTCCCTAGTATTTAGTGCACGCTACAAAGTAACTGCAGAGGTGAAAACAACGAGCTGCTGGAGCAGCTGAAATGGGGTCTTGGTGAAGGTGATTTTGGTTTTTGAATTAGGTGGTTCTGGATACCTCAAATAGCCGTGCAAGCGCTGCTGAAAGCTGTGCAGGTCCTTAAGGTGCAACTAAGCAGCTACCAAAAAATAAGACTCACAGGCTCCATAACAGCAGTAGACAAAATGTTTCCAGCTAAAAACCATCAATTTAATCTATTCGATTTTAAATTTATTTTCAACATTCCGTAAGACACAGGCTAACAAAAGGGGGCCTCCTTTTCTGTGCACACTTACTTGTAGTATGCTAGCTGCATTGCCATTTGGACATAGCTATCTGGGCTTAGCTGGCAAGATTTGATGAATTCTTTTCCATAGCCTTTGAACTTGAAGATGAAAAGATCCAAGTCTTCTGTGAGCCTGCAAGCCACAGTTTGGTTGCACTGTAAAACATCAGCATCTGTGATACTGAAAAAAAGATTGAGAAGACCAAATCCTCCAGCACAAGTGTGCAATCTGCATTTATGGACTGCTTTCCATGCTTAGTCTAGGCAGTCTATTCCGAAATATCCCCCCAACCTTGCCACTTCTTTGACTAATATTGCTTCTCCCTCTATTCTCCTGCCTGACGAACTGCTGCCAGCAAACCCTTCAAATGTACTTGGGAAAGAAGACAAAATCTTCATGACAAATAAAGCAGCTGCACACCATGTAATCGAAGAAACTTGAAGAAACCGCTCTTGCACTCTTAGTGAAAGTAAAGTAAAATGAAAGTAATGTGCCAACCAGTGTTGCTTAATTAAATGACAACTGCTCGAAATGACACAGCTTTAACTTCCTATAAGTGATACAGATTGCACTGGTCCCTATATACAGTAGCTGACCGATTTTTCGGACCTGGAGAGGAATGAAAAATAGTCCGAATTCAAAAGCAGTCCGAAAAATCCCCGAGTCATTACTCCTATGGGACAACTGGCGGTTCCTCAGGAAAGTCTGAAATACCCAGCAAGTCCTAATTTTCGGAGTCTGAAAAAATGGCCGGCTACTGTATTCTGTTTAGTGACATTTTGCCACTATTTTGTTAAAGGACAGTTACCAACCTAGAAAGTGAAGTGGAAGCCTCCTTGATGTCTGCAATGGTGCGTTCAGACGGTTCAAATTGAAGTTTTTTTGGAACAGTGTCGACTGGTTTGCAGGATGTTGGGAAGCCCTCCTTCTTGTCGCTGAAACAGAAAAATAACAGTACTCCTTTCTTACTTTAATAAACAGGCCACAACAAATTTTTGTTAGGCAGTGAATTAACCACATAAGTTGTGGGCAGTACCGCAAAAAACTAAAGCACTACAGTCATATTGCCAATGATGCATAGGCCAACTGTATTCGGGTAGCCTCCGGTATTACTGGACCCTAATAGCCAGGGATCTAATAGCCAGGAAAACGTAATAGTGAGGAACGTATAAGCAGGGTTCTACTGTACAGGCAAGAACGATCCAGTACACTATACCAGCAACAACGGCGCAGGGAGACACCAAGAACAGGGTAACCGTTTAGTTAACTCCATGCTAGCATTCAAGTGGCGTGATTAAGCAAAACCAAAGGCATTAATACAATTGCTCAATCCCATGAACTACCGTAAAAACCCGCGTATAATACGAGGTTTTTTTCCCAATTTTACTATGTACAATTTGTGCCTCGTATTATATGTGGATCCCAAAGTTTTCAGCCGAAAATTTGCACTTTCGGTTTTGGTTTCAGCGGAGGGTGGGCCATCTTGCAGTTGCGGTGAGCTGGCTGCTGCTTCTCTCAGCCAGCGCCATTTTGATTGTTTTGACCACGCGAAGGATCGGCACGTTCACCGCAAGTCTATCACGATATGTTGGGTGCACGAAGGCAGCATTCAGCGGCAATTAAAAGAAAATTTATTTTATGTGCCAAGACCATCAGGAATTGCGCCGCAGGACGGCAGTTCGGCGTCACCGAAGGCAGCATTCGCGGGTGGAGAAAGCAACTGGTGCTTGACTAGATAAAGTCTGTGTGGTGTCGGCGGCCTGGAGCACTGTTAGGGGTTCCCGTCAGTGGTCGTGTTGGACGCCTTTCGCTGCCACCTGGCTGATTCAGTGAAGAAGTTGTTGCGCGAACCCCGCACCGAACTCATTGTCATTCCAGGAGGAATGACATCCCAGCTGCAACCGCTAGACGTTTGCATCAACAAGCCTTTCAAAGACTGCATCAGGTCCTGCTACCAAGAGTGGATGAGGTCAGGAGACCCGTAAGTGACAGCTACCGAATGGCTGACGCGGGCCTCTCCAGGGGAGCTTTGTGGCTGGATCGCGGATGCGTGGGCCAGCATCCCAGAGGAGCTCGTCAGTCGCTCTTTTAAGAAATGCGGCATCTCGAACGCCCTTGATGGCACTGAGGACCCCTTTCTGTGGGAAGACATTTCCAACAAGGCGACTTCCGGAGACAGCGGCAGCGAACTTGACGATGTCTGAACGGACGTCGGGAGACAGTGCCAGCGAAAACTGACAATGACTGAAGGGTTGAAGGGTAACTGCAGTGCAAATAAATGTTTTCTGTGCTCTTTACCTCGTATTATATGCGGATGAAAACTTTTTTTCTGATTTTGCTGTCCCCGAATTACACCTCGTATTATACGCGGGTTCGTATTATACGCGGGTTTTTACGGTAGTCCCTGTGACATCATGAGGAAAGTGTAAGCAACTGGCTGGTGACTCTTTCATCTGTTTTCCACAGGACTATACTCGGTGACAACTTAAGAACGGCACCGGAAGTTGCCGCTGTGCCTTATCACTGTAGCCGGATGTTTCTCCGCACGGCGCAAGTAGGGCGCTACTGGGAATATTTTGAACATGGCGTGAGCCGTTCCCGTGATTTTTTGGACTTAATATGCTTATAAACGACTCCAGTGACGACAAACAAACTGCGTGAGACAAGGCAGCCGATATCACGCATTCATAGAAAACCCCTTTCAAAACGCACGCGCACTGACGTCACGGGTCCGGCGCTTTGGCGGAGCGATACACTACATGAGGTGGTGCCGTTCTTGAGTTGTAACCGAGTATAGCTTCATTTTTTAGTTTTTGTAAATATTGCCATAAGTGTCACTCTGAAATGAGTCTTTTGAATGAACCACACCTGTATTCTGTTTTCATAGAATAACTTGAAAAATAAAAAAACCCTGTGTGAGGAGATTCTGACACACGTTGAAGACCCTCAGGTGGTATAAACTGATTGTAGCCTCTCACTATGGTGTGCTGCATATGCACATACACAGCTTCAACACGGAAAGCCCCGAAAATGTGAATTTTCTAATAACTTGAAGCCAGCAATTCCTTTTGCAGAGAAACCAACAAGACACACCTACAGTTGTTATAGGCTTTATTTCCCATATTTGCCATTAGAAAACTTAAACGAGACTGCAAGTATCTGTTGTCTTATCAGAAACTGTGTCATTCACAAGAGGCAAAAGTGTTTTTATTTTAATCATGAGTTCGCATGAACCAACTTAGTCTTAACATGTGTCTACAATGTTTTAAAGTTCATTATGAAATATTAATGAGGCTAGCAGCTGATAACTGTGTCAGTTAACCTTTTTTCTTGAAAAGACGAGCCCTGTCAACACACTCCCACCTGTGCATTATCAGCCACCATTTTCTTTTACTTCAGTTCGGTCAAGTACTACTAAAGTAGTAATACTACAAGATTTTAATTAATCTCATATTAAGATAAGCCTGCAAGCACTTGTGTCAACCATGCCTTGAGAATGTGATACACTTCTATAATGGCAGTTTTTTGTGAGCAAAATAAGAGCCTACAGTAAAAACTCGATGTAACCTACTTCAATGCAATGAAATCCTATTTATAATGAAGTTACTAAGTATACATAACGTAATGGCCATTAGAAACTTTGTATATTTAATTTTGATATAATGGGGTAAAGTTTTGGTGTAACTTCATTACAACGATGTCTCTGGACTTAAATTGGGCCTGGAAAGACAGTTTCGCCATTATAATGACTCCCGAGGGGAAAGCGTTTCCTGTGCAAGCAGCTTGGGTAACCCACACAGACAAGCCTCCTAGGGAGCGCTATTTGGTCCACTGCAAGCAAAAGATAAGCAGCTAGAGTACCCCTTGCCCCTTCTCTTTTTCACGTACTTTGCTGCCAATGGAAGAGGGCGACATCGCATGCTTGCTACGGCCTAAACAGGTCTCCCTCTTCCCTGTGCCTTTTATACATGCACTCATGCGCCGACGTGCATACCTGTCTCAACAATAAGCGAGAGGACAAAGTGATTCAGTACGTATTAGTGTAACATGTAATATTCAGTACGTATTAGTATTAGTGTAACCTTCAACGATGCCTGCTGCCCCTGCCGATTCCTGTTGCTTGCACGGCTGTGGCTTCAGCAGTTCTCGTTTCTGTGCTGCTTGTGCCGTACTGGGCATGTCGACTCTCCTTTTTGCTTTCATGTCATGCATGCACGGCTGCCATGAGCGGGTGTAAGTGGGAAGCTTTTTCACTCGAACAGAAATTGGCGATTCTGACACCCATCACATCAACAACGTGGAGCTATGATTTTTCCCCAAAGTGCACTTTGTTGTTTCAGCCGCAGGACCAGAGAATCATCGACAAGGTGAAGTGTGCATCGGCGGCAGCTGATCGACAAGTTACTACGCAATCTCCACTTCAGCCCCTCTCCAAGGTGGACATGTTTCAAGCCTTTTAGATGCCCTCTGCATCCTGGAAGGCGACATTAAAGGTCATACGGGACTGCTTCCAGAAAGCCAGGTTCAAGAATAGTGTGGCTGCAACAGCGAGTGGCCCTGAAGAGTGCGATGGCCTGGAGGCCAATGAAAGGACTTTGTTCACTGCCCATGCACTATGATATGACGAGGAAGACAGACAATCAAGCCGGCCCCGAAGAAGCACGGAGGTGTGTGGAAAGGACAGGGTGGTTCCTGACAGTGTCACTGTGAAAACTTCCTTTACGCCTACACCTGCAACGTTGCTACCGAGGGAGTGATGGACAATTCCATCGTGCGGGACATGGCTGGGAAACTCACCCAAGGACCCATGCAGTGACACTGACGCTAAGGAAGGCAAAGCCTGAAGTGTTCGGCGCAACTGACATATTGCGGCGCTATGCGAGTTTGACTGGGCAGCAAGATTCAATGCAATATCTGTGGGAGTATGAATGCAATGTGATGCTACCTGTGGCAGGCCTCTGATAGGCCATCTCTGATAGGCAAAAGGGGGTCAAAAATTACTTACACACAAAATAAAATGTCTTCTCAATGGGTCCTTACAGCAGGCAAAACATCAGTAATGTTTTTGCATGCTAGTGACAAAATTTCGATGCAACAAGATTTTAATAACAAAATAAAGTGCCATTTTTTATGACTACATTATATCGAGGTTTAACTGTATTTAGGGCGTTCATTATGTGGGCTTCGTCTGGAGTTTAGTTCTATCGTGTGCTTGCGGGGGGTGTGTACACAATAGCAACATGTTGGGCACTAATATCTACTATTGCAACCACTGAAACTATGCGAAGCCTCACAAATGCCATCGCTACACACGGGCACATAAATACACTACACAAAGGTAACATCACATGGCCACAAGGACCCACCAAACATGCAAGAAAAACATACACGCAATCGTAATGAAACCTGCGCGCTATTCGTAACGTGCTTGAAATGAACTATGCAACCTCTTCCTTCTCTCTAAAATACAGATGGAACAAAAGAGCTAGAACCCTCTACAAATTTCCAGCTAACCAGATGACGAATATCATCAAGTGCACTGCAAAAAAACAAGTGAAACTCCCACATCAGCCCTTATTTGCCAAGACATTCATAGTGTACTTACATGTACTTGTAACAATGATCCACCATCATTGCCACAGGGGGACCTTCGGAGGGGCTGTGCTCATACAGAAGTCCCGTGTAGCCATCTTCTCCGACAATAAGCTAGAAGACAAAGTGGTTCAGTGTGTACTAGTGTAACATTCAAGTATGTCTGCTTACTATAAGCTAAAAATGCAGAGAAATGCATCCGTACCACGTGTGATTTCAGACCTGTTTAACATTGCCACAACACATATAAGGATGAATAGCGTTTACAATTACAAGCACATGCCTAGCCTGACACAAAATGCTGTATCTACATTTGACAATTCTTCCCGCCAACTTTTTTTCTTGCAATTTTCTTTGATTTCAAATGTTGGCCTCAAACAAGATCTACAGCCCAGAATGTGTATTTAATAGTAGTACGAAACAGTATCAGTGTAGTACACAGTTATGCAGCGTTTTAAGTTTTATTGGCGCATGTAGAAAACTGAATGGTCAATTTTGTATTGAAAAGGCCTTGTGTGTAGAGACATGACTCAATTAAATAGAAGGAGAGAATGAGGACTCATTGTGTTATTGCCTTTCTTGATATCCCTCACATCCATATCCCTACTCATACCTGTATGTTGCCATTAGTCGCAGTTTTACCAATACACAGGTCATAACTTGTCAGTCAATTTTCACTATAAAATTTGTCTCACCTGTTGGCTAAACAACAAAGCTCTATAAATTGGAGTTTTAAGCGTACAGGCTACCCCCGAGGCTATGGCATACTGTGGTGGGAGCCTACAGATTAATTTAGGTCACATAGGAAATCTGTGCCAAAATAAAATACAAAAAGGTGCACTTGTTCTTCCTCTGCACCGGAAGAACAAGTCCAGTGGCTAGAAATTAAACCTGCGACTCCATGAAAGCACAGAAAACTGATGCAACTGTTCGAAGCTCCCCTTACATTACACTGCTACTATTAACAATACAGGTTTACAAACAAAACAAATGAATGGATAGATGTTATAATTGTAACACTTATCTTTTTCCT